>NC_057803.1:505206135-505806135 GCF_018294505.1 Triticum aestivum
GCCACCACGGGCCCTGCGACGCCGCGCCGCCACCGCCCCTCACCGGCGCCCGCGTCCCTCCGCGCCGCCCCGGCAAGTCCGACGACGTCCCGCTCCGTCGTGAACAGTGCCCCGACCGCGCCTCGGATTCCGTGCCAACCCTAGATCTGAGAGAGGTGGTTTTTTCCCACTAAGTCCCCAGTTTTTCCTAGCCCAAGTGCTCCTGTTCATAGCCTTGTATCTCCGCATCCGTAACTCCGTTTTGGGCATATAGCATATCAAAATGTTCATCTCAGAGAGTAAATCATTTCATCTCATTGCATCATTTTCATTTGAGCTCATCTTGATGCCCGAAATGCTGTTAGAAGAGAGCTACTTGAGATTATTGTCAGATCTGCTGCTCCATTTAGCTTTTTGTCATTTTTGCCATGATTATTGTGCGCATGCTATGCCCATGAGTCCTACATATGTTTTGTTAAGGGTTTTGTCATCTTTCCAGAGGTGCAACCCATGTATTTTTGTGATGTGTGTGGTGACTAGCACAAGCTTGCAAAGTGGTGCACTTGTTAATTCTGATTTCAGGGACTTAGCATTTCCACTAAGTCCTTGATCTGTTATCTCATATTGCCATATGTTCATGTTGTTTCCTAGTGATCCGTGCCTCTTTTGAGGATGATCACTAAGGATCTTTTGTTAATCTTGTAGTGCTCTATCCATCCATGTCTTTGTTTGTAATTATGGAGCACCCTAGATTGAGTCATTCGAGCTCTACTTTTGCTACTTTGTGAATCTGGGCAGATCGTCAACTTGTTTGCAATTTTGCCGATGATGTTGTAGTTGATCCGTGCATGCTATGCTATTGTTCTTGCCATGTCTAGCTTGCATTTTGTGTGTTCTTGATGGATGTATGCTTAGCTTTTCATGACTTGCTCCGTAGTGAGTGCTTCGAGCTCATAAACATGCCTACTTGAGTTATGTTTCAGCATGTGCCAGTTTTCACTAAGTCTGAAAACTGATTATGTTTTTGCTATGTTCACATGCTTGCAATTGTATTTTCTGATCCCTTTTGGCTCAAGGTCACTAAGGGACTTTTGTTAAGCTCTTTGAGTAGCTCCATGCCATGCTTTACTTTGCCATGTTCAGGTCCTGTAGCATGTAGTTTTGTTGCTCCAAAGAGTGCTACCTGATCTGAAATTCCAGACAAGTGTTAATTTCACTAAGTCTGTAATCTTTTTGTCATATGCATTTTTGCCATGTTTGTTTGAACCTGTTAATGGATGAATTGGTCGTAGCTCAGTGCTAGACTTTTGTTAAGCATTATGAATGCATCCATGCCATGTTTTACTTTGTCATGTTTGGGTGCTGTAGCATGTTCTTCTCGTTGCATTTAGATGGCTACTTGCTGTAAATCGCAGACCGGTGTCATATTTGAATCGCTTGCCATTTCCAAACCGTAACTCCGATTCCGGCGTTCTTTATATCATTTTCAAACGATTTCATCTCATATTTCCAGTGGCATACTTGGATTTCCAAGTTGAGGCCAGGTTCATGCATTCCCTGTAATATCTTGCATATGCATCCCGCATCGCATCCCGCATAGCATCTCATCATAGCATCATATTGTTTGATCCTTGCACGTGGTTGATTATGTCCTTGTTGCTTGTTTGTCTTGTTTGGGTAGAGCCGGGAGACGAGTTCGCTAACGAGGAGCCCGTTGAGTTTGCTTTCGAGGATCCAGTCAACTCTGACAATTGTGCAGGCAAGATGATCATACCCTCGAAATCACTACTACCTTTGCTATGCTAGATTGCTCACTCTTTTGCTATGTCAATTGTACGATGCCTACCACTTGCTTTCAAGCCTCCCAAATTGCCATGTCAAACCTCTAACCCACCATGTCCTAGCAAACCGTTGATTGGCTATGTTACCGCTTTGCTCAGCCCCTCTTATAGCGTTGCTAGTTGCAGGTGAAGATTGGAGGCCGTTCCTCATTGGATCATTTATTTACTTGTTGGCATATCATTATATTGCCATGTTATCTTAATGCATCTATATACTTGGTGAAGGGTGGAAGGCTCGGCCTCTCGCCTAGTGTTTTGTTCCTCTCTTGCCGCCCTAGTTTCCGTCATATCGGTGTTATGTTCCCGGATTTTGCGTTCCTTACGCGGTTGGGTTATAATGGGAACCCCTTGATAGTTCGCCTTGACCAGCAATGCCCAACCTTGGTTTTACCATTTGCCACCTAGCCTCCTTTTCCCTTGGGTTTCTGGAGCCCGAGGGTCATCTTATTTTAACCCCCCCGGGCCAGTGCTCCTCTGAGTGTTGGTCCACCTGTCAGCTGCCGGTGGCCACCAGGGGCAACTCTAGGCTGGCCTACCCGTACCTAGGACAATCTGAGTGTGCCCTGAGAAAGAGATATGTGCTGCTCCTATCGGGATTTGTCGGCACATTCTTGCGGTGTTGCTGGTCTTGCTTTAACCTGTCGAAGTGTCTTGAAGAACCGAGATGCCGAGTCTGATCGGAACATCTTGGGAGGAGGTCTATTCCTTCGTTGACCGTGAGAGCTTGTCATGGGCTAAGTTGGGACTCACCTGCAGGGATTTGAACTTTCGAAATCCGTGCTCGCGGTTATGGGCAGATGGGAATTTGGTAATGTATGGTTGTAGATAACTTGAACCTTAACTTAATTAAAATGAATCAACTGAGTGTGTTACCGTGATGGCCTCTTCTCGGCGGAGTCCGGGAAGTGGACACGGTGTTGGAGTAATGTTTCCGCAGGTTGTTCTCTAGTTTCTCGCTCGCGCTTTGCCTCCTCTTCTCGCTCTCTTTTGTGAATAAGTTAGCCACCATATATGCTAGTCGCTTGCTGCAGCTCCACATATTTTACCTTGCCTTACCTATAAGCTTAAATAGTCTTGATCGCGAGGGTGCGGCATTGCTGAGTCCCCATGGCTCACAGTTTACTATTACACCAGATGCAGGGCTTGATGATTCCGCTCCAGGAGACGCGTTTGAGCTCAAGTGGGAGTTTGACGAAGACTCTCAATGTTACTATGTTTCCTTCCCTGATGATCAGTAGTGGTGTCCAGTTGGGGTGATTGGGACCGTGTCGCATGTTGGGTTCTCTTTTATTCTGGCGCCGTAGTCGGGCCATGAGTGTTTGGATGATGTAATGTTATTTATGTACTTGATTGACGTGGCGAGTGTAAGCCAACTATGTTATCTCCCCGTTATTATTTATATTACATGGGATGTTGTGAAGATTGCCTAACTTGCGACATATGCCTTCAATGCGATTATGTCTCTAAGTCGTGCCTCGACACGTGGGAGCTATAGTTGCATCGAGGGTGTTACAACCTACTAACACAGTCAATGCTTCCTCCGTACTTTGACATCTAGTCCATTCCTAATATCACATCCAATCCTTGTGACTCCAAGATAATTAAGTCGGACGGAAAACATGGTTGCCAATGGTTAAGGGTATCTGGTCGCACCATCGACTAGCCATATACTCTGCTCCAGGTGAACTTACTAATAGAGGGGTCCTAAGGGTTTGGGTCAGTAGTTTAAACTTATCCATGAATTTCCTTGATATGTATGAATGCGATGCACCAGTATCAAAAAGAACAAGAGCGGTAAATGACTCAACCAAAAACTTACCTATAACCGCGTCTAGCTGCTCTTCAACCTCCTCCATGTTAACATGGTTCACTTGTCCTTTGTTGAATGGATTGGGCTTCTTCCCAGCGCTCCCATTTCTGTTTCCATTCTTCCCTTCAGGGCACTCCGTGGCATAGTGTCCAGTCTTTCCGCACTTATAGCAAGTAACGTGACTTAGGTCTCTCTTGGTGGGTGTGGCTGGATTGGGGCGGTTCTGATTGTTGCTTGCTCCCTTCCCATTCCCATTCCTTGGGCCAGTATGGTTATGGTTACTTCCTCCATTATGGTTGTGGCCTCCATGGTTATGAACAAGTCCTCCCGAGTTCGGGGATAGGTAAGGTTTCTGCTGAGCTCCTGAGTTATACCTCCCTTGTCCATATTTCCTCTTACGGTTCTCAATCTGCTGCTGCTTCCCTTCAATCATAAGAGTCTTATCTACCAACTCCTGGTAGTTGTTGAATGTTGCCACCATCAACTGCATGCTCATCTCATCATTCAGACCTTCCATAAACTTCTCCTGCTTCGCGGCATCTGTGGACACATCATCAGGGGTATAGCGAGATAACTTGCTAAACCCATCCACGTACTGAGCCACAGTACAGTTCCCGTGGCGTCAGTTGCGAAACTCACGCTTCTTCATACTCATTGCTCCAGTTGAGACATGGGCTGTATGGAAGGCTTGCTGAAACTGGTCCCATGTCACCGTGGCTATAGGGTAGGTGACAGTGTAATTCTCCCACCATGAGGCTGTTGGTCCATCCAACTGGTGTGCGGCAAAATGCACCTTCTCAGCATCGGTACATCCTGCAGTGGTTAACTCCCTTCCAATCTTGCGGAGCCAATCATCTGCCACTATCGGCTCGGTGCTACTGGAAAACACCGGTGGCTGCAACCTTAGAAAACGGGCTGAGTTTTCAACTGGTGGTGGTGGTGGATTGTTGTTGTTGTTGTTGCCTTGGTTCTGGACTAACAACTGCATCAGGGTATTCTGTTGCTGGATCAACTGAGTGATCTACGGTGGGAAAGCAAATACGGGGTCACGTCTCGGAGGCATCTGATGGGTTTAGAGGGGAGAGATTAGAATAGAATGAGGTCTAATGAGAAAGCACTACCCATATGCACATGAGACAAATACAAACATTTCACTCACTCAATCAAGCAAGGCATACAATCGATCTAGGACTATTGCAAAAGTGCTCGGACTACAGTATTTACATGGTGGAATACTACTACTAATGTGGTGATCTACTAAAAATATTCCTCGGTTGAAGACTCCATTATGTGTGCTTCAGCTTCGTCTTCATAGTCATCATCGCTAAGGTCGGAGTCGGTGTCGTCAATGATGATGTAGTCCCCCGGTTGAATCTCCTTGGGTTCTCCATCTTCTCCTCCTGGTGCGGGGTCTCCTAGGAATACTCCTAGCTTCCTTTCCATATCGTCATTCTTCTCCACTAGTATGACGATTTCTTCCTCATAATCTTCACGTGTAGCCTTGAGTTCCTCCTCCAGTTCCGTGATCCTAGTCATTGCCTTCTTCAGATCTATCATGCCTGCGCACATCTGATTCTCCTGGCATCGAATGTGCCGGTTTAGTTCCTGGATGAAAGCTGCAATTGATCTATCCTTCCTGGTGCTGATCATCTCCCATTGCTCGTCTCGGCGCCCACAAATCTGATAGATAGTATACTTAAGCTCCTTGTGATAAACTTCTCCAATGCGTCCCATGGTGATGTAAGCTGCCATACTCTTTCCTAGACTCCAGGTTGGGGCATCGAAGGAAAACTCTATGGGCTTAGTGATTGGTGTGAAGGTCCTTCCTGGAACTTGAACTTGAATCATCCATCGCTCCTCTTCCGGTAAAGTGGCGTTGTAAGTCCCGGTGAAGCTTGGTATTCCTATGTTCAGGTACCTAGTGACTTCCTTCAAGTGTCGTCCAAAAGGTGTTTCTTCATCCGGTTGTGCAAACTTGTTCCTTGCATCCGCCATCCTAAAGAGTGGAAAATGGAGAGGAGTCAGAAATGAGAAGAGAATAGTGATCTATGGTTCTATCTTAGTGGTCGTGTCCTACACTCAACATGTGCTCTGATACCATCTTGTAGCGACCCGACCTCAAACGGTCAAGTCTCTGTGCTTCAGTGTCATCCTGGATCGGTAATGCTGACACACAGTACTCAAGGATTTATAACAGGGTAGCAATCACGCACTTATTACATCGAAATGTCTCCAAAGAGAACTTATGACAATAAATATGGCTTAAGGCCATCTAATACGATAACAACAAAAGGCTTGGAAGATAAAGTGAGTCCATCAACTCCAATGGCATAGCTGAGTTGCACGGCAACGACCTAACGAACCTTACTCCTCGTCTGAAAAGTCTGCAACATAATACGTTGCAGCCCGAAAATGGGTCAGCACATAGAATATGCTGACAAAGTAGCACAGTAGAGCAAGAACAGAATAATGCTATCACTGCATGCATATTTGGCTGGTGGAAAAGCTCTATGGTTACAGTTTTTGCGAAAAGCCAATTTTTCCCTACAACAAAGGAATATATTTTTAATTTAACTATCATGGTAGTTGAAACATCATTGAGAAGGTTACTCCAACTCAATCCCAAATTAAAGTAATTATCAACCCAACAGTATTAAGTTAAAAGTGATGAGATATTTAAGATACTCCAAGTACTAGATACTCAAGATTGTCCATAACCGGGGACACGACTAACCATGATTAGTTTGTACACTCTGCAGAGGTTTGCACACTTTTCCCTGCAAGACTCAATTTCCTCCGTTGGATTTCCCGCACTACATGATGTTTGAGAAACGGATGACCGAGACACAGTCTTTCAGAAACATTAACTCTCTACTCCGGGCAGACCATACCAAACCTACAACCCACTACCTGTTGATCCACCTCTTCAAGAGCTTCACGTAACTTACTCAACTATGCTAGAGCCCATAATAGCTTGTGGCTGCACAAGGAAGTTTCTAGCATGAATCATCTCAGTTCCCTTTGAGCCCGGGTGGCGGTCCATAGGAAAATCACACGGAACCCCGGGATTTCCAAAAATACAGGCAACACTGGGTACTCCAGGTGCCTCAATCCACCCAGATGTGTATTCAAGTTGCCACCTTAAGTTGAACCATTAATTAACAATCTCACATCTGTCATGGATTTCACTCACCCAAACCACGTCTACGAGCATAGCATAGCAGTATAAGCAATTCGTATGAGTAACTCCCAAGGTTTGAATATAACAGGGCAATAGGTTCTACCTCATCAACTACTTCCCAACCCACATGTTAATGACATCCTAACCATGCAATGTTTGAGGATTGGAGCTAATGCATAAAAACTGGGTGATAAAGGGATATGATCAAAGTGTTACTTGCCTTGTTGACGATCCACGAAACCTAGGGACTCCAAATAACACGCTTTGCACTCCGGGAATTCTATCACAAACAAACAATAGCATACATAAGCAATCAAGCAAAGAAGCACGGATAAATCTCGAATAAGAAGATCTACCAAAAAGGTCAAGTTAAGAACTCCGGTTAGCAAAAAGAATCAAATCAAACGGAGCAACGAAACTCAAACGGTGAAAGAAACAAGACCCGTTTACTAATCTAGACCTAGGTCAAATTTTACAGTAGCAAAAGCTTGTTCAAGTTGGTTAAACAGAAAGAGGGTCTTGAGACGAAGATCTAGGCGCTTGAATCACCTAATTCTGACAAACGAGCGAAAAGAAAAACTAAAACGAAAATCGGATCAGAAATCGTGATCAGAAATAATCGCAGAAAAATCCGATAAAAGAAAACTGTGGAACAGGCTAACGAACGAGCGTTCGTTGTCTGTAACTAACGGGCGAAAACCGTTTGTTAAAACGAACGTATGGACGAACATCCGCTAAAAAGAAAAATCGGGAAAAAACCGGCGATCCGAAAAAAACGAACTAGGGTTTTCTTAAAAAAACAGATCGGTTTTTCTTAAAAAAATGGCGGCAACGGCTACCTCGTCGGTCCGGCGAGACGCGGTGGCGACGGCGGGGCGAGGCGGGGCAGCGAGGCGCGACGCGGGCGGGGCACGGCTGCGGGCGTAGGTGGCGGGTGATGGTGGCGGTGGGGGGCTGGGTATTTAAGAGGGGGGAGGGGGCAAGGGCGGCGGAGGCGGAGTCCTGGCCGGACTCCCGGTCCGAGGCGGCGCAGCACGGCATCGATCTCTTGGAGAGAGACGGCGTCGCGGGGGAGGCGGGCCGGCGGCTGGGCTTCAGCCCAGTTAGCCACTGCGCAACGCTTTTTTTTATTTAAATAATTCTGCCGAAACAAAAAGAAATCCTAGAAAGTAAAATAAAAATCTAAAAATGCCAGAACAAATTTTTCACCGTCTAAATAAAATATTTAGAACGAGATGAACATTTTCTTGGCCCTAAAATGCAACTCTGAAAACGTGCAATTTTTCTAATGCAGATAAAATTGCAATAAAATCCAAATAAAAACAAATATTTGATTTTAATATTTTTCCTCATATATTTCATTTATTTTGGAGAAGTCATATTATCTCCTCTGATATATTTTAATATGAAATATTTTCGGAGAGAAAAATAATTAAAACCAAAAATCCTCGTTCCAAAATTTGATAAAATCAAATTTGAAAACCGAGGAAATCCCCAACTCTCTCCAAGGGTCCTTGAGTTGCTTAGGATTTCGAGGATCGCGAGACGAAATGCAATAAAATATGATATGCAAGAAATGATCTATGTATAACATTCCAAATTGAAAATTTGGGATGTTACACTTTCTCCCGCCTCCTCTGCTACCTCTGCTGCAAAGTGTATCATTCAAGTGAATTGGAGCAATGGATTAGGAAATTGAGCAGTGTGTTCAATTGATGCTCGTTAAACTCAGGTCATTTGAGCACTGAATCAAGTGGATTAGGAATTATCAGTGTACACCCAGGAAGAACTGTTAGAGCATTAGTTGATCCTGATTCGCCTAATCTTGTCTAAGAAATTTATTTGCAGGAGTAATTCTGATTCGCTTAATTTTGTCTGAGAGCTACAACCAAGAGTAATTTGATGGAGTAAGAGAAATTTGATGGTAACTTGATTCAGTGTGCAAACAGACAAATGAAGAGACTATATCTAATTTGATTCAGTGTATAAACAGATAAATGCAGAGACAACTAAGTGTACAAAAAGACAATGCAGATATATGTACTGAACTTGAAAGTGAAATTCAAATTTAAATTAAGTAAAGTTTGCTGGAAAATTTTGAACACTTAGTCTGATGCTCTGATGCAAAATCATTCTGATGCTCTAATTCATATTGAATTTCAGAATGATGCAAAATCATTTGCTCTAATGCAAAATTGTGCAGTGTAACTCTTGTAATTATTCTGATGCTCTGATGCAAAGCCATTTTGATGCAAAACCATGCTAGTACCATCCTTGGGTGAATCCAAAATTAACGGTACCTCATTTGGCTAACATAAATCAGAGCCGTCGAAAGTCTATTTTGCATTTAGCAGCTCAACTCCAACTGGATGATGGGTCTATGTGTAACCTGTAACTAGCCCAACTACAGGGGAAAGGATCATAATTAACTATCAGCAAGAATGTTTTGTTGAAAGTTTTCTGGAGTGATAAATGCACTCAAAAGATGTTCAGTTAACTGTTACTGTTGTTGTCTGAATTTACACTGTCAAGAAGAATCAGTAAGATATGTAACAAAGTCAAGAATATGTTGAGTCATCAGTCAATCTATGGAAATGCATATTCCAGCATGGTCATATAGCAGCACCACTACATATAGCAGCAGAACAATGATTCCTAGATGCAATAGTAATCATTTTGTTTAAAACTTCACAAAAATTTCAGTTAACTTTTGAACATAAGTACAATGATAATATGATCATGTTCAATAGTGATCATGTTCAGTAGCTGAATCCAAGAGGACACAAATTTCAGTTAACTTTTGAGGTTTCGGTAACTACAGTAATTGAATTTACAATAAGATTTCTCACTCCATTACTCTGCTGTTAACAATCAGAATTAACTGTATTATTCAGTCAAGATCTTTGTTCAGTCAAGTTGATGTTCAGAACCTGTCATTTTCTTTCAAAACCTGTCAATTTCTATCAGGTTTTGATCTGTCAATTTTACTGAATTTTTACTCAATTAGTTTTGATCTACCAGGTTTTGAACTTTTGATCTGTCAAGTTGATGTTCAGGTTTTGATTCCTAGACGCACAAGTTTACTGAATTTTTACTCAATTAGTTTGAGATTGTCATGCTTCCTAGTCAAAACTGTCATGGTTTTATCTTATCTTACTGGACAGTGGCATGTTCATCTCAAGCATATGTTCAGGAAAAATTACAGTTATACAGTCAAGCATATTGTATGTTCATCTCAAGCTAACAGTAGTTGAACATTGGAGATCAAAGCATACTGTATGCCCAATGCTGTTTCAATGTGTGGTTGCTCTCTCGAATTCCATGGCTAACACTAGTTTTAAAATCATCAAGGGCGCATCTATACTCGTCTAGCAAGCTCACCTGAGATCAATGGAAGCAGTACTCGTACTCCATTCTCTGCACCAAGTCCTCCTCTAATCACTGCAAAGTCCAAGAGGACAAGAACAAAACTAGCTCAGATGCTTGCTTCACCAGACGAAAATCAGCAGCTAGAAGACGGACATGCGCTACCGTGGGTGAGCGGGCAGCAGAAGCAGAAGCAGAAGCGGCAGCGATGGCGCCGGTCCTCCATCATCAGTCCGCCAGCTCGAGGAGGGAATTGGCAGCAGCAAGACGAGCACGGGCAGTGGCATGTGGCTAGAGCAAGTCTTCTTCTTCCCCATGCAATGATCGTCTTCCCCATCCCGTCGACTTCCGCAGCAGCCGCTAGGGGTCTGGAGGAGGAACTAGTGGGTGAGGAGCTCGAGGACGAGGAGCTTGAGGATCTTCCATGCCTCCAGATCGAGCCCCAACTCCCTCGAGGATGAGCGCCGCCGCTGGAGCCGGGAAGTCGTGGGCTTTGCAGAAAAGGGGATCCTTACCTCTGGATCTCCTTGTGCGAAGGAAGAGAAGCGGCGAGATGAGGGGGAGGAGGTGGCCCGCGCGTGGCGAGGCGACGGGGCAGGCGGAGAGGCGGCAGAGCAGGCCGCTGGCGCGTGCAGAGGCGACCAAGCAGGCGCGATGGGCTGCATGGCTTGTCGAAAGAAAGGAGAGGGGGTTTTCGTAAAACATTGACGGAGAAAACTTTTCCCGGATGAAGAGAGTAGCATATAAATGCATATAAAACATCCAAGGTTGATAATATAATAGCATGGAATAATCAAAAATTATAGATACATTGGAGACGTATCAGGGGGCGGCGTGGTGGAAGGTGGCAGGTGCCTGCACCACCTCCTCCCGCGGCGAGGCTTCCTGCTCCGGTGACCGCGGCAGCGTGGGGCACCAGTTCACGCCCCCCACAGCGGCCGCCATCTGCTTCGCCGTGCACGAGCAGCTACACACCTGGCCCACCAGGCCCGGGTGGAACGCGACCATCGGTGGGTCCTCCACCACCTCCTCCTTCGCCGCCATCTCCAGCTCGGGGATGGCGACATCACCGGCCGCGGAGAGGGCCATCATCTCCTCGAGGCCCACCCATTGGTGCTCGTCATGCGTGCGCATGGAGTCCTCCATGACACGCGCCATGAGACGGGCCTCCTCCTCCGCTGTCATGCAAGGAGGTGGTGGCGGCGATGGAGATGGCGACGGCGACGGCGTGGGCGTGAGGCCGTGCACCCGCGTACACCCGCGCGCCTGGGGAGCAGCCACTCGGTGCTCACGTGGCCGCCGTGGCCCCGTCAACGTGCCAGTGAAGAAGGACGCCCGCCGCATGTCGTGCTCATCTTGGAACCAAGTGTCCCACAAGGGCGAGCCGGGGGCGTACCTCTCGTCGTAGTAGAGGTCGTCCAGGAGGAGGAGGCGGCAGCGCTCGATCTCCTGACGGCGCGCACGGCCGCTTAGCGGGACCGGCGGGACCGGCACGTGGTCGGCCGACAAGTGTCATCTGTTGGGGAGGTGGACGTCGCTCTAGGGTAGCGGCGTCCTCGTCTCCCAATAACGGCGGCATATGGCCGCCTCGATGTAGTGCCGGTCGCGCTCGTCGGCGGCCGTGGGCGCGATGGAGAACACGGGCGGTGCGGGGGACCGACCCGGTGGCGATGCGGGCTCCTCCTTCTTCACCGAGCGGCGGCGGTGTCCCAACAAGTAGCCAGCCTCACGGTCGTGCTTGCCTTTGCGGCCGTAGTTCCATAGGCCCATGGCTGCGGGCGGCCGGCCAGCGAGCTTGAGGCTAGGGTTTGGGGTTTTTGGTGCTGTCGGGTTCCGAGGAGGCCACGGGGTGGAGTGGGGCAGTGTGGACGATGACCGGTCCACGGGTTCCCATTTAAGAAGGACCGCGACCGTTCGCTTGGGCGGATGACAGACGGGGCCGCCCGCGCATGCACATTGATGTGGGCGGGTAGGAGGTAGGTGGCCGCCTGCCACACGGCCCCGACGCGGACGAGGCGCGCGTCCTTTTGGTGTCCACCGCGACCCAAACCTGACGCAAGTTTGTGCTCGAAATGGATCGGCCCGGACACAAAATAGACTAGATGGGTTCGGGCCTTCGTGCGTTGGACCGCCTCGTTTATCCCTTTTACCCCAAACGGACGGGGCCGGACAAAATAGGGTCGCGCGGTGGAGTTGGCCTTAGCGTTAGTTTCTACAATGTTCAAAATGTTAGCATGAGCAATTTCATGAGCCAAAAAGATGCTTTTAGTTGCACCATATGTCTTACGTGATGTGTGTTTTCCTAAAATTAGTGTTAGTTTGTATAACGTTCAAAATCAATGCGATTGTGCTCCGCATTTTGGGGGATATCATCAATCAATTGTTTCTCCCCAAGCGGCCATAATGGAACGATAGGCTGAAACATGGTGATTTTTACGATGCAACAGAGGGACGCTTCACCTTTTACTCGCTTATAAAGAGCAAGCGGGGTTGAATCGACGCTCCCATGCTTTCCTCCTGCTCCAGCACCCAAACCCTCCGAGCCTTATCATTCCCAATCTCAAGCCCAAAAAGCTCCTCCCAAGCTTCTGCATCCACACCAATGGCTAATGCAGATGTCAAGGGGAGGTGGGTGGCTTCCAAGGTCACTAACGCCACCATCACTGAGCTCTACGCGGCGGGATAATCCTTGTCGACACCGCCTGTCGTGCCCCAAATCCTGGCCAGTGCGTCCCCACTCCAAACCTAGGGGAGCGGGTCATCTTCATTCCCCACCTTGTTCGAGGTCTGGGTTCCCCTGCACCACTTCATGCGGGGGATTTTGTTCTTCTATGGAAATCTAGCCCCGAATTCCATTCTACACCTCACCACCTTCATTTAGTGTGTGAGGCCTTCCTCTGCATGGAGCCACACTTTGGCCTATGGCTGAAGACCTTCTGTGTCAAGCCGAAGAGTGGAGGTGCCGATTTCGCCGAGTGTGGCGGCGCCATGATCAGTGAACTCTAAAAGTTGATCTGGCTGGAGGGGACCTTTATTGATACCGCCAAGATCTGGCGGCACAAGTGGTTCTACATAACCGAGCCACTCGTCCCGGGTCAGGTCGCGACTCCTACATTTACTGGCACACCTCTAAGGAAGTTGGTGTCCTGACAGAAACAAGGCCTAAAATGGGGCAACCCGGATGAGGTCGAAGCACTCCAAGAGCGGCTCCAGGCCCTCAAGAAGAAGTTCAAGCTGGTGGATGCGGTGGACGTGATGCTTCATCGGTATATCCTACCACTCCAGCTCTGAACTACTCCTATGTGGTTTTACACGCCCGGGGACATGCCGACTCTACGGAACTTTTTCCGCACCAACATCGACGGGATGTGGACGGCTCTTTTCATGCCGTCCCAAAATGAATTCCCTACTGATGGGCCAGACTGCAGCTATAACACTGAGCGCAGTCCTTCCGAGGTAAACATCACTTTATATATTAAACACCAGCTTTGTATTTTGCATTTATCCGAATCTTCCTTTCCTATTTCTAGAAATGCCGTTCAGGGCGGTGTTCATTGCATGCTCGGCGCCGCTGCCCGAGGACCCACGGACCCTCAAGTTGCAGGCCCTCCTGGCCGTCGTGCCTCCAAAGGCCCCGACAAAGGATAAAGAGCTGGAGAAGAGGGAGGGTCTCCGGATCTGAGATCCGGCGGACGCCAGGTCCGAGAACATCCGGGTTCTCTCCTCGGATGAAGAGGAGAGGAAGAATGAGGAAGTGGAGGAAGGTTCATCTTCTCTGAATAGGAAAAGGGCGGCGTCTGAGGACACTACGAGGGCCCATACTGCCCAAACACGTCAGCGTCTATCGAAAGCCGCCGGCGCCACATCCCACAAGGCCCTGATTGCTTGTATCTGCGTTGGTATTTCCCCGAAGAGGAGAGAATGCTGCAGCACAGCAACGGGAAGTATTCCCCTCAGTTATGAAACCAAGGTTATCAATCCAGTAGGAGAACCAAGCAACACTATGTAAACGGTACCTGCACACAAATAACAAGTACTTACAACCCAACGCGTAAGAGGGGTTGTCAATCCCCCCTCGGTATTGGGATAGATTAAATTGTATGAGATTGGATAAATAGATCTAGCGAAAACACAAAATAAAATAAATAAAGAAAAAGTGCAGCAAGGTATTTTTGGGTTTTTGTAATAATAGATCTGAAAACAATATGATAGAAAATATACCCAGGGGCCGTAGATTTCACCAGTGGCTTCTCTCGAGAAAATAGCATACGGTGGGTAAACAAATTACTGTTGGGCAATTGATAGAAGAGAAAATAATTATGATGATATGAAGGAAATATGCCCTAGAGGCAATAATAAAGTTGTTATTTTATATTTCCTTATATCATGATAAATGTTTATTATCCATGCTAGAATTGTATTAACCGGAAACTTGATACATGTGTGGATACATAGACAAAACACTGTGCCCCTAGAAAGCCTCTACTATACTAGCTCGTTAATCAAAGATGGTTAAGTTTCCTAACCACATACATGTGCTGTCATTTGATGAATGGGATCACATCATTAGGAGAATGATGTGATGGACAAGACCCACCCGTTAGCTTAGCATATTGATTGTTTAGTTTTATTGCTATTGCTTTTTTCATGTCAAATACATATTCCTTCGACTATGAGATTATACAACTCCCGGATACCGGAGGAATACCTTGTGTGTTATCAAATGTTACAATGTAACTGGGTGATTATAAATATGCTCTACAAGTATCTCCGAAGGTGTTTGTTGGGTTGGCATAGATCGAGATTAGGATTTATCACTCAGAGTATCGGAGAGGTATCTCTGGGCCCTCTCGGTAATACACATCATAAGAAGCCTTGCAAGCAATGTGACTAATGAGTTAGTTGTGGGATGATGTATTATGGAAGGAGTAAAGAGACTTGCCGGTAACGAGATTGAACTAGGTATGAAGATACTGACTATCGAATTCGGGCAAGTAACATACCGATGACAAAGGGAATAACGTATGTTGTCATTACGGTTCGACCGATAAAGATCTTCATAGAATATGTAGGAGCCAATATGATCATCCAGGTTCTGCTATTGGTTATTGACCGGAGAGGTGTCTCAGTCATGTCTACATAGTTCTCGAATCCATAGGGTCCGCACGCTTAACATTCAATGATGATTTTTGTCAGGACCCCGACTCGATGTCACATCGATCTAGCTGGTAACACCTCATATCACTTTGCGGCCTCACGCACGGTATCCCCACGGGTGTCGTCTTACCTTTTCCCGGGACCGTTTGCGCCTTTTGGCTCACGTATATGATAGTGTCGCTAGCATCCATATGATAAAGAGCCCGGGCTGACATGACTAGTCGTAAACCCAAAGCGGCACAGACTTACAGGGACAGGCATCCATGACCCAGCTTCGAACGTGTCGGTCATCAGCAAGTGGGTCCGGGCTGTAGCACTGGGCTAGCAGGACTCCGGTAAACCGGGCTGTAGCGGGCTAACAGGACTCCGGTACTCAATGCGTGACATTTCCCCGAAGGGACAGACACAGGAACGAAGAAGGACACATGCCGGCCAGCCTAAGTGTTCCAGAGCAGTAGCAAGCTACCATGGCTCAGCGGTAACACTAGGAGACATTTCCCGGTAAGAGAGGCTACTAAAGATAAACAACTAGATAGTCAGATCCCACACATACCAAGCATTTCAATCATACACACAATATGCTCGATATGTGCAGATACAACGAAGCATCACAACATGACTCTACGACACAAGTACTTTATTTAAGGCTCAGGGAGCCATACATATCATACACACAAAGGTACGGGTCTCACGACCCAACATACAAGCCATACAGTCATACAAGCCAACAGCGGAAGTAACTTGTCTGAGTACAGACAACTAGTAACATAAAAGAGGCTTGGACAGCCTACTATACTACGCGGTCCTTCACAAGCTCAGGGTCACCACCTGGGTCCTTAGCCTACTCGTTGATGTCAACGTCTACATAGAACCCATCAGAAGGGGTTGCAGCGTCTTCTGTAAAAATGTAGATTATAGCAACATGAGTACAAAGGTACTCAGCAAGACTTACATCAGATCCTACATACATGCATAGTATCAAGAAGGGTTGGTGGAGTTATTGCAGCAAGCCAGCTTTGACTCTTGGCTAGACTATCCTACGATACTCCAACTTGAAATAGTTTTGCGCACACGAGTCCACTATTCACCACTTCAATACACTACCGAGGATCCACCTCCGTCTTCCTACGGAAGAGCCATCCTCGGCACTCACACTTATCTTGAGGCTTTTAGTAGTTTCCATTTACTTGTCTATGAACTGTATAGGCAACCAAGTAGTCCTTTACCGCGAACGCGGCTATTCGAATAGATCATGTTAACCCTGCAGGGGGTACTTCTTCATACACGCTCTCACCACTTACCGCCGTTTACACGACATGTACTCGGCAACCTTCAAGCGGAAGCCCAACGTGGGTGTCGGCCACGACCTACCTAATCACCTAAGCCTCCAGTCCAGGTTTATCGCCTATTCAGGTTCCATCCGCAGGGAGTCCGGCCGAGGTTTCCCATACGGCCCCGAACGATGTGAACAGGGTTCCCGAGATACCTAACGGGTATTCGGTACACCCGGCCACGTACCTACCGCATCACAGCCCACCCCTACGGTCAGCGCTGTCCACGGCCTCCAGTAGGCTACAAACACCAGAAACTACTTGCAACTCCTGGACGGAGAACTAGGGTGAATAAGAAGTCGAGAGGGTCCATTGGTTTCGGGCCCAATGCATGGTAGTAGCTGATTCTTAAATCACACATACAGATCTCAGTGCTTAAGGTCGGCTTCAATGAAACAACCCACCATGTACTCCTACATGGCCTCTCATCGATACCTTTACCAATCGTGTTCACCACACCACTCTCATTACCGACATAATCATTTCACTCTAGCCCATCACCCAGATGAACCAGACCTGACACGACTCTAAGCATAGCAGGCATAGCAAGGTAGGAACAACACATACATATGGCTCAATCAACTCCTACACATGCTAGTGGGTTTCATCTAGTTACTGTGGCAATGACAGGTCATGCAGAGGAAATGGGTTCAACTACCGTAGCACACAGCAGTTTGAATCGCGTTGTCTTAATGCAGTAAAAGAGAGCAGGAGCGAGAACATGGGATTGTATCGATATGATCAAATGGTTGGTTGCTTGCCTGATGGTTCGTTGCACGGATACGGTTCTTCGTTAGGGTAATCACGGTACTCCTCGGGAACAGATCCTGTCGCAAAGGACACCGATACACAAGCATTACCAAACAATATGCAACAATATGATGCATGCATGAAACATGGCAATATGAGTGTGTTGGGCTAATGCAACTAAAACCAGAAGGGTTTGAGCAAATTTGAATCAAAGATTCAAATTTCAAATTCAAATATGGATTTTTAAAGTGCTTTTCCTTGTTCTGGTTAAAACATCAATTTAACTTGTTTGATCATGCATGAAAATAGTACAGATGGATAGATTGGATTTTTCTGATCATTTTTCATATATAATTTGTCCAATTTGGAGTTACAGAATAAAAGTTATGAATTTTTGAAGTTTAATTACTATTCTGGAATTTCCTGATTAAATTTAAATCCAGAAATATAATTATTGCGCCAGCATGACGTCGGCATGACGTCAGTGGTCAACTGTGGCTGGTTGAAGTCAAACCTGACGTGTGGGGGCCACACGTCAGTGACAGGGGGGGTTAAACAGATTTAAATTAATCCTAATTACTAATTAGTGGCGCTGGGGCCCACTGTCAGTGTCAGGGGGGGTTGACTAACAGTAGTTAGCGCTAACCTAACCACCTGGCCGACAGGGCCCACGCGTCAGTGACCCTGGGGGGTCAAACCCCAGGTCGGTCAAGTCAAACCCCACCGGCGACATGACGCCGGCGAGATCCGAGACGGCGGCGAGAGTGCTTTTTGCCATTCCGGCGACCAAATGGACGGCGGAAGGCATCTACGTGTTGCTGAGGTTGAGCCGCGTCTATTGGTGGTGGTGGTTGGGCTCGGGGTGGCCGGAGTTGACGGCGACGAGCTCGGCTGCGGCGGCCGGAGTTCGGGTGCGGTCGGGATCAGTGTTGCAGGGGGTTTGGGGAGGCGTTGGTGCGTTCTACGTGCTCCTGGTGATGTGTGGAGCACGATGGTGTGCTCGGTTGGGCGCTACGGCGACCGTGGCCACGACGGCGACATCGCCGGCGGCGTGGAGCTCTCGGTCGAGGTGGAGCTAGGGCCTAGAGGTCGGGAGAGACCAGGGAAGAAGGGGGAAACGCTCCGGGGGCTCACCGCGGTTGCAGTGGGCGTCGAAGCGGGCTCGGGGACGCGCCGGAGACGACGAATTTGACGGCGACGGTGGTCGGAGTCCGAAGAGGGGAACGGCGACGTGGCGGCGATGCAGGGCTTCCGGGGACCCGTGGAGCGGTGGGGAGGAAGAGGGAGTTGTGGCGGAGCTTCTGAGCTAATCGGGGGAACGAGGGGTGGTCGGAGACGACTGCTACGGCGAACGGTGGCGACGGTGGTGTTCGGCCGAGCGAGAGAGAAAGCGAGAGAGAGGAAGGAGAGAGCCAGGGAGAGTGAGAGAGAGCAGGGGGGATCGGGACGGGCTGCGGGCGTCGTCCACGCGGCCAGGAGGGCGTCGGCAAGCAGGAGGTGGCCGCGCGGCCGCGCGCGCGCGAGCACGCAGCAGCTTCGGGGCGTGGGGAGGAAGACGACGGGGAGCTACAGTGCTGGGCTGGGTCGGTTGCTGGCTGGGCCGGCCGGCTGGCTGGGCCGCACAGGTAAGTCTTCCCCTTTCTTTTCTGTTTTCTGTTTTTATTTAATATATCTGCAACTTTGTTGAATTAAATAAAATACCTAGGCAACTCCAAAAATCACCAAACTACTCCTGGCTCATAGTTGGATTATTTCCAACATGAAACATTTTAGTTTGGAGATATTTGAGCATTTAAATATTTTATATTATTTTAAATGCCCAAATTCAAATAGTTATGATTTAATTCAAAACCCTAGGATGGCCTAGGAAAATGTGCACCACTTTTGGCAGAGGTTCTGAACCAAGACAAAAATGATGGGCATTTTAGAAGGGCATTTCAGGTTCATTGAAAATTATTTTAGTAAACCCTAGTTGGTTTCAGAGGGAACTGGGGGTTCTGTCATCCCCATTTCAAGTTTCTGATGAAAGAGTAAACATGATGCAACACTCTAATGCATGACTAGCTAGGTTGTGACAACTCACCCCCACTCAAAAGAATCTCGTCCCGAGATTTGGGTTCCTCCGCGAAGAAGGCGGGATATTCAAGTCGAAGACGATCCTCCCTTTCCCAAGTTGCTTCATCTTCAGAATGGTGCGACCATTGAACTTTGAGAAGCTTGATATTATGACGTCGCGTGGTACGTTCGGCTTGGTCGAGGATACGAATGGGGTACTCTCGATATGTAAGATTATCTTGGAGATCAAGCGTTTCGTGGTCCACTTCACGGATAGGATCCGAGAAGCAACGCCTGAGTTGAGAAACGTGGAAGACATCGTGAACTCTGGAGAGGTGCGGAGGTAGTTCCAACTGGTAGGCAACTTCTCCTCGTTTGGCAAGAATGCGAAAAGGTCCAATGTAACGAGGAGCCAATTTGCCTTTGATACCGAAGCGATGGGTTCCCTTCAGAGGGGTGACCCGAAGATAAGCCTTCTCGTCAACCTCGAAAGTCATAGCCTTATGTTTTCGGTCATATTGACTCTTTTGACGAGATTGGGCTGTTTTCAACTTCTCACGAATGATACGAACTTGTTCTTCTGCTTCCTGAATCATATCCGGGCCAAAGAATTGTCTTTCCCCGGTTTCTGACCAGTTAAGGGGTGTTCGACATCGCCGTCCATAGAGAACTTCAAAAGGGGCTTTACCCAAGCTAGATTGATAGCTGTTGTTGTAAGCGAATTCGGCAAATGGAAGGCACTTCTCCCAGTCCATTCCGAAAGAGATAACAGAGGCTCGAAGCATGTCTTCTAGAATTTGGTTGACGCGTTCCACTTGACCACTTGACTGAGGGTGGAAAGCGGTGCTAAAGGAGAGACGGGTTCCCATAGCATTTTGGAAACTTTCCCAAAATCGAGAGGTGAAAAGACTTCCTCGATCCGAATTGATTTCTAAAGGAACACCATGGAGGGACACTATTCGGGAGATGTATAAGTCTGCCAGCTGACTAGCGGTTATACTCTCACGAACAGGTAAGAAATGAGCTACTTTGGAAAGACGATCGACCACGACGAAAATGGCATTATTCCCTCTTTTGGTCCTAGGAAAACCGGTAATGAAATCCATACCAATTTTATCCCATTTCCATTCAGGAATAGCTAAAGGTTGAAGGGTGCCAGCAGGCCGTTGATGCTCTGCTTTTACACGACGACAGACGTCGCAATTAGCAATATACTGAGCGATTTCTCTCTTCATCCTAGTCCACCAGAACCTCTGGCGTAGGTCCTGATACATCTTAGTACTACCGGGATGAATGGTGAGAGGAGATTCATGAGCTTCCTTAAGGATCAATCGCCTCAGGTTGCGCACCTTGGGAACCACTAGTCGATCCCCGAAGTATACGACTCCTTGATCATTAACGGAGAAACAATTCGCAATTCCTTTCTGAATGTTTCTCTTGATGCGGGAGATTCCCGGATCTACCTTCTGTGCTTTGATAATTTGATCCGTAAGGGTAGGTTTTGCCACTAAGGTGGAGAGAAAACCTTGAGGTACAATGTGAAGGTTAAGCTTCCGAAATTCCTCATGGAGAAGCGGTTGACTTTGTTGTAACATCAGGTTGTTACAATAAGATTTACGACTTAGCGCATCAGCCATGACGTTGGCTTTCCCTGGGGTATAGGTTATTCCTAAGTCGAAGTCTGTGATCAATTCAACCCAACGTCTCTGCCTGAGATTCAAATCCGGTTGGGTGAAAATATACTTCAGACTTTGGTGATCAGTGAATATTTCGCAACGATTACCGAGGAGGTAATGTTGCCAGGTCTTAAGTGCATAGACTACGGCTGCAAGCTCTAGATCATGAGTGGGATAATTCTCCTCATGTGGGTGCAATTGCCGTGAAGCGTAAGCAATTACGTGTCGATCTTGCATGAGAATGCAACCTAGTCCTTGTCGCGAGGCGTCGCAGTAGATAACAAAGTCCTTGGAGAAGTCTGGCGGTACCAGCACGGGAGCAGAGGTCAGGCGTCTTTTCAGTTCCTGAAAACTGTGCTCACATTGTGGAGTCCATTCGAACTTCTTATCTTTCTTGAGGAGTTCGGTTAGAGGTTTAGCAACTTTGGAGAAGTTCTCGACAAAGCGACGACAATAGCTCGCTAAGCCTAGAAAACTCCGAACTTGCTTGACCGATTCGGGTGGAGTCCAATCAAGGACGGCTTGAACTCGCTCAGGGTTAACCGCAATACCTTTACCAGATATTACATGACCCAGATAGGTCACTTCTGACAACCAGAATTCACATTTAGAGAATTTGGCATAAAGGCGATGCTCTCGAAGTTTCTTCAACACTAGCCTTAAATGTTCGGCATGTTCTTCCTCGTTCTTGGAGTAGATGAGTATATCATCGAGATAGACTACGACGAATTTATCCAAATACTCCATGAAGATTGAGTTCATTAACCGAGAAAAGGTGGCTGGAGCGTTGGTTAAACCGAAGGACATGACGGTGTACTCGTATTGGCCATAACGGGTAACAAAGGCCGTTTTAGGAATGTCCCCGTTTCTGATTTTGATTTGATGGTAGCCCAACCTCAAATCCATCTTGGAGAAGACTGAGGATCCAGCGAGCTGATCATACAGATCGTTGATCCTGGGAAGTGGATATTTGTTCTTGATTGTGACCAAATTGACAGGTCGGTAATCTACAACCATCCGGTCCGTACCATCTTTCTTCTTGACGAATAGGACGGGGCAAGCCCACGGAGATGAGCTAGGGCGGATGAAACCCTTTTTCAAGGATTCATCGAGTTGTTTCTTAAGCTCGACTAGTTCTAGGGGTGCCATTTTGTAGGGTCTTCTAGCAATCGGAACGGTTCCTGGAATGAGGTCGATTACGAACTCAACATCCCTGTCAGGTGGAACACCTGGCAATTCCTCTGGAAAGACATCCGGGAAGTCACGGACTACCGGAACGTCCTCAAGGTCTGGCAAAGGGCTGGCGTTAAGAGAATATAATTGTCGCTTGGCTATTCGAGTCAAAACATTGACTATCTTCCCCGAAGGATGGGTGAGTTGAACGGTCCTAGAGAAGCAATCAATTTTGGCTTGATGAGCTGACATCCAGTCCATACCCAAAATGATATTAATATCCGAAGATTTAAGGGCTATCAAAGATGCAAGGAAAACAAGTCTGTCGACTTGGATCTCATGTCCATAACTTACCCTAGAGGTCTGCCATCTAGACCCAGGGGTAGAGATTTCCATAGTGGATGGCAAGTCACAGAATGCAACGTTATGCAAACGAGCATAATTTTCAGATATAAAAGAATGAGAGGCTCCTGTATCGAAAAGAACAGATGCCGGGTGGCAATTAACAAGAAGCGTACCGAGAACGACGTTGGGATCTTCTTGAGCTTCTTCGGCAGAGATACAATTGACCTGGCCACGTGAAGCGGTGACCGGTTTAGCATGAAACACCTTCCCTGTCGGCTTGCCACGGCCAACAGCTTTAGCAGATTGATTGGGGTTGGTCTGGGGACACTCACGCATATAATGACCAGATTCCCCACACTTGAAACAAGTCACGGAACTGGTACGTGGAGGAGCATTATTGGTTGGACCCCCATAGGGCTTGGCTGGAGCAGACTGTTGAGCGGGGCGAGGCGCCTGGAAAGATGGCCTCGGTGTGAACCTGGGTGGCAGGGCGGTATTGGGTACCCACACGCGGCGCTTCTGAGGACCAGCACCGGATGAGGAACCCATGTCACGTCCATGCTTGCGTGTTGCGTCATAATCAGTCTGACCAGTTTCAGCACTGATGGCTTTGTTAACAAGTTTCAAAAAAGATGTGCACTCATGCAGACGGAGGTCGCGGCGAAGCTCAGGACTAAGGCCCTTACGGAACCTTGCTTGCTTCTTGGCGTCAGTAGAAACTTCCTCAGTTGCATATCGTGCGAGATTACCAAACTCTCTGCTATAGGCATCCACAGAAAGTCGGCCTTGGGTGAAACTGCAAAATTCTTCACGTTTACGGTCCATGAGACCCTCCGGAATATGATGCTCACGGAAAGCCTCACTGAACTCAGCCCAAGTTGTGACATGGCCTGCTGGGCGCATAGCTCCATAATTCTCCCACCATAGACTGGCGGGGCCTTCAAGATGATATGCAGCAAAGGTGACCTTGTCAACCTCCACTACCAGCGCGGAACGCAGCTTGTGAGAGATACTGCGAAGCCAGTCATCAGCGTCGAGAGGCTCGACGGAGTGGTGGAACGTGGGTGGATGCAATTTGATAAAATCACTGAGTGACACCACGTTAGCCCTCTGATGGTGTGCTGTATTCTGTTCAATACGCTCCAACAAACGGTTTGTCTCCCGCTTGTTTCTCTCAGCTTCCATCATCACCTCGGCTAGTGAAGGAGGATGAGGCAGATTTTCATTCCTGGCTTCACTGCCTTCGGCCTGCTCTTGGGAAGCAGGGTTGGCGCGCGTGTTGACCATCCTAGGTAAACAAGACAAAGATTTAGTCAGAATGATGAAATTCCGACATGGGATACATAATGTAAGAAATAACTCGGAATGCAAGATGATCATCCGTATGACATGGTAGATACAGAAACTGCTTCTTTATTCCATCGTCATACACACCATACAAGGTTTAGTACAAGACCAAACAAAGTACTATTACGGTGAGAAAAGGATTACATCTCATCGGAGGCATTCCAAGCTCCTATACATTATTTTTCTACACCTCCGGAAGGAGTACAAACTAGGTCATAACCCACGAGTCACGCGGGACGATAGATGACACAGCTAGTGCGAACCAGTGATGCTACCCCTAACTCAGACCGATCCGTAGTAGTCCTCATAAAAGTCACCTCCATAGCCTGGAAGCTCAACATGTTCATCCGGAAACAGACGATCTCGCGGAGCTTGTGGACCATAGGGGCTAGGATGAGGTCGTGGACCAACAAACGGTGGCCTGCGGGGACCGCGAGGTGGGGTGATGCCTCCTACATCACGCCAAACCATCACGTCTGGCAGAGCAGATCTCACAGGATAGAGATCGCGCATATCCGAATATCCAGCTTGCACCGCCGGTGCGAACCGAGTCAAAGTGGCCCAGTGGTCAGCACGGGTATTGAAGAGCTCTAACCTTAAGGCCCGATTTTCACGGTCCTTATCCTCGAGCATCTCAGCAGTGGTGGGAGTCCGTGAATCCTCCTGAGTGGAGTCAGCATAAATAGCTTGGAGATATCCTTGTGCTCCCGGAAGTGATCCTGGCATATACCGGAAGTCAGAGTCCCGAAATAGACCAGATCTGACTCGCATAATGGTCATCATAGAGTAGGCGGCGTCCTGCACAGCCATCTCAATAGTAACCCCGAGTCCATAGGAGCAGTGAAGAGGCTCGGTGGATCCAGGATAAGATGGAAATATCCTGACAGTGCAGAGATACTGGCTTTGATTGAAGTCCTGGAATTGCTCTTCGACCGTGTACTCGGGATACCAGCGATATCCAGCCTCAGTCATTACCCTGACCAACTTAGCAGTATGGCCGGGTACATCTAGGCATCGGGTCAGGCGAACCACTTGATTGAGGTCGCGAGTGGCCATCTGAAAGTATAATCATAATGCAAAGGCATTAGAATTTCTAGCAAAATTTCGGCAGCATAACAGCTGTAAATGCTCAAAAAGGATATTGAGACATTTGACAAAGGATTTCGTACACACTCAACATCATCACATCAAGTCCTGAAACCATTCCAACAACATAATGTGGTAGTAGAACTGAACTAGGCTGATAACCATCAAACTTATAAGGTACTACTGATTAGTAACTCGTGATCCTGATAGAGAGAACAGATCCTAATTCCTTAACCCCCGGTGGAAGAATGGACTGACTCAGATCAGAAAGTCATAAGGTATAAGGAGTAAAAAGAGCCTTACGTTCCAACCCACAAACAATTCCCCTACATATAACTAAGAATTTCTAGACTCAACATCGACCAGTTTGGCTTGGAGAACCTACAGGCAGTCCGGCTCTGATGCCAACGCTGTCAGGACCCCGACTCGATGTCACATCGATCTAGCTGGTAACACCTCATATCACTTTGCAGCCTCACGCACGGTATCCCCACGGGTGTCGTCTTACCTTTTCCCGGGACCGTTTGCGCCTTTTGGCTCACGTATATGATAGTGTCGCTAGCATCCATATGATAAAGAGCCCGGGCTGACATGACTAGTCGTAAACCCAAAGCGGCACAGACTTACAGGGACAGGCATCCATGACCCAGCTTCGAACGTGTCGGTCATCAGCAAGTGGGTCCGGGCTGTAGCACTGGGCTAGCAGGACTCCGGTAAACCGGGCTGTAGCGGGCTAACAGGACTCCGGTACTCAATGCGTGACATTTCCCCGAAGGGACAGACACAGGAACGAAGAAGGACACATGCCGGCCAGCCTAAGTGTTCCAGAGCAGTAGCAAGCTACCATGGCTCAGCGGTAACACTAGGAGACATTTCCCGGTAAGAGAGGCTACTAAAGATAAACAACTAGATAGTCAGATCCCACACATACCAAGCATTTCAATCATACACACAATATGCTCGATATGTGCAGATACAACGAAGCATCACAACATGACTCTACGACACAAGTACTTTATTTAAGGCTCCGGGAGCCATACATATCATACACACAAAGGTACGGGTCTCACGACCCAACATACAAGCCATACAGTCATACAAGCCAACAGCGGAAGTAACTTGTCTGAGTACAGACAACTAGTAACATAAAAGAGGCTTGGACAGCCTACTATACTACGCGGTCCTTCACAAGCTCAGGGTCACCACCTGGGTCCTTAGCCTACTCGTTGATGTCAACGTCTACATAGAACCCATCAGAAGGGGTTGCAGCGTCTTCTGTAAAAATGTAGATTATAGCAACATGAGTACAAAGGTACTCAGCAAGACTTACATCAGATCCTACATACATGCATAGTATCAAGAAGGGTTGGTGGAGTTATTGCAGCAAGCCAGCTTTGACTCTTGGCTAGACTATCCTACGATACTCCAACTTGAAATAGTTTTGCGCACACGAGTCCACTATTCACCACTTCAATACACTACCGAGGATCCACCTCCGTCTTCCTACGGAAGAGCCATCCTCGGCACTCACACTTATCTTGAGGCTTTTAGTAGTTTCCATTTACTTGTCTATGAACTGTATAGGCAACCAAGTAGTCCTTTACCGCGAACGCGGCTATTCGAATAGATCATGTTAACCCTGCAGGGGGTACTTCTTCATACACGCTCTCACCACTTACCGCCGTTTACACGACATGTACTCGGCAACCTTCAAGCGGAAGCCCAACGTGGGTGTCGGCCACGACCTACCTAATCACCTAAGCCTCCAGTCCAGGTTTATCGCCTATTCAGGTTCCATCCGCAGGGAGTCCGGCCGAGGTTTCCCATACGGCCCCGAACGATGTGAACAGGGTTCCCGAGATACCTAACGGGTATTCGGTACACCCGGCCACGTACCTACCGCATCACAGCCCACCCCTACGGTCAGCGCTGTCCACGGCCTCCAGTAGGCTACAAACACCAGAAACTACTTGCAACTCCTGGACGGAGAACTAGGGTGAATAAGAAGTCGAGAGGGTCCATTGGTTTCGGGCCCAATGCATGGTAGTAGCTGATTCTTAAATCACACATACAGATCTCAGTGCTTAAGGTCGGCTTCAATGAAACAACCCACCATGTACTCCTACATGGCCTCTCATCGATACCTTTACCAATCGTGTTCACCACACCACTCTCATTACCGACATAATCATTTCACTCTAGCCCATCACCCAGATGAACCAGACCTGACACGACTCTAAGCATAGCAGGCATAGCAAGGTAGGAACAACACATACATATGGCTCAATCAACTCCTACACATGCTAGTGGGTTTCATCTAGTTACTGTGGCAATGACAGGTCATGCAGAGGAAATGGGTTCAACTACCGTAGCACACAGCAGTTTGAATCGCGTTGTCTTAATGCAGTAAAAGAGAGCAGGAGCGAGAACATGGGATTGTATCGATATGATCAAATGGTTGGTTGCTTGCCTGATGGTTCGTTGCACGGATACGGTTCTTCGTTAGGGTAATCACGGTACTCCTCGGGAACAGATCCTGTCGCAAAGGACACCGATACACAAGCATTACCAAACAATATGCAACAATATGATGCATGCATGAAACATGGCAATATGAGTGTGTTGGGCTAATGCAACTAAAACCAGAAGGGTTTGAGCAAATTTGAATCAAAGATTCAAATTTCAAATTCAAATATGGATTTTTAAAGTGCTTTTCCTTGTTCTGGTTAAAACATCAATTTAACTTGTTTGATCATGCATGAAAATAGTACAGATGGATAGATTGGATTTTTCTGATCATTTTTCATATATAATTTGTCCAATTTGGAGTTACAGAATAAAAGTTATGAATTTTTGAAGTTTAATTACTATTCTGGAATTTCCTGATTAAATTTAAATCCAGAAATATAATTATTGCGCCAGCATGACGTCGGCATGACGTCAGTGGTCAACTGTGGCTGGTTGAAGTCAAACCTGACGTGTGGGGGCCACACGTCAGTGACAGGGGGGGTTAAACAGATTTAAATTAATCCTAATTACTAATTAGTGGCGCTGGGGCCCACTGTCAGTGTCAGGGGGGGTTGACTAACAGTAGTTAGCGCTAACCTAACCACCTGGCCGACAGGGCCCACGCGTCAGTGACCCTGGGGGGTCAAACCCCAGGTCGGTCAAGTCAAACCCCACCGGCGACATGACGCCGGCGAGATCCGAGACGGCGGCGAGAGTGCTTTTTGCCATTCCGGCGACCAAATGGACGGCGGAAGGCATCTACGTGTTGCTGAGGTTGAGCCGCGTCTATTGGTGGTGGTGGTTGGGCTCGGGGTGGCCGGAGTTGACGGTGGCGAGCTCGGCTGCGGCGGCCGGAGTTCGGGTGCGGTCGGGATCAGTGTTGCAGGGGGTTTGGGGAGGCGTTGGTGCGTTCTACGTGCTCCTGGTGATGTGTGGAGCACGATGGTGTGCTCGGTTGGGCGCTACGGCGACCGTGGCCACGACGGCGACATCGCCGGCGGCGTGGAGCTCTCGGTCGAGGTGGAGCTAGGGCCTAGAGGTCGGGAGAGACCAGGGAAGAAGGGGGAAACGCTCCGGGGGCTCACCGCGGTTGCAGTGGGCGTCGAAGCGGGCTCGGGGACGCGCCGGAGACGACGAATTTGACGGCGACGGTGGTCGGAGTCCGAAGAGGGGAACGGCGACGTGGCGGCGATGCAGGGCTTCCGGGGACCCGTGGAGCGGTGGGGAGGAAGAGGGAGTTGTGGCGGAGCTTCTGAGCTAATCGGGGGAACGAGGGGTGGTCGGAGACGACTGCTACGGCGAACGGTGGCGACGGTGGTGTTCGGCCGAGCGAGAGAGAAAGTGAGAGAGAGGAAGGAGAGAGCCAGGGAGAGTGAGAGAGAGCAGGGGGGATCGGGACGGGCTGCGGGCGTCGTCCACGCGGCCAGGAGGGCGTCGGCAAGCAGGAGGTGGCCGTGCGGCCGCGCGCGCGCGAGCACGCAGCAGCTTCGGGGCGTGGGGAGGAAGACGACGGGGAGCTACAGTGCTGGGCTGGGTCGGTTGCTGGCTGGGCCGGCCGGCTGGCTGGGCCGCACAGGTAAGTCTTCCCCTTTCTTTTCTGTTTTCTGTTTTTATTTAATATATCTGCAACTTTGTTTAATTAAATAAAATACCTAGGCAACTCCAAAAATCACCAAACTACTCCTGGCTCATAGTTGGATTATTTCCAACATGAAACATTTTAGTTTGGAGATATTTGAGCATTTAAATATTTTATATTATTTTAAATGCCCAAATTCAAATAGTTATGATTTAATTCAAAACCCTAGGATGGCCTAGGAAAATGTGCACCACTTTTGGCAGAGGTTCTGAACCAAGACAAAAATGATGGGCATTTTAGAAGGGCATTTCAGGTTCATTGAAAATTATTTTAGTAAACCCTAGTTGGTTTCAGAGGGAACTGGGGGTTCTGTCATCCCCATTTCAAGTTTCTGATGAAAGAGTAAACATGATGCAACACTCTAATGCATGACTAGCTAGGTTGTGACAATTTTGTATTATATGAGTTATGTGTTTTGGTGATCGAATGTTGTTCGAAGTCCCGGATGAGATCACGAACATGATGAGGAGTCTCGAAATGGTTGAGAGGTAAATATTGATATATAGGATGATAGTATTCAGACACTGGAAGTGTTCCGGGGGTACCAGGTACATATCGGGTCACCGAAAAGGGGTTCCGTGCACCCCCTTCAAAGATATGGGCCTAATGGGCCAAGAGAGGAAATGCAACAGCCAGCAGGGGCTGTTGCGCCCCCATATGGGCCGCACCAGAGGGGAAAGGAAAGGGGGGAAGAGAGAAGGGAGGGGAGGGATTCAGCCTCCCCCTTCCTTCCCTCCTCCCTCCTCTTTCCTTCCCCCTTTGGTGAAAAAGGAAAGGGGGTGAATTGGACAAGGCCCCAAGTAGGATTCCTCCTACTTGGGGCACCCCCTTGGCTTCCCCCTCTCCCTCCCACCTATATATATGAAGGGGGAGGCACCTAGAAGACACAACAACAACTTTTGTTAGCCGTGTGCGGCGCCTCCCTCCATAGATCACACCATCGGTCATATTCTCGTAGTGCTTAGGCGAAGCCCTGCGCGGATCAAATCACCATCACTGTAACCACGCCATCGTGCTGGCGGAACTCATCTACTTCCTCGACACTTTGCTGGATCAAGATTTTGAGGGACGTCATTGAGATGAACGTGTGCAGAACTCGGAGGTGCCATACATTCGGTGCTTGATCGGTCAGAACGAGAAGAAGTTTGACTACATCAACCGCGTTGTCAAACGCTTCCGCTTTTGGTCTACGAGGGTACGTAGACACACTCTCCACCTCTCATTGCTATGCATCTTCTAGATAGATCTTGCGTGAGCGTAGGAATTTTTTGAAATTGCATGCTACGTTCCCCAATAGTGGCATCCGAGCCAGGTCTATGTGTAGATGATATGCACGAGTAGAACACAAAGAGTTGTGGGTGGTGATTATCATACTACTTACCACCAACGTCTTCTTTTGATTCGGCGGTATTGTTGGACGAAGCGGCCTGGACCAACCTTACATGACCACATTCATGAGACCGGTTCCACCGACAGACATGCAACTAGTTTTGCATAAAGGTGGTTGGCGGATGTCTATTTCTCCAACTTTAGTTGAATCAAATTTGACTGCGGCCGGTCCTTGTTGAAGGTTAAAACATCAAACTTGATAAATCACCGTTGTGGTTTTGATGCGTAGGTAAGGACGGTTCTTGCTAGAAGCGTGTAGAAGCCACGTAAAACTTGCAACAACAAAGTAGAGGACGTCTAACTTGTTTTTGCAGGGCATGTTGTGATGTGATATGGTCAAGCCATGATGTGATATACGTTATTGTATGAGATGATCATGTTTTGTAAAAGTTACTGGCAATCGGCAGGAGCCTTATGGTTGTCTCTTTATTGTATGAAATGCAAACACCATGTAATTGCTTTACTTTATCAGTATGCGTTAGCGATAGTTGTAGAAGCAATAGTTGGCGAGACGACCATGATGCTACGATGGAGATCAAGGTGTCAAGCTAGTGATGATGGGGATCATGACGGTGCTTTGGAGATGGAGATCAAAAGCACAAGATGATGATGGCCATATCATGTCACATATTTTGATTGCATGTGATGTTTATCTTTTATGCATCTTATTTTGCTTAGTACGACGGTAGCATTATAAGATGATCCCTTAACTAAATTTCAAGGTAAAAGTGTTCTCCCTGAGTATGAACCGTTGCTATAGTTCTTTGTTTTGAGACACCACGTGATGATCAGGTGTGATAGACTCCATGTTCACATACAATGGGTGCAAGACAGTTTTGCACATGCGGAATACTCGGGTTAAACTTGACAAGCCTAGCATGTACAGACATGGCCTCGGAACACTAGAGACTGAAAGTTCGAACGTGAATCATATAGTAGATATGATCAACATAGAGATGTTCACCATTGATGACTACTCCATCTCACGTTATGATCGGACATGGTTTAGTTGATTTGGATCACATATCACTTACATGACTTGAGGGATGTCTATCTAAGAGGGAGTTCTTAAGTAATTTTATTAATTGAACTTAGTCCTGATAGTATTTGCATATCTATGTTGTAGATCAATAGCTCGCATTGTAGCTCCCCTATGTTTTTGATATGTTCCTAGAGAAAACTAAGTTGAAAGATGATAGTAGCAATGATGCAGACCGGGTTCGTGATCTGAGGATTATCCTCGTTGCGGCATAGAAGAACTATGTCCTTGATGCACCGCTAGGTGGCAGGCCTATTGCAGGAGCAGATGCAAACGTTATGAATGTTTGACAAGCTCGGTAAGATGACTACTTGATAGTTTAGTGCGCCATGCTTTAAGGCTTAGAACCGGGACTTCAAAAATGTTTTGAACGCCACAGAGCATATGAGATGTTCCAAGAGCTAAAATTGGTATTTGAGACTCATGCCCGTGTCGAGAGGTATGAAACCTCTAGCAAGTACTTTCCCTATAAGATGGAGGAGAATAGCTCAACCAGTGAGCATGTGCTTAGAATGTCTGGGTGCTACAATCACTTGAATCAAGTGGGAGTTAATCTTACTGATAAGATAGTGATTGGCAGAGTTCTCTAGTCACTATCACCAAGCTACTAGAACTTCGTGATGAACTATAATGTGCAAGGGATAACGGAAAAGATTCCCGAGCTCTTCGCGATGCTGAAATCGGTGAAGGTAGAAATCGAGAAAGAGCATCAAGTGTTGATGGTTAACAAGACCACTATTTTCAAGAAAAAGGGCAAGGGAAAGAAAGGGAACTTCAATAAGAATGGCAAGCAAGTTGCCACTCCCGTGAAGAAGCCCAAAGCTGAACCCAAGCCTGAAACTAAGTGCTTCTACTGCAAAGGGAATGGTCACTGGAAGCAGAACTACCCCAAATACTTGGCGGATAAGAAGGATGGCAAAGTGAGCAAAGGTATATTTGATATACATGTTATTGATGTGTACTTTACTAGTGTTCATAGTAACCCCAGGGTATTTGATACCGGTTCAGTTGCTAAGATTAGTAACTTAAAACAGGAGTTGCAAAATGAACAGAGACTAGTTAAGGGCGAGGTGACGATGTGTGTTGGAAGTGATTCCAAGGTCGATAAGATCACCATCACACACTCCCTTTACCTTCGGGATTAGTGTTGGACCTAAATAAATGTTATTTGGTGTTTGCGTTGAGCATGAATATGATTGAATCATGTTTATTGCGATACGGTTATTCATTTAAGTTAGAGAATAATTGTTGTTCTGTTTACATGAATAAAACCTTCTATGGTCATACACACAATGTAAATGGTTTATTGAATCTCGATCATAGTGATACGCATATTCATAATATTGATGCCAAAAGATGCAAAGTTGATAATAATAGTGCAACATATTTGTGGCACTGCCGTTTAGGTCATATTGCTGTAAAAGCACATGAAGAAACTCCATGCAGATGGGCTTTTGGAATTACTTGATTACGAATCATTTGATACTTGTGAACCATGCCTCATGGGCAAGATGACTAAAACTCCGTTCTCCGGAACAATGGAGCGAACTAATGACTTATTGGAAATAATACATACCGATGTATGCGGTCCGATGAAGTGTTGAAGCTCATGACGGGTATCGTTATTTTCTGACCTTCACAAATGATTTGAGCAGATATGGGTATATCTACTTAATGAAACACAAGTCTAAAACATTTGAAAAGTTCAAATAATTTCAGAGTGAAGTGGAGAATCATCGTAACAAGAAAACAAAGTTTCTTTGATCTGATCGTAGAGGCGAATATTTGAGTTACGAGTTTGGCCTTCATTTGAAACAATGTGGAATAGTTTCACAACTCACGCCACCTGGAACACCACAGCGTAATGGTGTGTCCGAACGTCGTAATTGTACTTTATTAGATATGGTGCGATCTATATGTCTCTTACCGATTTACCACTATCATTTTGGATTTATGCATTAGAGACAACTACATTCACGTTAAATAGGGCATCGTCTAAATCCATTGAGACGACACTGTATGAACTGTGGTTTGGCAAGAAACCTAAGTTATTGTTTCTTAAAGTTTGGGGTTGCGACACTTATGTCATAAGGCTTCAGCCTGATAAGCTCGAACCCAAATCGGAGAAGTCGTCTTCATTGGAAAGTAGCACATCAGAGAAATCCGTTCCCGTGATGCCTACACCAACTAGAGAGGAAGCTAATGATGATGATCATGAAACTTCAGATCAAGTTACTACTGGACCTCGTAGGTCGAACAGAGCATGTTCTGCATGATGGGGTTATGTACCTAGGGTAGGGTCATGGACCTGTTCCAAGTAACTTACCCTAGGACATCCTTAGAAGAGGTCGCCTTCCAGTCGACCAACGAGGATTCACTCGACTGGCCTGAAGGACTCGACCACGAAGACTCACTCGACCACCGGGAGGTCAAGAGGCACTCTGCACCGCAGCGGCCTGTAATCAAGTAGACTTTATGATAGTAAAGGCACTTTATGTGGGGCGTTACCAGTAACGCCCCAGACTTAACTCACCTTAAACCCTCTCCTACGTGGGCTGGCTGGGGTCCTGGCGCACTCTATATAAGCCACCCCCCTCCACAGGCAGAAGGGTTCGGCACCTTGTAATCCAGACATTCATAATCCACTCGACCGCCTCCGGGCTCCGAGACGTAGGGCTGTTACTTCTTCCGAGAAGGGCCTGAACTCGTACATCCTTTGTGCTTACAACCTCTCCATAGCTAGGACCTTGCCTCTTCATACCTACCCCCCACTCTACTATCAGACTTAGAACCACGACAGTTGGCGCCCACCTTGGGGCAGGTGTTTTAGCGATTTTGTGGAGAAGTTGCGATTCTTTCGAGTACTTTCATCATGGTGTCTGCTGGAATTTTGGTCGAGGGTCAAGAGATCCGTCTCGGCGCTCTCACCTTCATCGCCGACGACTCCGCATGGCTCCAGGAGGCTCCACTCGACGTAGATGCGCTCCCCGTCCACGGTGCGACGCATTTTCGCGCATGTGTCTGCGGCGTTCTGCTGCGGCAACCGTCGACCCAGTATCGGTCGGCACCTCCATCGTCCGCCCTCCCGGTCTCCCGCCAGCGCAAGCGCTCAGGCCGGTCGAGGCTTCAGCGATGGGTGAGTCACGCGGTGGCTCGCCAATCAGCCACTACACAAGTTGCGGCAATCGAGCCCAACGAATCTCTCTACGGCTTGTTCGATCAGTCGACTGGCTCCGGAGAGACTGCTTCCGAGTGCGGAAGCAGCGATCCAGCGGCGGAAGTCTTGATGGTCGACGGGCCCCACAGCCCTCCTGGCTTCGCCCGTGGTGGTGGAGCAGGTGACGGCGGCGACCCTGCACGAAACTACGAAGAGTACCAGCCCGAGCCACTCGACTCTCTGCAAAGAGAAGAGCTTCGCCGCAGGAACGAGGATCCCCTGTGTATTCCCATCGCAGGAGAAACCCCCGAGGCTCGTGCCTTGGAGGAGGCGCGTCTGGCCAATTTGGCCGAGCGCACTCGACTGAAGAACCTTCAGCGAGCACTCGACGAGCGCGCGCGGCAACGAGTTCCCGACACCAGTCGACGTCAACTCTTCCCGCCGACTCAGGTATATCGAACCCCAATTCAGAATTTAGCAGCTGCGACCCGTATAGCAGAGTCCATTCAGCCTTCGCAGTCGGAAGCTGGCAGAGGTTTGCTGCAGATCAGGGATTTGCTCCGGGCAGCAGAAGATCAGAATTCAGCCGTGTCTCAGTCGCGCAATAGAATTCACAGTCGATCTGTCACTGTGAATACGGTTCAGTCGGCTCACAGCCCCAGATCGCCTCCACGGCACGAAGGGCGTGAGAATCGGCGAGATCAATATGGCGACAGACTCGACCGAGATGATAGGCGTCGAGTGCCCTATTCCCCTCCGAGGGGTGGGTCTTACGCTCCTCGGCAGCCAGATGATAGGCGTCAGTACAGTACAGGGCGTAGGGTTCCAGTTGACCCCAGAGAGCCAGGCTTCGACGCGCGATCCATTATCGTGCAAGGGCTGGTCGACCGGAACAGAGCCCATCGAGGCGCACTCGACAGAGATGTACCCACGAGCAGTCGAGTACATGTTTCTGGTCCTGAATGTTTCAGCAGAGCTATCAGAGCCGCTGTTATCCCCCCCAATTTCAGGTTGGCAACAGGAGTCAGCAAGTTCACTGGTGAGTCTAAGCCTGAAACTTGGCTTGAAGACTACCGAGTGGCAGTTCAGATCGGTGGTGGGAACGACGAGGTGGCCATGAAGCATTTGCCCCTCATGTTGGAAGGTTCTGCCAGGGCATGGTTGACTCAATTACCTCCTAGCAGCATTTACACTTGGGAAGATCTGTCCCGAGTGTTCGTCAGAACGTTCGAAGGGACTTGCAAGCGACCAGCGGGATTGACAGAGTTGCAAGTCTGCGTGCAGAAAACCAATGAGACTCTCAGAGAGTATATTCAGAGGTGGATCACTTTGCACCACACTGTGGAAAATGTCTCTGACCATCAGGCAGTATGCGCCTTCAAAGACGGCGTCAAGAACAGAGAACTGAGTTTGAAATTTGGTCGAACCGGTGACATGACCTTGAGTCGGATGATGGAGATTGCTACCAAGTACGCCAACGGCGAAGAAGAAGACCGACTCCGAAGCGGCAAGCACAAGCCGAGTCAGTCGGAAAAAGGAAACACCAGTCGGAAACAGAAGCGGAAGGCTGAACCGGCAGCTCCTGGAGAGGCTCTGGCCGTGACTCAAGGAAAGTTTAAGGGGAAACCAAAAGGATCCTGGAACCCCAAGAAAGTAAAGGATAAAGAAGGGAACGACATGATGGATATGCCGTGTCACATTCACACGAAGAAAGATGAAGAGGGGAATATCATTTACCCAAAACACACCACTCGCCAATGTCGACTCCTGATCCAGCAGTTTCAGGGAAAACAGTCTAAGGACAAGGAGAAGGAATCGGACAAGGCCGAAGACAAAGAGGACAGTGAGGGAGGATATCCGCATATCAACTCCACTCTGATGATTTTTGCGGATGTGGAAAGCAGAAGTCGACTGAAAGTGATTAACCGAGAGGTGAACATGGTTGCCCCAGCAAAGGCAAATTATCTGAAGTGGTCCCAAACACCCATCACATTCGACCAATCTGATCACCCGACTCATATTGCCACCCCTGGGAGGCAAGCTTTGGTGTTCGATCCAGTTGTCGAAGGCACTCGACTGACAAAGGTGCTGATGGATGGTGGAAGTGGGCCGAATCTGTTATATGCAGACACATTGAAAGGTATGGGCATTCCGATGTCCCGACTGAGTACTAGTAACATGAGCTTCCATGGAGTTATACCAGGGAAGAAGGCCGAGTCACTCGGCCAGATAGCTTTGGACGTAGTGTTTGGCGATTCAAAGCATTTTCGCAAAGAAAAGTTGACGTTTGAGGTCGTGGATTTTCAAAGTGCATATCATGCCATTTTGGGGAGACCAGCCTATGCACGGTTCATGGCTCGACCATGTTACGTGTACCTCAAATTGAAGATGCCCGGTCCCAAAGGTGTGATCACTGTCACCGGTGATAGGAAAAAGGCAGAGGAGTGCTTTCAGAAGGGCTCCAAAATTGCCGATTCCCAAGTGACAGCGGTCGAGTTCGAAGAATACAAGCAAAACGCGGATCCGAGTGACTTGCTGCGATCCAAGAAGCCCGCCACATAGTCTGCATTCCAGTCGTCCGGTGAGACGAAGCCTGTTCACATTCACCCGACCGACCCCGAAGCAGCTCCGACCCGCATCTCCACAACACTCGACCCAAAATAGGAAGAAGCGCTCATCCAGTTCCTCCGTGAGAACTGGGACATTTTTGCATGGAAGCCCGCTGACATGCCAGGTGTTCCCAGGGGACTGGCTGAGCATCACCTAAGAGTCGACTCGTCTGCAAAACCAGTCAAAGAACATCTTCGGCGGTCCGCCGTCCAGAAGAGAAAGGCCATCGGTGAAGAAGTGGCTCGACTGTTGGCGGCAGGATTTATCCGAGAGATATACCACTCCGAGTGGCTCGCTAATGTCGTCATGGTTCCTAAGAAGGACAAGTCGCTCCGAATGTGCATTGATTTCAAGCACATCAACCGGGCCTGCCCGAAAGATCACTTTCCTCTCCCTCGCATAGATCAAATTGTTGACTCGACCGCGGGATGCGAGAGGTTGTCTTTTTTAGATGCTTACTCCGGGTACCACCAGATCCGTCTGTACGGGCCCGATGAGGTAAAAACAGCTTTCATCACTCCATTCGGGTGCTTCTGCTATATCACCATGCCATTCGGTCTCAAGAATGCCGGAGCCACATTTATGCGAATGATTCAGAAGTGTCTACTCACCCAAATCAGTCGGAATGTGGAAGCTTATATGGATGATATTGTTGTCAAGTCACAAAAAGGTTCCGACCTGCTCGCTGACCTCGCTGAAACATTTGCCAACCTCAGAAGGTATGATATCAAGCTCAATCCATCAAAGTGCACATTTGGAGTTCCTGGTGGCAAGTTACTCGGTTTTCTCGTTTCCGAACGGGGAATCGATGCTAACCCAGAGAAGATTGGCACTATTCTCCGAATGAAACGCCCTGTGCGAGTGCACGATGTCCAGAAGCTTACTGGATGCTTGGCCGCATTAAGTCGATTCATCTCACGACTCGGTGAAAAGGCTCTGCCTCTTTACCGACTGATGAAGAAGGCTGACAAGTTCGAGTGGACTCCAGAAGCTGATGCAGCGTTTGTCGAGCTAAAGGCTCTGCTCTCCACCCAGCCGGTGCTTGCTGCTCCAATCAGCAAAGAGCCTCTGTTGCTCTACATCGCAGCCACAGGACAAGTCGTCAGTACTGTGCTAACGGTCGAGCGGGAAGAAGAAGGAAAAGCTCTCAAAGTTCAGCGCCCAGTGTATTATTTGTCTGAAGTCTTGACTCCATCCAAGCAGAGATATCCTCATTATCAGAAGCTTGTGTATGGGATATACATGACCACAAAGAAGGTTGCTCATTATTTCTCTGACCATTCCATCACAGTCGTCAGCGACGCTCCACTATCAGAGATTTTGCACAACAGGGATGCAACTGGTCGAGTGGCCAAATGGGCGATTGAACTTCTTCCCCTTGATATCAAGTTTGAGGCAAAAAAAGCCATTAAGTCCCAGGCGATAGCAGATTTCCTCGCCGAGTGGATTGAACAACAGCAGCCGACTGAAGTTCACTCGGAGCATTGGACCATGTTCTTTGATGGCTCTAAGATGTTGAATGGTTCCGGTGCTGGGGTGGTCCTGGTTTCCCCCAGAGGAGATAAGCTCAGATATGTGCTCCAGATTCACTTTGATTCCTCCAACAATGAGGCAGAATATGAGGCCCTCCTATATGGGTTGCGCATGGCCATTTCACTCGGCGTCCGTCGCCTAATGGTCTATGGCGACTCGGATTTAGTGGTCAATCAGGTGATGAAAGAGTGGGACGTGAGAAGCCAGCCATGACTGGATACTGCAGTGCAGTGAGGAAGCTGGAGAAGAAGTTCGAGGGGTTGGAGCTCCATCATATACCCCGACTGAAAAATCAAGCAGCTGATGATCTAGCAAAGATAGGTTCCAAGAGAGAAGCCATTCCGAGTGGTGTGTTCTTGGAGCATATACACACTCCATCAGTCAAAGAAGATCCTTTCACCGAAGAAACTCCACAGCCCAAGAGCGCCACAGATCCGACTGAAGTTGAAGTCCCAGCGGTGGTCGACTTGATCATGGAGGTTTTGGTGGTCATTCCCGACTGGACGATTCCGTATGTCGCTTATATCTTGAGGAAAGAGCTTCCGGGGGATGAGGAAGAGGCTCGACAGATCGTCCGTCGATCTAAGGCCTTTACCGTAATCAAAGGACAGTTATACAGAGAAAGCGCGACTGGAGTCGGTCAGAAGTGCATAACACCAGAAGAAGGTCGACTCATCCTCAATGATATTCATTCGGGGACCTGTGGTCATCATGCGTCCTCTCGGACCATCGTGGCCAAAGCATACCGAGCCGGATTTTACTGGCCCAAGGCGAATGAGATGGCAAAAGAGATAGTGGATAAGTGCGAGGGATGTCAGTTCTACTCGAGTATGTCGCACAAGCCTGCGTCAGCTTTGAAGACCATCCCACTCGTCTGGCCTTTTGCAGTTTGGGGGTTGGACATGGTCGGCCCTTTGAGAACAGGACGAAGTGGCTTCACGCATGTACTGGTGGCAGTCGACAAGTTCACCAAGTGGATCGAGGCTAAACCAATCAAGAGCCTCGACACCGGTACTGCTGTTAGCTTCATCAGGGAACTAATATTCAGATATGGAGTCCTGCACAGCATCATTACGGATAATGGGTCGAACTTTGACTCAGAGGAATTCAGAACCTTCTGCAACTCCCAAGGCACACGGGTCGACTACACATCAGTCGCCCATCCGCAGTCGAATGGACAAGCAGAGCGAGCTAATGGACTGATTCTCAAGGGACTGAAGCCTCGACTGATGCGTGATCTCAAACACGCGGCTGGAGCTTGGGTCGACGAACTTCCATCTGTACTCTGGGGACTGCGGACCACGCCCAATCGGTCGACCGGAAGAACTCCATTCTTCTTGGTCTATGGAGCCGAAGCAGTCTTGCCGAGTGATCTTCTCCACAATGCTCCTCGAGTCGAAATCTACAACGAAGCAGAAGCTGAACAAGCGCGTCAGGACGCAGTCGACCTTTTAGAGGAAGAAAGGGAGATGGCTCTGATCCGGTCGACCATCTACCAACAAGATCTGCGCCGTTTCCACGCCCGAAATGTGAGAGGTCGAGCCTTCCAGGAAGGGGATTTGGTTCTCCGAGTGGATCAGCACAAACCACACAAGCTTGCTCCTTCTTGGGAAGGCCCCTTCATCGTCACCAAGGTTCTCCACAACGGGGCGTACCGTCTTTACAACGTCGAGCATAATATCAACGAGCCCCGAGCTTGGAACGCGGAGCTACTCCGCCCATTTTACACTTAAGTTTTATCACTCGGATGAGTTGCAATAAAGTACTTCTGTAGTTCATGGGTTTAGAAATAATAGTGTCATCACTTTTTATTTTTGTCCACATAAAAACTCCCCCTCAGTGGGTGACTTAGCCGCGAATCCGTTTCGCCTAAGTTTGTAAAAATCCTACCGAGTGGTGAGCCAGACTCTCACTCGGAGGCTTAGCTGCGAATCCGTTTCGCCTAAGTTTATCAAAATCCTACCGAGTGAAGAGCAATCCTCTCACTCGGGGGCTTAGCTGCAGTCCAAGCACTCGCCTAAGTTGTGAAAATCCTACCGAGTGGTAAGCCAGCCTTCCACTCGGAGGCTTAGCTGCGGCCTCGTGCTCGCCTAAGTTATAAAAATCCTACCGAGTGAAGAGCAACCCTCTCACTCGGGGGCTTAGCTGCAGTCCAAGCACTCGCCTAAGTTGTGAAAATCCTACCGAGTGAAGAGCGATCCTCACACTCGGAGGCTTAGCTGCAGTCCAAGGACTCGCCTAAGTTTATCAAAATCCTACTGAGTGGTAAGCCAGCCTTCCACTCGGGGGCTTAGCTGCAGTCCAAGCACTCGCCTAAGTTGTGAAAATCCTACCGAGTGAAGAGCGATCCTCTCACTCGGAGGCTTAGCTGCGACCTCGTGCTCGCCTAAGTTATAAAATCCTACCGAGTGAAGAGCAACCCTCTCACTCGGGGGCTTAGCTGCAGTCCAAGCACTCGCCTAAGTTGTGAAAATCCTACCGAGTGAAGAGCGATTCCTCTCACTCGGAGGCTTAGCTGCAGCCTCGTGCTCGCCTAAGTTATCAAAATCCTACCGAGTGGTAAGCCAGCCTTCCACTCGGAGGCTTAGCTGCAGCCTCGTGCTCGCCTAAGTTATCAAAATCCTACCGAGTGGTAAGCCCAGCCTTCCACTCGGAGGCTTAGCTGCAGCCTCGTGCTCGCCTAAGTTATAAAAATCTTACCGAGTGGAGAGCAACCCTCTCACTCGGGGGCTTAGCTGCAGCCCTGCGCTCGCCTAAGTTACAAAAATCCTACCGAGTGAAGAGCGACCCTCTCACTCGGAGGCTTAGCTGCAGTCCAAGCGCTCGCCTAAGCACAGGCACCTTGCTTTGAACCTGCAAAAGACATTTGAGCCGAAGGCAATCATATTCAAGCGCCAAATTCAAGTTTGAATCAATATCTAAAGGAACCGAAAGTGCTCAGGCGTCAAGCCTGTTAAAGTTTGTCAGTTACAATTCCACTCGGCATACCGAGGCAAATTTAAAGAGTCGAGCCAGAAGAAGTTTTTTACCCCTCCTGTGGAGGGCTGGAAGGTGCAACAAATTCATCAAGGTCAATTCCGTCGGCGATCCGAGTGGCAGCTGCAAGGAAAGTCTCCATAAAGGACCTGAAGTCGTGCTTCTTGGTATTGGCCACCCGAAGGGCCGCCAGCTTCTCCTCTCGTGCATCTTTGTAGTGGACTCGGGCCAGACACAGAGCGACATCTGCACCACACCGAGCCGAGGACTTCTTCCACTCCTGCACTCGACCAGGGATCGTGTTCAAGCGGGCCATCAGCGACTCAAGGTCATTCTGAAGTGTCTCCTCAGGCCAGAGCGTCGAGTCGATGCGAGATGTGGCGGCCTTCAGCCTTGCGAGATAGTCCACGACAGCTGCAACACGAGACTCCAGTCGGAAAACATCCATGGCAACTTCGTCGTTCACCGGAGAATTGACGGGGTCAAGGTTTGGCTCCAGTCGGCTGGTTTCCTCTTCAAAGTTTTGACAAAATTCTGCAAGGGTGATCACTAAGTCAAGGGGATAGTCGAATGGAAAAAGCCACAATTGGAAATATTTGCCAAACATGGAGGTTTACCTTCAAGCATAAGAAACAGCTTCTTGGCAAGGCCACTCAGGAAGGCCTCCAGTTCAGTTTTCTTCTCAGTCAATTTGCTGACTTGGTCGGTCAAGGCAGCTTTGTCAGTTCTCAGTCGACTAACTTCCTTGTTGGCAATCCCAAGAGCAGTTTTCAGATTGGTATTGTCTTGTTCGAGCTTGGTGACTGAAGCTAACTTCTCGTCAGCAAGCTTGATCTTCTCAGCTAGCTCAAGGTCTTTCTTCTGCTGGGCCTCCCTTACCTTACCTGCAAGTCACAGCAAGATCAGATGCTGAAACAAACAAGGGGAAAAGCAGTCGTCAGGGTCTCACCAAACATACCTTCAGTCTCCTCCTTTGCCTTTGTCAGCTTCTCCTGAACCAGCTTCAAGCTCAGCTCGACTTGAGTATGCTTCTGTTCCAGCTCTGAGTAGCGAGCCACAAGATCACAAGAGTTCTGCGAAGAACCAATCGACTAAATGTCAAAAATAATTCACTTCCGAGTGAAAAGGGAAAAACACACGTTTCTAAGACTACAGCCGAATACAAGCATTCGACTGTAGTCTCGGGGACTACACCCAGTGGGTGCACTCAGCGTGCCCCCACTAATCCTGTTGAAGACAAAGTCGACCAGTCGACCTCAAAAAAAAAAAGTGTGCGAGATGCATTCTCTAAGACTGTGATCAACTGCAAGCAGTCGACCACAGTCTCGGGGACTACACCCAGTGGGTGCACTCAGCGTGCCCCCACCGGTTTGTGAAATCCAGTCGACCAGTCGACTGTTAGAAAGATTTACATTATAAAGCCTAAGGCCGACTGCCAGCAGTCGACCTTAGCCTTGGGGACTACACCCAGTGGGTGCACTCAGCGTGCCCCCACCGGTTTGTGAAATCCAGTCGACCAGTCGACTGACAGAAAGATTGACATCATAAAGCCTAAGGCCGACTGCCAGCAGTCGACCTTAGCCTTGGGGACTACACCCAGCGGGTGCACTCAGCGTGCCCCCGCTAACACGGAGTTTATTCGATACACCCAGTGGGTGATTACTATAAATCCCGGAAAAGAAAAGTTTTTGGTAGCATATCCAACAGAACAAACAGCAGTCGACTGACCTGGACATTGCTTTGGAGGGCAGAGCTGGCGTCATAAGCTGCCTGGCTCGCGTCCCGGATGGTCTTCAGCTGCTCCATCATGAGTCCCGCCTGGCGTATTGCCTCCTTCGCTGCACCAGCTTGGTCCTCTGGGACGTGATGAGTCGTGAAGAGGGAGGGCTGCTGAGCACTCGTCAATGGATTTGCGAAGGACACCGTGTGTCGAGTGGTGTTCTCTTCCTCCACAGTCAGAGTCTCAGGCGCCGTCACATCCTGAGGCACCTTACTGGCGGGCGTTTTCCGACTCTTCCTGCGTGCCAGTGGTTCTTCATCTTCGTCGTCGTCAGGAAGATTGATAACAGTATGGGGCGGAGCTGCGAAGAAGAATCAGGATCAGAGGTCGCGAGTCAGTCGACTAAAAACAGTGTTAAGAATACAGTACCTGGGTTCGAAGTTGCCGCATCCTCCATCTCGTGGTCATCGGCCCGGGCCGAGGTCTCAGAAGTAGCAGCACTTCAACTCCAAAGGATCAGTCGACTAACTTCAGCGTCGACCAGAAATAAAGTTCGCACAGAATAAGAAAATATGAGCAACACAATTACCCTGATATGGTGGGGATGGACACCTTCATCTTCGGCAGGAGCTTGGTCGGCTTCGATGAGGCCGCCCTGGGCTGCTTCGGCGCCTTTTCGGTCGGCGCCGGAGAGGTGGTCCGAGGGCGCTTGGTCGACTGAGTGGCGGTTGCAACCCCCTTACCACGTTCGGTCGAAGGGTCGTGGACAAGCTTCGACCGCCTTTCTGAGCGCGGTGGAACGACCTCCTCCTCCTCTTCTTCCTCGTCCTCGATGTCATCTTCATCACCTTCATCATCATCATCGTCGTCATCATCCTCTGCAGCATCCGAGTCCCATTCCTCCTCTTCCTGGCTCTCGCCCCCGCTCGCCTCGCCCCCGCTCGCCTCGCCTTCCTCAGTCGAAGCTTGTGCCCCATTGGGCATCGAGTACAGCTCGGCGAGGGCCTAACAGATGCCCAAACAAGGATCAGTCGACCAGTCGGCAGGGTTAACAGAAATGAATACGACAAGGGCGCAGTGGAGAGCAGAGCAAGTGTACCTTGTTTGGGTCGCTGTTGTGGTCGAGTGGAGGAATCCTTCTGGCTCCGCGCGGGTTGTCCTTGTTTCCGGTAACGGCTACCATCCATCTTTCCAGAGTGACGTCGTCGACTTCTTCTGGATGGACTCTAGTCTCGTCTTCGGTCCCACAGTACAACCACATGCAGTGGCTCCGGAATTGAAGGGGTTGGATGCGACGCCTGAGGAAGACCTCCAGAAGATCCATGCCCGTCACCCCCTCCCGAACCAGCTGCACCATGCACTCCATCAACATCTTCACGTCGGCTTTCTCCTCCGGAATCAGTTTCAGAGGGGAGGGCTTGTTCACTCGGTCCATGGTAAACGGAGGGAGTCCACTCGACTGCCCTGGCGTCGACTGGACCTGGCAGTAGAACCAAGTCGACTGCCAGCCTCTGACGGACTCGGGAAAGGTCATGGGCGGGAAGGTGCTATTATTCCTCACCTGAATCCCCAGGCCCCCACACATTTGGACGACTCGGGTTTTCTCATCACCTGGGCTCGCCTTCTTCACGGTCTGAGAGCGACACGTGAAGATACGTTTGAACAAACCCCAGTGCGGTCGACAGCCCAAGAAACCCTCACACATGGACACGAATGCAGCAAGATAGGCAATGGAGTTTGGGGTAAAGTGGTGGAGCTGCGCTCCAAAGAAATTCAAGAAGCCACGGAAGAAAATGCTTGGCGGCAAGGAAAACCCACGATCAACATGAGTGGCCAAAAGCACACACTCACCCTCTTCTGGCTGTGGCTGCCACTCCTTCCTCGGCAACCTCGCAGCTCCGTGAGGGATCAAGCCCTCGTTGGCCATGTCGAGGAGGTCCTTCTCCGTGATGGTCGACTGGATCCAGTCTCCTTGGACCCAGCCTTTCGGCAGGCGGGATCTGGACGAGGACCCTCTGCGGCTGGTGGATCTCCCCTTCGCCTTCTCCGATGCCGACACCTTCTTTGCACGCTCCAGCGCTGCCGTCTTCTCCTTGGCCATGGTCGCCGGTGAGATGCGCGAAGGGAAGTGGTGCGGGGGCGAGAGCGAGCACGCTGAGCAGGGAGGAAGGAAGCAGAGGGAGAGAGGGAGAATGCTGAGGCGCAGCACAGAAATCCTCGCCGGGCGCATTTATAAGGTCCCTTCCGAGTGGCTGACATGTGGGCCCGGTCGATCTAATCATATCTGGGAGCAGTTATGGAGACTGGATACGTGGCAAAAAAGGCGGCGCGGAGATCGAGGCGTCTATGCCCCGTTCCATCCGAACGCCGCAGTCTGCCCTGCTTCGCGCGCGCCCTCAAATTTCGCATCCCGCGGAATCCGCGAGCGGCAAATCAGTCTGTCAGACGCGGTGTTTCCGGCGATCCGTCGCTCGGAGATTGTCGAAGCTCGAAAGATCACTCGACGCAAAAATAGAATGGATCGAGTCGACCGAAGGCAAATTGCTCCCTGTCAACGAAGAGATTCTTTGATCCAGAACAGCGCACAACTAGAGCGCAAAGGTTAATCGGAAACGACATCAACTCCTTCTTCACTCGAAGCCTCAATCCATTCGGGGGCTAATGATGGGGTTATGTACCTAGGGTAGGGTCATGGACCTGTTCCAAGTAACTTACCCTAGGACATCCTTAGAAGAGGTCGCCTTCCAGTCGACCAACGAGGATTCACTCGACTGGCCTGAAGGACTCGACCACGAAGACTCACTCGACCACCAGGAGGTCAAGAGGCACTCTGCACCGCAGCGGCCTGTAATCAAGTAGACTTTATGATAGTAAAGGCACTTTATGTGGGGCGTTACCAGTAACGCCCCAGACTTAACTCACCTTAAACCCTCTCCTACGTGGGCTGGCTGGGGTCCTGGCGCACTCTATATAAGCCACCCCCCTCCACAGGCAGAAGGGTTCGGCACCTTGTAATCCAGACATTCATAATCCACTCGACCGCCTCCGGGCTCCGAGACGTAGGGCTGTTACTTCTTCCGAGAAGGGCCTGAACTCGTACATCCTTTGTGCTTACAACCTCTCCATAGCTAGGACCTTGCCTCTTCATACCTACCCCCCACTCTACTGTCAGACTTAGAACCACGACACTGCACCAAAGTGGTATGGTAATCCTGTCCTGGAAGTCATGTTACTAGACCATGGTGAACCTATGAACTATGAAGAAGCTATGATAAGCCCAGATTCCGACAGATAGCTTGAGGCCATGAAATCTGAGATAGGATCCATGTATGAGAACAAAGTATGAACTTTGGTTGACTTGCCCGATGATCGGCGAGTGTCGGCGTCCTGGGAATGGGGGTAGCCAGACTTGCTTGCCTATGGCCCACGACGTGGCTCCACCAGCAGCCTGGTATGACCCATCGTTTGCAGCAACAACTCAAGACCCTCGCGAGGCGGGCGACGCTAGGACCTCCCTGGGGGCAGCCTCACTAGGTTGGCTCCCGAGGAGCGGAGATATCTATGCAAGGGGCACCTCATGAGGTTCACGTGATGTGAGCCATGACGACCAAGGCTAGGCGGGCGCCAGCGGGCGCAGTGTACCAGTTTACTCTTTGGTGCTAAAGAGGCATGCGCAGGCAGGAGTCCTGAGGCATCAGGCAAAGGTTTCCCTATCGGTGTAACAAGACCAAGGCCAGTAGGACGGCAGGACGGAGGTCACCGCGGAGCCCACAGTAGCGTCACCACCAGAGTCTTTGGCAGGCGAAGACCACCTTTTGTCAGGATATCTTGTACTAGTTGTCCCCCTTCAAACTTGGCCGTTGTTGGATCCCTTCCCGCCTAAACATTTGGGAAGAGGACCAGGACCTCTATAAATAGGGCTAGCCACCACCATAGCAGGGGGGGGACAGATCATTCGGACCATCCTCACACACACCAGCTCACCGAGCTCAAGAAAACCTCTCCTTAGGAGGCAGTTCATCCATTGTACTAATTCATCCCAAGCCCTCGAGGCAATCCACCACCACCACCACACTGGAGTAGGGTATTACACCGAGGCACTAGTGATCACCTTAGGAGGACAACACTTTCCCCTTATGCTATGCCCATGCTCATGAGGACAGAGACCACCTTTTCTTCACATGTCAATTCAGCACAAGAGTCTAGAACTACTTGCACATTCAGTGGTTAGCTGGTTTGTCCCCAACTGAGTGTTTGATTGCTGCAAGGAAGAGTTTTGGACAACCATTCTTCAAAGAGGTTATTTATCTAGTTGCATGAAATGTATGGCTACTCAAGAATGGAAGAATCTTCAGACATGAAAGGCCCACATTTGCAGCATGGAGGAGGAACTTCATCCATGATGTTACTCTGTTGTCCCACAGATTCAAGTCTAGTCTAAAACCTTTGTTGTTGCAGTGGATTAATTCTTTGCCCTAGCTGGCTCTATGTATTTATGTATCTTTACCTGTAAATATGTACATATGTAAATAGGTAAGTTGTTCCCCCTAGTTTACTTTCCAGAACCTTTTGTATTTTGGTGGTTGATCTTTAATAAAAAACTGTGGGGCTGTTGCCTCACAGTTTCCAGTAAAAAAAACGGTGTCCCGAACCAGTATAAACCTCTGTGTCCCGTGTTCCTTGGGTTCGTCGAGCTAGGCCTTGAGATCGTTGTGCGAGCGAGCGAGCGAGAGAGAGAGAGAGAGAGAGAGAGAGAGAGAGAGAGAGAGAGAGAGAGAGAGAGATTACTTCGTGCGCACCCCAATCACTACAAAAAAAGACACATCCGTGATATTTTGGGCCGAACAAAAAAAATCTGTCATACTTTTGACACTTCTATGACGATAATTGTGACAAAACCCGGTATCATCATAGATGTGGTGAGGTCCTACTTCTATGACAAAAAATCATGATAGAAAATGGGCTTTTTGTCCTGGGCGGGCCGGAGACGCAGCTGCATGACATTCTTTGGGCCGTCCATGACGGAAAAAACCGTGGTAGAAGTGAGGGCGAGGAAAATATCGGAGAGTTCCCGGTTACAATGGGTGGTCGGGGGCCGAGCGATGCTCGTTTCTCTCGTACGTATGCGCGTGTGTACGAGGCGTTGCGCTCTAACTGAACCCGAGCGAGGCGTTCTCCTAACTAAACCCGAGTGATTGCACTGCAGGCTACACATTACTGAACCCGAGCGATCGACTGATCCCTTGTTGTTAACTGAACCCGAGTGATTCCTTCACTACTGCTGCTAACTGAAGCCGATCAAACACTGCTGCCTCCTCCCCTTGATGAATAGTGAGTGTTGTTGGGGGGGGGGGTTGGATGAACAGTTCCTGGTGGGGGGTTGGATGAACAGGACCCCGCAGTAGTAGAGGCCGTTGCCGCTGGATGAACAGTACCCTGATCGATCGAGCCGGTGGATGAACAGGACCCCGTGGAGGGGTGGATGAACACGACACCATGGAGGGATGGATGAACAATTCCCCGTGGAGGGCTGGTTGAACAGTAGCCGGTGGAGGGCTGGATGAACAGTAGCGCGTGGAGGGGTGGTTGCACAGGACCCCGTGGAGAGGGCTGGTTGAACAGTAGCCGACGGAGCAGCGCGTGGTGGAGGCTGGATGAACAGGAGCCCGTGGATGAACAGTCACAGGTGGAGGCTGGAGGAGGTCGACCTTGGATGAACAGTAGTCCGTGGGGGCTGGAGAAGGTCGACGGTGGAGATGAACAGTATCCCATGGAGTCCCGTTTTGCGGTACGCCACACCCCTCCCGATGAACAGGACCCCCGTTTCGACCGTAGCGCTCCAACACAAGTCCGTTTCCTCCGTTTTGCGGTACGCCACACACCTCCCGATCAACAGGACCCCGTTTCGACCATAGGAGGTCTGTTTCCTCCGTTTGCGGTACGCCAGCCTCCTCCCGATGAACAGGATTCCGTTTTGACTGTGGCCAGTCGAACACAAGGCCGTTTCCTTTGTTCTGCGGTACGCCAGGCCTCGTTTCCATTGGTTGTTCCGTCCAAGCCGGTTGGCTCCCGATGAACATGACGACGCATTCCGTTCCGACCCAGCCAGTTGCCTCCCCACGAACACGACAAAGGCACAACTTCTCGTTTCCGACCTAGCCATGTACATGAGCCCTGTCCGTAGGTATGCACGAGTAGGCGTTCGAGACCCCGCCCGTATGTACGTACGTGGTCGTATTTTCTTTCTTGCACCCTGGCCGATGTACGTACGTGTACATGCTACGTGCGCGCCTCTACTACGACACGTGCACACCTCTACTACAACACGTGCGCGCCTCTACATCGACCAACATGTGCCATACACGTTCGTGACCAGAATGACAACGCTACATACGCTTCGACCAGGTGGGTCCCGACTGTCAGGCACTTCCTTGCATGCGAAGATGTAGCTGGTGGGTCCCAGCAGTCAGGGGGGAAACGTTTTTTCGCGAAATACGGTGGCCCATCCGGTGGGTCCCTTCTGTCAGGTGGAGGAATCATTATTTTCCACGTAATAAGGAGGCACTTCCTTGCTGCTGCCGTGGACCCAGCTGCCAGCCTCTCCACATATAGTACTCTTCTGATGGAAGTCATTCCTTGACCATGTTGACCGCGCCACGCCGAGAGCACCAGGGCGGTGGACGATGGCAAGGCCTAGGAAGGGGATGACGCGGAGCTGGGGAAGATGCGGCAGTGGATGCCCATGCGGAGGGGAGTACGTGGGTTGACTCCTTCGGCTACAGTGTGAGGCTGCCATCGCCGGAGAATAACAGGAGGTGTGGGTGAGTATAGAGGGATGGCATGGCTAGCAGTGGCAACACAGCTGGACATGGGAGGCAGGAGCAGGCGGCACGGCCGACGCTTGTTTGGGTGGCTAGAGCAAGAAGACCAGAGGTTGAAGAAGCACTACGGCCGTTGGATGGACATCGTACGGGCACTGGAGCTAGAATCGTTCATATTGACTAAGTTGACAAAGTCCTCCGTCCCCGTCAACTTAGTAGGCCCATAGGTCAGCCTCCCACTATGCTGGGTCCCAGTTAGCAGGGGGAGTATTCAATTTTTTGTGCGTAATAAGGAGGCACTTCCTTGCATGCGAAGATATAGCTGGTGGGTCCGAGCTGTCAACGGTAGTATTCATTCTTTTTGGCGTAATAAGGACACACTTCCTTGCATGGGAAGATGTAGCTGGTGGGTCCCAGCAATCAGGGGGAGAAAACATTACTTTTAGGGTAAAAAGGATGCAGTTGCATGCATGCATCCATGGGCGTGGTGCGTCCCCACTGTCAGCCTCTCACGTACATTCATCTTCCGATGACTCTTGGTTGTTGACCACGTTGACCACAACGTGCCGATCGCTCCAAGGCCGGTGGACGACGGCGAGGCTCCAGACTGGAACGACCCGGAGATGGGGAAGACGCGGTGGTGGAGTCGTAGATGGAGAGGAGTGGGAAACTTGACTGGTTCGGGTGCGCGGCAGCACTGCCGCCCACGGGAGACAGGAGCAAGAACAGAGGTTGAAGAAGGAGCACGGCTATTGGATTAACATCCAACGGTCCATCTGCTAGAATCATTTGTTGATTAAGTTGACAAATCCCTGCGTACACATCCGCTTAGTAGGCCCACAAGTCAGCCACCAAATCTGACGGGTCCCAGCTGTCAACGAGAGGAATAGTTTTTTCGCATAACAAGGAGGCACTTCCTTCCGTGCGAAGATACAGCCAGTGGGTCCCAGCTGTCAGGGGGAGGAATTTTTTTCCAGCTTAATAAGGAGGAACTTTCCTTGCGTGCGACCATGGACCTCATGGGTCCAAGCCGTCAGGCTCTCCATGTACAGTCCTCTTCTAATGACTCTCGTTTGTTGAGAATGCCGCGTCGAGCGCATCGAGCTGGTGGACGACGGCGAGGCCCCGGACGGGAATGACCCGGAGATGGGAAGACGCGGCAGTGGAATCACAGATTAAGAGGAGTACAAGGGTTATAACTGGTTCTGGTGCTGCGTGGGGCTACAGTCGATGGAGAATAACAGGAGGTGTGGAGGGGTGGAGGGATAGCCTGGCCGGCGGTGGGGTAGCACTTCGCAACGATGCGTGCTAAGCAGAGCCGCTAGCCGTCGAAGGTTGGACCAGCCGGTCCCGGCGACACTTGAGGAAGAAGACGAGAGATTGAAGGTGCATGCCGGCCATTGGATATAAATCCAATGGGTGTGGATGTCATAATCATTTGTTGACCAAGTTGACAACACCCTGCGTAGGCTTCGACCTATTGTCCCACATGCCAGCCTGCAAAAATGTGGCATATATTTAACCCATGTTTTCTAGAAAGTACAGTCCATTTGCTGGGCTGGGTGAACAAATAATTTCGCGTCAATGAGACCCATTTAATATTTTCTAAGAAATCCCAACCCATTTGCACTTTCTTGAAATACACTAATTAGCTGGGCTCGTTCTATATATAATGTTAGGTTAGAAGGAGCAAGTAATATCAAAAAATAAACCATTGCGACACATTTTTACATATAATTAACAAACCAGCAAGTTATTACTCAAAATAAAAATGAACGCGTTATTATTACATTGGTCCTTAAAATCTTCGCAAGCTTTTGTACGCAATCACCAGGATTTCCCTACGTGTGAGTCAAAAACAACCAGGATTTTCCTTGCCAACTTCTGTTAAACATTTACTTTTATAAGTTAATAACATGTGGAATGTTTTTATAATGTATATATAAGTCTCTATAAAATATACCATAATAGTAATAATATAAATATATATAATGTGGTTAGAAGGAAAACATAAATTGGACACATCATTATTATTCTTATATATAGATAAATAGAACAGAGATCTGCATTTTATTAAGAAAATACATTGGGCCGCCGATCTTTAAGAAAAAGTAAAACCTATGCTGGGAGGCCCATATATAGGCCGGTATGGACCTCAAAAAATAAGTTGAAACCACTGTCTCCGTATGTTGTGGGCTACACATACCTAGGCCTAGCTGATACTTGTTCGCCCTCTGGAAAAAATGATAGTACCAGCTAGATCCCCGAACAAACTGGATTAAAGAGGGGGTCGGCAGCCCGGCTGAAGAAGCACATCAGACGCGATTTTTTTCTTCAGTGGATGGATCTCAATGGCGTTTTTTACTTGCCTCTGCACCATACAACTTGTAGCTTTAGCCTCCCAATCCGTGGTGCACCAGCATCCCATTTGCTGGGCAGGCCAACCTACAGAAACCAGCACTCGAACTTTCATCAAGCCCCCAAAACAACGCAGTACTATGCTTGTTTTGAGGCTGGAAACATTACGACAGGGGTTGAGCAGGGGAGGGGGGATGACAGAGCAAAAACATTAAAAAGAGCTGATGCGCCGTTGCTACCCTAACAAAGCAGGTGCAATTCTTCTCAGGAAGAAGGTGTACCGTTGACACCCACACATCACAAATCCCACAGTAGACATACTAACAAGTTCACACACAAGTACAACAGAATAGGTAAACATTTGTATCAAACTCAGGTTCACAGGACACGTTGATACGTCCATTTTGCATCATGCTTTTATATTGATATTTATTGCATTATCAGCTGTTATTACACATTATGTCACAATACTTATGCCTATTCTCTCTTATTTTATAAGGTTTACACGAAGAGGGAGAATGCCGGCAGCTGTAATTCTGGCTGGGAAAGGAGAAAATATTAGAGACCTATTCTGCACAACTCCAAAAGTCCTGAAACTCCACGGGAGTCATTTTTAGAATAAAAAAAATTGGGCGAAGGAAGCACCAGAGGGAGCCACCCACCATCCACGAGGGTGGGGGACGCGCCCTACCCCCTGGGCGCGCCCCCCTGTCTCGTGGGGCCCCTGGCAGGCCTTCGGTGCCCATCTTTTGCTATATGAAGTCTTTCGCCCTGGAAAAAATCATAAGCAAGCTCTCGGGACGAAACTCCGCCGCCACGAGGCGGAACCTTGGCGACACCAATCTAGGGCTCCGGCGGAGCTATTCTACCGGGGAAACATCCCTCCGGGAGGGGGAAATCATCACCATCGATCCTCTCATCGGGAGGGGGTCAATCTCCATCAACATCGTCACCAGCACCATCTCATCTCAAACCCTAGTTCATCTCTTGTATCCAATCTTTGTCTCAAAACCTCAGATTGGTACCTGTGGGTTGCTAGTAGTGTTGATTACTCCTTCTAGTTGATGTTAGTTGGTTTACTTGGTGGAAGATCATATGTTCAGATCCTTTATGCATATTAATACCCCTCTGATTATGAACATGAATATGCTTTGTGAGTAGTTACGTTTGTTCCTGAGGACATGGGAGAAGTCTTGCTATAAGTAGTCATGTGAATTTGGTATTCGTTCGATATTTTGATGAGATGTATGTTGTCTTTCCTCTAGTGGTGTCATGTGAACATCGACTACATGACACTTCACCATTGTTTGGGCCTAGGGGAAGGCATTGGGAAGTAATGAGTAGATGATGGGTTGCTAGAGTGACAGAAGCTTAAACCCTAGTTTATGCGTTGCTTCGCAAGGGGCTGATCTGGATCCATATGTTTCGTGCTATGGTTAGGTTTACCTAAATACTTCTTTTGTAGTTGCGAATACTTGCAAGAGGGGTTAAACATAAGTGGGATGCTTGTCCAAGTAAGGGCAGTACCCAAGCACCGGTCCACCCACATATCAAATTATCAAAGTACCGAATGTGAATCATATGAACGTGATGAAAACTAGCTTGACGATAATTCCCATGTGTCCTCGGGAGCGCTTTCCTTTATATAAGAATTTGTCCAGGCTTGTCCTTTTCTACAAAAAGGATTGGTCTGTCTTGCTGCACCTTATTTACTTTTATTACCTGTTACCCGTTACAAATTACCTTATCACAAAACTATCTGTTACCGATAATTTCAGTGCTTGCAGAGAATACCTTACTGAAAACTGCTTATCATTTCCTTGTGCTCCTCATTGGGTTCGACACTCTTACTTGTCAAAAGGACTACGATAGATCCCCTATACTTGTGGGTAATCAAGACTCTTTTCTGGCACGTTGCCAGGAGTGAAGCGCCTTTGGTAGGTGGAATTTGTTAAGGAAAAAATTATATAGTGTGCTGAAATTTACTGTCACTTGTTACTATGGAAAGTAATCCTTTGAGGGGCTTGTTCGGGGTATCTTGACCCCGAGCAGTAGAGCAAAGAGTTGCTCCTCAACCTACTGAACCTACTGAAAATATTTACTTTGAAATTCCTTCGGGTATGATAGAGAAACTGCTAGCTAATCCTTTTACAGGAGATGGAACATTGCATCCCGATTTGCACGTAATCTATGTGGATGAAGTTTGTGGATTATTTAAGCTTGCAGGTATTCTCGAGGATGTTATCAAGAAGAAGGTCTTGCCTTTATCTTTGAAGGGAAAGGCATTGACATGGTTTAGGCTATCTGATGATATTGGATCACGGAACTACAACCGATTGAAATTGGAATTTCATCAAAAGTTTTATCCTATGCATCTGGTCCATCATGATCGTAATTATATATATAATTTTTGGCCTCGCGAAAGAGAAAGCATCGCCCAATCTTGGGGGAGGCTCAAGTCAATGTTATATTCATGCCCCAATCATGAGCTATCAAGAGAAATTATTATTCAAATTTTTTATGCTCGGCTTTCTCTCAATAATCGCTCCATGCTCGATACTTCTTGTACTGGATCTTTTATGATGAAGACTATTGAATTGAGATGGGATTTATTGGAGAGAATTAAATGCAACTCTGAAGATTGGGAACTCGACGAAGGTAAGGAGTCAGGTATAACACCTAAGTTTGATTGTGTTAAATCTTTTATGAATACCGATGCCTTTCGTGAATTTAGCACTAAATATGGACTTGACTCTGATATAGTAGCTTCTTTTTGTGAATCCTTTACTACTCATGTTGATCTCCCTAAGGAGAAGTGGCTTAAATATCATCCTCCCATTGAAGTAAAAGTATTTGAACCTATTAAAGTTGAAGAAAAGACTATCACTTATAATGTTGATCCTATTGTTCCTACCACTTGTATTGAGTAACCACCTTTCCCTACTAGAATAAAGGATCGTGCTAAAGCCTCAACTGTGGTTCGTAACAGTAATACTAGAACACCTACACCCTCTGAGCAAATTAAAGTTGAACCTAGTATTGCTATGGTTAAAGATCTTTTTGTTGATAATATTGATGGGCATGTTATTTACTTCAGTGATGAAGCTGCTAGAATTGCTAGACCAGATACTAAAGATAAACATAGACCTGTTGTAGGCATGCCTGTTATTTATGTTAAAATAGGAGATCATTGCTATCATGGCTAATGTGATATGGGTGCTAGTGTGAGTGCCATACCTCATTCTTTATATGAAGAAATTATGCATGATTCTGCACCTGCTGAGTTAGAAGGTATTGATGTTACAATTAAGCTTGCCAATAGAGATACTATTTCACTGGTTGGGATTGTTAGAGATGTTGAAGTCTTGTGTGGGAAAGTTAAATATCCTACTGATTTTCTTGTTCTTGGTTCCCCACAAGATGACTTTTGTCCCATTATATTTGGTAGACCCTTCTTGAATACTGTTAATGCTAAGATATACTGCAAAAAGGATATTGTTTTTTTTGGTTTAGGGGATATGTCTCATGATTTTAATTTTGCTAAATTTCGCAGACAACCCCATGATAAAGAATTGCCTAGTAAAGATGGAATTATTGGTCTTGCTTCTATTGATGTGCCTCCTAGTGATCCTTTAGAACAATATTTGCTAGACCATGAAAATCATATGTTTATGAATGAAAGAAGGGAAATATATGAAGTATTCTTTAAACATGGACATATTTTGAAACATAACTTGCCTGTCAAAATTCTAGGGGATCTTCCTCCACCCAAGGGTGATCCCGTGTCTGAGCTTAAACCATTGCCTGATACTCTTAAATATGCTTATCTTGATGAAAAAAAGATATATCCTATTATTATTAGTGCTAACCTTTCAAAGCAGGAGGAAGATAAATTATTGAAAACTCTGAAGAAGCACCATGCTGCTATTAGATATACTCTTGATGATCTTAAGGGCATTAGTCCCACTCTATGCCAGCACAAAATAAAATTGGAAAAAGATGCTAAACCGGTTGTTGATCACCAACGATGGTTAAATCCTAAGATGAAAGTGGCAAGAAAAGAAATACTAAAGCTTCTGGAGGCAGGTATAATTTATCCCATTGTTGATAGTCAGCGGGTAAGTCCTGTCCATTATGTCGCTAAGAAGGGAGGTATTACTGTTGTTCCTAATGATAAAGATGAATTTATCCGACAAAGAATTGTTACAGGTTATAGAATGATAATTGATTTCCAAAAATTAAATAAAGCTACTAAAAAGGATCATTACCCTCTACCTTTCATTGATCAAATGCTAGAAAGATTATCCAAACATACACATTTTTGCTTTCTAGACGATTATTCTGGTTTCTCTCAAATACCTATATCAAAAGAGGATCAAGAAAATACCACCTTTACTTGCCCTTTTGGTACCTTTGCTTATAGACGTATGCCTTTTGGTTTATGTAATGCACCTGCTACCTTTCAAATATGTATGACTGCTATATTCTCTGACTTTTGTGAAAAGATTGTTGAGGTCATTATGGATGATTTCTCCGTATATGGAACTTCTTTTGATGATTGCTTAAGCAACCTTGACCGAGTTTTGTAGAGATGTGAGAAACTAATCTTGTCTTGAATTGGGAGAAGTGCCACTTTATGGTTAATGAAGGTATTGTCTTGGGGCATAAAATTTCTGAAAGAGGTATTGAAGTTGATAAAGCTAAAGTTGATGCTATTGAGAAGATGCCGTGTCCTAAGGACATTAAAGGTATAGGAAGTTTCCTTGGTCATGCCAGTTTTTATAGGAGGTTTATTAAAGACTTCTAAAAAATTTCCAGGCCTCTAACTAATCTCTTAAAAAAGATGTTCCTTTTGTCTTTGACGATGATTGTGTAGAAGCATTTGAAATACTTAAGAAAGCCTTGATTTCTGCACCTATTGTTCAACCACCTGATTGGAATTTACCCTTTGAAATTATGTGTGATGCTAGTGATTATGCTATAGGTGCTGTTCTAGGGCAAAGAGTTGATAAGAAATTAAATGTTATCCAATATGCTATTAAAACTCTAGACAACGCCTAGAGAAATTATGCTACTACTGAAAAGGAATTTTTAGCAGTTGTATTTGCTTGTGATAAGTTTAGACCTTATATTGTTGATTCTAAAGTAACTGTTCACACTGATCATGCTACTATTAAATATCTTATGGAAAAGAAAGATGCTAAACCTAGACTTATTAGATGGGTTCTCCTACTACAAGAATTTGATTTGCATATTATTGATAGAAAGGGAGCTGGGAACCCCGTTGCAGACAACTTATCTAGGTTAGAGAATGTTCTTGATGACCCACTACCTATAGATGATAGCTTTCCTGATGAACAATTAGCTGTCATAAATGCTTCTTGTACTGCTCCATGGTATGCAGATTATGCTAATTACATTGTTGCTAAATTTATACCACCTAGTTTCACATACCAACAAAAGAAAAAGTTTTTCTATGATTTAAGACATTACTTCTGGGATGACCCACACCTTTATAAAGAAGGAGTAGATGGTGTTATTAGACAATGTGTACTTGAGCATGAATAGGAACAGATCCTACGCAAGTGTCACTCTGAGGCTTATGGAGGACACCATGTTGGAGATAGAACTGCACATAAGGTATTGCAATCCGGTTTTTATTGGCCTACTCTCTTCAAGGATGCCCGTAAGTTTGTCTTGTCTTGTGATGAATGTCAAAGAATTGGTACTATTAGTAGACCTCAAGAAATGCCTATGAATTATTCACTTGTCATCGAACCATTTGATGTTTGGGGCTTTGATTATATGGGACCGTTTCCTTCCTCTAATGGGTATACACATATTTTAGTTGCCGTTGATTACGTTACTAAGTGGGTAGAAGCTATTCCAACTAGTAGTGTTGATCATAACACCTCTATTAAGATGCTTAAAGAAGTTATTTTTCTAAGGTTTGGAGTCCCTAGATACTTAATGACAGATGGTGGTTCACATTTCATTCATGGTGCTTTTTGTAAAATGCTTGCTAAGTATGATGTTAATCATAGAATTGCATCCCCGTATCACCCACAGTTTAGTGGTCAAGTAGAACTAAGTAATAGAGAGCTTAAATTAATTTTGCAAAAGATTGTTAATAGATCCAGAAATAATTGTTCCAAGAAACTTGATGATGCATCATGGGCCTATAGAACTGCATATAAAAATCCTATGGGTATGTCTCTATATAAAATGGTTTATGGAAAAGCATGTCACTTACCTCTCGAACTAGATATTGGGCTATTAAAGAGCTCAATTATGATTTCAAACTTGCCGGTGAGAAGAGACTATTTCACATTAGCTCACTTGATGAATGGAGAACCCAGGCCTATGAGAATGCCAAACTATTTAAAGAAAAAGTTAAAAGATGGCATGACAAAAGGATACAAAAACATGAGTTTAATGTTGGTGATTATGTATTGTTATACAACTCTAGTTTAAGATTTTTTGCAGGAAAACTCCTTTCTAAATGGGAAGGTCCTTACATTATCGAGGAGGTCTATCATTCCGGTGCCATAAAAATCAACAACTTCGACAACACAAATCCGAGGGTGGTGAATGGTCAAAGAATTAAACATTATATCTCAGGTAATCCTATAAATGTTGAAACCAATGTTATTGAACCCGTAACCCCGGAGGAGTATATAAGGGTCACCTTCCAGAACGTTTCGGCCTCCGAAAAGGAATAGGTATGTGGTACGGTAAGTAAACCAACTCCAAAACAGTTCTAATAGCAATATTTCTCCGTTTTGGAATATTTAAGAAAATAGGAAAATAAGAAGCAGTACGGAAAGGACACGAGGCGTCCACGAGGGTGGAGGCCGCGCCCCCTGCCTCATGGGTGTTGAGGAACGCAGTAATTTCAAAAAAAATTCTATGCACACGCAAGATCATGGTGATGCATATCAACGAGAGGGGAGAGTATCGTCTACGCACCCTCGTAGACCGTAAGCGGAAGCGTTATGACAACACGGTTGATGTAGTCGTACGTCTTCACGATCGACCGATCTAGTACCGAAGATACGGCACCTCCGTGATCTGCACACGTTCGGCTCGGTGACGTCCCGCGAACTCACGATCCAGTAGAGCATCGAGGGAGAGTTTCATCAGCACGACGACATGATAATGGTGATGATGTTGCTACCAGAACAGGGCTTCGCCTAAGCACCGCTACGATATTACCGAGGTGGATTATGGTGGAGGGGGGCACCGCACATGGCTAAAGATTAATGATCAACTTGTGTGTCTATGGGGTGCCCCCTCCCTCGTATATAAGGGAGTGGAGGAGGGGGAGGGCCGACCCTCCTATGGCGCGCCCCATGGGGAGTCCTACTCCCACCGGGAGTAGGATCCCCCCTTTCCATGTAGTAGGAGTAGGAGAAGGAAGGAGGAAAGAGGGAGAAGGAAAGGGGGCACCCCCCCTTCCTAGTCCAATTCGGACCAGAGGGGGAGGGGGCATGCGGCCTGCCCTGGCAGCCCCTCCTCTCTTTCCACTAAGGCACATAAGGCCCATTAAACTCCCCGGGGGTTCCGGTAACCCCCCCGGTACTCCGGTATATGCCCGAACTTCACTCGGAACCCTTCCGATGTCCAAACATAGTCATCCAATATATCGATCTTTATGTCTCGACCATTTCGAGACTCCTCGTCATGTCCGTGATTAAATTCGGGACTCCGAACTACCTTCGGTACATCAAAACACATAAACTCATAATACCGATCGTCACCGAACGTTAAGCGCGCGGACCCTATGGGTTCGAGAACTATGTAGACATGACCGAGACATGTCTCTGGTCAATAACCAATAGCGGAACCTAGATGCTCATATTGGTTCCTATATATTCTATGAAGATCTTTATTGGTCAAACCGCATAACGATATACGTTGTTCCCTTTGTCATCGGTATGTTACTTGCCCGAGATTCGATCGCCGGTATCTCAATAGCTAGTTCAATCTCATTACCGGCAAGTCTCTTTACTTGTTCTGTAATGCTACATCCTGTAACTAACTCATTAGCTACATTGCTTGCAAGGTTTATAGTGATGTACATTACCGAGAGGGCCCAGAGATACCTCTCCGACAATCGGAGTGACAAATCACAATCTTGATCCATGCCAACTCAACAAACACCATCGGAGACACCTGTAGATCACCTTTATAATCACCTAGTTACGTTGTGATGTTTGGTAGCACACAAAGTGTTCCTCCGGTATTCGGGAGTTAAATGATCTCATAGTCATAGGAACATGTATAGTTATGGAGAAAGCAATAGCAACAAACTAAACGATCATCATGCTAAGCTAACGGATGGGTCAAGTCAATCACATCATTCTCTAATGATGTGATCCCGTTAATCAAATGACAACTCATGTCTATGGTTAGGAAACATAACCATCATTGATTCAACGAGCTAGTCAAGTAGAGGCAAACTAGTGGCACTCTGTTTGTCTATGTATTCACACATGTACTAAGTTTCCGGTTAATACAATTCTAGCATGAATAATAAACATTTATCATGATATAAGGAAATATAAATAACAACTTTATTATTGCCTCTAGGGCATATTTCCTTCAGTCTCCCACTTGCACTAGAGTCAATAATCTAGATTACATTGTAATGATTCTAACATCCATGGAATCTTGGTGCTGATCATGTTTTGCTCGTGAGAGAGGCTTAGTAAACTGGTCTGCAACATTCAGATCCGTATGTATCTTGCAAATCTCTATGTCTCCCTCCTTGACTTGATCGTGGATGGAATTGAAGCGTCTCTTGATGTGCTTGGTTCTCTTATGAAATTTGGATTCTTTTGCCAAGGCAATTGCACCAGTATTGTCACAAAAGATTTTCATTGGACCCGATGCACTAGGTATGACACCTAGATCGGATATGAACTCCTTCATCCATACTCCTTCATTTGCTGCTTCCGAAGAAGCTATGTATTTCGCTTCACACGTAGATCCTGCCACGACGCTCTGCTTGGAACTGCACCAACTGATAGCTCCACCATTTAATAAAAATACGTATCTAGTTTGTGACTTAGAGTCATCGGGATCAGTGTCAAAGCTCGCATCAACGTAACCATTTATGACGAGCTCTTTGTCACCTCCATATACGAGAAACATATCCTTAGTCCTTTTCAGGTATTTCAGGATGTTCTTGACCATTGTCCAGTGATCCACTCCTGGATTACTTTGGTACCTCCCTGCTAAACTTATAGGAAGGCACACATCAGGTCTGGTACACAGCATTGCATACATGATAGAGCCTATGGCTTAAGCATAGGGAACACCTTTCATTTTCTCTCTATCTTCTGCAGTGGTCGGGCATTGAGTCTGACTCAACTTCACACCTTGTAATACAGTCAAGAACCCTTTCTTTGCCTGATCCATTTTGAACTTTTTCAAAACTTTATCAAGGTATGTGCTTTGTGAAAGTCCAATTAAGCGTCTTGATCTATCTCTATAAATCTTGATGCCCAATATATAAGCAGCTTCACCGAGGTCTTTCATTGAAAAATTCTTATTCAAATATCCTTTTACGCTATTCAGAAAATTCAGTATCATTTCCGATCAACAATATGTCATCTACATTTAATATCAGAAATGCTATAGACCTCCCACTCACTTTCTTGTAAATACATGCTTCTCCAAAAGTCTGTATAAAACCATATGCTTTGATCATACTATCAAAGCGTATATTCCAACTCCGAGAGGCTTGCATGTAACATCCCAAATTTTCAATTTGGAGTGTTATACATAGATCATTCTGGCATATCATATTTTATTGCATTTCATCTCACGATCCTCGAAATCCTAAGCAACTTAAGGACCCTCAGAGAGAGTTGGGGATTTCCCCGGTTTTCAAATTTGATTTTTATCAATTTTGAAACGAGGATTTTGGTTTTAATTATTTTTCTCTCCGAAAATATTTCATATTAAAACATATGAGAGGATATAATATGACTTCTCCAAAATAAATGAAATATTGGAGGAAAAATATTAAAATCAATATTTGTTTTTATTTGGATTTTATTGCAATTTTGTTTGCATTAGAAAAATTGCACATTTTCAAAATTGCATTTTAGGGCCAATAAAATGTTCATCTCGTTCTAAATATTTTATTTAGACGGAGAAAATTTGTTTTGGCATTTTTAGAATTTTATTTAATTTCTAGGATTTTTTTAGTTTCGGCGGAATTATTTTAAAAAACGCAAGGGCTAACTGGGCCAAAGCCCAGCCGACCCGTTCCTCCGCCGTCTCCCTCGCGCGTGCCGCTATGCGCAGCACGGACGCCGAGGGGAGTCCGAGCCAGACTCCTCCCCGGGCGCCCCCTCGCCCAAGCCACGCCACCCCCTCGCCCCTTTAAATAGCCCCGCCCCCACCCCGCCTCGCCACCACCACCGCCCGCCAGCCCCGCCGCCGCAGCCCGCGCCGCCGAGCCCCGTCGCCCGCGCCGCCGCCTGCCGCCGCTGCTGCCGCATGCCGCCGCCGCCTGAGCCCCGCCATTCGCCAGCCTCGCCGGAGCCGCACCCTGCCGGATCCCACGAGGTAACGCGCCGTCGCCGTCGGTTTTTTTAGAAAACCGATTTTGTTTTTTTAGGAAACCGTAACTCGTTTTTTTAGGTTCGTCGGTTTTTCCTGGTTTTTCTTTTTAGCAGACGTTCGTCCGTACATTCTTTTTAACGAACGGTTTCCGCTCGTTAGTTACAGATAACGAACGCTCGTTCGTTAGCCTGTTCATTAGTTTTCTTTTATCGGATCATTCTGCGATTATTTCTGATCGCGATTTCTGATCCGATTTTCGTTCTAGTTTATCTTTTCGCTCGTTAGTCGAAATCAGGCGATTCAAGCGCCTAGATCTTCGTCTCGAGACCCTCTTTCCATTTAACCAACTTGCACAAGTTTTTGCTACTGTAAAATTTGACCTAAGTTCAGATTAGTAAATGGATCTTGTTTCTTTCGCCGTTTGAGTTTCGTTGCTCTGTTCGATTTGATTCTTTTTACAAACCGGAGTTCTGAAGTTGAACTTTCTGGTTAGATCTTCTCATTTGAGTTTTACCCGTGCTTCTTTGCTTGATTGCTTATGTATGCTATTGTTTGTTCGCGATAGAATTCCGGGAGTGCGAAGCGTGTTATTTGGAGTCTCTAGGTTACGCGGATCGTCAGCAAGGCAAGTAACACTTTGATCATACCCCTTTATCACCCAGTTTTTATGCTTTAGTTCCAATCCCTAAACATTGCATGGTTAGGATGTCATTAACATGTGGGTTTGGAAGTAGTTGATGAGGTAGAACCTATACCCTGTTACATTCAAAGCCTTGGGAGTTACTCTTACGAATTGCTTATATTGCTATGCTATGCTCGTAGACGAGGTTTGGGTGAGTGAAATCCATGACAGATGTGAGATTGATAATTATTGGTTCAACTTAAGGTGGCAACTTAAATACACATCTGGGTGGATTGAGGCACCTGGAGTACCCAGTGTTGCCTGTATTTTTGGAAATCCCAGAGTACCCGTGTGATCTTCCTATGGACCGCCACCTAGGCTCAAAGGGAACTAAGATTATTCATGCTAGAAACTTCCGTGTGCCGCCACAAGCTATTATGGGCTCTAGCATAGTTGCGTAAGTTACGTGAAGCTCTTGAAGAGGTGGATCAACAGTTAGTGGGTTGTAGGTTTGGTATGGTCTTCCTGGAGTAGAGAGTTAATGTTTCTGAAAGACTGTGTCTCGGTCATCCGTTTCTCAAACACCATGTAGTGCGAGAAATCCAACGGAGGCGATCGCATCTTGTGGGGAAAAGTGCGCAAACCTCTGCAGAGTGTACAAACTAATCATGGTTAGCCGTGTCCCGGGTTATGGACAAATCTTGAGTATCTAGTACTTGGAGTATCTTAAGTATCTCATCACTCTAAATTAGTATTGTTGGGTTGATAATTACCTTAATTGGGATTGAGTTGGAGGAACCTTCTCAATGATGTTTCAACCACCATGATAGTTAAATTAAAATCTATTCCTTTGTTGTAGGAAAAAATTGGCTTTTCGCAAAAACTATAACCATAGAGCTTTCCACCAACCAAATATGCATGTAGTGATAACATTATTCTGTTCTTGCTCTATTGTGTTATTTTGCCAGCATATTCCATGTGCTGACCCGTTTTCGGGCTGCAACGTATTATGTTGCAGACTTTTCAGACAAGGAGTAAGGTTCGTTAGGTCGTTGCCGTGCAGCTCAGCTATGCCGTTGGAGTTGATGGACTCACTTTATCTCCAAGCCTTCCGCTGTTATCGTATTAGATGGCCTTAAGCCATATTTATTGTAATAAGTTCTCATTGGAGACATTCGATGTAATAAGTGTGTGATTGCTACTCTGTTATAAATCCTCGAGTACTATGTGTGTCAGCATTACCGATCCAGGGATGACACTGAAGCACAGAGACTTGACCGTTTGAGGTCGGGTCGCTACAAGATGGTATCAGAGCACACGCTGAGTGTAGGACACGACCACTAAGCTAAAACCATAGATCACTATTCCCTCCTCATTTCTGACTCCTCTCCATTTTCCACTCTTTAGGATGGCGGATGCAAGGAACAAGTTTGCACAACCGGATGAAGAAGCACCTTTTGGACGACACTTGAAGGAAGTCACTAGGTACCTAAACATAGGGATACCAAGCTTCACCGGGACCTACAACGCCACTTTACCAGAAGAGGAGCGATGGATGATTCAAGTTCAAGTTCCATGGAGAACCTTCACGCCAGTCACTAAACCCATAGAGTTTTCCTTCGATGCACCAACCTGGAGTTTAGGAAAGAGTATGGAAGCTCACATCACCATGGGACGCATTGGAGAAGTTTACCAAAAGGAGCTTAAGGATACTATCTACCAGATCTGTGGGCGCCGAGATGAGCAATGGGAGATGATCAGCACCAGGAAGGATAGATCAATTGCAGCTTTCATCCAGGAACTAAACCAGCACATTCGACGCGAGGAGAACCAGATGTGCGCAGGCATGATAGATCTGAAGAAGGCAATGACTAGGATCGCGGAACTGGAGGAATAACTCAAGGCTACACGTGAAGATTATGAGGAGGAAATCGTCGTACTAGTGGAGAAGAATGACGACCTGATTAAGAAGATCGAAATATTCATGGGAGACCCCACACCAGTTGAAGAAGACGAAGAACCCAAGGAGATTCACCCAGAGGACTACATCATCATTGACGACACCGACTCCGACCTGAGCGATGATGACTTTGAAGACGAAGCTGGAGCAGATATCATGGAGTCTGCAACCGAGGAATATTTTTAGTAGACCACCACATCAGTAGTAGTATTTCACCATGTAAATAGAGTAGTCCGAGCACTTTTGCGATAGTTAGACCGATTGTATGCCTTGCTTGCTTGATTGAGTGAAATGATTGTGTTTGTCTCATGTGCATATGGGTAGTGCTTTCTCATTAGACCTCATTCTATTCTAATCTCTCCCCTCTAAACCCATCAGATGCCTCCGAGACATGACCCCGGATTTGCTTTCCCACCGGAGCTCACTCAGTTGATCCAGCAGCAGAATACCCTGATGCAGTTGTTAGTTCAGAAGCAAGGCAACAACAACAACAACAACAACAATCCACCACCACCACCACCAGTTGGTAACTTAGCCCGTTTTCTGAGATTGCAGCCGCCGGTGTTTTCCAGTAGCACCGAGCCTCTAGTAGTAGATGATTGGCTCCGCAGGATTGGAAGGGAGTTAACCACTGCAGGATGTACCGATGCTGAAAAGGTGTGTTTTGTCGCACATCAGTTGGATGGACCAGCAACATCATGGTGGGAGAATTACACTGTCACCTACCCTATAGCCACGGTGACATGGGACCAGTTTCAGCAAGCCTTCCGTACATCCCATGTCTCAACTGGAGCCATGAATTTGAAGAAGTGTGAGTTTCACAACTTATGCCAGGGGAACCGTACTGTGGCTCAGTACATGGATGAGTTTAGCAAGCTATCTCGCTATGCCCCTGATGATGTGGCCACAGATGCCACAAAGCAGGAGAAGTTTATGGAAGGGCTGAATGATGAGATGAGTATGCAGTCGATGGTGGCAACATTCACCAACTACCAGGAGTTGGTAGATAAGGCTCTTATGATTGAAGGGAAGCAGCAGCAGATTGAGAGCCGTAAGAGGAAGTATGGACAAGGGAGGTATAACTCAGGAGCTCAGCAGAAGCCTCGCCTAACCCCGAACTCGGGAGGACTTGTTCATAACCATGGAGGCCACACCCATAATGGAGGAAGTAACCATAATCACACTGGCCCAAGGAATGGGAATGGAGCAAGCAAAAATCAGAACTGCCCCAATCCAGCCACACCCACCAAGAGAGACCTAAGCCACGTTACTTGTTTCAAGTGCGGGAAGACTGGACACTATGCCACGGAGTGCCCTGAAGATAAGAATGGAAACGGAAATGGGAGCGCTGGGAAGAAGCCAGATCCATTCAACAAAGGACAAGTGAACCACGTTAACGTGGAGGAGGTTGAAGAGCAGCCAGATGCGGTTATAGGTAAGTTTTTGGTTAAGTCATTTACCGCTGTTGTTCTTTTTGATACGGGTGCATCGCATTCATACATATCAAGGGAATTCGTGTATAAGTTTAAACTACCAACCCAAACCCTTAGGACCCCTCTATTAGTAAGCTCACCTAGAGCAGAGTAGATGGCTAGTCGATTGTGTGACCAGATACCCTTAACCATTGGCAACCATGTTTTTCCATCCGACCTAATTATCTTGGAGTCACAAGGATTGGATGTGATATTAGGAATGGACTGGATGTCAAAGTACGGAGGAAGCATTGACTGTGTTAGTAAGTCAATTTGTCTCTCCACCCCGGAGGGAAAAAGGATCAACTATATATCTAGGCATGTGCCAAGAAGTAGCTAAGTAAATACCCTCACGGGAGTTGTTCAGGAAGAAGTGCCTGTAGGATTACCCGGATGTTTTCCCAGAGAAGTTACCAGGCATGCCACCAGACCAAGATATTGAGTTTTTGATAGAGCTATTGCCAGGCACAAGGCCAATATCCAAGAGACCCTATAGGATGCCCGCGAATGATCTAGAAGAGATTAAGAAACAGATCAAGGAGTTATTGGAGAAAGGTTACATTCGACGGAGTTCATCACCATGGGGAGCCCCAGTGCTTTTGGTTGAGAAGAAGGATAAGTCCCTAAGAATGGTTGTTGATTATCGAGCCTTGAATGAAGTGACGATTAAGAACAAGTACCCATTGCCGATGATCAATGATCTGTTTGACTAGCCGCAAGGAGCTAAGGTGTTTTCAAAGATCGATCTGCGATCAGGATATCATCAGTTGAAGATACAAGAGAAGGATATACCAAAGATAGCCTTCACCACACGGTATGGGTTATATGAGTATACGGTCATGTCATTTGGACTGACTAACGCCGCTGCCTATTTCATGAGCATGATGAACAAAGTATTCATGGAATATTTGGATAGTTTGTTGTGGTGTTCATTGATGATATAATGGTATATTCAAAGAATGAAGAGGAACACAAGGAGCATTTGCGTTTAGTTCTCGAGAAACTCAGGGAACATCGATTGTATGCCAAGTTCAGCAAATGCGAGTTTTGGTTGAAGGAAGTCGGATTCCTTGGACATGTTATATCAGGAGAAGGTATAGAAGTAGACCCCACCAAGGTTCAGTCAGTCACTGAATGGTTGGCACCCACTTCAGTTAGTGAGATCCACAGTTTTCTTGGACTCACAGGATACTACCGGAGATTCATTGAGAATTTTTCCAAGATCGCGAATCCCATAACAGAATTATTGAAGAAGGATACCAAGTTTAAATGGACGGAAGATTGCGAGGCAAGTTTCCAGGAGCTGAAGAAATATTTGACGACAGTCCCAGTGCTGACACTGCCAGATATACGTAAGGATTTCCAAGTGTATTGTGACGCCTCTCGCTTAGGACTTGGAAGTGTGCTTATGCGGGATGGAATAGTTGTTTCGTATGCCTCGCGACAACTGAAACCACACGAGTTGAATTACGCCACACATGATTTGGAGTTAGCAGCCGTAGTGCATGCATTCTTGGAGGCACTACCTTATTGGAAATCATTGTGATGTGTACACGGATCATAAGAGTTTGAAGTACATTTTCACCCACAAGGAACTAAACCTTAGGCCGAGAAGATGGTTGGAGCTTATAAAGAATTATGACATGAAGCTTCACTATCATCCAGGAAAGGCCAACATCGTAGCGGACGCTTTGAGCTGGAAGAGTTATGCTAATACCCTAGTGAGCACGGGAATGCCGAAGGAGTTAGCAGAGGATATCCGGGAACTCTGATTGGAGATTGTTCCTAGAGGTTTTGTTGCAATAATGGAGGTACAGTCTACATTGTTGGGAAAAATTCGAGAAGCTCAGAAGGATGACAAAGGGATTGCCGAGATAAAGGAGAAAATGAGCGAAGGAAAGGCCAAAGGTTTTCGTGAGGATGAACACGACACCTTATGGTTTGAGGACCGTGTTTATGTGCCCAATAACACAGAGATCAGGAAGTTAATACTTTAGGAGGCTCATGACTCACCATACTCGATACACCCCGGAAACACCAAGATGTATTTGGATTTGAAGGAACGTTTCTGGTGGACAGGGATGCCGAAGGATATCGCCGAGTATGTGTCTGTATGTGATGTATGTCAGAGAGTGAAGGCAGAGCATCAAAAGCCAGCAAGATTGTTACAGCCTATGCCGATACCCGAATGGAAGTGGGATAAACTTGGCATGGATTTTATCACCGGATTGCCCAGGACCAAATCAGGATATGATTCTATATGTGTAGTAGTTGACCGTTTGACCAAAGTGGCACACTTTATCCCAGTGAAAACAACTTATACCAGTGCAAAGTTGGCCAAGATATATATGACCAAGATCGTATGTCTGCATGGAGTCCCGAGGACCATCGTATCGGATAGAGGAACACAGTTTACTTCAAAGTTTTGGCATCAGCTGCACCAGACTTTGGGAACGAGATTGGAGTTCAGTATAGCATTTCACCCGCAGACGGATGGACAGACCGAGAGAGTCAACCAGATTCTGGAGGACATGTTGAGAGCCTGTGCGCTAGATTATGGGTCTAGTCGGGATGACAATTTGCCTTACACAGAGTTCTCATACAACAATAGTTATCAAGCCAGTTTGAAAATGGCACCGTTTGAAGCCCTGTACGGCCGGAGGTGCAGAACACCGTTGATGTGGGATGAAGTTGGAGACCGACAGTTGTTTGGACCAGACTTGGTCAAAGAGTCTGAGGAGAAAGTTAAACTGATTCGAGATAGACTGAAGATAGCTCAGTCCAGACAGAAGAGTTGTGCAGATTCGAAACGCAAGGAGGTAACCTATGAAATCGGAGACAGAGCATATCTGCGAGTATCACCTTTGGGAGGAGTGAAACGTTTTGGAGTTAAGGGAAAGTTAGCCCCGAGGTTTGTATGACCGTATCGTGTTTTGGAACGGATGGGAGAAGTTGCCTACAAATTGGAGTTACCTGAAGGACTGTCAGGAGTTCACGATGTGTTTCACGTTTCCCAGTTGAAGAAGTGCCATGCTGAGATGGCTGATATACCGCTAAGAGATACCGTACCCTTGGAGGCGATTCAGTTGGACAATGACTTGACTTATGAGGAGAAGCCAGTCAAGATATTGGAGTTTGCCAGTCGAGTCACCCGCAGCAAGGTCATTAAGTTTTGCAAAGTTCAGTGGAGCCACCATACCGAGGATGAAGCCACATGGGAACGAGAGGATGACCTTCGCAAAGACCACCCACACCTATTTTCTAGCCAACCCGAATCTCGAGGGCGAGATTCATCTTAAGGGGGGTAGGTTTGTAACATCCCAAATTTTCAATTTGGAATGTTATATGTAGATCATTCTAGCATATCATATTTTATTGCATTTCGTCTCGCGATCCTCGAAATCCTAAGCAGCTCAAGGACCCTCGGAGAGAGTTGGGGATTTCCCCGGTTTTCAAATTTGATTTTTATCAATTTTGAAACGAGGATTTTGGTTTTAATTATTTTTCTCTCCGAAAATATTTCATATTAAAACATATGAGAGGAGATAATTTGACTTCTCCGAAATAAATGAAATATTGGAGGAAAAATATTAAAATCAATATTTGTTTTTATTTGGATTTTATTGCAATTTTGTTTGCATTAGAAAAATTGCACGTTTTTAAAATTGCATTTTAGGGCCAAGAAAATGTTCATCTCGTTCTAAATATTTTATTTAGACGGAGAAAAATTGTTTTGGCATTTTTAGAATTTTATTTTATTTTCTAGGATTTTTTTAGTTTCGGTGGAATTATTTAAAAAACGCAAGGGCTAACTGGGCCGAAGCCCAGCCGGCCCGTTCCGCCGCCGTCTCCCTCGCGCGCGCCGCCGTGCGCAACACGGACGCCGAGGGGAGTCTGAGCCGGACTCCTCCCCGGGCGCCCCCTCGCCCAAGCCACGCCGTCCCCTCGCCCCTTCGCTGCCGCGTGCCAACGCCGCCTGAGCCCCGCCGTCCGCCAGCCCCGCCGGAGCTGCACCCCGCCGGATCCGATGAGGTAATGCATCGTCGCCATCGGTTTTTTTAGAAAACCGATTTGGTTCTTTTAGGAAACCCTAACTCATTTTTTTAGGTTCGCCGGTTTTTCCTGGTTTTTCTTTTTAGCGGACGTTCGTCCATACGTTCGTTTTAATGAACGGTTTCTGCTCGTTAGTTACAGATAACGAACACTCGTTCGTTAGCCTATTCATCAGTTTTCTTTTATCGGATTATTCCGCGATTATTTCTGATCGCGATTTCTGATCCGATTTTCATTCTAGTTTATCTTTTTGCTCGTTAGTCGAAATCAGGCGATTCAAGCGCCTAGATCTTCATCTCGAGACCCTCTTTCCGTTTAACTAACTTGCACAAGTTTTTCTGTAAAATTTGACCTATGTCCATATTAGTAAACGGATCTTGTTTCTTTCGCCGTTTGAGTTTCGTTGCTCTACTGTGTTATTTTGCCAACATATTCCATGTGCTGACCCGTTTTCGGGCCGCAACGTATAATGTTGCAGACTTTTCAGACGAGGAGTAAGGTTCGTTAGGTCATTGTCGTGCAGCTCAGCTATGCCATTGGAGCTGATGGACTCACTTTATGTTCCAAGCCTTCCGCTGTTATCATATTAGATGGCCTTAAGCCATATTTATTGTAATAAGCTCTCTTTGGAGACATTCGATGTAATAAGTGCGTGATTGCTACTCTGTTATAAATCATTGAGTACTGTGTGTGTCAGCATTACTGATCCATGGATGACACTAAAGCACAGAGACTTGACCGTTTGAGGTCGGGTCGCTACGTTGCACCAGTCCATAAATGGATCGCTGGAGCTTGCACACTTTGTTAGCACCTTTTGGATCGACAAAACCTTCTGGTTGCATCATATACAACTCTTCTTTAAGATATCCATTAAGGAATGCAGTTTTAACATCCATTTGCCAAATTTCATAATCATAAAATGTGGCAATTGCTAACATGATTTGGACGGACTTAAGCATCGCTACGGGTGAGAAGGTCTCATCATAGTCAAGTCCTTGAACTTGTCGAAACCCTTTCGCAACAAGTCGAGCTTTGTAGACAGTAATATTACCGTAAGCATTAGTCTTCTTCTTGAAGATCCATTTATTCTCTATGGCCTGCTGATCATTGGGTAAGTCAACCGAAGTCCATACTTTGTTCTCATACATGGATCCCATCTCAGATTTCATGGCCTCAAGCCATTTTGCGGAATCTGGGCTCATCATCGCTTCCTCATAGTTCGTAGGTTCGTCATGGTAAAGTAACATGACTTCCAAAACAGGATTACCCTACCACTCTGGTGTGGATCTTATTCTGGTTGACCTACGAGGTTCGGTAGTAACTTGATCAGAAGTTTCATGATCATCATGATTAGCTTCCTCACTTACTGGTGTAGGAATCACTGGAACTAATTTCAGTGATGAACTACTTTCCAATAAGGGAGAAGGTACAATTACCGCGTCAAGTTCTTCTTTCCTCCCACTCACTTCTTTCGAGAGAAACTCCTTCTCTAGAAAGGATCCATTCTTAGCAACGAATATCTTGCCTTCGGAACTATGATAGAAGGTGTACCCAACAGTCTCCTTTGGGTATCCTATGAAGACACATTTCTCCGATTTGGGTTCGAGCTTATCATGTTGAAGCTTTTTCACGTAAGCATCACAGCCCCAAACTTTAAGAAACAACAACTTGGGTTTCTTGCCAAACCATAGTTAATAAGGAGTCGTCTTGACGGATTTGGATGGTGCCCAATTTAACGTGAATGCAGCTATCTCTAAAGCATAACCCCAAAACGATAGCGGTAAATCAGTGAGAGACATCATAGATTGCACCATATCTAATAAAGTGCGGTTACGACGTTCGGACACACCATTACATTGTGGTGTTCCAGGTGGCGTGAGTTGCGAAACTATTCCACATTGTTTCAAATGAAGTCCAAACTCATAACTCAAATACTCACCTCCACGATCAGATCGTAGAAACTTGATTTTCTTGTTACGATGATTTTCTACTTCACTCTAAAATTCTTTGAACTTTTCAAATGTTTCAGACTTATGTTTCATCAAGTAGATATACCCATATCTGCTCAAATCATCTGTGAAGGTGAGAAAATAACAATATCCGCCACGATCTTCAATATTCATTGGACCACATACATCAGTATGTATGATTTCCAATAACTTTGTTGCTCGCTCCATTGTCCCAGAGAACGGAGTTTTAGTCATCTTGCCCATGAGGCATGGTTCGCAAGTACCAAGTGATTCATAATCAAGTGATTCCAGAAGTCCATTAGAATGGAGTTTCTTCATGCGCTTTACACCAATATGACCTAAACGGCAATGCCACAAATAAGTTGCACTATTATTATCAACTCTGCATCTTTTGGCTTTAATACTATGAACATGTGTATCACTACTATCAAGATTTAGTAAAAATAGACCACCCATCAAGGGTGCATGACCATAAAAGATATTACTCATATAAATAGAACAACCATTATTATCTGATTTAAATGAATAACCGTCTTGCATCAAACAAGATCCATATATAATGTTCATGCTCAATGCTGGCACCAAATAACAATTATTCAGGTCTAAAACTAATCCTGAAGGTAGATGTAGAGGTAGCGTGCCGACTGTGATTACATCGACTTTGGAACCATTTCCCACGCACATCGTCACCTTGTCCTTAGCCAATCTTCGCTTAATCCGTAGCCCCTGTTTCGAGTTGCAATTGTTAGCAACTGAACCAGTATCAAATACCCAGGCACTACTGTGAGCATTAGTTAGGTACACATCAATAACATGTATATCAAATATACCTTTCACTTTGCCATTCTTCTTCTCCGCCAAATACTTGGGGCAGTTCCGCTTCCAGTGATCAGTTCCTTTGCAGTAGAAGCACTCAGTCTCAGGCTTAGGTCCAGACTTGAGTTTCTTCACTTGAGCAGCAACTGGCTTGCTGTTCTTTTTGAAGTTCCCCTTCTTCCCTTTACCCTTTTTCTTGAAACAGGTGGTCTTGTTGACCATCAACACTTGATGCTCTTTCTTGATGTCTACCTCCACAGCCTTTAGCATTGCGAAGAGCTCAGGAATTGTCTTATCCATCCCTTGCATATTATAGTTCATCACGAAGCTCTCGTAGTTTGTTGGCAGTGATTGAAGAAATCTGTCAATGACACTATCTTCAGGAAGATTAACTCCCAATTGTGTCAAGTGGTTGTGTTACCCAAACATTCTGAGTATATGTTCACTGACAGAACTATTCTCCTCCATCTTGCAGCTGTAGAACTTATTGGAGACTTCATATCTCTCAATACGGGCATTTCCTTGAAATATTAACTTCAACTCCTGGAACATCTCATATGCTCCATGACATTCAAAACGCCGTTGAAGTCCCTGTTCTAAGCCATAAAGCATGGCACACTGAATAATCGAGTAGTCATCAGCTTTGCTCTGCCAGGTGTTCATGGCTCCTGCAGCGGGTTTGTCACCTAGCGGTGCTTCCAGGACGTAATTCTTCTGTGCAACAATGAGGATAATCCTCAAGTTATGGACCCAGTCCGTGTAGTTGCTACCATCATCTTTCAACTTAGTTTTCTCTAGGAACTTATTAAAATTCAACTGAACAACAACACGGGCCATCTATCTACAACAACATAGACATGCAAAATACTATCAGGTACTAAGTTCATGATAAATTGAAGTTCAATTAATCAAAATTACTTAAGAACTCCCACTTAGATAGACATCTCTCTAATCATCTAAGTGATCACGTGATCCATATAAACTAAACCATATCCGATCATCCCGTGAGATGGAGTAGTTTTCAATGGTGAACATCCCTATGTTGATCATATCTACTAGATGATTCACGCTCGACCTTTCGGTCTCTAGTGTTCCGAGGCCATATATGCATATGTTAGGCTCGTCAAGTTTAACCCGAGTATTCCGTGTGTGCAAAACTGGCTTGCACCTGTTGTATGTGAACGTAGAGCTTATCACACCTGATCATCACATGGTGTCTCGGCACGACGAACTGTAGCAACAATGCATACTCATGGAGAACACTTATACCTTGAAATTTAGTGAGAGATCATCTTATAATGGTACCGTCGAAGTAAGCAAAATAAGATGCATAAAGGATAAACATCACATGCAATCAATATAAATGATATGATATGGTCGTCATCATCTTGTGCCTTGATCTCCATCTCCAAAGCACTGACATGATCACCATCGTCACCGGCTTGACACCTTGATCTCCATCATTGTCGTCATGCCAACTATTGCTTCTACGACTATCGCTACCGCTTAGTGATAAAGTAAAGCAATTACATGGCGATTGCATTTCGTACAATAAAGCGACAACCATATGGCTCCTGCCAGTTGCCGATAACTGTGTTACAAAACATGATCATCTCATACAAAGCATCATGTCTTGACCATATCACATCACAACATGCCCTACAAAAACAAGTTAGACGTCCTCTACTTTGTTGTTGCAAGTTTTACGTGGCTGCTACCGGCTGAGCAAGAACTGTTCTTACCTACGCATCAAAAACCACAACGCGGTATAGTGATTGCTTTTTGATCTTCAGAAAGAACCATGTTCATTGAATCCGATTCAACTAAGGCTGGAGAAACAGACACCCACTAGCCACCTATGTGCGAAGCACGTCGGTAGAACCAGTCTCGTGTAAGCGTACGCGTAATGTCGGTCTGGGCCGCTCAATCCAACAATGCCGCTGAATCAAGAAACAACTAGTGACGGCAAGAAATATGTATATACCCACGCCCACAACTCCTTTGTGTTCTACTCGTGCATATAACATCTACGCATAAACCTGGCTCGGATGCCACAGTTGGGGAACGCAGTAATTTCAAAAAAATCCTACGCACACGCAAGATCATGGTGATGCATAGCAACTAGTAGGAGTAGGAGAAGGAAGGAGGAAAGATGGAGAAGGAAAGGGGGGCGCCACCCCCTTCCTAGTCCAATTTGTACCAGAGGGGAGGGGGCGCGTGACCTGCCCTAGCAGCCCCCCCCCTCTGTTTCCACTAAGGCCCATAAGGCCCATTAAACTCCCCGGGGGGTTCTGGTAACCCCCGGTACTCCGGTATATGCCCGAACTTTACTCGGAATCCTTCCGATGTCCAAACATAGTCGTCCAATATATTGATCTTTATGCCTCGACCATTTCGAGACTCCTCGTCATGTCCATGATCAAATCCGGGACTCCGAACTACCTTCAGTACATTAAAACACATAAACTCATAATACCGATCGTCACCAAACATTAAGCGTGCGGACCCTACGGGTTCGAGAACTATGTAGACATGACCAAGACATGTCTCTGATCAATAACCAATAGCGGAACCTGGATGCTCATATTGGTTCCTACATATTCTACGAAGATCTTTATCGGTTAAACGACATAACGATATATGTTGTTCCCTTTGGTATCGGTATGTTACTTGCCCGAGATTCGATTGTCGGTATCTCAATACCTAGTTCAATCTCGTTACCGGCAAGTCTCTTTACTCGTTACATAATGCTACATCCTGTAACTAACTCATTAGCTACATTTCTTGAAAGGCTTATAGTGATGTACATTACCGAGAGGGCCTAGAGATACCTCTCTGACAATCGAAGTGACAAATCCCAATCTTGATCCATGCCAACTCAACAAACACCATCAGAGGCACCTGTAGAGCACCTTTACAATCACCCAGTTACGTTGTGACATTTGGTAGCACACAAAGTGTTCCTTCGGTATTCGGGAGTTGCAGGATCTCATAGTCATAGGAACATGTATAGTTATGGAGAAAGCAATGGCAACAAACTAAACGGTCATCATGCTAAGCTAACGGATGGGTCAAGTCAATCACATCATTCTCTAATGATGCGATCCCGTTAATCAAATGACAACTTATGTCTATGGTTAGGAAACATAACCATCGTTGATTCAACAAGCTAGTCAAGTAGAGGCAAACTAGTGACACTCCGTTTGTCTATGTATTCACACATGTACTAAGTTTCCGGTTAATACAATTCTAGCATGAATAATAAACATTTATCATGATATAAGGAAATATAAATAACAACTTTATTATTGCATCTAGGGAATATTTCCTTCAGTGGGAACCTCGTGTGCCCCCGGACTCCGTTTTCTTGCATGATACTTATTTTGGTCAGTAAAAATTCATTATATAATCTGCCAAAGGTTTTGACCACTGTACCACGCAAATATCTCCTATCTTTGTTTCGAGCTGTTTTTCTGACAGATCCAGATCACCATGACGTCTTCAAGCACCCCCAAGGACAAGTTTTTCAAGAGGGTCATGAACCCCTACCTTGCGGAGGTGCTGCAACACCCTCAAACCATTGAGTTGTGTGAGGGGGTGCTGCACATCCACGATGTCGAGGGACCAAGGAGGGCCGGAAGCGTGGAGACAAGACTCGAAGCAATGGAGCAACAAGTTTTCAAGTGCCAAGGGATGGTGGAACACGGACTCGACGCCAACCACATGATGATCGCGGAGTTCACCAACAAGCACAAGCTGGATGCCAAGGACATTGGGGAGACCATCTTCAAGCTTCATGAGAAAATCGAGCACCTCCAAGCCTAGATCTATGACCTGCAAAACCAAAACTGTGAGTATGAATATAGATTTAAGAGGATGAGTTTGGCTGCAGATTCGAGGATCCCGGAGACTGGAGCATCCTTCTATGATGGTGAGCCTATGCCTTGGAAGATGGACGACAAGCCTACATCATCAACAACTCCATCATCACTACCACCAAAAGAGACATAAATACACGAATATGGGCACTCCCCTTGGCAACTTCCAAGCTTGGCGGAGTGCCCCGGTATCGTATCACCATCACACTTTTATCTTTACCGTTTTCTTAGTTCTATCCTTTTGGTAATATCTTGATCTTGTAGAATAAAGTTTTAGTATGATTTAGTTTTGAGTTTTGCTTTATGATCCTTCTATGTAATCGAGTCCGTGAGCTATATATAATAAAGATTAGTGTTGAGTCAAGGGCTTTACCATCTTGCTATGATCTTGAGAAAAAAGAAGGGGAGAGGAAGAATAAAAAGAAATAAAGAGATCATATGGATCTTATGGAGAGTAATGACTTCACATATAAAGAGTATGATGAATAAAAGTAGTTGAGAGTTGACAAACATAGTTTTGGTCATCGTTGCAATTAATAGGAAGTAATAAAGAAAGAGAGGTTTTCACATATAAATATACTATCTTGGACATCTTTTATAATCGTGAGCACTCATTAAAATATGACATGCTAAAGTGTTGATGTTGGACAAGGAAGACAATGTAATGGGTTATGTCTTCTTATATCTGAAATAAATTATATTGTCATGGATCATCCAACATTTTGAGCTTGCCTTTCCCCCTCATGCTAGCCAAATTTCTTGCACCAAGTAGAGATACTACTTGTGCTTCCAAATATCCTTAAAGCCAGTTTTGCCATGAGAGTCCACCATATCTACCTATGGATTGAGTAAGAGCCTTCAAGTAAGTTGTCATTGTTGCAAGCAATAAAAATTGCTCTCTAAATATGTATGATTTATTAGTGTGAGAAAATAGGCTTTATACGATCTTGTGATGTGGAAGAAATAAAAGCGATGGACTGCATAATAAAGGTCCATATCACAAGTGGCAATATAAAGTGACGTTCTTTTGCATTAAGATTTCGTGCATCCAACCATAAAAGCACATGACAACCTGTGCTTCCCTCTGCGAAGGGCCTATCTTTTATTCTTGTCTTATACTTCATACAAGAGTCATGGTGATCTTCACCTTTCCTTTTTACATTTTATCCTTTGACAAGCACTGTGTGTTGGAAAGATCCTGATATATATATATATATATATCTAATTGGATGTGAGTTTTCATGAACTATTATTGTTGACATTACCCTTGAGGTAAAAGGTTGGGAGGCAAAACTATAAGCCCCTATCTTTCTCTGTGTCTAATTAAAACTTCATACCCATAAGTATTGTGTGAGTGTTAGCAATTGTGAAAGACTAAATGATAGTTGAGTACGTGGGCTTGCTAAAAAGCTCTATATTGACTCTTTCCGATGTTATGATAAATTGCAATTGCTTCAATGACTAAGATTATAGTTTGTTAGTTTTCAATGAAGTTTCTGATTCATACTTGAAATTGTGAATGAATTGTTACTTTAGCATAAGAAATCGTATGACAATATATATATGTTGCTATTCTAAGAATGATCATGATGCCCTCATGTCCGTATTTTATTTTATCGACACCTCTATCTCTAAATATGTGGACATATTTTTCGATATCGGCTTTCGCTTGAGGATAAGTGAGGTCTAAGCTTGGGGGAGTTGATACGCCCATTTTGCATCATGCTTTTATATCAGTATTTATTGCATTATGGGCTGTTATTACACATTATGTCACAATAATTATGCCTATTCTCTCTTATTTTACAAGGTTTACACGAAGAGGGAGAATGCCGACAGCTGTAATTTGGGCTCGAAAAGGAGCAAATATTAGAGACCTATTCTGCACAACTCCAAAAGTCCTGAAACTCCACGGGAGTCATTTTTAGAATATATAAAAAATATTGGGCGAGGGAAGCACCAGAGGGGGCCACCCACCATCCACGAGGGTGGGGGCGCGCCCTACCCCCTAGGCGTGCCCCCCTGTCTCGTGGGCCCCCTGACAGGCCTCCGGTGCCCATCTATGGCTATATGAAGTCTTTCGCCCTGAAAAAAAAATCATAAGCAAGATCTCGGGACGGAACTCCGCCGCCATGAGGCGAAACCTTGGCGGAACCAATCTAGGGCTCCGGCAGAGCTGTTCTGCCGGGGGAACATCCCTCCGGGAGGGGGAAATCATCACCATCGTCATCACCATCGATCCTCTCATTGGGAGGGGGTCAATCTCCATCAACATCTTCACCAGAACCATCTCATCTCAAACCCTAGTTCATCTCTTGTGTCCAATCTTTGTCTCAAAACCTCAGATTGCTACCTGTGGGTTGCTAGTAGTGTTGATTACTCCTTGTAGTTGATGCTAGTTGGTTTACTTGGTGGAAGATCATATGTTCAGATCCTTTATGCATATTAATACCCCTCTGATTATGAACATGAATATGCTTTGTGAGTAGTTACATTTGTTCCTGAGGACATGGGAGAAGTCTTGCTATAAGTAGTCATGTGAATTTGGTATTCGTTCGATATTTTGATGAGATGTATGTTGTCTTTCCTCTAGTGGTGTCATGTGAACATCGACTACATGACACTTCACCATTTTTTGGGCCTAGGGTAAGGCATTGGGAAGTAATAAGTAGATGATGGGTTGCTAGAGTGACAGAAGCTTAAACCCTAGTTTATGCGTTGCTTCGTAAGGGGCTGATTTGGATCCATATGTTTCATGCTATGGTTAGGTTTACCTTAATACGTCTTTTGTAGTTGTGGATGCTTGCAATAGGGGTTAATCATAAGTGGGATGCTTGTCCAAGTAAGGGCAGTACCCAAGAACCGGTCCACCCACATATCAAATTATCAAAGTACCAAACGTGAATCATATGAACATGATGAAAACTAGCTTGACGATAATTCCCATGTGTCCTCAGGAGCGCTTTCCTTTATATAAGAGTTTTTCCAGGCTTGTCCTTTCCTACAAAAAGGACTGGGCCATCTTTCTGCACCTTATTTACTTTTATTACTTGTTACCCGTTACAAATTACCTTATCACAAAACTATTTGTTACCGATAATTTCAGTGCTTACAGAGAATACCTTACTGAAAACTGCTTATCATTTCCTTCTGCTCCTCGTTGGGTTCGACACTCTTACTTATCTAAAGGACTATGATAGATCCCCTATACTTGTGGGTCATCACACGTTCATATTCATAGCCAACTTTCGCAATCAACAACTCAAAAGATTCATATATACACAAGTTCAACATGTCCATGCATCCAAATGATTGATAGATCACACGACAATATTCATAGATAATTCACAAAAAGATTCAGATATACACATGTTCATTATGTTTATGCAACCAAATGATTGAGATCACAGCCAATATCATCGATGGATGAACTTTAATTACCTAGGGTACAGACTAGTAAATGGTGTTAAGTCAGAGGTACTTCTTGCTAAAATTAATGCTTGTACGAGTAAACTTTCGAGTACATAAGAGGCAGCACAGAAAATCTGAACCTTCCTTGTAGGTTTATCCTCAAATATTGGTCATGTAGCTCGCCTAAATTCTACATTGCAGACAACAAAGGAGGCGGTGAGAAAATGAACCACCGAAATTTGTTGTGCAGTTCAACTGAAATGGAGCATCCCTGGCATGCAGACTGATTAAGTGCCAGATGAATATACACGCCAACCAACTTGTCTAGAATCTTTAGACTCCATGCTATACAGTTCACTACCATATGTGCCGATAACCAAAAGGCACAAGTTGGGACCAAAGACTGGACTGCGTTTTTCTAGGCTATGCGCCAAGCAATATTTTTGGTGTTCACTCTCCTAATACTTGGAGTTTGACAACTGGTTGACGCCGGTTGATACTCGAATGAATATAGGCACTTCTTCTTGTCAACATTGATGCTTGTCTGAGTGAACTTTGGAGTACATAGCAGCAACATAAGTACCTGTCCATCTGATCTTTTTATGCAGTTCTACCGAAATCACCCAATGTAATGATTTCCCTGCAAGTTCAGGCTCCAAGTTACTCCTTTATGAAATCGGCAAAAGTGGCACAATACCAAATTACCAATACATATGACAAGCACAATAATCAGGATAAAGACCAGTACCAACCTGTGTGAGGTAGCATATCAATTACTATTTCCTTTGACTGGAAGTCGAGATAAGTCAAGCGACTGACAATAAAGAAAGGAAGCAAGCCCAGATTAGCGATTGACAGGAAAGGAAGGAAGCTATCGAGGCAATGAAGCACCCAAAGTTTTTTGTGCAGTTCCACCAAAATCGAGCATACCTGTTGGCACATATATTGAGAGAGTGAGATTACAGTAATAGTGCCACTAGTTGATGAAACATACACTAACAAATAGAAGCACCCTCGTTATCTTAATGGGTAAAGTTAGCAACACAGTAGTCTTGCTTAAAGAGATGTATTAGTTTATTTAATCAGTGCCAATTAGCTCAACACTCAAAGCATTGCCATGTATCATAGGTTGCAAAACTTTAACATGCAAAGATAAAGGAGTTTCTCATGACAGTAGCACGATACAAATAGAGATGACAAACTAATATGGATGAAGGCCTTAGGCCAGTACCAGCCTGCGCAAAAAAGCTTATTCATGTAGTCCTAGAAGAGATGATAAAGCACTCACTGAAATCACTCAATAGTATATATTTTTGTGCACTTCAAATGTATGGTTGAAATCACTCTTGTTTACCAGTGCTGAGATTATATCGAAAGATTATCAAGAACTTCCAGCAGAGTTAAAGCACTGGCTAGGATACAATTCATTGTATTGTCTTGTGTTGTTCCACTAAAATGTATGATTGGCACAACATGATCCCTGTTTGCACAAGTAGGAACAAGGTGAAACCTTCATTAGCTTAGTGATAAAGGATAGAAAGACATTAGCATATCACTCTAATAGTAGCATCAAGTTCATCATGGACAATACATAGAAGTGGAAGGGCTCCCTGGAGGATCGTCTCACATGTAAGGTAGACGTTGCCGGAGCCCTTGAATGGCCTTGACCGAGGCCTCGACTTCAGCAATATCACCTTGGCACTGTTTACTCTTCTTCTTCCTCTTCATGCTCTGTTTCTCTTTCTCCTCACCAGTTGGTGAAACCAAGTACATGATTGGCCTTCTATTTCAGAATTGGTTTTGTCAGTGAGGGAGCACAAGTGTACTATAGTAAACAATAGCATTATTTTCTCATGGTAGTTGCAAACTAGAGATGAACACATGCATTAAATAGCATGCTTACCTAAAGGAAGGCTTTGGTGCCAATATGGATGATGAGGATGGGCACACAGATCTCCCTTTGTGCAGTTCCACCGAAATGAACCAACTGTCCCATTCTGACATTCCAATTAAACAGCACAAAAGTCACTTCTTTTAACAAGTGTTTTGTGTAGTGCACTAAAAGGTCACAACAACAACCAGGTGAAATGGATATCCCTGTTTGCACAAATAGCTAAAGAGGAAACAATCAGAGTCTCAAACAATTACAGGCAAAAACATTTGGCTAAACTTGTCATGGCTTATAACAGTGGCATGGCTTCATTTTACCAGGGGCATTAGATTAAGAACAACTAAATATTTGGTATAAGGGCATGGGATAGTGGGTGCACCGGCAGTCCAGCACCATGTACCTAAACCGGGGCATAAAGTGGTGATTCAGAGTTTGTTGCCCTGAGAAACAAACATCCAAGAAACATATCTGGACTGTCCCATTTTTGTTCACTCTAGCCACCTACTCCTATGTTTTTTTTGGAAATGGAGGCGTGCCCCCGGTCTCTGCATCATAATGATGCATGCAGCCATCTTATGTTTGGATAGCAAATCTAGTCCTGGTCATACCACTGTGTACAATGTTTCCCCTATATTTCCCTTTTCGACCAAGAGACCAGTTGGATGACTAGTCTATGCTACTTTCACCCCCAATCCTTCCTGTTTGTACCAAGTCCGATGTACATACTAAATTCCCCCACCCCCACTTTATTTCTTGTTTGAACCAAGTACAATATTCGAATCCATGAAGTAGCTTTACCTCTAACAATAGAAGAAGAAAAATGTGTCGTTGGACCATCCGATCGAGAGGAGCTTAGAGGTAGAAAATGATGCACGTGCAGTGAAGTAGCAAGCTAGCGAAGTAGAGCTAGGGAGGTTTCAAACGAAGATATACCTAAAGGTCGTCGGGATGTGGATAGGTGGGCGGCGGGAGGCCGGATCCGCCCACACTAGGGCAACGACGAAGGGTTCGGAGGACCTCCCACACTGGCACTCGGCCAGAGATAATGGTGCGGCCGACAGTGGGTCTCCTCCCTCGCTGTTGACGACGGCCTAAATGCTGCCCCTCCTCTCCTTCACCGGTGGAGGGGGATACGTCCAGATCTGTAACCAGCGGTGAGGATAGAAATATAGTGTTTTTTGAAGGGAGAAAGACAGTGTTACCACCGCTATCTTTTTTAGATCTGGAGAGGATGAGAGTGTGTGAATAGAGCAACCCTAGCAAGCAAGCGCGGAGGCTCCGACCTATATATACATAGTGGGGTAGTTTTCCTTTTTCACTCCATCAAAACAATCGTTTAAAATTGTGTACGTGCCAGGTCGCCGTTTTTTCTGAGTTGTTGATTGTTTTTTGAGATAGCTGCCCGCTTATTCCAAGTGGTGTTACGGTGTGCCAGGTCGCACTTTGTAAGTCTGGTACAAGACCCTCCATTAAATGAACAACCACCCCCTCGTCATATTTGTGAACAAGCCCACGGCTAAAATTATCGGAAACACGGGCTGCCCCAACATGCATTATTATTTATATTTTCTATGTGGGAGTATCCTCAAAACAAAATGTGAGAGTATAATATTTATTGGGCCCCTTTGTAACTGGTGCTAAATTTTGACCAAAGATTTAACTGACAAAATTTTAGTGCATGTTAACAAAAATTATATCGTTTGATTCATATTTGAACATAGTTTTCAATTATGTAATTTTTTGTGACATGCATGAACATTTGGTTAGTTAATTTATAGTCAAAATTTGGCAAGGTGCATTAAATCAACACATGCAAGTATCAAAAGGAGAGTCACGGCATGCATGCATTGTAATTAATGCATCACCAACGCAAATTATTGAAATATATCAAGTGCAGTGCTTTGAGGCTGGTTGTAATGGGGAGTATCATATACTAGTATCATGCATATGATAGTAGTGTATGATACTATCTCCCTAATGCATAGTATCATATATTAGTATCATGTAGTACTCTATTTATTGCCATGCATGACACATAGTAGCATAGCACTTATTATGATACGGTATCATGATATGATACTCAACCCTCTCTTTCTTCATTTAATTATATGACACCTCGTCAAAATTGCCTAGTTGGCATGCATGATACTAGCTATGATACTACCATTACGACTAGCCTGATGTGTTGCGTCAACTCGTACAAGACCGCACAGTTTGATTACTACAATGCCATCTCCCTCGCGCACCTACCTTTGGCTGCATGACAGGTGGGCCACCCACCTGTTGGGCCCACCTATCATACATGCAAAGGCAGGAGCAGTAAGTCAATGAAGCTGCGTCCCTCCCTCGCCCATGAGCGTGGTGTCTGGCAGGACTAGGAGAAGCTTTTGTTCGCTACACGCTCTCCCTCCTGCACATGGTGGACATGCAGCAGTTCAATCGGTGTCAGATGGCCAGAAGCATACTGTAGTACTCCTCCACTGCAGTAGTACTCCATCATTGTTCGACTTCCCGAAGAGGCGAAGAGCCAAACACAGCCCGGACGCTCGTGATGTAGTTTCATGTGTAGAGTAGTCTAGGATAGCGTGTACCGTGCCTGTAAGCTTAAAATCATTGGGGTCGGCTCCATGCTTTTTTTATTAAAATAATCTTCTGGCCCTACCTGTCATCCTGGTGATTGTAGTTTGCATGTTCATCTGGTCAAGACAGGAATATATATTTTAATTTGTGGTGGGGTAAATGTTAGAGGTTGCAGCAAATATAGAGTATACAACAAGCTATCCCTCCCGCACGTGGTGGACGGACATGCAGTAGTGGATTCGATACTGTAGAAGTAGTAGTAACATCATTATTTGTCTTATCGAAGAGGCAAAGAGCCAAGCGCAACCCGAACGTGGCAGTTGCGAACGCTCGCCACAGTGTGTTTGGTTGCATTCTCATCTCAGCATAGTTGTTCCCTCTTCGTGCATGCTCATCCCAGCACCCCTCTTCATGCATGCTCCTAGTGTATTTGTGTTAAGCTAGTGTGGACTCATGCACCCTTCATACACCCTACCAAACATCAAAGCATTAAAGCATATCACAAAGCATCCGGGCCCGCGTGCCATCCACCAAATCACAGCGAGGTGCTATAGTCGAGACTCACTGGTCACCCCGGTGTGGCCGTCATGACCCATCATATCACAAAACCCACACCTTTACTAGCAGTGGTAAAGTGGTCTCGAAGTGGCCTCGAAGTTGGACTGTACGAAGCAACCATCATTTCACTGGAATGCTCGTTGAAGCCCTTTGTCCCCTTTCTTGAAGAAAACCTCACACCAGGCTACTCACTTCTACCATTCTTCTTGTGTACCAACGAAGGAAAGGTGGGCGAATTAGTGATGCTACTATATTTTCATTCCAAGAATCTTCTTTTTGCAAAGCACCGACCGATTCTCACAGCCTATTCTTTTCCTGTTTTCATTGCGATTGTGGTTTCCTTTCGATTGCTTTTTGTTTGTCAGTTCATTGTTGGATCCTGGAGCACTAGGCAAAGAGTTGCCGGCGGACAACCCAATGGAGACAACACTCTCCAGGAAGCGAGCACCAACCAATGAGTTGACCATGTTGGCGGGCCAACCCATGGAGATGAAGAACTCCAAGAAACAAGCACTGGCCAAAGAGTTGACACGTTGGCGGACGAACTCCTCAAAGAAAGTTGGAAGAACAGTAAGGGCCCCATCGTGCCTACCCCAGAAACTCTAATGACCACCTATGCGAGGCTCAAGGTCGAGTTTGAGTAGATAGTCGCCGTTGAGAAGCAGTATTCCCCTGGCAAGGTGATGGCCCCCATCGAGGACGAGGAGATGGACCCCAAAGGGATGGGCTCCTCCGGTGAGCTGCACAAGGTAAAAAATAATGGCTTACCATAGTTGTGGTTTTTGATTATTTGCAATGTGCTTGCTAATATGTTAGGGTTGTGCAGGTGCCGGTGGACGTCCTTGGTGATTCCGATGTCGCGGCCCGTCCTGTGGACAACGCCCCAGAGATTGTTTTCGATGTCGCGGTCCATCCTGTTGACATCGCCCCGGAGATTGATTCCGATGCCGCTGTCCATCCTGTGGACATCACCCTAGAGATCAATTTTGATGTCGCGGTGGACATCGCCCCAGAGATCGATTCCCATGTCGTTGTCCGTGCCATGCTCACTGCCTGAGAGATCGATGACAAGAAATAGTTGGTCGAGCTAATCCTTCAGGGTAGGTTGCATTGTGTTTAATTACTAGAACGATGTGTGTTATCAAACCATCTTAGGGCTAGTGCACTGTCTTGTGTGGGCGGTACTTGCTACTTTTGTTTGATAGTGAATCATGCGAACCCTCTCCGAGTTGTGGAAACAGATGTATCCTCACCAGCTTTTGATGTGATATATGGCATGCTTAGATGTAAGTTTGGACTGCTTATCATATCAGCAGGGCTTGTTTGATGATTCTTGGTGTTAGTAGGCTAGCTACTGTGCGAGCTATTGTACTTGCAAAACACTCACCGAAGAGAAACATTGGGGCCGATGAGCTCGTGGTACGCTTATATTGATCCGTCGTCGATCGGCCAATAGCCCAAACTCCTAAAATTTTAGGCTTAGCGACGATCAGACAATAGTCAACACGGATACATTCAGGCCTCATTTGGTTCATAGGGTAGGAAAATTGTAGCAAAAGTACAGAGACGTACAACACAAAATCATAGCAGCACAGAGACGTACTCACTCCATTCCAAAATAAATGACTCAACTTTGTACTACTAACTTTGAAACGGAGGGAGTACAAATCCTAGGCGGGCTAGTTTGTCCTAGTGGGTTTCAGTGATATGACGTGGTACATTGCCATCCAGTCTTCGCGTGTCGTAGCAGTACTGCGGGGACAGTAAGTTTTCTTGAAGAAGCGGAATTCAACGAAGTCATGATGGTTCCTTCGTCCGACAAACTTAGAGCATGGTTAATAAGAAAGCCTGCTGCTGGCTATATACCACTACCATGTCACTTGAAGCCTTCATAATAGCCAACTAGTATAATAGATGGGCTCTAAACTAACTACTGGTATTTAATGCTTGCATGTGAAAGAAGGAAACAAGACACATGCTCATTGGTGGAAAGGAGAGGAGCGCAGGCTCACACCGCTGCATGCAGGCTTGATTTCTTGTTTCCTGCGCTCGATCATAGAAATCCAGAACAAAATGACGAGGGTGGTGCTTTCCCGCGCGTTAGGCGGGCTAGTTTGAGTGATATGACGTGCTACAGTGCCGTCCACTTGCTCCATTTTTATGTAAGCAAGAGTCTACACTCTTACGTGGGAGGAGTGCAAAACACGACGGATTTGATTTTGATCGAGGGATAACTGTTCCCTGCGAAATAATGGAGCACTGTTAGCAATTATAGCATGATAGTTAGGGCATCTCCAGCGCTGGCCCTCAAATTTACATCAGCATCTGTCCGAGGACACTTATGGATGCCATCCAATGCTGCTTACATACCTTTCAACAACTATATGAACTAACAAGATGAAATTCGTGCAAACAAAGCAAATTTCAAATTAATCTGATGAAATTCATTACATTTCGAAAATTTTTCCTATAAACTGGACGAAATTCATTACATATTTCGCACAAACCATACTAAAACCTACTGTAAACCTAATCTAAATGATCGCTGGCGCCCGACCACCATGTCCAGCCATGAACCCAAGAAAGCCAGCCATTGCCTTCGCCTCCTCCTCATCTGCCTCGATAACCTCCTCCTCCGGAGCACAAGGTTCTGAAGATTTCCGCCTCCACATCACCGTCAAGCGGCTAATCGGCCGCCGATATTTATCCCACCAAGCTTGGCATCGACTGAGTAGAGGAGCGATGGCCTTCCCGGGACTAGAGCGGCGGCGACCTACCGTGTACTACTCTTCCTCGCTGCCGGCTGCGCCCGCGCACGTGTGCCAGCTTCGTGGTCGTGGCGGCGGAGGGCAGCAGGTGGGAGCCAGCGATCTTCTTCGTCTGCTCATGCGACAGTACGTCCAAGAGAGCTTTGGAGCGCGCCTGGAGCGGAGCCGCTGATGTCCTTCGTCTGCTCCTGCGACAGTATGTCCAAGAGAGCTTTGGAGTGCCAGGAGGCCATGGTTGGATTGGTGCCAACAGAAGGAAGGGACCGGAGGAGAATGAGTGTGGGTCTTTGGCTATGGCTGTGAGATGGGGCTCAAGTTAATACAGCGGGCGAATGGCAATGAGCCGCGGCAGACGGATGGATGGCTCGCGCCGAAGTAGGTTCGTCGACAGCCACGTCTCATTAATGTGGGCGACGTACGGAAGGATAGTCGTGGTGTCATTAACCGGAACAGTCGCTTGCACCGAGATGCCGCGTGGGTGGCGCTCTCTCGGTTGTCGCACTGCTGCAATGCAGGCGCCATTGAGAGGTCGCATCGGGCGTGAATGCGGATGCTGCTTCAGTGACTTAATCGCAGGTGCGTTGGATCACTGACATGTGGGCCCAACGGGCATCTGGCACGCATGTCAGTGACACACCAACTGCACCTGCAGTTAAGTCCGGTGAATGCAGCATTGACGTTCTGGAGAGACGGTTACTATTTTAGGCGGGAAGCGCGCGCTAGCGATGGAAGGGGTTTCGGTAGGCCAGGACGGTCAGACGCTGGCGTGGTGGTAAAATGTGAACTCATGGATGACGAGCCTTTGAAGCGTATGCGACACGTATTGACAACCAGGCGTCCATGCAACCGCTCTTGTCGCCAGCTAGCCTTCGACGACCACCATTAGACACCACACAACCATGCATAACTTATGAATAATGGACGAGTCGATAAGACACACACTCGTGTGCAGTGGCACTATGATCGGTTGCTCACGATAGTACATACCCCGTACCATAGTACCCTCTCTAGCTAGGCTGTTTTATAGATTGTCGTTGTGATGGACGATATACATGAGCAAGGCGCCGAGTCACGAGTGTGATCATTGGTGTTGATCCAGGTGAATACATGCTCCGTGTTCGCGGAGGCCTCCAGCAAACATCTAAACAGTAATGCCACGCACCGCTGGGGCACGCAGGTGACGGGCTCGCCGTTTGCGTTGCGCCATTGATGTCTACTACACAACCTTCTTCTTGTAGACGTTGTTGGGCCTCCAAGTGCAGAGGTTTATAGGACAGTAGCAAATTTCCCTCAAGTGGATGACCTAAGGTTTATCAATCCGTGGGAGGCGTAGGATGAAGATGGTCTCTCTCAAGCAACCCTGCAACCAAATAGCAAAGAGTCTCTTGTGTCCCCAACACACCCAATACAATGGTAAATTGTATAGGTGCACTAGTTCGGTGAAGAGATGGTGATACAAGTGCAATATGGATGGTAGATATAGGTTTTTGTAATCTGAAAATATAAAAACAGCAAGGTAGCAAGTGGTAAAAGTGAGCACAAACGGTATTGCAATGCATTGAAATAAGGCCTAGGGTTCATACTTTCACTAGTGCAAGTTCTCTCAACAATAATAACATAATTGGATCATATAACTATACCTCAACATGCAACAAAGAGTCACTCCAAAGTCACTAATAGCGGAGAACAAACGAAGAGATTATGGTAGGGTACGAAACCACCTCAAAGTTATCCTTTCTGATCGATCTATTCAAGAGTCCGTAGTAAAATAACACGAAGCTATTCTTTCTGTTCAATCTATCATAGAGTTCGTACTAGAATAACACCTTAAGACACAAATCAACCAAAACCCTAATGTCACCTAGATACTCCAATGTCACCTCAAGTATCCGTGGGTATGATTATACGATATGCATCACACAATCTCAAATTCATCTATTCAACCAACACAAAGAACTTCAAAGAGTGCCCCAAAGTTTCTACCAGAGAGTCAAGATGGAAATGTGTGCCAACCCATATGCATAAGTTCACGAGGTCACTGAACTCGCAAGTTGATCACCAAAACATACATCAAGTGGATCACATGATATCCCATCGTCACCACAGATAAGCACGTGCAAGACATACATCAAGTGTTCTCAAATCCTTAAAGACTCAATCCGATAAGATATCTTCAAAGGGAAAACTCAATACATCACAAGAGAGCAGAGGGGGAGAAACATCATAAGATCCAACTATAATAGCAAAGCTCGCGATACATCATGATCGTACCACCTCAAGAACACGAGAGAGAGAGAGAGAGATCAAACACATAGCTACTAGAACATTCCCTCAGCCCCGAGGGAGAACTACTCCCTCCTCGTCATGGAGAGCACCGGGATGATGAAGATGGCCACCAGAGAGGGATTCCCCCCTCCGGCAGGGTGCCAGAACGGGTCTAGATTGGTTTTTGGTGGCTGCGGAGGCTTTTGGCGGCGGAACTCCCGATCTATTCTGCTATGCGATGTTTCTAGGGTATGTTGATATATATATATATATATATATATATATATATATATATATATATATATATAGGCGAAAGAAGTCGGTCAGGGGGGCCACGAGGCGGCCACGAGGCAGGGGGCGCGCCCAGGGGGTAGGGCGCGCCCCCACCATCGTGGTGGCCTCGGGACTCTTCTGGCCCACCTCCGGTACTCTGTGGGCTTCTTCTGGTCCAAAAATGATATTCGTGAAGTTTCAGGTCAATTGGACTCCATTTGATTTTCCTTTTCTGCGATACTTAAAAACAAGGAAAAAACAAAAACTGGCACTAGGCTCTAGGTTAATAGGTTAGTCCCAAAAATCATATAAAATAGCATATTAATGCATATAAAACATCCAATGTTGATAATATAACAGCATGGAACAATCAAAAATTATAGATATGTTGGAGACGTATCAAGCATTCCCAAGCTTAATTCCTGCTCGTCCTCGAGTAGGTAAATGATAAAAACAGAAATTTTGATGTGGAATGTTACCTAACATATTTATCCAAGTAATTCTCTTTATTGTGGCATGAATATTCAGATCCGAAAGATTCAAGACAAAAGTTTAATATTGACATAAAAATAATAATACTTCAAGCATACTAATAAAGCAATCATGTCTCCTCAAAATAACATGGCCAATGCAAGCTATCCCTACAAAATAATACAGTATGGCTATGCTCCATCTTCACCATGCAAAGTATTTAAATCATGCACAACCTCGATGACAAGCCAAGCAATTGTTTCATACTTTTAGTGTTCTCAAACTTTTTCAATCTTCACGCAATACATGAGCATGAGCCATGGATATAGCACTATAGGTGGAATCGAATGGTGGTTGTGGAGAAGACAAAAAAGGAGAAGATAGTCTCACATCAACTAGGCGTATCAATGGGCTATGGAGATGCCCATCAATAGATATCAATGTGAGTGAGTAGGGCTTGCCATGCAACGGATGCACTAGAGCTATAAGTGTATGAAAGCTCAACAAAAGAAACTAGTGGGTGTGCATCCAACTTGCTTGCTCACGAAGACCTAGGGCATTTTGAGGAAGCCAATCATTGGAATATACAAGCCAAGTGCTATAATGGAAGATTCCCACTAGTATATGAAAGTGACAACATAGGAGACTCTCTATCATGAAGATTATGGTGCTACTTTGAAGCACAAGTGTGGTAAAAGGATAGTAGCATTGCCCCTTCTCTCTTTTTCTCTCATTTTTTTAATTTGGGCCTTCTTTCTTTTTCTTTTTGGCCTCTTTTCTCTTTTTTATTTTTTATTTTTTGTCCGGAGTCTCATCCCGACTTGTGGGGGAATCATAGTCTCCATCATCACACTTGGGACAATGCTCTAATAATGATGATCATCACACTTTAATTACTTACAACTCAAGAATTACAACTCGATACTTAGAACAAAATATGACTCTATATGAATACCTCCGGCGGTGTACCAGGATGTGCAATGACTCATGAGTGACATGTATGAAAGAATTATGAATGGTGGCTTTGCCACAAGTATGATGTCAACTACATGATCATGCAAAGCAATATGACAATGATGGAGCGTGTCATAATAAACGGAACGGTGGAAAGTTGCATGGCAATATATCTCGGAATGGCTATGGAAATGCCATAATAGGTAGGTATGGTGGCTGTTTTGAGGAAGGTAAATGGTGGGTTTATGGTACCGACGAAAGTTGCGCGGTACTAGAGAGGCTGGCAATGGTGGAAGGGTGAGAGTGCGTATAATCCATGGACTCAACATTAGTCATAAAGAACTCACATACTCATTGCAAAAATCTATTACTTATCGAAACAAAGTACTACACGCATGCTCCTAGGGGATAGATTGGTAGGAAAAGACCATCACTCGTCCCCGACCGCCACTCATAAGGAAGACAATCAATAAACAAATCATGCTCTGACTTCATCACATAACGGTTCACCATACGTGCATGCTACCGGAATCACAAACTTTAACACAAGTATATTTCAAATTCACAACTACTCAACTAGCATGACTCTAATATCACCATCTTCATATCTCAAAACAATCATCAAGTATCAAACTTCTCATAGCATTCAATGCACTTTATATGAAAGTTTTTATTATATCCCTCTTGGATGCCTATCATATTAGGACTAAATTCATAACCAAAGCAAACTATCATGCTGTTCTAAAGACTCCCAAAATAATACAAGTGAAGCATGAGAGTTCATCTATTTCTTCAAAATAAAACCACTGCCGTGCTCTAAAAGGATATAAGTAAAGCACTAGAGCAAATGACAAACTACTCCAAAAGATATGAGTGAAGATCAATGAGTAGTCGAATAGTTATGCAACTATGTGAAGACTCTCTAACATTTAAGAATTTCAGTTCTTGGTATTTTATTCAAACAGCAAGAAAAACAAAATAAAATAAAATGACGCTCCAAGCAAAACACATATCATGTGGTGAATAAAAATATAGCTCCAAGTAAAGTTACCGATAGACGAAGACGAAAGAGGGGATGCCTTCCGGGGCATCCCCAGGCTTAGGCTCTTGGTTGTCCTTGAATATTGCCTTGTGGTGCCTTGTGCATCCCCAAGCTTGGGCTCTTGCCACTCCTTATTCCATAGTCCATCGAATCTTTACCCAAAACTTGAAAACTTCACAACACAAAACTTAACAGAAAACTCGTAAGCTCCGTTAGTATAAGAAAATAAATCACCACTTAGGTACTGTTGTGAACTCATTATAAATTCATATTAGTGTAATATCTACTGTATTCCAACTTCTCTATGGTTCATACCCTCCGATACTACTCATAGGTTCATCAAAATAAGCAAACAACACATAGAAAACAGAATCTGTCAAAAAACACAACAGTCTGTAGTAATCTGTATCAAACGTATACTTCTGGAACCCCCCCGAATCCTGAGAAATTAGGAAGTCCTATACAATTTGTTTATTAATCTACTGCAAGTGGAATTGGTATTTTATCGCTCTCTGGTAAAAAATGAAAATTATTCTCGTGAGCGCATACTTTCTGTTTTTTTACAGCAAGATCAAATAACAATCACCCAAGAAGATCCTAAAGGCTTTACTTGGCACAAACACTAACTAAAACATAAAAAGCACAATCATAACTGAGGATAGATGATTTATTTATTAATAAACAGGAACAAAAAGCAAGGAACAAAAATAAAATTGGGTTGCCTCGCAACATGCGCTAACGTTTAACGCCCCTAGCTAGGCATGATGATTTCAATGATGCTCACATAAAAGATAAGAATTGAAACATAAAGAGAGCATCATGAAGAATATGACTAGCACATTTAAGTCTAACCCACTTCCTATGCATAGGGATTTTGGGAGCAAACAACTTGTGGGAACAAGAATCAACTTGCATAGGAAAGTAAAACAAGGATAACTTCAAGATTTTCAACACATAGAGAGGAAACTTTATATTATTGCTTTTCCTACAAGTCTATATTCCTCCCTCATAATAATTTTCAGTAGCATCATGAATGAATTCAACAATATAACCATCACATAAAGCATTTCTTTCATGATCTACAAGCATAGAAAATTTACTACTCTCCACATAAGCAAAATTCTTCTCATTCGGAATAGTGGGAGTATCATAAGAAACTCGAATGCTATAAATTGTTTCCACATTAAAAGAGTAATGTTCAGAAAAAGGGTAATCATAATCATGACAAGTCTTATAAATATAATCATCACTACTTTTTATAACATAAGTGTCATCACAATAATCATCATAAGTAGCAACTTTATTCTCATCATAATCGATTGAAACCTCTTCCAAGATAGTGGAATCATCACTAAATAAAGTCATGACCTCTCCAAATCCACTTTCATAATTATCATAATAAGATTCAACATCCTCCAGAATAGTGGGATCATTACTTCCTAAAGTTGACACTCTTCCAAACCCACTTTCATCAATATAATCATCATAAGTAGGAGGTATGCTATCATCATTATAAATTTGCATATCAAAACTTGGGAGACTAAAAATATCATCCTCATTAAACGTAGCATCCCCAAGCTTGGGACAAACATTAATTGCAGCAAATATATTCTCAAAAACATCATCTTCATCAAACATAGCATCCCCAAGCCTGGGCCTTTTCATATCATAAGCATAGTCACTCTCATCATTAATAGTATGGATAGCACCAATAGTATAGCAATTATCGTCATCACAATGAGTAACAGGAGCAACATCATTTGGAAGAGATACCTTTCTACCTTTGCTTCTCCATCTTTTATTTTTCTTCTTCACATCATGTGTGGGTTCAATCCTCTTTTTGGAGCTCCTTATTAATGAGATTGGTTGAATAGAAGGCTCCTCCTCGTTACCTGATTCATCATAAGAAATAATAGGAGAATATTGGGAAGTATCTTCCCTTTCATTAGTATTCTCTTCATCCTCTATTTGTTTTCTTTTCTTTATGTAATTGGCAATATAAGGATTTTCAATGCAATTCACCGCACAATACATATAAATTTCTTCTAGATCAATATCGAGGAATTTCTTCAGGTTATATTCTGGAATAAGCTTAGTTTGACATTTCATTTCTTCACAACCCAAAAGCAAACTAATTTCATTATGATGTGCAAGGGAAATCAAGTCATCACAATTTTTGGACACGATTCGATCATGAAACAATTTGCATTTGATATTTAAATGACCATGTTCATTGCAAAGTTCACAAGTATGGCTAAGATATTTTAAATTTTTAGCACTAACATCAAGCCTTTCTTGTAACCATTTAGTTTCCAAATACTTTTGCCTCTTGCAAAATCTATTTTCCCTATTTGGTATCTACTTGCAAACTCTATGCACTCCACAAAAATCGACATACTTATAAGAGATATTTTCATCATAACTAGTGCAATCATCATTAGTACTACGGATATTCAAAGAGTTCATACTAATAACATTGCAATCATGCTCATCATTCAAATATTTAGTGCCAAACATTTTACAGACTTCTTCTTCTAGCATTTGAGCACAATTTTCCTTTCCATCATTCTCATGAAGGATATTAAAAAGATGAAGGGTATGAGGCAAACTCAATTCCATTTTTTGTAGTTTTATTTTATAGACTAAACTAGTGATAAAACAAGAAACTAAAAGATTTGATTGCAAGATCTAAAGATATACCTTCAAGCACTCACCTCCCCGCCAACGGCGCCAGAAAAGAGCTTGATGTCTACTACACTACCTTCTTCTTGTAGACGTTGTTGGGCCTCCAAGTACAGAGGTTTGTAGGACAGTAGCAAATTTCCCTCCAGTGGATGACCTAAGGTTTATCAATCCGTGGGAGGCGTAGGATGAAGATGGTCTCTCTCAAGCAACCCTGCAACCAAATAGCAAAGAGTCTCTTGTGTCCCCAACACACCCAATACAATGGTAAATTCTATAGGTGCACTAGTTCGGCGAAGAGATGGTGATACAAGTGCAATATGGATGGTAGATATAGGTTTTTGTAATCTGAAAATATAAAAACAGCAAGGTAGCAAGTGGTAAAAGTGAGCACAAACGGTATTGCAATGCATTGAAATAAGGCCTAGGGTTCATACTTTCACTAGTGCAAGTTCTCTCAACAATAATAACATAATTGGATCATATAACTATCCCTCAACATGCAACAAAGAGTCACTCCAAAGTCACTAATAGAGGAGAACAAATGAAGAGATTATGGTAGGGTATGAAACCACCTCAAAGTTATCCTTTTTGATCGATCTATTCAAGAGTCCGTAGTAAAATAACACGAAGCTATTCTTTTCGTTCAATCTATCATAGAGTTCGTACTAGAATAACACCTTAAGACACAAATCAACCAAAACCCTAATGCCACCTAGATACTCCAATGTCACCTCAAGTATCCGTGGGTATGATTATACGATATGCATCACACAATCTCAGATTCATCTATTCAACCAACATAAAAAACTTCAAAGAGTGCCCCAAAGTTTCTACTGGAGAGTCAAGACGAAAACGTGTGCCAACCCCTATGCATAAGTTCACTAGGTCACAGAACTCGCAAGTTGATCACCAAAACATACATCAAGTGGATCACATGATATCCCATTGTCACCACAGATAAGCACGTGCAAGACATACGTCAAGTGTTCTCAAATCCTTAAAGACTCAATCCGATAAGATAATTTCAAAGGGGAAACTCAATCCATTACTAGAGAGTAGAGGGGGAGAAACATCATAAGATCCAACTATAATAGCAAAGCTCGCGATACATCAAGATCGTGCCAAATCAAGAACACGAGAGAGAGAGAGATCAAACACATAGCTACTGGTACATACCCTCAGCCCCGAGGGAGAACTACTCCCTCCTCGTCATGGAGAGCACCGGGATGATGAAGATACCCATCGGAGAGGGATTCCCCCTCCGACAGGGTGTCGGAATGGGTCTAGATTGGTTTTCGGTGGCTACGGAGGCTTCTGGCGGCGGAACTCCCGATCTATTCTGCTGTGCGATGTTTCTAGGGTATGTTGATATATATAGGCGAAAGAAGTCGGTCAGGGGGGCCACGAGGTGGCCATGAGGCAGGGGGCGCGCCCAGGGGGGTAGGGCGCGCCCCCATCCTCGAGGTGGCCTTGGGGCCCCCTTGACCGACTTCTTTCGCCTATATATATCAATGTACCCTAGAAACATCGGGGAATAGAATAGATCGGGAGTTCCGCCGCCAGAAGCCTCCGTAGCCACTGAAAACCAATCTAGACCCGTTCCGGCACCCTGCCGGAGGGGGGAATCCCTCTCCGGTGGCCATCTTCATCATCCCGGCGCTCTCCATGACGAGGAGGGAGTATTTCACCCTCGGGGCTGAGGGTATGTACCAGTAGCTATGTGTTTGATCTCTCTCTCTCTCTCATGTTCTTGAGTCGGCATGATATTGATGTATTCTGGCCCACCTCCGGTACTCCGTGGGCTTCTTCTGGTCCAAAAATGATCTCCGTGAAGCTTCAGGTCAATTGGACTCCGTTTGATTTTCCTTTTCAGCGATACTTAAAACAAGGAAACAACAAAAACTGGCACTGGGCTGTAGGTTAATATGTTAGTCCAAAAAATCATATAAAATAGCATATTAATGCATATGAAACATCCAAGATTGATAATATAATAGCATGGAACAATCAAAAATTATAGATACGTTGTAGACGTATCAACCATGAGCAGGACTTTGATTGAGAGGGCGACGTGCATGCATTAGCATGGTTTGACAGCGTGAGCATGTGTGTCTGGCTGTCTGCATGCGTACATGCTACTTGCCTCTATGGACGGTGTGCGCTAATGTGTGCATCACGTATAATATAAAAAACCCCGTTTGTGCATTTAACACAACGTATTTCATTTTCATTTGGCTGACGGGTGTGCGTTGCAGCAACGAGTCCGTGGTTTGATTCCTCACATACGCATAATTTTGGTTTTTATTTATTTCTCCACTGACAGGTAGGCCTGCATAGATAGATAGATAAAGAACATGAGCTAATGAGGCACATGCGGACTGTTTGACTGGTCAACCAGACAAATACGGAGCTATGCGCTGAGCCAGTGACCGTATAATCACCATATCTCGTATACAATGATCAAAGTAAGTTATCAAGAAGAGTTCGATGACCGCCAATGCATTTTACTCGGTAATAAATGACCAAGATTTAAGGGGAATCCAAATTTCCTTCGTCTTCTGTCCTTGAGCTCTTGACAAACCAATGCACTTTACGGTTGTCCGGCCACTCCTCCCCAGAGCTGTCACCAAGCATCGTTCATGCCACCGCACCGCACACTAACCGGTAAGGAAGTGATAGCATCCCGCCGCGCCGAGTTCCTCGCCGCTCACGACCACACACATAATGCTAGGGAAGGGATGGCATCCCGCCATGCCGAGTTCATCACCGCTCACGACCTCACACCTATGTGGGCGGAATTTGAAGCTGCCAAGGCCGAATGGGCGGTAGAGCAAGAGGCGGCCAAAGGTGCACAGAGGGAGCAGAAAAGTCAGAAGGCACTCAAGAAAAGAGAGGCTCGTCGCCGCAAGAAAGAAGTGGACGCATGCACTGCTGCGGAAAGGTCGACGGAGATCCAAGCACGGTGGGGTGTCGCCGACAAAGCTGGGAAGGAGAACGACGGCGTCTGGCCAGCATGTGAGAAGTAGTAGTACTAGTAGTTAGTGTGTGTCTGTGTTACCCGTACGTTGGTTTAATTAATTACGAGCATGTACCAGTACTACTAGTTACTACTATAGTTTTTAGAGCAAATTACCAGTACATTATCCTAGACTCAATGGAAAAATCCCTATCATATGCATCAAATGGCATCTCTTTCTCTATTGGAATTGCGATGCATGTCATCTCACTTCCTATGATTTTCATATTCCTATAAAATTCCTATCCTATGAACCAAAGGAGGCCTCTGCTGGAGTAACTACTGTAGCTAGCAGTACTGCTGGTACAGTAGTTTTCTTCAAGAAGCGGAATTCACCGAAGTCATGATGGTTCCTTCGTCTGAGAAACTTCACAATGGGAAAGGTTGGGCCTGTGATTTGATGGCTCATTAGTAATTACTGCGGCGCGACAACCGGGTGACTCTCCCTTGGAGTTCTGCGGGCATGGCAAGTGGACCAGGATGGTCGACGTCCCACATGTTGGCGAACGGAAGTATTCTTTCCAATATCGAGGAGCAAGGAAACCACGTGGTATAGTATCACTGCTGATTTATATTTATTTTTTTATTTCTGATGAATGCTAGCGTTTCAACTCTTACGACGAAGGAGTGCCAAACACGACACGTGCTGGATGTCCCACACGTCAGCGAAAGGAGTGGGACATGAACAGTGTGGTAGAGCGTCTCCACTTCTGGGTCGGAGACCACACGTAGTAGTATACTAGTGGTATGAACGACACAAAGTGCGACCCGGAGAGAAAGAGACATCTAGTTGGAAGGTCTCGGGGCATACACGTAAACAAATATAAAACCTAATATGTGCCTCCAATTAATATAATAGTAGTAGAGTACCTAGGCACGTAATCCATAACATCACTGGGCAGTGCACGTACAACATTTAGTGGTAGTAAGAGACAAATGCCTATATGCCACACATGTTCATACTATTTGTGCCTTTCTACTTCACTTACTGCGCTACATTACTCAGGTTCGTACATCCACTCCTGGGTACATGTCCGTCTCGTAGTTCCAGTCCCACGTGTTCTTCATAGATGGAACGATGCATAACTGTGGGCAACGGGAGTCCATTTCATCGCAGTTAGTGTGGCTCCCCACGATGGAGACTCATCCAAACTATGGCCAGCCTCGACATGAAGCAGTCGCGTGCATCGGAAAGCGGCGCTCTCTCGGCCGTCGCGCTGCTTCAAAGCTAGCGCTAGTGAGAGGCCGCCTCTGCTCTGGCCGGGCATTAATGCGGCACTGACGTTCCGGGGTGACGCTGACCGTTTCACGTGGGCAGCGCGCCGGCAAGGAAGGGGGGTTGGGTCGGCCAGGGTGGTCAGACGCGGGCGTAGTGGTGGTATTGGTTTTGAACCATTTCAGGTGTAGTACTGGTAGTTTGTAAAACTAATCAATTATTGCACTAAGTTCCCTAAGAAAATGTGGTAAAAACGTTACTCCACAGCCCGCTTCCCTTCTCCTTCCTCTTCCACCGCCCGCGCATGTCCGCGGGAAGCGACCGGTCAACCCTTATATAGGAGTGCTAGCACAAAAAGATGCATGCATGACCACTAAAATTTCCAGATTAAGCGCCGCTCCGGCGGGAGTATGGCGTATGTCGTTACCTTCGGCCGGGCCATGGATACCGGGCTACGACGACCAGAGAAGAGGCGGCTGGAGGGGAATGAATGCAGCTACTATTTGGGTTCGCCGTCCGGCTTAAATAAATGTGCACCATCATGTGTACTCGCGGGTGCACAAATTGTAACATACTTGTCTGCTTAAGTGGGCGTCATGTAACTGGTGTGCGTGAGAGATTCTGAGAGACAGAGTGCGTGTGTGCGACTCTACTCTTTGGACATGTACTCAACCTTTTGCATCAGGATATAAGTATAATGGTATTACACTTTAGTTAGTGATTTCCATGTATGCGTGGTTGTGTAAAAAAATGTCACTTCCTGCTCATGATTTCCGTTATGTAATTACTAGCAAGATGCTCGTGCATTGCACGGAACATCAATATGCATTTTTTTACAGAACACCTGTTGTGATTGACCCATGCAGGAGTAATCCCATGTGTAAAAACTAATGATATCTCGAGAATTTTATCAGAAAACTAGTATCTCGACAATTTCATCGAAAAAATGAAAGATGAGAGATAAGATGAGGAGGAGTGGAGCGTGGTGGTGACTGGTGGTCGGACTGGGCGGAGGCATGGGGAGGGACGGCGCTGGCAGGTGGCAGCGGCCACCATGCTAGATTGCTCCAAAGACTTCCTTTTTTAATTGCTCAGCAATGAGGTTGTGGGAGATAAGGATGATGAACGAGGCAAGGCCTTGTCTGTAAATGTGGAGAGAGGTGCGGGTATCTTTTGTAAAATTGTCATAGTTTTCTTTCTATCCATCAGATATAGATCGGACGGTCTATATTACAAGATGGCAGGTACACCATCATCACCAACTCGTTTTTTATAAGAGTAGAGATGATAAGTTTGCTAACTACTAAAGTAAAGTGGAATTTGTCCATGTTATACAAGTAAATTAAGGTGATTGCTTATCATACGGGTAAGGTTGGAAGAAGGGTGGTAGGAACAATGCTCCGCCCTAGAGCATGTGTGTGTGAGATGGAGTCTTAGTGTGTGTGTGTGTGGGGGGGGTGTGTGTGTGTGTGACACGAGGTCCTTGGTGGCAGATGTAATTTAAGTGTGTGTGGCTTCATCATAGTGTATGACAGGGGCCACCAATGAGGGGGTGCGAGAGAGAAAAGGCCCGTAGAGAGGGAAGAGAAGGCGTGTGCGCGTGAGAGGAGTCAACATCGAGAGAACATGTTTGTTCGAGAGACACCGAGGAAGACTAATATATATCGATGGTGCATGTAGGCGGGAATTAAACAAAGGGATGGTCTTATTGGTTCCGGGATATGTGCGTGAGAGAGGGGGCGGGGGCGGTAGCTAGAAGGAGATTGTCAAGTGTGAGTGTGTGTTTTACCCATCCAGGCGGAAGTTATGTGCACACAAGAAGAGATCGATTCGATGTGGCGTTAGGGTTGAGGGTAATTAACTATGTATGGAGACATAGGAGTCCTTGAACGTGCATGTGTGAGAGGTATACATGTATACGTGGGATGTGTGTGTGTGCGCGCGAGCATGATCGAAATAAAAGAAAGAAGACATAAGTCATAAGATCAATGATATGGGAGAGACAGTATGACAATATGCATGCATGTGAGAGTGCAGGGAAGAAGGCTCGATAATTGAGCATGTGTTTTTGTCTTTAAGATATAGTGGCGTGGGCTGGAGCATGCATCTATGGCGAGCAGAGGGAGCGAGACACAACGATTGTGCAAAAGAGACCAACCTATAAATGCATGCATGGAGATACATATATAGTGTGGGTGATAGGAAGCAAGAGTGCGTGCGAGAAAGAAATGTTGACGGAGAAACTACAGATAGATACAGAGATAGAGATGCTAGATAGAGGGACATCGGCTAGTTTGAGTGTTGGAGATGACCGCCGGGTGGTTCAGAGGGTGATGTTATGTGTGTGTGAGAGAAAGATAAAAGGAGGGCACTTGACTGCATGTAGAGAGAACCATATATAGTGTGCATGATAGGAAGTAGCAAGAGTGAGGGCGAGAAAGAAGGTTGATGGAGAAATAGATAAATAGAAAGATAAAGATGCTAGCTAGCTAGTGTGTGTTAGAGATAGGAGTCAAGTGGATCAGAAGGCTAAGTTATGTATGTGGGTGTGAGAGAGATAGGGAGAGTGTGCATGTGAGTCACATACAAACAAATATCAGAGAGAAATGAGATCCCGAGAGACAGAGTTTTGTGTCTGCGAGAGACAAAGATATTTCACAACAAGAGTGATAGCTAGAGAGACATATGAGGGAACAAAAGATATCTCTAGGCGAGAGAGTGTGTGTGAGCGACATACAAGAGAATGGTGGAGAGATATGAGACCCTTGGAGAAAGAGTTTGTGTTTGTGTGTGAGAAAGAGATATTTAAGAGGAAGAGTTGTAGCTTCTCATATCTAAGGAGCAAAAGACATCTTTGTGTGAGAGGGGGTGTGCGAGTGGCACACAGGGGAATAGTAGAGAGAAGTGAGACCCCGGGAGACGAAGTTTGTGTTTGTGTGAGAGAAAGAGATTTCACATGGAAAATCATAGTTAGAGACACATAGCAGGGAGCGATATATACTTAGAGAGAGATAGAGTGATGAAGGTCGAGGGAGAGAGTACCGCCAGTGTATTGCGAAGATAAAAGATCATTGTCAACATACAGGTAGCACGAGAGATACCCGAAAGATGATGAACACGTATAGGTCTAGAGAGATACTCCTATATAAGCATGAGTGATAGCTATATGAGACGAATATCTGGATTAAAGGGGATTCAAATATTTAAACTAGAGATCATGACATCGATAATATCATAATGCAAATTGGTGTATGAAACATGCATATTCATTTGAATTTGGCGACACGTGTAATGTTATATAGTTTATCAATATTAGTGATCCATAGATTCTTTAATTAGAGACAACACATGATTTATATGCAATTAATGTCTAAACAGGATCACACTATATGTTGCGTGTGTGAAACACATTACACATGTTTGAGAAGTAAAAAAACCCGCATGAAACACACATTAATTGGAGACAGTTAGCGAGGAATGCATACATTGGCTTTCAACATAAAGTGGTTTCAAATATTTGGAAATCCAAATTAAGATGGATACAACCTTATGAATCTAAGATCATGCCATTTGTAAACCAAATTTATGTATAAAGGGTGTTGTGCTTTTGAAAGTATATATAAAAAATGATGTATATAGAATTTTATTCCAATCGCAAATGGATCCTACCCGAACAAAAATAGAATACAAACTGGATTCGAATTGAGTTGGCACGGTAAACATGCACTCTTGCTTTGCAAAAATTTGAACGAAGCGGGGAAAGTTGTAGTAACCGCCCGAAACCAAAATTTGCGAGATGGAAATTACTGCCTATCCCTGACACGCAAAGCCTATCGGCTCGATTTCTATAGGTTTCAATAGGGGTAGGTTTGTAATTTCACTCAAACATGACATAACCACCTCTCACCCGGATTCATACATGGTGGGCGCCAAAACATAGTGCCTCCTTGGCCGAAATCAACTCCCTCCCCGATTCATACATGGTGGGTGCCAAAAACAAACTCTCGTCGGCAAATATTCGGTGTATGCGAGATTACCGTCCTATCCCCAACTGACTAATATTGCTGTGATGTAGGAAATTTTAAATGGGGGCTAAGTTTGTAAATTTCCTGGCATTTGAGACAAGCGCGCCCTGAAGACATGGTTCCCCCTTCCCCTTCCTCTCTCCCTCCATTTCCCCATTCGTACTCCGTGGGCGCCAAAACACCCTCTGCACCCCAGCCTCCTCCGTCCGCCACCCCATCCACCGCCGTCCTCCTCCACCATGCCAGAGCTGATACCCCGACGCCGTCGTCCATTACAAGAGATCGACCTCTCTCATCCACGGCTTCAGATAGGGATCCTTGCATCCCGTCCTCTCGATTCATCCCCGCCGTCGTCCACCTTGTCGGCGCCGCTCCTACGACCGTCTCGTCCACCGCGCCCCGCTGCCACCATCTACGCTCCTAGCACTACTAGGAAAATGCTTATAGGTAGAAGTTTACTAGTAGCGCCTGTTTTTGACCCCACGCTACTGGTATTTACTAGTAGCTGCTGTGTAGAAAACACGCTACTACTATTAAATAACAACAACGTTTGTTAGCTTGGGCCGCGCTACTGTTACATGGGCCACAGGGCAAAAACGGTGGCCCACTTACCTGTAGCGTTTGTTTCGAACGGGCGCTACAGCTGGTGGGCTTAGCAGTAGCGTCGGCCTCTACCTAGCGCTACTACTAGGGGAAAAGAAAACCTGCCCGAGCGCCCCCCACACCCCCTCACTATGACAATCGATCCCCTCCGCCCGACGACGTCGCCGCGGTTAGGGTTCTTCCCCGGCCTCCTCACCCCCGTCGACGGCGCCGTGCACCGCCACCATGCGTGGTCGCCTCTCGCCTCCTCCGACGCTCCAGCCCCGTAAGTCCCCCTCGATCTCCTCCTCCTTGCGCGCGCCACCACTAGCTAGGCTCCAATCGATTCGCCGCGACGGCTCACCATGTTTTGTTATTTCAGGGAAAGGGATTGAGGGATTGCACGGTGACTCCATGCTTCGATGCGACGTGTTCTAGTCTTGTTTCCTTGTGTGATTGGGGAGAGAGTAGAGAGAGGGGTTAGGTGAGACAAGTAGAGGCTTTTTGTTGCTCACCAAAACTTGGGTTTCAATTCTTGATTAGCAGTTAAGCACATATAATTGAAACTTGGGTTTCAATTCTTGGCTGCTGTCCCTAGAGCAGTGGCGGCGGCGGCGGTGCCTAGTGTTCTAGGGTTTAGAGAGGGGTTCTTTCCTGACACTAGGTTATGTCGTGAATGCTCCTCCTTTCATCTCAATGATGTTGATTGTGCCAATTCTTCTTAAAGGTCTAAATGTCTGTATCCTCGTGATGAGCTACCCTATGTGTGAATTTGATCCACTAGCTTCTTTGTTGATGCATATAAAGATATGACCAAGAAGCCCTCACTGTTATGTGGTTTCATGGAAAAATCAATGCTTGATTTGATACTCTTTCAGGTTGAAGAGAGTGTCTGTATGTGGTGATGCTCAAATTGCCAAGTTGTTATGGTGTACATTTGAATATATGCTAACACCCATTTCGAAAAAAATGCTAACTGATCTGTCTCATGTCTCTGTTTTCTTGAATGACAAAACTGACTTTGTTGTGTTAATTAGGATAGGTTGATGCTATCTTTTATCTGTGTGTGCGATTGTTCTTCCCTTGTATTACCTCTTAGTCTGGTGCTTATATTTTGTAGTAGAAAATGTTGGTTACATTTTCACCCACTTGTGAATTCTATATCAGGCTCTATTTGGGTTATTAGGTTCTGTTTGGGTTACATGATCTCTATTAGGTTATTGTCTGAACTGAACTACAATTTAGTTGTTATTTTGCTTGCCATGTGAACCTCATGTGTATTCTCTATGATGTGTATATTATTAAAAACCTGATGTGTGTATTGAAAACTTTATGTTTAATTTTTGGGTTGTTAATCCTCTAATCATATTGCTTTAGGGAAATGACGCCACCACCACCACCATCATGCCGACGGTGCAAGTCAAGGTGCGCCAGCAGCCTTGCAACTGGCACACTATCTGGCATCTACTACTAGTCGAGTTTTCTTCATGCGGCGGTAATAAATTAGATGAAACTAGTAACCACTATTTTGTTTTTAGTGTTATTGGCATTAATGCATCGTGTATATATCATTTTGCCTTTTGCACACAGATTGTCCCATGCAATGTGAGGTCAGAATTCAACAAGCTGACCAGAGACTCTGTGACCTTTGAGGCTCCTGGGGCCCCTACACTATGGAGGTCGAGAAAGGATGAAATATGACGCAGGTGGGAGGAGACGGATGGGTCCGTTTCATCGCCCACATGCGTATCATCGGTGGTGAGTTGACCAGCTTCTCCTTTAGAGCAGAAAGACCCAAGTTGGCTGTGATTTATGTCAACAAAGCAGAAGATGATGAAGATGATGAGGATGATGAGGATGATGACGACCCACTTGGTGAAGCCATCGTTGCTCAAAGAATGAGGTTGAGCGAGGAGGAGGTGTGCAACCTATGGGACATCATTCCGCCACGTGCTGACTTCGTCGGGGTGCCATTCATGACCCGCCTTACAAGTACCATGGTTGATCGGCATATCATGGTATGTTGCATTTACTGTAGTAATTTGATGATATGCTTTATTGTTATACTTAGTGTAGAGTCCGATGATATATATGCTTAGTGAATCTTATATGCTTAGTAAATCCGATGATCTATATGCTTAGTGAATCTGATGATATATATGCTTAGTGAATCCGATGATATATATGCTTTATTCTTACACTTAGTGTAGAAATGTAGTACTATCTTTTGATAGTGTAGAATGTGTGAGGCTACTTATTAATTGATATGTTTTTCTTATTCAGAAATTGCCACAGAGCCTACCTGATAGTTGTGGTATCAAGCCTGATGAAGAAGGCTCTGCTGGAATACGCCTTACAGCGAGGGGCTCCGTCACCACTTGTGCGTACGGCGTGGACACGGACGGTCGCACACACTTCAACTATGTTGGGTGGAAGAGCTTCCATGTCAGCAAGAATCTTCATGTTGGACATGCAATCCTAATTACTATCAGGAACACCCACCACCCATGCTTGAGGATGATAGTCGTCATCGATATCATCTAGAACCACATATGCTTGTGAGATCTATCCATGCATGCGTGTGGCTGCTGAACCATATATATGCTAGTATGACTACCTAGTAGACTTATCAACTATGATCTATCCATGCATTGTTGACTACTATATATGAGTTTTTGAGATTGTGTGGTTAAATTAAATGTGGTATTGTCGTTAATGCTTGTGAGATGGTTCTGTGAACTTAGTTTATTTGCATTGGACTTGTCTTGATTTCCATGAATATTGCATCTGACTCCTTTTTTATTTTTTATTTCTATTTACCTAGTTGTAGCATGGGGATAAAATAGGGCGCTACTACTATCTGATGATAGTAGTAGCATTGGTGGAGAAAGAGGCGCTACTACTAAGTATTTTAGCTACAGCGCTTGTTTAGAAACGCGCTACTGCTAAATAATAGCTGTAGCGCCCTAGCAGTAGAGCGGGTGCCCATGCTACTGCTACGTAAAAAACCAGTGCCACTAGTAAGGTTTTCTCTAGTAGTGTAGATCTGCTTCCACGCCGCCGACAACCATCGCTACCGCAGCACCATCAAATTCTCAGCAGATGCATACACGGCACCGCACCAGAGGTGGTACTCTTTTTGTATCTGCTCAACTTATTTATCACAGCAAGAAAATAGATCGCCACTGCTTTACTCTGATTTCTTGTCCATCACTTACTTGCTAGTTGAAAGCGAACATTGGTTGCGAAGTTGCCTTTGTCCGGTTTGCACCTTCAGATCCACCATGGCACGCTCAACACTATACTCGCAATGCTTATGGTTTTCCCCCTTTATATTCCACACTAGTTAAATGACAGTAGACTAAATTTCAAAATTGGGCTAGTCGATTTTTTAGAGCTCGTCGGAGTTCACCGGTGCGAAGGAAGGGGCTCGGGTGGGGACGGTGGTTGTGGGGGGCGGTGGTGGGGCCTCGCCGAACGAAGAAAACTTGACGTGGGTGGGGGCGGGGGTAGGGGTGGCGGAGGAACACAGGCGGTGGGGGTCGATGGTTCGGCCGACGGCCCGTGCAGTGTTATGTATGGGAAGAATCAAAGATGAGGAAGATGAAGGGTTAGGAGACGTAGGATCTTCATCCAACAGCCTGAAATGGTCGACTGGCCCAAATGACAAAAGTCACGCGACTTGCATGCAGACATGCAGAATATGCTTCCTCTTCTGTTCTTTAACATGTTCCTCTTCTGTTCTTCTGTAGTAAGCACAATATGTTCCTTATGAGGAAGGGGAGCAGGGACATCTGCAGTCGACACCTCTATTGGGTCGGTTCTGCTAAATGATTTCGCACTTTGAATTGGTCTACCATAATACCTCGGAAATGGTGGGAGCCACACAGTCTTTGATAGATTAAACTGATAGTAACAGCTGTGCACCTTCAGATGAATAGAGCTGTCCTGTAGGTGATCAATAGGCTACATATTAGTAGCGACAAAACCCTATGTTTTCCAGCCAGTTCCGCTTTCCCGATTTATTTATGGTGGTTATGGTGTACCCCTATTATCTACACTACGATCTGCCTACTGTCTCTATGCTCTCGTTATCATGGTTTGGGAATAAACTTTCTATATGGTATATTATGAACCTATCGTCTGCCAACTATCCTTACATCTGGGGCCCCCAACAGGGAGTTTTTTTGTGTGTAGTTGTGCCAGATTATATTAATCTACTCACCATATTACAACACAAATGGGCTCTCTCATCAGAATCCAGTGATAGCACACAATGGTTTATAGGGAGCCTCTATTTTATTACAATATCCTCTGCATTACAAAGATAATGTCACTACTATTTGTGTTTTCATGCTTTATAGATATTGTATGCAATCACAATGAATATAAGAATGCGCACATCAGAAGAATATTGCAGAACAATTCAATGGTAACAAACTTGGCATAAAGGGATTGAGGTCCATTGTGGATGCAATGAAACCCACATGCTCCCGACCTATAGATTCGTATTCAGAATATGATCCTAATGACTCTTCTGAGCTCAAGGAGTCAAAGGCAGATGGCCTATCCTATTCACCCAATAAGGTGCCTGTTCTAATTTGGCAAGGTTTTATTGGTTGCACATATCTTGCATAAGGTGTCTTGCTTTTATTTTGCTTCGTTGCACCGCCATCTGCTTAGTTTACTCATGATATGTGTGAAGATGCCATGCCCATCCATTATCAATACCTATTCCATTTGTCGGCATACCATGTTTTCCCATTCAAATGCTGTTCTTGTGTTTCAGACATCCAAAAGGAAGAGGGTGATTGCAGAACCTGAAGGAGTACAAGAAAAGTCCTTGAAAAAGGTGGTGCTACCGGAGAAATCACATAGCACCCAACATATATTGGCGATCGAACCAGCACCGCAAAACCTAGGATATCACAACTATGCTAGTCGCTGCTTTGCTCTTATGAGTACCTATTGTCCTATCGATGTCCTTACATTCATACCTGGTGGATTATGTGACATCATTGTGCATTATAGCTTGCTTATCCACTGTTCGCTCCAAATTATCAGATCTATATTAATTCTTAAATTAATGTAGAATAAACCCAATTCCTATGAAGAAATTTAGTTCTGCATTGTTCTTGTAAGTATCTGTTGTCCTTCATCACTATACTTATATTTGTCAGCTAGTTCTTCATGTACACTTTGTAGCTTATTTTACCTTGTCCTCCATTTTTCTACACATCAAATCTACATTTACTCTTGCCAAAATATTGAATAAAACCAATGTTACTGAAGAAGTTTAGCTCCGCATTGCTCTTGTCAGTGCCTTCTGACTGTATGCTACATTTACATTTGTACTCTGCATCTTAAGTTAAATAATCGCCATTTGTTCCTATATTTTCACATCTATATTTACTCTTATCAAAATGTAGAATAAAGGCAATATTCTTGAAGAAGAGTGTGCGATAAACTTCTTGAATTGCCCCCCCCATCAATATGGACAAGGCCTTTATAGAGCCTGTCTTCACTACCAATGTAAGTTTGTCCTCCTCGAGCCTTCAAACTTTGTTGTTTACATTTGGATAGCTATGAGTGCAAATGCTGTTTATTTTTGTCGTCTGCATCAAATTGCTTGTTCAAAGTTTATAAAGTAGAAGTACATAAACATAAGTTTGTCCTTCTCAATTTCAGTCTTTAGTTGTACAATCTAGTTCCTTATTCATACCATGTAAATTAAACTAAGCACATCAAGTTATATTCTTTAGCACTATGTGTATGCTTGTGTTCTTGATCTGTAATCCAGTGGTGCGGTGAGACTACCAACAACAGCACAATGTCATATCATGCTATGTCTCAACTATGAACAATGCCATATTATATTAATGTTATTTAAATCGTGTCTCTTTATTTACCAATCTGAAATGGTATAAATTGACAGTGCACTCACCATTCATGCTTATACGTTGTTTAGAACTACATCTATGCTTGTGTTGTTGATCTGTAATCCAGTGGTCTGGTGAAGCTGGCCGCTCCTGCACAATGCCATTTCCTGCCGTCTTAACTATGAACAGTACCTATTATCTTAATGCTATTTTGAACCATGTCTGTTTATTTCTGACAAAGAAATGAGATGAATTGACAGCGCTGATGCTTATACATGCAAAACCTGTTATCTACCTACTTGTTTCTCTTTCAGGTTGTCAACACTGATGCTACGAAGAACTGCCACAATGATAGTGAGAAGAACCCATTGTTTGTCCCTCTAACACATATTCCAGAGGAGAAGGCAACACATATTGAGGGTAGGGATACAACCACAAAGTCACATCTTGATGAAGTGTCAAACTTACTCAGTGACACAAGCTCGATGAAGTCGCTGCCTGAATCTGTTCGACTTCTTCAGTCTGAAATTCAAGCAGAAATACAGGCTTCCGCTCAAATACGACTGGAACTCCAATCTCTATGCAAGATTAACCGTAAGTACATGATGTTTATTGATGCTATGCAGGTTAAGTTGGTGGATATGAGTGCCAAAGAAGCGCATTCTCATCAGGTTGCTCAGCTGCTTGCGCTGCAGCTCTTGGGCCGGGCTAACCTTTCTTGAACTGTGTTGAAGTGTTGTCGGTTCTGTCTATTATTTTGTCCGCCTGTTAACTTCCATTGGTGGAGACCTACCCAGTTTATGTAATCTGCTGTCTGGTTGCCCTTTATTATCACTGGCACCGAACTTTGATGCCGAGGGGATGTATATGCTGTAATTTCTTTGTTGTATAATCTAGGTTCATTCTTGGTCGGTATGCTATAATTTAGGCCGAAAGGTTCAGTGGATCTCAGTGTTGTCGGTCTTCAGGCCGGCCCATTACTCATATGGGCCAAAACCTGGGCCTATAATCATCTTGGGCCATTAGCAGGTCTAAACCTATAGTTGTTTCCCGCCTTTAACAAGCCGAGTAAAGTTCTGTCCAGCTGGGCTGGAGAATACCATGGGCTTTTAACAGGCTAAAACCTAGATTGGGCTAGCGTTGAGCCGAAAAAAATCATGGGCCAATGCAGACCGAAATTGCCTAATGCCCATGTTTGGCCCAAATAGGACGAGCAATTAACATGCCAAAATACATCTCGGGCCTGTTTGGCCCAATAAATTTATGGGCTATAAGTGTCATAGGCCTATAGGCCTAAAAGTGTCATGAGCCATTATCTGATGGGCTATAAGCAGGCTGGATTCAACGCGGGCTATACTTAGGCCCAACTATTACACGAGCCATTAACAGGCCGATAGGCCAGTTGGGCTGAAATTTATCCACGAAGACTACAGCCATTAAGAGGCCTAAAGTTACTTCAGACAAGAAATAGCCCAGTTTCTGCATGGGCCCTTAAATGGCCTAAAGTTAAACCAGGCCGACAATGTCCCAGATGCACCATGGGCCGCTAACAGGCCGAAACTATTATCAGGCCGAACTGGTAAACGAGCATTTAATAGGATAAAATACAAACCTGTCTTAGTATGGGCCTAAAAGAACAGTGGCGTGTTAATGGGCATAAACTGATATGGGCCGTAATTTGGCCCCAAACACAGTAGGCTGTGAACGGGCCTGATCTGGTATGGGCCTCAATTTGACCCAAAACATGGTAGGCTGTTAACAGGCTAGACCACTAGTGTGTGAAAAAACATGGTGGGCCTTAAGCTGGGCCAACCTTTTCACCAGAATGGGCCTCTGTTGGGCCGTGCCATGTGTCGACGTATCATAGGCGCCTCCTATCCAATGAGTGGATAACATATGTCCGAATGTTGAGCCAACACGTGTTTCCTCCGGCCAATGAGAATTTTACACGTGGAAAATCCCAATTGGTCCAGGCTGTTAACGAGTTATCGGATCCAAAACTAAACCCGATAGCTTAACGGCGACCCATTACGGCCGATGCCACGTGTCGGTCACCCTTGATGAAAGCACTTCTATGATGCACGATTTATCGTCATGGAAGTGGACTTTTCCGTGATGATAATTTTGGTAATGTCATGGAACACTTCTACGAAAGCACAGGTATGACTATCTTTATTCTGTCATAAAATTGTCATGGATGTACATGCATGATAGAAAACGTGACCTACTATGACAAACACGTATCATCACGTAAGTGTCTTTTTTTGTAGTGAGTGTTCGAACCTCAAGGGTTTGCCAGAATCCAGAATCCGACATTTGGCGCGCCAGGTAGGGGTGCGCCAAGGCCTTTCCTCCGTCGATCCACGCTCCACTGCTCCGTCACATCCATGGCCGACGCTCGCCGAGCCCGTGCTGAGCGCCGGGCCGCCCTTGCCGCTCGTGCCGCTCAGTCGACGCCTGTCGACGGACCTCCCCGCGGTTCTCTATCACCCGCTGCCAACGCCGCCACCGGCCCGGCGGGGAACAAGCAGCAAGCTTCATTGCTGCACCCCTCCATGCGGCGGGACAGATGCACCGCCACCCCTTCACTAACTTCGCCCGGCTTTTCATCCCACGCTCGTTGCGCACCCACAGCCGCGCAGGCTACGCTGCTCATGGCACATGAGCTCCTGTGTTACCGCCCCATCGATGACCTCTACGAAGATTGGCTGGACCGCATTGCCGAGCTCGTCAGCGCCACTGGGGGCTCCCCCGCATCGTCCCTCTCGCTGTCTCGCCTACCTCTAGCTGCAGGCGACGTGGCCCATGGAGCACCTCCGCCACCTCCGCATCAAGACGCAACCCTCGCACCAAGACGCGCGGTCTCGCGACACGACCCACCGCGCAGGACACCCGTGCACGAAGAAGGGAGCTGCCAAGAAGTCCCTCGGCCGCAAGAAAACGCTCCTACACTCCCACCCCACTCCCAGCACCACCGCGTCAAGACCGCGTACCACCTGCGGCGGCGGCGCTTGGATACTAGGACCAGGCTTCGCCTCCGTAGTGGGCTCCAGTAACTATCGCAGGCTGTCGCGCCTTCATTCCTGAGCTGCGTAGCGTCGTCTGGCCTAACAAGTTCAAGCCAGACCCGCCTCCACGCTATGACGGCACCCCTGACCCTGTTGAGTTCCTGCAGCTCTATGAGCTGAGCATCGAGGCAGCCAACAGCGATGAGAAGGTCATGGCGAACTGGTTTCCCATGGCCCTCAAGGATCGCGCGCGCTCATGGAATAAAAATGTTATGACGGGAATAAAAATGGCATACACTAATAAAACATTAAGGCCACGAGGCGATGCAGTGCTGGTTATAGGAGGCGAGAAGAAAGATGCATCCATCGACGACGTCCACCTCCTCGACTCAGGGCGCCGGCCCACCGAACGTCGGCTAAGTAGCAACGACTTTCGTGGCCATGTCGACGTGCTTCTGAACAATGGTATCCAAAGATTCCAGCCGCTGGAAGAAGGCCAACGTCTTTCTGTCCATGATGGCCTTGTAGTGGCCTATGTAGACAATTTCCTCATAGACGTGGATGTGCAGGTCGACGGTTTCTTGCATGGCGAGGTGCTGCGCGGCGAGCGGGGCCTCGAGGTGCACATTCTTTGTCGCGACCTCCGACACCTGTAGAGCCAACAGGGCTTGAAAGAGTTCGTCACCATGGAGGCAATGAGGGTGGCAGGCAATGAGGAGCCTGGGCGCGCGGGCTGGAGTAGTACAGCAAGGTTGTCCACGCGCTTCTTGACAGCGGTGAACTTGCGGATGCAGCGGACCATCATGTCATCCATGCGAGAGGCGAAGCCGGCGTCTGCGAGGGCTATGATGCCGGTGGTCGTCAGCACCATCTGGAAACGCTACGTGGTGCGGGGCTGCAGACCGGTGTCTTGGATGATCTGGCACAACCGACTGCTGCCCGCGTCCATCGCCTCCATAGGTGCCTATGGCTTCTGGTCACTTGGTCTTGGATTGGAGTGAGCAGTGTTACGCAGAGACTAGGAGTAGATGGATTGGAGTGGTGGGGCGCCTTTATATGAGAAGAGACTAGTCATTTACTACATTGTGCACCACAACCGTGTGTGGGTGCGACGTGAACGACACATGCATGCTGTACTTATTCCACTTTCTCGTTTTGAACTCGTGACTTGTAGTAACGCTCAGTTTTCAATATATAAGTTTGGTTGTCGTGCCAATATATAGAACACTCCCTCCATGTAGGTTTTGTCGTTGAAGTCAAAATTAGGACAATACACGATGGTGACGGACCAGTCTACCTCCGTCCTGGTTTATTGCTCCCCGTCGTAATCGTTGCCAAATTTTGACCATAAATTTGACTAACAAAAGGTTCATGCATGTCACCAAAATTATATCACTGAAAACTATGTTCAAATACAAATCAAATGATATAATTTTTGTTGACATGCACTAACATTTTGTCAGTTCAATCTTTGGTCAAAATTTGGCACAAATTACAAAAGGGACTAATAAACCAGGACCTAGGTAGTACACCAGGTCGAAGACAGTGATACAACATATAATTAACGCCAAATAAGAACAAGGGATCACACATGTCATTTACGAATCGAATAAAATGGCATGCACTAATAAAACATTAAGGCCACAGGGCGATGCAGTTGTGGTTATAGGAGGCAAGAAGAAAGATGCATCCATCGATGACGTCCACCTCCTCGACTTAGGGCGCCGACCCACCGAATGACGGCTAAGTAGCAGCGGCTTTCGTGGCCAGGTCGACGTGCTTCTGAACAATGGCGTCCAAAGATTGCCGTTGCTGGAAGAAGGCCAATGTCTTTCTGTCCTCACTGGCCTTGTAGTGGCCTATGTAGACGATTTCCTCGTAGACATGGATGTGCAAATCGATGGTTTCTTGCATGGTGAGGCGCTGCGCGGCGAGCGTGGCCTCGAGGTGCACATTCTTCATCGCGACCTCCGACAGCTGCAAGGCCACCAGTCCTTCAAAGAGTTCATCACCTTGGAGGCCGATGAGGGTGGCAGGCAATGAGGAGCCTGGGCGCGCGGGCTAGAGCAGTATGACAAGGTCGTCTGCACGCTTCTTGACGGCGGTGAACTTGCGGATGGAGTCCACCATCATCTGGCACATGCTAGAGGCGAAGCCGGCGTCGACAAGGGCTATGACGCCGGCGGTCGCCAGCATCGTCTAGAAACGCTGCGCGGTGCGTGTTGGGTTCTACGATAGGGTGCATCGACTGGAAATTAAAATTTTCCTATGTGCAGAACAACCAAGAACATGCTACGAGAGATGGATCACAGGTCGTTACCACTAGATGCATAGTGTCGTGCAGCGTAAGAAGAGTTGCGGTAGTGTGTCCGCGTGGATCGTCTCCTCCCTGTGCGATCTCCCTCGAACAACCGGTCATCGGTTCCCACATACAGGTTCGCCGGAGCAGCTTCAAGTGCACCGCCTCTAATGGTATCCACCCGTGCAGAAGGAACACCATGCGGTGGACTGCTAGGTACGATCACACAGTCGGTGGTCGAGTGGAGGTGGCTATTCGCAACACATGCAAACCCTAGTGACACACCGAAGTGATCAATCACATGAGTGTGCCGCACCCCCTACTTTATATAGGCGTCCGTCGCGGGCTAAACACTTGGGCCTCGCACGGACCCTAAAGCACAAAATCTGTTCGGCCCGGATCAGAGTCCGAGTAGGATCACTTCTGACTCATGGAGTCTGACCGAGCCTCACAGGTTCCTTCCCTTAAGCGCATGACCCCTTAGGTTCTCGTTTACTTGGTCGCGAGTCAGATCACATCCAACTCGGCTAGTCGGTATCGTTCTCTAGCAAAGCGTGTCGACTCCAAGTGTCCGATGAAGCTGGTCAGGCGAACCCGTACATCACACATCTGTTCCCTTTGCCACACGATATATATTGTCAGGCTCAAGGCGAGTCTGTCATCCTTGTGCTAGCCCGACATCTTTCTCGTTCCAGTTATGTTGACCACAAACCGGATTATCTCATAATCCTAATTGCATGGCCATGCTTATCTTGGTCGGATCACACGAGGGGCCCAGAGTATATCTCTCCTGATTGGAGGGGCAAATCCCGTCTTGCTCGACCATGTCTCACAGCATGGGTCTGGATAAGCCTGGAACCTACCTTTGTAACTACACAGTCACAGAGTAGCGTTTGGTTGGCCCAAAGCAAGTCTGCCACCATCCGGAGTACATGCACCAGCTCAGGTCTTAGGACATAGAACGTATGTTGTACTAGAGACTCAGAGATGACATATCGCTGCGTCTCATAGTTGGGTCTGTCCAACTCAGACCTTATCTCAACTCGGATCTGACTATGTCGAATTCGACTAGATCCTTCCGAGTCCATATTATCCGGTTAGCATCCAATGCTCCATGGCTAGTGAGACCAAGCCATCGACTGTTTCATATGCTAGTCTAGTCGGCTGCGCGTCCACACACCCCTATCAACTAGGGACCTTTTAGGACGTTCATCATTGAAAGTGCAACTATCCCTTGGTGGTTTTGGTAATTCCTAACAACATATAACTCATTGAGCTAATTCTACTTAAAGATAAACATTTCAGGAAAGCTCAATGATTGGCATGGCATGGATGAGAAAAGTGGATCCCTCAAAATTCTAAGGACAAAGAATTGGCTCAAGCTCAAAGCTCATGACTCTACATCTTTTATTTTAAGTGATCCAAGATCACATTGAGTCCATAGGAAAAGCCAATACTATTAAGAGGGGATGAGGTGTTGCCTAATGGCTTTCTTTCTCAAAGTGCTTAGTGATATGCTCCAAAGTCCTCAACTACTTTATCACATCCACATATGTACCAAACCAAAAGTCAAACTTAGCCCCACCGAAACTTTCTATCCGGCGCCACCGAGTTCAGTTGACATAGCCACTGCCAGAAACCCTAGTATTTTCGGTCTCACTGATAGGGATCTCTGTCTCACTGAGATGGGATTGTAATCTCTCTATTTCCCTTTGTAACGTTTCGGTCAAACCGAGATGAGTGATCAGTCCCACCGAGATTGCAATGTAAACTCTCTGTTTCCTTTTCATAACGTTTCGGTCCAACCGAGATGAGCGAATTGGTCCCACCGAGTTTGCCTGACCAACTCTCTGTTAGTCCGTTACCAAAATCGGTCTCACCGAGTTTGTGTAATCAGTCTCACCGAGATTACGTTATGCCCTAACCCTAACAAAATTGGTCCCACCGAGTTGACATGTTGGTCCAACCGAAAATCCTAACGTTCACATTTTGAACTAAATCGGTCCGACCGAGTTTCATGATTCGGTTCCACCGAGTTTGGTGATTTGTGTGTAACGGCTAGATTTTGTGTGGAGGCTATTTATACCCCTCCACCCACTCTTCATTCATGGAGAGAGCTATTAGAACATGCCTACACTTCCAACATACATTTTCTGAGAGAGAACCACCTACACTTGTGTTGAGGTCAAGATATTCCACTCCAACCACATAAATCTTGATCTCTAGCCTTCCCCAAGTTGCTTTCCACTCAAGTCATCTTTCCACCAAATCCAAATCCTATGAGAGAGAGTTGAGTGTTGGGGAGACTATCATTTGAAGCACAAGAGCAAGGAGTTGATCATCAACACACCATATGCTACCTCTTGGAGAGTGGTGTCTCCTAGATTGGCTAGGTGTCACTTGGGAGCCTCCATCAAGATTGTGGAGTTGAACCAAGGAGTTTGTAAGGGCAAGGAGATTTCCTACTTCATGAAGATCTACCCGAGTGAGGCAAGTCCTTCGTGGGCGATGACCATGGTGGGATAGACAAGGTTGCTTCTTCGTGGACCCTTCATGGGTGGAGCCCTCCATGGACTTGTGCAACCGTTACCCTTCGTGGGTTGAAGTCTCCATCAACGTGGATGTACGATAGCACCACCTATCGGAACCATGCCAAAAATCTATGTGTCTCCAATTGCGTTTGCACACTCCAAACTCCTCCCTTTACCTTCATATGCAATTGTTTTACTTTCCGCTGCTATACTCTTATAATTGCATGTGTAAGTTGATTACTTGACTTGTGCTAAGTTGCTAAAATCTGCCTAGAACTAAAATTGGGAAAAGGCTAGATTTTTATTTGGTCAAGTAGTCTAATCACCCCCTCTAGACATACTTTCGATCCTACAAGTGGTATCAGAGCTTTGGTCTCCATTTGCTTTGATTTCCATAGCTTTTGGTGGTCATAGCCTTGGTTTCACAACCTAGGAGAGTATGGCGTCTAGCGAGGGAAATTACCACCATAGAGGTCCTTACTTTGATGGTACAAATTTTGCTAGTTGGAAGCATAAGATGAAAATGCATATTCTTGGACATAACCCTGCCGTTTGGCCTATTGTGTGTATTGGCTTGCAAGGTGAATTCTTCGATGGGAGAGAACCAAACCACGAATCTACCGCGGAAGAGTTGAAGATGCTACAATAGAATGCTCAAGCTTGTGATATTCTCTTCAATGGATTATGCCTTGAAGAATTCAACAAAATCAGCCGTCTTAAGAATGCAAAGGAAATTTGGGATACTTTGATTGATATGCACGAAGGTGCCAAATTTGTCAAGGAATCCAAATTGGATGTGCTTCAAAGTCAGCTTGACAAGTTCAAAATGAAGGATGGTGAGGGCATCGCTGAAATGTACTCTAGGCTTGCTCTCATCACAAATGAGATTGCCGGCTTAGGAAGTGAAGAGATGACCAATAGAGTCATCATCAAGAAGATCCTAAGAGCCTTGTATGGAAAACATGATACAGTGTGCACATTGATCCAAATGATGCCCAATTACAAAGACCTCAAGCCAACGAAAGTTATTGGAAGAATTGTTGCTCATGAGATGTCACTCAAGGATAAGGAAGAGCTTCACAACAAGTAAAGTGGTGCTTACAAAGCCTCATGTGATGCTCCCACATCATCAAGTGAGAAGCAAACCTTCAATGAAGAGTTGAGTCTAATGGTGAAGAACTTCAACAAGTTCTACAAGAGTAGAAGCAAGGAAAGAAGTTCCAAGTCAAGGTCCTACAATGACAAAAGATCTTCTAGTCGTGAGCGTAATTGATACAATTGTGGAAGACCCGGACACTACTCCAATGAATGTACACCCCCTACAAAAGAAGAGAAGATTTTCCCAAAAGAAGGATTATAAGAAAAGAATCACCATCAAGAGAGAGAAGGAATAGAGATGATCGTTATGAATGAAGACCCTCTCGGAGAAGCAAGGACTCAGAAAATAAGGACAAGTCATCAAGGAGCTACACAAAAAGAAGACATCAAGCTCATGTTGGTGAATGGGTATCCTGTTCCGACTTCGACAATCACTCCGAAAGAAGTTACCACTCCGACTCCGACTATACTCAAGATGAAGGTGTTGCCGGACTAGCACTTGTGACAACCAACTCCTACGACATATTTAACTCACCAAATGAAGGAATTGGGAGATGCTTCATGGCTAAAGGTCCAAAGGTAACACACCCCGAGTATGTTGATTTCAATAGTGATGAAGATGATTTGCTAGGAGATGATGATTTACTTGTTGACAACTCTAGTTATGAAAGATATGATGAGCTTGCTATTAATCATGATAATCAAGATAAAATGAATGACAATGATAAGAAGGAGATTGATCGTCTAACTAAAGAACTAAACACTCTTAAGTTAGCTCATGAAACTACCTTGGAAGATCATCAAGAACTTTTAAAGTCTCATGATAAGCTATGCTTGAAAAGCTCAACCTTGAGCAAGAACATGAGTTTTTAAAGGCAATCAATGATGATCTGCAAGAAAAGTTATTCTTACATTGCCAAGCGTTTACTCTTGTCTACTTACATGCCACAAGTTAAATATAGTAACAAGAACAAGAAAGACTCTTCATCTAGTAGTAACAACAATCATGCTAAATCCAATGTTGTTGCTTCTAGTAGCTCTCTTGATTCCACTAATGATTCTCATAGCCAAGTCACACTTGAGCAAGAAAATAGCTTATTGAAGGGAATTATAGAGAAAGGTGTTTACAAGAGCCTTGCCGAAAGTAAGCAATTTGAGGAAATTGTACGCAAGCATTGAAGACACCGGAAGAATCAAGGTGTTGGTTTTGAATAAAAGTTCAATGCCAATGGAGTTGAGTGGGAAGAAGATCAATACCCCAAGACGAAGTTTATTCCTCAACAAGAGAAGTATGATCCTACTTCTTTCAAAGGAACACAAGCTCAATATGATCTTCCACCACAAGACCACAAGCAAAAAGGCAAGGACAAGCTTCAAGAGGATATTGATGCATTCGAGGAAGCACCCAAGGCCTTAGTCAAATGGATTCCCAAGACTACATGAAGTTCTCTTTCAAGTACGACTACAACCCCAAGGATTCCCATCAAGATGGTGTGGATCCCGAAGAACAAGAACTAGGGAGTTCTTGAGGGTGACTCCACCAACCTACTTCACTCTTATCATTTTGGCAAGGACAAGTGCAAACAACCTTCATATCTTGCACTAGTTCAAGGAGTCACAAACCCTCTTGTTGGTAAGACAAGGGACAAGGTAACCTAATGCTTCCATGGACATCATCTTGTGTACACATCACTCTATGTCTATGGATATCCTTGTATGTTCCTTGTGGGACTAACCCATGTAGGTATTGAAAGTGCAACTCACTCCAAAGGATTGCTCCGAATGATCTACATCAACATTGAGCATCCACATCTTTAACACCTACATGAAGTCATCATCAACAAAACCCAAGGTTAGTTGATCCCTCTCAGGGGGATATCACACCTAGGGGGAGATTTACTCTAATCAATTGAGCTAAAGCAACTCTAATGGTGTGAACACAACAATGCTTTATGTAAAAGTGGCAACCCCACTTGTGCTTGAATGATGAGGATGACCTACGATCAAATGTTCTCATTTGGCTCCTAAGTCAATATACTCATATATAGATGACCCAGTCATCGCAAATTGCTTGATAGATGCTAGAGTGATTGTGCATGCTTTGTCACATATTTCATTTGCCATCTTATTGTGTGAGCATGTTGGTTGCATATTTTACTCATTCGAGGACATCCATTTGTTTCTTTGATTGTTTGGCTTTTTATCTTTTGCCAAATGGATGGACAAGAATGCCTAAGAACTCCCTCTAGCTATCTATGCTTCTCTCGCCTCAAACTCTATTCATGCCACATTACAAAGTTTGATCAAGTCAGATTCGAACCACTCTGTGTGAGGAGCACTCAGAGTCCTCGATTCGTCATAGACTTAAACTTCCAAAACCTCTTTGTGCATTTCGGTATGACCGAGTCATCCATTTCGCTCACACCGAGTTTCACTTAGTTGATCTAGGTTTTCAATCTCGGTGCAACCGATTAGAACCTTTCGGTCACACCGAGTTGCAGTAACTGCGTGCAGTTTTGCATCTCGGTGCCACCGAGTTGTTCCACTCGGTCACACCGACAGGGTCAGGTTATATATACTGACGGGCCAAATTTTGGAAATTTTTCTGAAACCCTTCGCCTGCGCATAACCTACTCTGCCTCTTCGGGTCTCCGGATCGTCTTCTCGCCACCAGCGACCTCCCGCCGCTGGTCTCCGCCACCGTCAACGGCAATCTGCTCCGCCGTTGCCGCCGTAGCGAACACTCGCCGCATTAGGGTAAGTGTTCGATCCCTTGTGCTGTCTTTTTCACTCCAATTCCTAGCACAAGGACAATGCCATGTTTCTTGCCACGATTGAGATTCATCCGTCCAGCTAAAACTTCCTTAGGTCTAGATTGATTCGAAAATTTTAGGGTTAGCTCTTCGCAGAACTCATCTCGAAGCGACCAAACTGTAGAAATAGGTCTCACCGATTTGTCCTTGGCCATTGCACATGCGCTCTTCGGTCTGACCAAAACGAGCAAATCGGTGTGCCCGAGTTTAGGATTCCGTGAAACCCTAGTAATCCCGGTGCCACCAAACTGTGACTCGGCCCTACCGAGTTCACTAGTTTAGGTTCCAAGTGTTGCTTTGGTATCACCGAGTTTGTCAATTAGGTAGCTCCGAGATCACTTCTGTAGAGAACTAAAACTAAACTTTTTGACTAAATTGTTTTGCAAAACTCCTGTACTTTGTGATGCTCATCTTCTCTACCTCATCTATAATCTATTCATAGCGTCTGCTGACAGTTTGCCTGCATGATGTCTGACCAAAGTGACAGCCAGAACAAATCTGAAGAAAAGGTCCAGATGAGTGAGGGCACTAGTCCCTCCAGCTCTTCTGATGATGGAAGCAGGAGCACTCCAAGTAACTTGCCAAAGGCAGCTACCAGGACAAGGAAGAAGAAAACTTCTGATTCAGAGGATGAAGATTATGTGGCTGTTGAGGATGAGCCCACTTCAAGGAAAAAGGTGTTGAAAAAGGAGTATGGCTTAGCTGCCATAGTTAAGCCAGGGATGCATAAGAAGGCACCAGCAAAGAGAGTTCCTATGTCTAAGGCCAGAACATGCACTGCTGAAACCTCCAAGCCAACTAAAGAGGCAGTTGGAGAAGGGAAGAAAAGGAAGGAAAGGGTCAAGAAGACCACTGTCAGAGTGCTTGGCAGATCATCAATAATGAAAGGTTCAGATGAATAGGAAGAGGATGCTGCACCAGCACCCAAAGCACAAAAGCTCATGGGAGATGCAATTAGATCAGGGGCTACTCCATCTAAGCCCAAAGCTGCTCCCAAGTCTACTGCTCTAGCTCATAAGCCTAAACCCAAGAGAAGCACTAGAAACATTCCTGCGGAGGAGAAAAACAAGGCCCCAGTGCCTGAAGCTGCTAAAGAAGAAGAAGATGACTCAGTTGTGTTGAGGAAGTTCAAGCCCAAGATCCCTGACCACAATGCTACACACCCTATGGCAGAAAACATGAAAATCGGGAAGGATGCAGGACTGAGTTTATGGAGACAGTCTGATCCATATGCTGTGAGGAGGAGGACTGTTGTGGACTACAGATTTCACACCAAGGAACAACAAGACTTTTATGAGACAATCCTGCTTGACAAGAAGCCCATTGTGTGTGACATGAGATGGGTTAACTGGGAATACATCAAGGAGAATGAAGATCACTATCCAGGTGTATATGACAGCTTCAAGGCATGTGTAGTTGATACCTTTGTGGCTATTTATTGTGAGATACTTGTTGTTCTTTTCATGTTTTCTGCCACAGGGTGTATATGACAGCTTCATAGGCTTCGAGAGAGAGTGTTGTTCTTTTATCTCTCTTGCTATTTTGGTTGAACTTATTTATTGAGTGCTTGTGTGAGATACTTTATTATTTCCTTGTGAGATACTTGTTGATCATGTGTTTGATCATATGCTACCCTTAATGCTTGTTGGATGATATCATCTCTTATATCCTTATATGATCATTCATTTTCTTGGTGATGAGTGCATGCTTTTAATCTCTATCATTTTGAGCTCTCCACCAAGATGTATGTGACATGGAAGAGTAACCCATGATCCTAATCGATTGTGCATTTGCATTCAAAAGCAAATTTTAAATAATGCCCAAATTTAGGGGGAGCTCTTGCTTATCACATACTTCTCAAAGCGACGATGTTTTTTTTTCAATCTTATTTATCATTTGTCGAAGCTTTGATATATATGTTGTCATCAATTACCAAAAAGGGGGAGATTGAAAGTGCAACTATCCCTAGGTGGATCTGGTAATTCCTAACAACATATAACTCATTGAGCTAATGCTACTTAAGGATAAACATTTCAAGAAAGCTCAATGATTGGCATGGCATGGATGAGAAAAGTGGATCCCCCAAAATTCTAAGGACAAAGAATTGGCTCAAGCTGAAAGCTCAGGACTCTACATCTTTTATTTTAAGTGATCCAATATCACATTGAGTCCATAGGAAAAGCCAATACTATTAAGAGGGGATGAGGTGTTGCCTAATGGCTTTCTTGCTCAAAGTGCTTAGTGATACGCTCCAAAGTCCTCAACTACTTTCTCACATCCACATATGTCCCAAACCAAAAGTCAAACTCAGCCCCACCGAAACTTTCTATCCGGCGCCACCGAGTTCAGTTGACATAGCCACTGCCAGAAACCCTAGTATTTTCGGTCTCATCGATAGGGATCTCGGTCTCACCGAGATGGGATTGTAATCTCTCTATTTCCCTTCGTAACATTTTGGTCAAGCCGAGATGAGTGATCGGTCCCACCAAGATTGCAATGTAAACTCTCTGTTTCCCTTTCGTAATGTTTCGGTCCAACCGAGATGAGCGAATCGGTCCCACCGAGTTTGCCTGACCAACTCTCTATTAGTCCATTACCAAAATCGGCCTCACCGAGTTTGTGTAATCGGTCTCACCGAGATTACGTTATGCCCTAACCCTAACAAAATCGGTCCCATCGAGTTGACATGTCGGTCCCACCGAAAATCTTAACATTCACATTTTGAACTAAATCGGTCTGACCGAGTTTCATGATTCGGTCCCACCGAGTTTGGTGATTTGTGTGTAACGGCTAGATTTTGTGTGGAGGCTATTTATACCCCTCCACCCACTCTTCATTCGCGGAGAGAGCTATTAGAACATGCCTACACTTCCAACATAAATTTTCTGAGAGAGAACCACCTACACTTGTGTTGAGGTCAAGATATTCCACTCCAACCACATAAATCTTGATCTCTAGCCTTCCCCAAGTTGCTTTCCACTCAAATCATCTTTCCACCAAATCCAAATCCTGTGAGAGAGAGTTGAGTGTTGGGGAGACTATCATTTGAAGCACAAGAGCAAGGAGTTCATCATCAACACACCATTTGCTACCTCTTGGAGAGTGGTGTCTCCTAGATTGGCTAGGTGTCACTTGGGAGCCTCCGTCAAGATTCTGGAGTTGAACCAAGGAGTTTGTAAGGGCAAGGAGATCGCCTACTTCGTGAAGATCTACCTGAGTGAGGCAAGTCCTTCATGGGCGAAGGCCATGGTGGGATAGACAAGGTTGTTTCTTCATGGACCCTTCGTGGGTGGATCCCTCCGTGGACTCGCGCAACCGTTACCCTTCGTGGGTTGAAGTCTCCATCAACGTGGATGTATGATAGCACCACCTATTGGAACCATGCCAAAAATCTCCATGTCTCCAATTGCGTTTGCACACTCCAAACTCCTCCCTTTACCTTCATATGCAATTGCTTTACTTTCCGCTGCTATACTCTTAGAATTGCATGTGTAGGTTGATTGCTTGACTTGTGCTAAGTTGCTAAAATCTGCCTAGAACTAAAATTGGGAAAAGGCTAGATTTTTATTTGGTAAAGTAGTCTAATCACCCCCCTCTAGACATACTTTAGATCCTAGAATCATACAATGCATAGTCCCACAAACAAGTCAAGTACTTGCTGATACACATCATTGATAATGTCCAAGGACTATCTTTATTCATAAACACATAGGAAATATCATCATACATGATTGCCTCTAGGGCATATCTCCAACAGTGCGGGGCCACACGTCAGTGTCTTGGAGGATCCGGCACAGCCGACTGCCGCTCGCGTCCATCGACGCCATGTGTGCTTGTGTCTTCTGGTCACTTGGTCTTGGTCTTGGGTTGGAGTGGGCTGTGTTGCGTAGAGACTAGGAGTAGATGGATTGGAGTGGTGGGGTGCCTTTATATGAGAGTCCAAACTGCATTGCATTCACAACATGTTGGCTCCATTCCGCTTCTCCAACCTCTGCATGCTAATTGAATGCGGAGGCATCATTGACCGCTCAGTGTTTTGGGAACTGCTATCCTCTGCCTCGTTGGCATTCAAGCCATATCAACGTAAATGCATTTCAAAAAGAGACTAGTCAGTAGTAGTATACTCAATATTGTGCACCACGGCCAAGGCAGAGAGGAAACGAGAGAACTATGTATTTATTTATGGTGTAGATTCACTCATTTTGCTTTGTATGTGAGTATTTAGGGTGTAGTCACTTGTTCAAATCTCTAGAAAGGCAAATACTCCCTCTGTTTTTATTTACTCTACATATTAGAGTTGACTGAGGTCAAATTTTCATAAAGTTTGACCATGTTTATAAAAATAATATAAAAATTTATCATAACAAATATATATGATGTGAAAGTACATTCAATAATAAATCTAATTGTATTGATTTGTTATTGCTTATGTTAATATTTTTTTTATAAACTTGGTCAAAGTTTATAAAGCTTGACTTTTACCAAGGCTAATATGAGGACTAAATAAAAACGGAGGGAGTATTAGGAACGGAGGGAGTAGTCCCTCCTTTCCGGTTTACATGGCTATACTATTAAGAGCAAGTACAATAGTGGGCTTATAGCCTGCTTACCTGGCAATTTTGTCCCATGCAAGAGCCTGGCTATATGTGTGCTCCAAGGCTCCGCACCACGCCCCACCCCTACACAAAGACTGCCATGTTCGGGTTGTGCTTGGCTCTTCGCATCTTCGAGAAGACGAACAATGATGTTACTACTTCTACAGTATCAAATCAACTGCTGCATGTCCATCCACCGCGTGTAGGAGGGATAGCTTGTTGTAGTAAGCAAAAGCATGTCCTCGTTGCGAGCCACCACACACATGGGTGAGGGCGATGGCGTGTAGTGTAGTAAAATCAAGCTTCTCGTTGTATGAGTTGATGCGACACATCAAAGCACTGGCCCCACATGCTTGCTTCTAAACTTGGCTAAAAGACCTGCAGTGTACAATATATTTACTGCAACCTCTAACATTTACCCCACCACAAATTAAAATATATGTTCCTATCTTGACCAGATGAGCGTGCAAACTACAATCACCAGGATGATGGGTAGGGCCACCAGATTATTTTGATCAAAAAAATGCTTCGAGACGACCTCATAGCATGGTGCCGACCCCACCGATTTTAAGCTTAGAGGCATGGTACACGATATCCTAGACTATGTCACTATACCTCGTCTACACATGAAACAGACACACGAGCGTCCAGGTTGCACTTGGATCTTCGCCTCTCTGGGAAGTCGAACAATGATGGTACTACTATAGTGGAGTACTATAGTATGCTTCTGGCCATCTAACACCGAATGAACTGCTGCATGTCCATCACGTCTGGGAGGGAGAACGTGTAGCTAAAGCTTCTCCTAGCCCCGCGAGCCACCACGCTCATGGGCGAGGGAGAGGGTGTTGTAATAAAACTTCACCTTGTTGAATGAGTGTTGACATGACACATCAAAGCAGTGCACTCGATATATTTCAATAATTTGCGTTTACCGATGCATTAATTACAACGCATGCATGCATGGAGTGATTTTCCTTTTGATACTTGCATGTGTTGATTTAATGCACCTTGAAGTAGTATGAATATGTGACGGTAAAGCTTTGTAAGGCCCCGGCCCTAAAGGGAGAGATGGTTGTGCACGAGGAGGGCGAGATCATGCCAACGGAACAGGACCCGACAATGGAGCTCTCTATGGTCTCTATGGACCTCACCTTGCTCCACTGCCCCTTGTGCCTCTGCCCCTTCAAGCCTCCAGTGTATGAGGTTTGAATACACCTCGTCCGTTCGGCTGATCGAGCAAGGTGCAGGTTTCTTGATTGATGTGTTGTTCAATTGATTTGTGCAGTGCAAGGGAGGGCACCTAGCCTGCGCGGACTGCTGTGGCAAGCGCCCCGGGAACCAGCGGCAGTGCCAGAAGTGCGAGCGCGGCGGTGGCTTCAACGTGCGGAACATGGCGATGGACGCCGTCCTCTCCTCGGTGAGGGTGGAGTGCCTGCATGAAGGTTGTGGGCTCTACATCACTTACCACAAGCTCGCCGATCACCAGAGCTGTGTCCGCTCGTGCCCTGCAAATGCCCCGTGCCCATCTACGGCTACGAAGGCCCGCCGCCGGCGCTCTCCCACCACATCAGCACCGTGCATCCTATGTCCGTGCACAGGATCCAGTACGACAAGGTGCTCCAGCTGCAAGTGCCATTGTCGGAGCCACGACTCTTGCTATTCGCGAAGGAGGACGACCACGCGTTTTACTTTGTTGGTGGCGTGCTTGACATCGGCACGCCTATCATCGTGCCCGCCATTTGCATCTGAGAAGGGGCGTCCCCATTGTCGCACTACGTGGCCAAGCTATGGGCGAACGGCCCGTTGGGGGAGCCCAAAGGCAGGACCGACGCCATCAAGGTGGAAATGGAGGTGACAAGAAGCAAGGATCTTGGTGACGTCGCCGTGTAGGAGTTGACCTTCTTCACAGTTCCGCCCAAGCTGTTGGTCGGGGCTGGGTTCTCGAGGATGATGTCCCTCCACATTCAGATTGACAAGCTCAGCTCCTAAATGATTCTACAATGCCTTCTGTTTATCTTAGTAATATGCTAATATAGGGGTTAGTTCAGTCTACTTTAGCTTAAGAGATGGTGGGTTTTGGTGGCGATGCAGCAACTACTTCGACATCAGATCAGCAGCTAAAGTAATTTCCAACAGTCGAATGAATATTTTGTTTCTGTTGGATATAAAGATCCATTGGGTAAGAAGTATACCAGCTTATATGCTTGTTTGTTTAGGAAGTGTTGCATACTTGTGTGAGTTGACGCGACACATCAAAGGAGTACTACTACTAGTAGTACTCCCTCCGATCCTAATTTCTCTGCAGATAAGTCGACTTGCAGATACCAAGGAGGGCCTGGTTGTGTCTATACTTGGACAAGTCACCTGACTATGCACCAGGCAGACGAAGCTCCTGTCGTGTTGGTGCCGTGTGCGGCCCGCACATTAACCAAAACCTCACGCCTCCAGCTTAGCCTCCGTGTTTTAAAATTCTCAATCTCAAGGCCAAGGAGCAATGGGAAACCTATGATAGAGCCAATCGGATGGTTGAGAACACTACAATTCGTAGCTACAAATGCGTGTTGGGAGAGGACAAGTGTGTGTGTGCATCTCTTCTCTTCCTGTATAACGTACTCCCTACCAAACATGACATGCAGTGGTTAGTCGTTGCATGCAATGCTATTAATTAGCAAATAAACATTAAGTTCTCTCGTTTCCCCTCCTTGGTCACGGTGCACATTAAGTATCGAAAACTCTTCAAACCTGTTCACATCGATCACAACCTAAACGGTTTCCCACTTAGGAGTGTATTAATACTCGGTTGTAAATACTACTATGCCAAGATGACTGCACATTCCTCCTCAACTCCTCATCCACAAAAACAAACAAGTCATTCAGCATCCTTCCCTTGCGTCTGCCATGGCCAGCATGAGTTCTGGATTGAGAGATTACCACCAGGGAGAGGCGAGCATGGAAGTGGAAGCACGAGAGATGTCCCGCCTCACCGCGAAAGCAGCCGACATGTCCCGACGCACGGAAGTAGCAGCACAGAGGTCCCGCCGCGCCGTCGATGCAGCAGACTGGTTTAGCCGCACCGCGGAAGCAGCAGAGATGTCTCACCGCATCGTGAATGCAGCAGAGATGTCCCGCCGCGCCGCGGCGGCCTGGGAAAATGTCTTGCGGGCAGGCGACGACTCTTACATGCGCATGCATGTGATTGTCCATAGCAAGATGGATCAGATCCCCGGCTGGGCAAGGTTGTAGGACGACATGAAAGCCTCGTTTGAATAGGCTACCAGCGTCATCCGACAACTAAGGGAGGGCAATGAGAAGCTTCGGGCTGAGCACGACCTACCGAGGGTGAAGATCGTCGGAAGTGCAGAGCAGCAGGAGGAGACCCGTGCCTTGTTGAAGAGGACCGACATCATTGTCAAGAAACTTATGGACGAGAATGACATGCTCCGCATCGAGCGCCAAAGGCTGGTGGAGGAATCCGTGGATGCTCTCAAGTAGCGTGTTGAGGACACGAAAGAGCTCATCGCTGCTCGTCGCGGAGACTAGTTCCCGCGGCCTGCAACAATGCATCAAGAAACTAGAGACTAGGGAGCCAGATCGTTGTATTCCTTCTTCTTTTGCCCTTGTGTATTTCGGGAGTAGCCGCATGTGTTTTTTTAATTATCTTCCTAATTATGTAAGACAATTATTATCCACTATCGTCGTCCTCATATATTCATCAGTCTTGTAGTAGATGCTATATAGGTCCGTCGGATCTTACATCAAGATCCGTGCAAAATTTTCTTTTTTCTCTCTTAAATCTCAGTCGAGTGAGACATAGCCACACCATTAAACAGGGGCTTGGGCGCCATTAATGGAGACCTTGGGAGAGAGGTGGATGACAGATGGAGGTCAAAGGGCTCTCCTCCCAATAAGCATGCGTAGGGGTCTGATCGCATGCCTCCCGTACTCAAATAGCTACACTGCACGATGCCTCCTTGATAACCCGCAAGTATAGGGGATCGCAACAGTTTTCGAGGGTAAAGTACTCAACCCAAATTTATTGATTCGACACAAGGGGAGCCAAAGAAAACTCTCAAGTATTAGCAGCTGAGTTGTCAGTTCAACCACACCTGGAAACTTAATATCTGCAGCAAAGTATTTAGTAGCAAAGTAATATGATAGTAGTGATAACGGTAACAAAAGGTAACAGTAGTAAAAGCAATGTTTTTGGTATTTTGTAGTGATGATAGCAATAGCAAGGGGAAAGTAAATAAGCGAAGAACAATATGTGGAAAGCTCGTAGGCAAGGGATCGTTGATGGAGAATTATGCCGGATGCGGTTCATCATGTAACAGTCATAACCTAGGGTCACACAGAACTAGCTCCAGTTCATTGATATAATGTAGGCATGTATTCCGAATATAGTCATACATGCTTATGGAAAAGAACTTGCATGACATCTTTTGTCCTACCCTCCCGTGGCAGCGGGGCCCTTACAAAAACTAAGGGATATTAAGGCCTCCTTTTAATAGAGAACCGGATCAAAGCATTAACACATAGTGAATACATGAACTCCTCAAACTACGATCATCACCGGTAAGTATCCCGATTATTGTCACTTCGGGGTTAACGGATCATAACACATAATAGGTGACTATAGACTTGCAAGATAGGATCAAGAACACTCATATATTGATGAAAACATAATAGGTTCAGATCTGAAATCGTGGCACTCGGGCCCTAGTGACAAGCATTAAGCATAGCAAAGTCATAGCGACATCAATCTCAGAACATAGTGGACACTAGGGATCAAACCCTAACAAAACTAACTCGCTTACATGATAGATCCCATCCAACCCATCACCGTCCAGCAAGCCTATGATGGAATTACTCATGCACGGCGGTGAGCATCATGAAATTGGTGATGGAGGATGGTTGATGATGAAGATGGTGACGGATTACCCTCTTCGGAGCCCCGAACGGACTCCAGATCAACCCTCCCAAGAGGTTTTAGGGCTTGGTGGCGGCTCCGTATCGTAAAATGCGATGATTTGTTCTCTCTGATTTTTTTCTCATCGAAACTCAATATATGGAGGTGGAGTTGGAGTCGGAGACGCAACTGGGGGCCCACAAGGTGGGGGGGGGGGCGCCCTAGGGGGCAGGCGTGCCCCCACCCTCGTGGCAAGGTGATGGGCCCCTGGCCTTCATCGTTTGCAGGTATTTTTCTTATTTTCTGAAAAGTGGCTCCGTGAAGTTCTAGGTCATTCCGAGAATGTTTGCTCCTGCACATAAATAACACCATGGTAATTTTGCTAAAAACAGCGTCAGTCCGGGTTAGTCCCATTCAAATCATGCAAGTTAGAGTCCAAACCAAGGGCAAAAGTGTTTGGAAAAGTAGATACGTTGGAGACGTATCAACTCCCCCAAGCTTAAACCTTTGCTTGTCCTCAAGCAATTCAGTTGACAAACTGAAAGTGATAAAGAAAAACTTTTACAAACTCTGTTTTCTCTTGTTGTTGTAAATATGTAAAGCCAGCATTCAAGTTTTCAGCAAAGATTATAACTAACCACATTCGCAATAACGCATAGGTCTCAAGTTTACTCATATCAATAGCATAATCAACTAGCGAGCCATAATAATAGATCTCGGATGACAACACTTTCTCAAAACAATCATAATATGATATAACAAGATGGTATCTCGCTAGCCCTTTCTGAGACCGCAAAACATAAATGCAGAGCACCTTTAAAGACCAAGGACTGACTAGACATTGTAATTCATGGTAAAAGAGATCCAGTCAAGTCATACTCAATGTAAACTAATAGTAATGAATGTAAATGATAGCAGTGCTCTCCAACTGGTGCTTTTTAATAAGTGGATGATGACTCAACATAAAATTAAATAGATAGGCCCTTCGCAGAGGGAAGCAGGGATTTGTAGAGGTGCCAGAGCTCGATTTTGAAACAAAGGTGAATAATATTTTGAGCGGTATACTTTCATTGTCAACATAACAACCAAGAGATGGCGATATCTTCCATGCTACACACATTATAGGCGGTTCCCAAACAGAATGGTAAAGTTTATACCCCCCTTCCACCAACAAGCATCAATCCATGGCTTGCTCGAAACAACAAGTGCCTCCAACTAACAAGAGTCCCAGGGGAGTTTTGTTTGCTATTATTTTGATTTAGTTTGCATAAAGCATGGGACTATGCATCCCGGTGACCAGCCATTTATCTCATGAGTGAGGAGCGGAGTCCACTCCTCTTGAGAATAACCCGCCTAACATGGAAGATACAGACATCCCTAGTTGATACATGAGCTATTCGAGCATACAAAATAGGATATTTATTTGAAGGTTTAGAGTTTGGCACATACAAATTTACTTGGAACGATAGGTAGATACCGTATATAGGTAGGTATAGTGGACTCATGTGGAATAACTTTGGGGTTTAAGGGATTGGATGCACAAGAAGTATTCCCGCTTAGTACAGGTGAAGGCTAGCAAAAGACTGGGAAGCGACCAGCTAGAGAGAGACAATAGTCATTAACATGCATTAAAATTAATCAACACTGAATGCAAGCATGAGTAGGATATAATCCACCATGAACATAAATATCGTGAAGGCTATGTTGATTTTGTTTCAACTACATGCGTGGACATGCGCCAAGTCAAGTCACTTAAATCATTCATAGGAGGATACCACCCTATCATACCAGATCATAACTATCTCAATAGCATGTTGGCACGCAAGGTAAACCATTATAACTCATAGCTAATCAAGCATGGCACATGAAACTATGATCTCTAATTGTCATTGCAAACATGTTTATCCATAATAGGCTGAATCAAGAACGATGAACTAATCCTATTTACAAAAACAAGAGAGGTCGAGTTCATACCAGCTTTTCTCATCTCAGCCAGTCCATCATATATCGTCATAATTTCCTTTCACTTGCACGACCGAACAATGTGAATAATAATAATAGTGCACGTGCATTGGACTAAGCTGGAATATACAAGCATTCAATAAATAGGAGAAGACAAGGCAATATGGGCTCTTTTGTAAGATCAACAATATTGCATATAAGAGCCACTTCAACAATTTAATTATGGTCTTCTCCTATCGACCGCAAAGAAAAGAAAAGAAATAAAAGTATTTACATGGGAAAGCTCCCAACAAGCAAAAGAAGAACAGGAAATCTTTTTGGGTTTTCTTTTTAATTACTACTACAAGCATGGAAATTAAACTAATTAAAAGCTACAACTATTTTTTTTGGTTTTTATTAAGGTTTATTAAACACACAAGAAGAAAGCATAAAAAGGGAAATAAACTAGCATGGATGATACAATGAAAAAGTATGAGCACTGACATCTAGCAATGAGTGTGTGAGCATAAATGTAATGTCGGTGGGAAATACGTACTCCCCCAAGCTTAGGCTTTTGGCCTAAGTTGGTCTATGGCCACGGCTGGCCTGGCGGATATCCATAATAGTAGTTGGGGTCATACTGCGATGCAGCGGCTATCGCATGCTGAGCTGCAGCGCGGCGACGAGCGGCCTCCTCTCTCCTCTCGTACTCATCTGCCTCCTCTCTGGTAATAGTATATCCTCCTCTTGCCTAATAATCAAAGAAGGCAGGAGCAGGGAGAGTAATACGGAGAGCACGACGTCTGTCAAAGATTAGTCGGTACTGGAGAGGTGATTCATTCCTCTCAACAAAATGGTGATGAACCATAGCATTAAAGTCTAGGTAAGCAGGTGGTAATTCAATATCATCTTCGCGTATGTCTATACCAAGAAAATTAGCTATGCTGGTTGCATAAATTCCTCCAAAGAAATCTCCATTAAGTCTATTAAGATGCAACCTACGTGCAACAATGGCTCCCAAATTATATGATTTGTGTCCTAACACAACACTCCTAATAATACTAGGATCAGGGACACACATGTGACATGCCTCATCTTTACCATTAATGCATCTACCTATAAGAGGGCAAAATAATGTATAGCAGGAAAGTGAATGCTCCCTGTGGTAGCTTGTGTAATATCTCTAGATTCTCCCACAGTTATGCTAGCAAGAAAATCTCTAAATTTAGATTTGTGAGGATCCCTTATACTACCCCATTGTGGAAGTTTGCATGCAGTGGTGAAATCCTCTAAGTCCATAGTGTAAGATTTATCATAAAGATCAAACAGGACAGTTGGAGAATTACGTGAAGTTGAAAATTCAAACCTCCTCACGAAGGTACTGGTGAGGTTGTGATACTAGCTGCACTTCTCCTCCTCGAAGATCACAAGATCGGCGTTACGCAAATGTGCGTTAAATTCTTATTTAATTCCTGCTTGATCCATAAAGTTCTCAGAAGGCCATTCACAAGGACGCACTGGAGCGTTTCTTGGTGGCTCTTCATCAGCATCACGCATTGCAAGCCTGGGTCCTTTCTTCCTTGAGGAACCACCTTGGAACATTTTCCTAAGCATTTTTTTCCTCTGAAAAATTCTGAAAATTTTTAGTAACTTCGAAATAAAAGTAAACCAAACTCAATAATATTCATAGCAACTAGTCCTACAAGTGCCTAGGGCCTATATCATGCATCAAAACTACTTTTGACCATATAAATTTGACATGCAAGCTCAAGAACAGGGTCACCTAAGCAACACAAATTTGCAATGAATAAAGCACTAGAACAAAAACTAATTGGACCAATGGAGGAGTCACATACCAAGGAACAATCTCCCCAAGCAGTTTTGTGAGAGGTGCTTTGAGCAAGGAGATCGAAAATGGCAGCAAAACGAGCTTGGACTCGGGTTTGAGCTAGTTATTCGTGTTTGTGGGAGGAAGAAGAAGTGTATGGGTGAAAGGATAAGTGGAGGAGGGCCACCGTGGGCCCACGAGGCAGGGGGGCGCGCCCTCCACCCTCGTGGGCAGGTGGTTGACCCCCCTGGTGTGTTCTCAGTTCCATAAAACCTCAAATATTCTAGAAAAAATCATATTTAAATTTCAGGGCATTTGGAGAACTTTTATTTTCGAGGTATTTTTATATTGCACGGATAATCAGATAACAGACAGAAAAATATTTATTTTTATTTTATTTAATATAAATAACAGAAAGTAAAAGTGGGGTACAGAAGGTTGTGCCTTCTAGTTTAATCCATCTCATGATCATCAAAAGGAATCCACTAACAAGGTTGATCAAGTCTTGTTAACGAACTCATTCCGACTAACATGGAACCGGAGAAATTTAGAATAACACTATGTTACCTCAACGGGGATATGCACGTCCCCAATAATAAGAATATCATATTTCTTCTTGACAGTAGGAAGAGGAAATTCAAAACCTCCAAATATAATCGATGGAAATTTTCCAATAGAGTTGATACTATGAACTTGAGGTTGTTTCCTTGGAAAGTGTACCGTATGCTCATTACCATTAACATGAAAAGTGACATTGCCTTTAGTGCAATCAATAACAGCCCCTGCAGTATTCAAAAAGGGTCTTCCAAGAATAATAGACATACTATCATCCTCGGGAATATCAAGAATAACAAAATCCGTTAAAATAGTAACGTCTGCAACTACAACAGGCACATCCTCACAAATACCAACAGGTATAGCAGTTGATTTATCAGCCATTTGCAAAGATATTTCAGTAGGTGTCAACTTATTCAAATCAAGTCTACGATATAAAGAGAGAGGCATAAAACTAACACCGGCTCCAAGATCACATAAAGCAGTTTTAACATAGTTTCTTTTAATGGAGCATGGTATAGTGGGTACTCCTGGATCTCCAAGTTTCTTTGGTATTCCACCCTTAAAAGTATAATTAGCAAGCATGGTGGAAATTTCAGCTTCCGGTATTTTTCTTTTATTTGTAATTATATCTTTCATGTACTTAGCATAAGGATTGGTTTTAAGCATATCAGTTAATCGCATACGCAAAAAGATAGGTCTAATCATTTCAGCAAAGTGCTCAAAATCCTCATCATCCTTTTTCTTGGATGGTTTGGGAGGAAAAGGCATGGGTTTCTGAACCCATGGTTCTCATTCTTTACCATGTTTCCTAGCAACAAAATCTTTCTTATCATAACGTTGATTCTTTGATTGTGGGTTATCAAGATCAACAACAGGTTCAATTTCTATGTCATTATCATTACTAGGTTGAGCATCATCATGAACATTATTATTAGCATTATCACTAGTTTCAGGTTCATTACCAGATTGTGTTTCAGCATCAGAAATAGAAATATCATTTGGATTCTCAGGTGTTTCAACAATAGGATCACTAGAAGCATGCAAAGTCTTATCATTTTTCTTTTTCTTCTTTTTAGAAGAACTAGGTGCATCTATATTATTTCTCTGAGAATCTTGCTCAATTCTCTTAGGGTGGCCTTCTGGATACAAAGGTTCCTTAGTCATTTTACTAGTTCTAGTAGCCACTCTAATAGCATTATCATTATCTTTACTATTCAATTCACTGAGCAAATCATTTTGAGCTTTAAGTACTTGTTCTACTTGAGTGGTAACCATAGAAGCATGTTTACTAATAAGTTTAAGTTCACCTTTAACATTAGCCATATAATCACCCAAGTGTTCAAGCATATTTGAATTGTATTTCAATTGTCTACCAAAATAAGCATTAAACTCTTCTTGCTTAGCCATAAATTTATCAAACTCATCTAAGCATGGGCTAGCAAACTTAGTGAATGGGATTTCAGCTTTACTACCTGTGTCAGGTTATCAAGACCATGAGTTTCTTCAATAGGAGAAGGATTAAGATTATGTGTTTCTTCAACAGGCGGTAAATTAAGACCATGTATTTCTTCAATAGGAGGTAAATTCTTAACATCTTCAGCTTTAATACCTTTTTCTTTCATAGATTTCTTTGCCTCTTGCATATCTTCAGGACTGAGAAATAGAATACCCCTCTTCTTCGAAGTTGGTTTAGGAATAGGCTCAGGAATTGACTCCGGAGGTGTCCAATTATTTTCATTTGTCAACATATTATTCAATAGAATTTCAGCTTCATCCGGTGTTCTTTCCCTGAAAACAGAACCAGCACAACTATCCAGGTAATCTCTGGAGGCATCGGTTAGTCCATTATAAAAGATATCAAGTATTTCATTTTTCTTAAGAGGATGATCAGGCAAAGCATTAAGTAATTGGAGAAGCCTCCCCCAAGCTTGTGGGAGACACTCTTCTTCAATTTGCACAAAATTATATATATCCCTTAAAGCAGCTTGTTTCTTATGAGCAGGGAAATATTTAGCAGAGAAGTAATAAATCATATCTTGGGGACTACACACACAACCAGGATCAAGAGAATTAAACCATATCTTAGCATCACCCTTTGATGAGAACGGAAGTATTTTAAGGATGTAAAAGTAGCGAGTTCTCTCATCTTTAGTAAACAGGGTAGCTATATCATTTAATTTAGTAAGATGTGCCACAACAGTTTCAGATTCATAACCATGAAAAGGATCAGATTCAACCAAAGTAATTATATCAGGACCAACTGAGAATTCATAATCCTTATCAGTAACAAAGATAGGTGAAGTAGCAAAAGCAGGGTCAGGTTTCATTCTAGCATTTAAAGATTGCTTACTCCATTTAGCTAATAATCTTTTGAGTTCAGTTCTATTTTGGCACGCTAAAATAGCTAAAGAAGCTTCTTGATCAAAGACATAACACTTAGGAATAACAAGTGATTCTTCATCATCACTTTCATCAGTATCATCAGATTCAATATTTTCAATCTCTCTAGCCCTAGCAAGTTGTTCATCAAGAAAATCACTAAGTGGCATAGTAGTGTCAGGCATAGAGGTAGTTTCATCATAAGTATCATGCATAGCAGAAGTGGCATCATCAATAACATGCGACATATCAGAACGAATAGCAGAAGCAGGTGTAGGTGTCGCAAACTTACTCATAACAGAAGGTGAATCAAGTGCAGAGCTAGATGGCAGTTCCTTACCTCCCCTCGTAGTTGAGGGATATATCTTGGTTTTTGGATCTCTCAAGTTCTTCGTAATGATAAGCAGATATATATCCCAAGCACTACAAAAAACACACATCCGTGACATTTTGGGCCGAATGAAAATTTTTCTGTCATACATATGACACTTCTATGATGATAATTGTGACAAAACCCGATATCACCATAGATGTGGTGGGCTCCTACTTCTATGACAAAAAATCATGACCGAAAATGGGCTTTTCGTCCTAGGCGGGCCGGAGACGCAGTTGCATGACATTCTTTGGGTCGTCCATGACGGAAAAAACCGTGGTAGAAGCGAGGGGGAGGAAAATTTCAGGGAGTTCCCGGTTACGGTGGGAGGTCGGGGGCCGAGCTATGCGCGGTTCTCTCGTACACGTACGCGCGTGTGTGCGAGGCGTTGGCTCTAACTGAACCCGAGCGAGGCCTTGGGCTCTAACTGACCCCGAGCGACTGCACTGCAGGCTACGCGTTACTGAACCCGAGCGATCGATCGATGGCTGTTAACTGAACCCGACCGAGCGATTCCTTCGCTACTGCTACTAACTAAAGCCGATCGATGCTGCCTCTGGGATGAACAGTGAGTGTTGCGGGGGGTTTGGATGAACAGTGAGCGGTGGCATTGCCTCTGGATGAACAGGACCCCGTGGTGTGGTGGAGGGCTGGATGAACAGTAGATGGTGGAGGGGTGCCCGTGGAGGGGTGGTTGAACAGGACCCCGTGGTGTGGAGGGCTGGATGAACAGTAGCTGGTGGAGTAGCGCGCGGTGGAGGCTGGATGAACAGGAGCCCGTGGAGGCTGGAGGAGGTCGACGGTAGCCCGTGGAGGCTGGAGGAGGTCGACGATGGAGATGAATAGTATCCCGTGGAGTCCCGTTTTGCGGTACGCCACACCCCTCCCGATGAACAGGACCCCTGTTTCAACCCTAGGAGGTCCGTTTCGTCCATTTTGCGGTACGCCACACCCCTTGTCACATCCCTAGCTTTACCCTGGCCTTGGACTAGCTTGGTTGCTGCATCATGTTTAAATTCAAATGAAATTTGAATTGAGGAATTTTCAAAGCCTCAGAATCCCTTAAAAAAATGATCAAGATAAAAATTGCTTCAAATAAGTCCAAGAAAATGTTCTTGTTATCCTCTGGAAATATTGGCAAGAGGTAAAATCCAAACCAATATTTTCGGTATCTCAGAAACATTTATTTTGGGTATTTGAATTAAATCAATAGCTATTTGAATTGGACTTATATCTACTGTTAAATAAATATAGGTCCAATAATTCTGAAATATTTTTGTGGAGCATTGTTTTAATTCTTTTAGCTCCTAAAAATATTGTCAGAAGCAAAATAAATTGAATTGGTTTCAAAACCAAATTCAAAACAAACCTGCAAAATAGAAAACAGAAGTAAAATAGAAATAAAAACCAGAGAGAGAAAGACCCGTACCTGGCGCTCACCTCAGCCACCTGGCCCAACTCCAGCTGGCGGCCCAGCCCGCCACCGCTAACCCCCCCCCCCCTGTGTCGTCTTCCTCCCCTCGCACCGAAGCAGCTCGGTGGCGAGCGCCGACGCGCGCACGGCCCCGCACGCCACCTCCTGCTTCCCCCCCCCCCGGCCTCCTAGCGACGCCACGACGACGCCCCGTGTCCCCTCGCTCCTCTTTCTCACTCGCTGCACCCTCTCTCCCTCCCCCGACTCTCTTCCCCGAGCCACCCGAGAGTCGCCGTCGCCGCCGCTCGCCATAGCCACGGCCACCGACCACCACTCGCCTCGCCGACCAATCCAGAAGGACCGCAGCGTCGTCCTCGTCACCTATGCAGAGCCAAGCTACGCCGGACGCACTGCATCACCGCCTTCTTCATCGTCTTCAAGCTCCGGCCCCGAGATCGCCGGCGACCCCGCGCTCGCCTCGCAGCCTCCCCGAGCCCACTGACCACCCCTGCGGACTCGACGTGAGCTCCTCTTCGTTTCCCCTCCGTATTTTCGCTCAATTTCGTGCCGTATCCATCGTCTCCGCCGAGCCCGAGAGCCCATTGCCGCCGGCCACGAGGTCGCCGTGGCTAGAGCTCACGCGCGTCACGTCCAAGCACACCACCATGCTCAGCACCATGCCAGGATCCCAAAACCCTAGTCTATCGCTCCTGTGGCGCACCGTAGCCACCGCCCGCGCCTCACCCGAACTCCGGCTGCCGCCGTCGTCATGATTGCCGTCGCCTCCGGCCACCCTAGCTCCTTCCGTTGGCCCTGTTAGATGCGCGCGGGCCTGGGCATCCCGTAGAGCCCCTCCGCCGCTCTTTTGGTCATCGGAGGGCGAATCCCGACGCTCTCCGCCGTCCCTGGCCTCGCCGGCGACGAGCCTCGGGTCAACTCCGGCGAGTTTGACCCGGGCTTGACCCCCTCTCTCTCACTGACCTGCGGGCCCCGCCCGGCTAATTAGGTTAGGTTAGTTTAACTAAGCTAGGTTAGTTTAGTTAGACGCTGACACTCGGGACCCACCGGTCAGGGGTTGACCGAACCGTGCCACGTTGACCTGCTGACGTCATCATGACGTCAGTATGACGCAGTAATGCTTTCTGGATTTATTTATATTCAGAAAATGCCCTAAACTTCAATAAATCATAGAAAATTAACCGTAACTCCAAATTAAATAATTTATATATGAAAAATTATCAGAAAAATTCAAGGAATCCATCTGTACCATTTTCATGCATGTTAGAACAACTTATAGCTGCTGTTTAGCACAAATCAATTAAATGGCATTTGAATAATCACATATGGAGTTTAAATTTGAATCTTGTATTCAAACCAACTTCATTTAATCTGTTGCTAGATGCATTAGCCCAAAACACATTCATTTTGCCATGTCATGATCATGCATCATATTGTGCATTGCATTGATTGTGTTCCCTTCTGTGTTGCCGGTATTTGTCCCCTCTCGATAGACGTGATACCGATGATGTGATCGTTGACACTGATGAAGACTCAATGTTATCTTCAGAAGTGCCAGGCAAGCAAAACCCCCTTGTTCATTCCGATACAATCCCACTCTCTCGCTCCTGCTCTCTTTTATTGCATTAGGACAACAACGATTCAACTGTTACTTGCTGCGGTAGCTGAACCCCTTTATCCTCTGCATGACCTGTCATTGCCACAGTAAATAGATTGAAACCCACTAGTATGAGTAGGAGTTGTTTGAGCCCTGTTGTGCCTACTCATTCATGCTTGATTGTCATGCCTGCTACTGCTTAGAGTTGAGTCAGGTCTGATTCATCGGGGATGAATCAGAGGCGTGTGAACATGTCCTACTGTGTGTGAGCTAAGTGTGTGAACACGATTTGGTAAAGGTAGCGGTGAGAGGCCATGTAGGAGTACATGGTGGGTTGTCTCATTGCAGCCGTCCTCAGGAACTGAGTTCTGTGTTTGTGATCCATGATTCAGTTACTACCATACATTGGGCCCTGAAATATGACCCCGCTCGACTTCTTATTCACCCTTGTCCTCTGTCCAGGAGTTGCAAGTAGTTTCTGGTGTTTGTAGTATGCTGGAGGCCGTGGACAGCGCTGACCGTAGGGGTGGGCTGTGATGCGGTAGGCACGTGGCCGGGTATACCGGGCGCCCGTTTGGTGTCACGGAACCCTGTTCACATCGTTTGGGGCTGTGAGCGAAACTCCGGCCGGATCTCCTCATGGATGGAACCCGAATAGGCGATAAACCTGGACTAGAGACTTGAGTGTTTAGGTAGGTCGTGGTCTACACCCACGTCGGCTTTCGCTTGAAGTCTGCCGAGCACATGTCGTGTGCAGACGCTAAGTGGTGGAAACATGTATGAAGAAGTACACCCCTGCAGGGTTAACATCATCTATTCGAATAGCCGTGTCCGCGGAAAAGGACTTCTGGGTTGCTTATATCAGTTCATAGACAAGTGAAAGTGGATACCCTAAAATACGCAAGATAAGCGTGAGTGCTATGGATGGCGTTCTCGTAGGGAGACGGGAGCGGATCCATAGTGGTGTATTGATATGGTGAATATGTGGACTCGTGTGCGCCACCTCAAAAGAGTTACTTGCAGTCGTAGTTCAGGATAGCCACCGAGTCAAAGCTAGCTTGCTGCAGTTAAACCCCACCATTCCCTTGTTGATAATGATGCATATGTAGTTAGTTCTGATGTAAGTCTTGCTGGGTACATTTGTACTCACGTTTGCCTATTTTATGTTTTGTGCAGAGAGACTTCAGTCCCACTAGTAGTTCCGCGTGGACTTCGACGTTTAGCTTGTTACCTCAGCTACGATCTTGTGCCCTCGGCAGGATCTGGTAGATAGTCAGGCTTCTCAGCCTTTTTCATTTATAGATGTCTGTACCCAGACATGATAGCTTCCGCCTGTGCTTTGACTTGTATGCTCTGAGTGTTGGGTCATGAGACCCATGTTTGTAATATCTCGCTCCTCGGAGCCTATTGATTAAATACTTGAGTCGTAGAGTCATGTTGTGATGCCATGTTGTATTTGCACATATCGAGCATATTGTGTGTATGTTATTGAAATGCTTGGTATGTGTGGGATCTGACCATCTAGTTGTTTATCTTTAGTAGCCTCTCTTACCGGGAAATGTCTCCTAGTGTTTCCATTGAGCCTTGGTAGCTTGCTACTGCTCCGGAACACTTAGGCTGGCCGGCATGTGTCCTTCTTCGTTCCTGTGTCTGTCCCTTCGGGGAAATGTCACGCGATGAATACCGGAGTCCTGTTAGCCCGCTACAGCCCGGTTCACCGGAGTCCTGCTAGCCCAGTGCTACAGCCTGGATTCACTCGCTGATGACCGACACGTTCGATGCTGGGTCATGGATGCCTGTCCCTGTAAGTCTGTGCCACTTTGGGTTTATGACTAGTCATGTCAGCCCGGATTCTTTATCATATGTATGCTAGCGACATCATCATATACGTGAGCCAAAAGGCGCAAACGGTCCCGGGCAAAGGTAAGGCGACACCCGTGGGAATACCGTGCGTGAGGCCGCAAAGTGATATGAGGTGTTACATGCTAGATCGATGTGGCATTGAGTCGGGGTCCTGACACCCCTCCTGATCAACAGGACCCCTGTTTCGACTGTAGGAGGTCCGTTTCGTCCGCTTTGCGGTACGCCACACCCCTCCCGATCAACAGGACCCCCGTTTCAATCGTAGGAGGTCCGTTTCGTCCGTCTTGCAGTATGCCACACCCCTCCCGATCAACAGGACCCCTGTTTCGACCGTAGGAGGTCTGTTTCGTCCGTTTTGCGGTACGCCACACTCTCCTGACCAACAGGATCCCCGTTTCAACTGTAGGAGGCCCGTTTCCTCTGTTTTGCGGTACACCAGACCCCTCCCGATCAACAGGACCCCATTCAGGCCTCGTTTCCATCGCCTGTTCCGTCCAAGCCCTCTCGATGAACAAGACCACGCATTCCGTTCCGACCCAGCCGGTTGGCTCCCACGCGTTCCGTTGCCTCCCGATGAACACGACACATTTTGTTGCCTCCCCATGAAAACGACGCATTCCGTTGCCTCCCCATGAACACGACGACGACGCTGCCTCCCCATGAACACGACAGCGACACTGTTTCTCTGTTCCGACCCAGCCATGTACACGATCCCTGGCCGTACGTATGCGTGAGTAGGCATCTGAGACCCCGCCCATATGTACACATACGTGGCCGTATTTTCTTTCTTGCACCCTAGCCGCTGTACGTTCGTGTACATGCTACGTGCGCGCCTCTACTACGACACGTACGCGCCTCTACTACGACACGTGCGCGCCTCTACATCCACCAGTATATATGTACATACACGTTCGCGACCAGAATGACAACGCTACGTACGCTTAGACCAGGTGGGTCCCGGCTGTCAGGCACTTCCTTGCCTACGAAGATGTAGCTGGTGGGTCCCAGCAGTCAGGGGGGCGAATCGTTTTTTTACCCGAACGCACTTCCTTGCATGCGAAGATGTAGCTGGTGGGTCCCAGCAGTCAGGGGCAAATGTTTTTTTCATGAAATACAGTGGCCCGTCCGGTGGGTCCCAGCTGTCAAGTGGAGGAATCATTATTTTCTGCGTAATAAGGAGGCACTTCCCTGCTGCGGCCATGGACCCAACTGTCAGCCTCTCCACGTACAGTCCACGTCCGATGGAAGTCGTTCCTTGACCACATTAACCACGCCGCGAGGAGAACACCAGGGCGATGGACGACAGCGAGGCCTAGGAAGGGGACGACGGGGAGCCGGGGAAGACGCGACAGTGGAAGCCCGCGCGGAGAGGAGTATGAGGGTTCACTGGTTCGGCTGCGGTGTGAGGCTGCCGTCACTGTAGCGCCTGGCGAGCGGTGGTAATAGTAGGGGGCGGTGAGGCCTCCGCGGCAGCACAGCCGGCCATGGGAGGCAGGAGCATGCAGCACGACCGGCGCTACTTTGGGCGGCTGGAGCAAGAAGACCAGAGGTTGAAGAAGCACTACAACCGTTGGATGGACATCGTACGGTCACTGGAGCTAGAATCGTTCATATTGACTAAAGTTGACAAAGGCCCCCATCCCAGTCAACTTAGTAGGCCCACAAGTCAGCCTCCCACCATGGTGGGTCCTAGCTAGCAGGGGAGTATTCATTTTTTGTGCGTAATAAGGAGGCACTTCCGGTGGGTCCGAGCTGACAGCGGGGGGAACGTTTTTTTTTCGCGAAATACGCTGTCCCGTCCGGTGGGTCCCAACAGTCAGGGGGAAAACGTTTTTTTCATGAAATAAGGTGGCCCGTCCGGTGGGTCCCTGTTGTCAGGTGGAGGAATAATTATTTTGCGCGTAATAAGGAGGCACTTCCTTGCGGCTGCCTGGACCCAGCTGTCAGCCTCTCCACGTACAATACTCTTCCAATGGAAGTCGGTCGTTGACCACGTTGACCACGCCGCGTCGAGAGCACCAGGGCGGTGGTCTGGACGACGGCGAGGCCTAGGAAGGGGACGGTGCAGAGCCGGGGAAGACGCGGCAGTGGAAGCCCGCGCGGAGAGAAGTACGAGGGTTCACTGGTTCGGCTGCGGTGTGAGGCTGCCGTCGCCGCAGAATAACAGGGGGTATGGGTGAGTAGAGGGATGGCCTGGCTAGCGGTGGGAGTAGTATGGGGCGGTGAGGCCTCCGCGGCATCACAACCGGCCATGGGAGACAGGAGCACGCGACACGACCGGCGCTGCTTTGGGCGGCTGGAGCAAGAAGACCAGAGGTTGAAGAAGCACTACGGCCGTTGGATGGACATCGTACGATCACTGTAGCTAGAATCGTTTATATTGACTAAGTTGACAAAGCCCTTGGTACGCGTCAACTTAGTAGGCCCACAGCTCGGATTTGGCAGAGAACATAATGCCCATTTGCGATTTGTAAGAATGTACAACCCATTTATTAATTCTAATGGAATTTACTACAGCCCATTTATAGTTTTTTAAAAGTACAACCCATCTAGCTAGGACAACGATTAATAATTTCAAACAACCGCTCAAAACATAATTCAAAAAAAATCCCACATTTTGATGGGATCCAAAATATTTTTATCCAAAATTTCTAGTCAGGTTAAATATAATTTCAAAATAAAGTTGTATTACGTTAAAATCCAACGAAATATTGCGGCGCAACAAGTAATGAAATTAAAATTTTCAAATTCCAAAAATAATATATTTTTCAAACTAATTACGTGTTTGGTGCATAGTAACTATCCAGTTATTATAATTACATCTCATTTATTATTTCTTAAAGTCCATTTTCTTGTTAAGCCTAATGCATACCTCCTAGGAAAGTTTGCAGCCCAGCGGGGTGGAGAATAACAAGTTGACCCGGATATTATGTACAACTGTCGGCCCAGTTGCATTGCTGATGTTGAAAAAAGGCATGTGTAGTACAGTACAACCTAACATGGTTACTCAGCCCACATTCAGCGACGCCGGAAAGGCCCAAACAAGGCTTCGGTGCAACTTTTTGAAGTCACTGAGCTCAATTAATAACTTAAGAAAAAAGTTAGATTACAGTGGAACCTAATTAAAAGTTGTCACGAGCAAATAAATAATTCAACGGGTCCCACTTGTGCGTGTGCGTGCGTGTGTGTGTGTGTGTGAGAGAGAGAGAGATAGAGAGAGAGACCCATCGGTCAATGCTCGTAAATACATCTTTCAACCATATGCATTGTTGATGCTCAGTAAAAACTTGACACAATCATATAGAACATCATAGCACACTGAACTTGCATACAAAAATTTCATGCAGGCGGCACAATCAGGATGGAAGCAGTGGATCGCAGCGGGAAGGGCTATGTTGAAACCAATGAAGTTGTACATCACGGTTCATTGTCTTTATCAATGACGGGGAAATATATTGAATGTTGTGCAAAGAAAACAGACAAACAACACAATAAGTTCTACTAGCACATTAAGTTGACGTACAGCTCTGTCTAAAAAAAGTTCAGGTACAAAATTAGAACAGGTCACAATCAAATATACTGGCATATCAGTGCTTCACACCCATAGCTCGGATTTAACTAGTATCTGATAATATTCAATTGTTACCTCAAATTAGAGCACATCCAGGCAGCCAGCCCTGCCTCTTCTCCCAAAGAAGCAGTGGCCTCCGCCGCGCGATGGAGTAGGCCCTGTGCCATCCATCATTCCGAGCAACACGGGGAAAGTCTGACGTTGACTCCTGTAATGGACGTTGTCGACGGACCCTGGCACTAGCGGCGGCGGCAGGACTTCGATTGATGGATTAACCACTTCTTCGACATGCACAAACACTCGATACAGGTACATCCCTAACGTGGTCCGCGGCAGCCTTGGTGGCGATGAATAGTACAACCCCGATTCCTGCACCGGTATCTCAACACCAATCACCTTCGGTGTGGTGGACGGCTTCTTCATCCATGCCATAACCGTCAGAGCCCAGCTGTCTGGAGGAACAAACATACTTACGAGCTCACCTCCAAGGTCGTTGATAAGCTCATTCATGGACTCACCGTTCCAAGCACGTCGAGGCATGCCGTGGAAGGTAAGCTTTGTTAAAAACTCAAGCTCAGAGGGCACCGAGCTCCATCCTGCGTGCCATCGATCAAAGCTCACTAGTGCGCCATCGCAGAACAAACGCCGGGAAGATTCGAACACACGACTACAGTCGAAAGTTGTCCGGAACCTGACGAAGAAATCAGCCGGTGGCGGACAGACTTCAACGAGCAAGTCACTTATTTGAATGTCATGCGCAATGCCAAGAGCTTTGACAAGGTCGTCCGAGGAGACGGGAGGCCGGTCGCTGTTGATGGTTACCATCAACACTTTGCCGACAAACTGGTCGTCAAGCGCCGCCATGCCACTGTTGAGCGACAGCATGCAGCGACCGAAGGTAGGACGGACCTCAGGATCTCCGGCTCGGAGATCCGTGTTGACCGACGACATGATAGTGCGCTTGAGTACAGGGAGTACAGGAGGGGGATTTGGGGGAAATGGAGTAGGAATCAAGATTCCAGAGGTGGGGGGGACGTGAGACTGGGGATGAAAAAGTAGCATGAATTTCGAGCACGCGCCAATATGCTCTCAGCGCGCAAGCGCACGAAAACACCGATGGTGCCCACATGTCGGCCTAAGAGTCCTTATTCTTTCTTTTTTGGAGAGCCCGACCTTTTTTTCCAGGATCTTTTGAGAGCCCGGCCTGAGAGTCATAATTGACTTGTTTGGCATTGCGTTACTACTCGGCCCATATTCAACGACACCTCACTGGCCCAAACAAGTGTACATCATCGAAAAGACACTGAGCTCAAATTATATAACTTGAAAAAAGGAGATATACTCTGAACACTGGAGAATGGTGATGCCCTCATTTAGCCCACCAGTAGTTCGAGACAATAAACAGTTCGAAACAATGATATATACAACATTCAAACACTGACTGGTGACTACTACTGACATAAACAACAAGACATGATAGTTCATAAGAAGTCTTGCTACACCACCAAAACGCACCCATCTGCTGCGCTCAGACTCTCGTGATCCAGACGAGAATGACATTCTAAACAGAAGCAACTATTACATAGTAAGAGTGACATAGACGAGGATGACCAAATGACAAGGAATATGTATAACAAAAGAAAGAACTGTCGGATTTAGGGTTCCGGCACACCCTTGAGGTTCGAACTCTGGGGTGCGTGCGGAGATTATGCCCACTACCTCTCCGTCTCGCAAAGATCTAAACTACTGAAAGAACAACACAAGAGACACAAGGTTTATACTAGTTCGGGCCACCATTGTGGTGTAATACCCTACTCTAGTTTGTGGTGGGTGGATTGCCTCTTGGGCTGATGATGATGAACCATACAAGGAAGAACAGCCTCGCGAGGGTCTGCTCTTGGCTGGGGCGATGAACTGCTAGGAGGAGTTCAGCCGCCCTTCTCTTTCTCTCTCTCTGATTCTCTACTTGCCCAGGTTCTGGACCTCTTCTCGATCTAGATGCTCCATCATCTTCATCCTCCTCATCCCCCTACCCTGGGGGTGGCTAGTCCTATTTATAGGCAAGGGCCCTGGGCCTCTTCCCAAATATTGAGTGGGAAGGGCGCCAACAATTGGCCATTTTGAAGGGGAACATCTGGTACACTTATCCTGACTAAAGTTGGTCTTCGCCTGCCAAAGGCTCTGTGGTGACGCCGTCCTGGGCTCCACGATGACCTCCTTCCCACTGTTGGACTGGTCTTGGTCTCGTTGCACCGAAATGGAAGCCTTTGCTTGATCCTCTCGCCTGCGCTTGCCCCCTTTGCACCAAAGAGGAAAGGAGGACACTGCGCGGGATGGAGCCCTCCTGGCGCCCTTGGTCGTCATGGCTTGCGTCATGGGCACCTCGTGAGGTACCCCGCCTTGATTTCTCCGCCTCCTCGTGAGCCAGCCTGATGAGGCCGCGCCTGAGGAAGCTCCGCGTCGTCTGCCCCGCGAGGCTTGGCCCCTTGCGAGGGTCTTGGGTCTTGTGTTGATGAAGATGGGCCGTGCGGGGCCCCCTTTGAGCCACGCTGCAGGCCGCAGGTAGGCAAGTCTGGGGACCCCCGTTCCCAGAACACCGACAGTAGCCCCCGGGCCCAAGGCGCGCCCGGACTTGGCCGTGCTGAGAGGCGAAAGGGCAAGGGCGAAGCGCCGCAGGCCCTAACAGCCTGCGGCCTCGGGTGCCGCGTGGCAGTTGATAGGGGGTGGGCGTCTCTGCTTCCCCATGATGCCTCGGTGATCGCGCGGATTGGACAAGTCCCTGCATGTAGATCGTGTCATGATTACCTACGATCGTGGAGGCCGACGGTTGGCCTTCGTCGGCTATAAGTACGGAACTGCGCGTGCTCCGCCAGTCCATCTCTCCTTGCTTCCTCTTCTTCTCCATGGCTCCGTCGAGGAGGTTCTCGGTTGCAGAGAGGGGGAAGGCCCGCCAGGTTGAGCCTGCCTCTCCCCCGCCCAAGCGCGGCCGAGGGCGCCCCCGGAAGCATCTCGTGGCCGCCACGGTAGCATCCCGCGGTCGTGGAGATGGTTCCCAGCGTGGTGATGGGCGAGCTGCTACGGTCGGGGGAGGCGCCTTGGTTGCGCGCTCCCCTAGGCCGTGCTTTCGCGTTGCGGAGGTGTTGCCGGAGTTCGTCATATGGTCGGCGGAGCTGACTAGCGCCCGGCTTCAACTCCCTCGCTTCCTCCTTGGTGAGCTCCCGGCCGGCGTCCCGGGCGGCCTCTGGCTTCAGGGGGACGGCTGCTGCGGCCGGGCCTCATGGGCTGCACTGGAGGTCTCCACTACTGGGAGCTTGGCCTTGACCCGTGGTTGGCAGGCGTTTGCCCGTGCTCGTGGCCTGGGGCGCCGGTGCACCCTGCACTTTAAGTTTGACGGTGATTCCACCCGCTACGTGAGGGTGTTTGGGGAGGATGGTCGCCGCGCAGGGTGTTGCCCTGAGGACGACGACCGTGGCCGGGGACCCAGCCCCGACGACGACGGAGGAGACAGCGCCCGCGTGGTTGGCGGTGCTCAAGGCTCCCCAAGCTTCATCGACTCTTCTTCAAGCGACTCTTCCAGCAGTGGCCACAGTCAACCCCCACGCCGTCGCACCTGCTTGGGAGGCGGCAGTACGTCCGCCCGCCATCGCACCCTGGTGAAGTGCGAGAGGGAGTCTGCTTGATCCCCGGAGGCAGCCCGAGTCTCCTCCGCAGGCCGGTGTGAGGCGAGCCGCGCCGGGCTTGTCCTTTCTTTCCTTTTGTTTCCTGCGTAAAAGAAAACAGCTACGTGGAGCCCCGCGGGGGCGTGTTCGGGGTTATTGCTGTTAACCATTACCTTGATTCCGTTTTCGTGCCTTTCGGCTATGTGTCTGCGTGTAGATAGTTCCTGGCCCCAGCCGTGGGGGGTGACCGACCCAGGCCCTGTGTGCGTGTCGCGATGCCCGAGGGGCACGGACTGGAGGGGTGCTCCCGGAATGGGCCCAGGTCGTGAAACTTTTGAACGACTAGAACAGGAACACTCGCGAGGGCGCTCAGCTATCCTCCATCGCGAGGCCTTTCATAAGAGAAATCAAAGCGGGGGAGTAAAAATCGACGAACCACAAACCAAAGACGGCAATAATTTGAATAAGACTTCAAATGCGAACAAACAAGCCAACTGCGGAAAGCAAATGAAAAAGCCGCGTCCGACACCTAATCTAGTCTTCGACGTCTTCTCACCAGCGCAGAGCTAAGTGCTGCCACTGGGCGTGGGAGGGAGCCCCAGGGCTTGAGGCCGGCGCTCCTGAGACTCCGGGGCGTGTACAGCCCCAACTCATTATTACGTGCGAGTGTCACGGGCGGCGAGCTTCATAGGCGTTGGCCTTCTTCACAGGCCCCGAGCCTTTCTTCTTAGGGGAAACGAGCTTCACAGGCATTCGCCTTCTTCACAGGCTCTGGGCCTTTCTTCTTAAGGGAAACGAGCTTCACAGGCATTCGCCTTCTTCACAGGCTCCGGGCCTTTCTTCTTAAGGGAAACGAGCTTCACAGGCATTCGCCTTCTTCATAGTCTCCGGGCCTTTCTTCTTAAGGGAAACGAGCTTCACAGGCATTCGCCTTCTTCACAGGCTCCGGGCCTTTCTTCTTAAGGGAAACGAGCTTCACAGGCATCCGCCTTCTTCACAGGCTCCGGGCCTTCTCCAAAAAGGATAATCTTCACAGGCGTTCGCCTTCGTCACAGGCTCTGGGCCTTCTCCAAAAAGGATAATCTTCACAGGCGTTCGCCTTCTTCACAGGCTCTAGGCCTTCTCCAAAAAGGATAATCTTCACAGGCGTTCGCCTTCTTCACAGGCTCTGGGCCTTTTAGGGGTAGAACCTCCGGAGGTGCTGGATGTTCCATGCATTCTGGATCGGCTCCCCCTCCTGAGTCTCCAAGTGCGCGGAGCCAGGCCTGGAAACATGAACAACCTTGAAAGGGCCCTCCCACATGGGAGAGAGCTTGTGCAGCCCCTCCCTGGAGAGAACCCGCCTGAGCACGAGGTCTCCTACCTCGAGTGTCCTGGGGCGGATGTTGTGGTAGTGATATCGTCGTAGCGCCTGTTGGTACCTCGCCGCTCGTAACACGGCTTCTCGGCGGCGTTCCTCCCCCAGCACGAGGTCCATCCCCCGCATGGTGTCTTGCTGCGCTTCGTCGAATGCCAGGACCCGGGCGGAGCGACGTCTGACCTCATGAGGGAGGACTGCTTCGGCTCCGTACACCAGGAAGAACGGGGTCTCTCCAGTTGGCTTGGTTGTGGTTGTGCGGATGGACCACAACACGGACTGGAGCTCATCGTACCAACCTCTGCCGCAGGCCTCCAGCTTCTTCTTGAATGTCCTGGTCTTGAGGCCCGTCAGGACCTCCACGTTGGCTCGTTCGTCCTGGCCGTTGCTTCGTGGGTGCGCCACTGAAGCGTAGCATATCTGCGTTCCAAGGTTAGCACAGTATGTTCTGAAAAGGTTACTGGTGAACTGCGAACCGTTGTCTGTGATGATGCGGTTTGGCACCCCAAACTTGCTCACGATGCCCCTGATGAACTTGACCGTGGGGCCTGTGGGGATGGTGCGGACAGCCTCTACTTCTGCCCACTTGGTGAACTTGTCAATGGCGACGTAGAGGTAGCGGTAGCCCCCTGGCGCCCGAGGGAACGGGCCCAGAATGTCCAGCCCCCATACTGCGAATGGCCACGAGAGGGGGATAGTCTGCAGGCCTCCCGACGGCTGATGGATCTGCTTGGCGTGAAATTGGCAGGCTTCACAAGCCTTCACCAGTTCGACAGCGTCGTTGAGTGCGGTGGGCCAATAGAACCCACTGCGGAATGCCTTGCCAACGAGGGTCCATGACGATGAATGATGCCCACAGTCCCCGCCATGTATGTCCTCCAACAGTTCCTTTCCTTGCTTCCTGGAGATGCAGCACAGTGATACGTCGTTTGGTCGCTTCCGGTAGAGCTCTCCATCCCTGATGCAGTATGCCGTGGCCTGTCGCGCCACACGCTCCGCTTCCTCCTCCCTCTCCGGTAGGGTCCCTTGTGTTAAATAACTCTGGAGTTCCATGATCTAGCACTCCTCCTGGGGTTCCATTGTCAGGAGCAGGCGTGCTCCTGAGGTCGGGCCGCAGACCGGGGCTCCCGAGGCAGGTGGCTGGGGGAGTTCCTCCCGAGGCTGAGCAGTGTTTGACAATGGCGGCCGGGCTGAGGGCTTGAAGAGCCGCTCCTCGAAGACGCCAAGTTCCTGAGGTAACCGCCTGGACGCCCGTCCGGCGATGTCATCGGCCTCCTGATTGGTGCCACGGGGCACATGCTTCAATTCCAACCCCCAGAACTGCTTCTCCATCCTGCGGACCTCCGCTAGATAGGCTTCCATGTGCTCATCCTTCGGCTCATACACCTTGTTGGAGAAGTTGACAAGGAGCTGCAAATCGCCCTTGAAGGTGAGGCGCTTCACCCCCAGGGCGGCGGCGGCCTTCAAGCCCGCTATTAGACCTTCATACTCCGCTATGTTGTTGGAGACCTTTTCACCTTGCTGGAAACAGAGCTGTACAACGTAGTAGAGCTTGTCCTGAGTGGGTGATATCAGCACCGCACCAGCCCCAGCGCCGTGCCTGGAGAATGCCCCATCGAAGTACATGACCCAGCCTTCCGGCGCCTTGCTCCCTGGGGAGAGGGAGCGATCCTCGTCGTCCTTGAGGCCTGGTGCCTCTGTCCATTCTGCCATGAAATCCGCTAATGCTGCTCCCTTGATGACCCTGGTCGTGCTGAACTCGAGATGAAACGCCTGCAGTTCTACGTTCCATTCAGCGACCCTTCTGGCTGAGTTAGGGCTCCTGAGCACTCTCTCCAAGGGGTATGACGAGATGACCTTGATGGGGTGACCCTGGAAATAGTGATGCAGCTTGCGCGAGGCCACCAGTAGCGCGAGGAGGAGCTTCTGAGGCATGGGATACCGTGCCCTCGCATCCCGTAACACCATGCTGACGAAGTATACTGGGTGCTCAACAAGGCTGAGTGCATTAGTGCTCGCGGCGCCCTCCGAAGGCAAGGGTGCCTCGCGAGGCGACGAGGCCTCTGGAGGCGGACCATCCAGGTGAGTGGCCTCTCCCGCTTCCGGCGCACTCTTCGGCGGCTGATCTTCCTCAACCGCGGTTGCGGCTTCTGCGGGCCTTCCTTGTTCCTATTTTGCCTTGTCTCGAGCTGCTGCTGTGGTTCTGATTTGGCGCTCCTCCCTAACCGCCACCAGGGCTGCACTGGCGGAGTAAGGAGTGGCGGCGAGGTAGAGCACCAGGGGCTCTTGAGGACACGGAGCCACCATGACCGGGGGACTGGTCAGGTATTTCTTGAGATCTTGAAACGCTTTGTCTTCCTCTTCAGTCCATTCAAAGGGCCCCTTTTTCTTCATTAGCTGGAAGAAAGACAGTGCTTGCTCCCCCAGCCTGGAGATGAAGCGCCCTAGCGCGGTCACATGTCCAGTGAGCTTCTGCATTTCTCTGAGGGTCTTCGCGGGCTCATGTCCTCGACCGCCTTGACCTTTTCTGGGTTAGCCTCGATGCCTCGATGGGACACGAGGAAACCCAAGAGCTTGCCTGAAGGGACCCCGAACACACACTTCTCTGGGTTGAGCCGCAGGTTCACTGCGTCGAGGCTCGCGAAGGTTTCCTCCAGGTCTTGTATATGGGTCTTGGCCTCCCGAGACTTCACCACGATGTCGTCAACGTAAGCTTCGACATTCTTCCCGAGCTGCGGGCCCAGTGCATCAGCCGCTGAAAGGTTGTCCCTGCATTATGCAGCCCAAATGGCATGCATGTATAGCAGTACACCCCGCAGGGGGTTAGGAAGGCGGTCTTCTCGACGTCTTCTACCGCCATCTTGATCTGGTGATACCCAGAGAAGGCATCCAGGAAGCATAACAGGTCGCACTCTGTGGTGGAATCGACGATCTGGTCGATGCGGGGAGCGGGAACAGATCTTGTGGGCACGCCTTGTTGAGGTTGGTGAAGTCGACACACATGTGTTCCTTCCCTCCTTTCTTGGGCACAACGACAGGGTTGGCCAACCAATCCGGGTATCGAACCTCGCGAATGACCCCAGTGGCTTCTAGCTTGCGAGTTTCTTGGACGATGAAGGCCTGCTTCTCTGTGGACTGCCGCCTTGCCTTCTGCTTCACGGGGCGCACGTTTGGGCACACGTTGAGGTGATGCTCGATTACGCTCCTGGGGATCCCTGCCAACTAATCAGGCTCCCAAGCGAATACCTTCTTGTTTGCACGCAGGAACCTGATTAGGGCCTCCTCCTGCTCAGGCTCGAGGTTGGCGCCTATGGTGAAAGTGGCACTGGAGGACCCGTCCTCGTCGACAGGTATCTGCTTGGTTTCTGCCTTGTCCTGGGTGAACAACTGCTTCTTCTTGGCGGGCGCAACCCCCTTGGGCTCGGGGGTCCCTGAGTCGGCGGGCTGTGCCGACGCCGTCGTCCTGAAGGCGAGCTCGAGCACTCGCAGTGCGTCCCCGGTGTCCCCGTGCATGGTGAGGACACCGCTGCTCCCGGGCATCTTCATAAGGTTGTACGCCGGGTGCGTGGCGGCCATGAACCGGGCCAGCACTGGGTAGCCAAGGATGGCGTTGTAGGGGAGGCTGATGGGGGCGATGTTCAAGTCGACCATCTCTGTGCGAAAGTTGTCGTAGGTGCCGAAGGTTACCGGGAGCCGGATCTGTCCCAAGGAGCTGGATGATCCGCCCCCAACGCCTGAGAAGGGCCGGCTGGGTTGCAGCCGTTCCAGGGGTATGCGGAGGAGATCGAAGGCCTCAACCGAAAGCACGCTGAGGCCCGCGCCACCATCGATGAGAGTTCTGGTGACGGCCACCTGGCAGATGGTGGGGGTGCACAACATGGGGAGCGCGCCCGAGCTAGCCGAGTTGGAGGGGTGGTCCTCCAAGCTGAAGGTCAGACTGGCCTTGTGCGCCGCCCGGTCCGGGGGAGCCCCCTGCCGCGCGGAAACAGCGCTGACCCGGCGGACAAACGGCTTGATGTGGCGACTTGTGGGCGGCGCCTGCGAGCCGCCCAGGAGGGCCGCGATGACCAGGGGTGTTGGTGTAGAGGCGCGGCTGTCTTGCCGCACGGACGGATGCTGAGACGACGCTTGCTGCTCATTCCCCGCTGGGCTGGTGGCGGTGTTGGTGGCGGGCGACGGGGAACAACGAGGACGCCCGCCGACGGGAGCCGTCTGGGCGACGTGGGAAGCGATGGCGGCCCCACGCTCGGCGCGGGCCCGACGAGCGTCGGACATGGACGCGACGGCCGGAGGAGGGCGGAGCGGTGGAAGACAAATTCCGGCGCACCCCCTACCTGGCGCGCCAAATGTCGGATTTAGGGTTCCGGCAGACCCTTGAGGTTCGAACTCTGGGGTGCGCGCGGAGATTATGCCCTCTACCTCTCCGTCTCGCAAAGATCTAAACTACTGAAAGAACAGCACAAGAGACACAAGGTTTATACTAGTTCGGGCCACCATTGTGGTGTAATACCCTACTCTAGTTTGTGGTGGGTGGATTGCCTCTTGGGCTGATGATGATGAACTATACAAGGAAGAACAGCCTCGCGAGGGTCTGCTCTTGGCTGGGGCGATGAACTGCTAGGAGGAGTTCAACCGCCCTTCTCTTTCTCTCTCTGATTCTCTACTTGCCCAGGTTCTGGACCTCTTCTCGATCTAGATGCTCCATCATCTTCATCCTCCTCATCCCCCTACCCTGGGGGTGGCTAGTCCTATTTATAGGCAAGGGCCCTGGGCCTCTTCCCAAATATTGAGCGGGAAGGGCGCCAACAATTGGCCATTTTGAAGGGGAACATCTGGTACACTTATCCTGACTAAAGTTGGTCTTCGCCTGCCAAAGGCTCTGTGGTGACGCCGTCCTGGGCTCCACGATGACCTCCTTCCCACCGTTGGACTGGTCTTGGTCTCGTTGCACCGAAATGGATGCCTTTGCTTGATCCTCTCGCCTGCGCTTGCCCCCTTTGCACCAAAGAGGAAAGGAGGACACTGCGCGGGCTGGCGCCCGCCTGGCGCCCTTGGTCGTCATGGCTTGCGTCATGGGCACCTCGTGAGGTACCCCGCCTTGATTTCTCTGCCTCCAAGTGAGCCAGCCTGATGAGGCCGCGCCTGAGGAAGCTCCGCGTCGTCCGCCCCGCGAGGCTTGGCCCCTCGCGAGCGTCTTGGGTCTTGTGTTGATGAAGATGGGCCGTGCTGGGCCCCCTTTGAGCCACGCCGCAGGCCATAGGCAGGCAAGTCTAGGGACCCCCATTCCCAGAACGCCGACAAGAACTACCCATCCAGAACCAGCAACAAAGACAACAAAGTCATTTGAAGAGATGATCCAACACCATCATAATTTGCAGCCCCGCTTCAGCGACCAGGTATCCGGACCGGTACTCCACCCTTTCGATGCAACAACCCAATTACCTATCAACCTGAAGGCTTGAACCACATCACTGCCTGTCGTAATTGAGACACCCAAGGATCAAAGTTAATCTGGATGCCTTTGTCATTCTCACCTTCTTTTGGCTGCAGGCTGTATCGTTGACAATCAGGGGAGTTTGCTCCCAAACTCCTAGGGCTCGTCGTGTAGACACAGTTTTCCATAGCAAATAGAGCCTCTCTGGCATCAAGGCCCTTGCCAAGGGTGATCTCCTGGTTAATCGGATAATTGAGTCCGAGAAACAGAGAGTGTGAACCAAGGCTGTTTACTCGCCTCCAACTAAAAAATCCTAAAGGCCCCAACAAGCTGGTATCCTGCTCATAGACGTAACAACCACTATTCGGATACTCACATATTACACGGTGCTTGTATACAGTGGGGTTTTTGCAATATAACTTTTCCGGCTCATGTGTCCGAATGATCATCAGTCTTTTGCCGTCGTCTGATCGAGCGAGGAACTAGTTGTGCTTCCTTGTTTTTGGCAAAGGTGGTGTGATGACAAAGGGCGGTAACTGTAGGGACACTGCATCATATCAAAAAGGACAGGCATTGTTAATGTAAGATCAACATTGTTCAGAGTATGAGTAGGATATGCAAGAAACATCATTGATATGTCCCTGTTGGAACAGGGAGGAAAATACAGGGAAATGTATAGTGGGTTCAAAAAAAAGAAGTGCCATGCATGGTTATACTCATGTTATCTCCCAATCGATTCTTCACGGGAAAATACCATGTCATGCATGTTATGTAATCATGTTCTGTCCTCATAAACAAATTCTTCAAGGTAACTAACAGACCATGCATTGTTATATACTCGTGTTCTGTGGGCAAAATTTTTGTGAGGATATTATTCTAGCCATTGATTGCCGAAGGGCGAATATAGGTATCTACACATGGTAAGCATTGCAGGATTTCACTACTTCCAAATATAGAGTTCTCCATATGCACATTTACTTCCCTAATGTATGGTTAGATGAAACCAACAGTGTGGTGCATGTTCCTACATCATGAAAATGAGGAAACTAACATGGCCAATGATACACACTCATATTTAGTAGTAGTATATAGATTACTGTAAAATAAGGATAATATCCATATATTCCTAATCGTTTGATTATTCAGGGTACAAATTGGCTGTAATGACATGGTCACAATCGCAGGAATTAACTCATTCCAAATATAGCTGATTTATGGGGTCTCTAATACATTGCCATAGTTCTACTCAAATTCTGCTCAAACAGGGATATGCCAATCATCACAAAAATTTCAAACAGTGTCATGGCGTAATCATTAACATGAGACGGAAACAACTTACACACGTCGTCCCAGCAATACGTGGTGCCATCTGCTTTGTCGATCGCGTAGATGATGCCATTGTGTTCAATAGCATCATAGAAGTGTGTATCAGCTTTGACGATGATCCGCTGCGAGCCGAGTTGTCTCCAGCTAAAGAAGGCACCGGCGTAAAGATAGGCGAGTCTACGGTCGAACAAGGCAATTAGCTTGAAGTCTGCGTAATTCGCTTGTCGTGTGGGCACTTGGCAGATTACAATCTTCTGCAAAACAAGGTCCGTCCAACTGACGTAGTAATCTAGATGACTTGTACCGCGATGGTAATACTCTATATAATCCAACGGAGGAAGGATAATCTCATGGGAGGTCTGGAAGTTCACGAGCACCAACTTTTTGTCGTCTTCTCTGAAGGCAGCCATCCAGTGGGAGTGCATGCCGACCCAGTACATACCTGCCAAGAAGTTTTGGGCGATGGTGATCGGATCGATGTCGAGGGAAATAATGTACGGCGACCCACTACATACCTGCAAAGAAGTTTCGGCTAATGGAGATCAGATTGAAGTCGAGGGGCATCAGGCACACCTCCATATCATGGTGAGCCAATCTCGCAAGACCAGATAGCAGCAAGCAGGGTGTCTTGAAAAGCTTAGGCCTCGCTTCAACGATGGCCGTGTGCATGTCCCTCGAGCATGTAGCCAGCTGCAAGGCGCTCAACATATCCATACACGAACAACAGAGGTCGAGGATGTCACTAGGGAGATTGCTCCAATCGCGGCTCATATGGATGCTGCGCGGTTCGCGTTCGGCCATGGTGGAGTTTGGAAGGGGGCTTGATTTACGGGGGAGAAGGATATCGGTGCTGGAGCGGCTAGCGAGGGAATAGTGGTACTGGGGGAGGCGAGTGAGGCGATGGTACACAGGGGCACAGTGAGATGGAGACGGAGAAGGTGATGGAGATGGAGTGGTGCTATGGGAGCGGAGAGGGAGACGAGGCGAGGCACCAATGTGCTGTACAGCAGTGGTGACAGACTGCACAATGCATAGGGTGAGGCTGACTTTGGTAACCCGAACACGCCGCTTGGACTAGTGTCAGGCGCAGGGTGTTGTCACTTCACTGTGAGGACCGGATGAATAGTATTTTGACCATCAATTGTACCATAGTTGTACTGTACTACTACTACTAGTAGGAACATGAGTACTCCAGTATTGTATAGCGGAAATAGGTCTCCCGTGCTAGCATGCATGTTCACTTCATCATTCAGGTATCATCCATTTTGCGAGCAGAACCAAATTCTCGTGCATGCCCAATCAACGCCCTGCCGTGATGCATGCAGTGGTCGTTCTGGTGCATCAAGGACGGCATGCAGATCGTTCCACACTTGAGAAGAGGAAAAATGGAAAGGTAGAACGCGGCAGCAGAGGAAGAGAATGCTGGCTAACGAGGCTAGGAGGGGATCGAGCAGGAAGTTAATGCTCCACGCCTAAAGGTTTTGGGAAAATCTGATTTTCATAAGGTGACTTATGCTCACCTAAACGGAGGGAGTATTCCTTAACCAGAGAATGTTGTGTCTCCCACTCACGCGCTCAAAAAAAAAACTACGACACATTTTTTTATCTATTTGCATGCATAGGTCCCACCTATAAGGAAGGATGGGCACGTACACGAAGAGGTATGACTCATCAGTCTACCCGCATAGCCTTTTCGTTTAGTCTACCTAGCCATCTAATCAACTGCCTGCACGCCATTTCTCCCATTTACTTCTCCATCGGAACCGATTCTCCTCGGCTTCTTCACCTCCCCTTCGTCTTCTTTTGCACCCAAACCCCGTACATGTGCAAGCCAAATATCTACTTGCACCGAGCCTAACCTGTGAAACAGTGGGCAGGGGGAGAATTAGGAAATGGACATGGAAGTAGTCTTTAGAATGCATTTACTACGTGATCAAACTCATCTTACCTGCTCATCGGAGGAAAACCGAGTGCCCCTCAACGTCAGCATCTCAAGGGGCCTCAACTTGCAACTACGGTCACGCCGCGCTGGAGAGACCCCCAAAGAAACATCCTCGTGCGTTCCACGGAACATCGAGATGCATTTGTATGAGTAGTTTATCTTGTGAGAGAAAAGGATGAATGAGGGAAGGCCTCTAGAGATAGATATGGACACTACTACTACCAATGTGCTGTCCCGTGCGTTGCAATGGATCCAAAGTAGTAGAATAATACTTTTTCACGTGCTTGAAATATAAACACTCTAGTTTTGATATACATGTGTCAGCAGACATGACAGCTTGTCCATGGAAGTTGAACCACGACGACCATCATGTTTCTTGTTTCTACCACTGCCACACCCACACGCAATTCCCACGACGCCGCTCCAACCCACGGCACGACGTCCCCCGACGTGGACATGGATCCTCTGACGTGGCTATCACTGCCTTGCCCTGCCTTTCCTTTGCTGACAGGTGGGACCCACGCTTATGGGTCCCACATGTCAGTGACTGAATGGTAGGATTGTTCGCGTCAGGGAATCCTCATCCCCCCAACATGCCTCTCATCCCTCTCGGCCCCACCGCTCCTCTGCCTTTGTGTGCATGACATGCGGGCCAGCTGAACTGCGGAGACCATCAACTTTCTACCACAGACACACCTGATTGGACGCGGTTTGCCTGCTCCGCTACTGTGCTCCATTCCGTACTCCCGCACCATCGAATTTTCATCTAGCGGCTGTGACACATTTCGTCCCGGGCATCAATCCTCAGCTGGAGTACTTATGTACTCCTCCGGTCCTTTTTACTCTGCACATTGGATTTGCCGAAAGTAAAACTTTGCTAAGTTTGACCAAATTTATATTAGAAATTATTAGCATCTATAATATCTAATAAATATAATATGAAAATATATTCCAAGATGAATCTAATGATATTGGTGTTGTTATGTGAATGTCTATAATTTTTTATATAAACTTGGTCAAAGTTGGATGAGATTGACTTCGGACAAACCTAATATGCAGAGTAAAAAGGACCAGAGGGAGTACTATAGGTAGTACCCGCCGGTGTGGCCATCTACACCTCGTAACGCCCCGACGCCCAACTGTGGCACCCTCGCCACGACCACGCCACCACCGGCCGGTTCATCTCGAACGAGTGAGTCGAGAACCACGCCACCACCATGAGAATGACATGTGGGCCAGCCACATTTAAGGTCCGCATGTCATTGACTCATAGGCCGGGCACTAAGCCACCAAAGTTCGGTCCCGTGGGCCCCGAGAGGGAAATGTAACTCCCACGGCAGGCCTTGTGGTGCTCCCGCAGTACGAGCTCATGCCAAAACTGGAATTTGTTTCTTACTACTACCAACTACTAGTACTAGTAAGGTACACGTGCATTGCACGCATGAGATTCTGGTGGTTTGTGCATTATGCTTCTACATGTGGAGCTTTCTGGATTCTAACATGTGGCAAAATCTGGTGGAATGTAAGGTTAGGCAAGTTTGATTAACTTAGGTGAGTGTTTGGTTCAAGCCAGACCTTAGGCAAGCCACACTAAGGACCCACATGACATACACACACAAAATGTATCAAGATTCCCTTAGGCTTGCCAACTTGTTTCTCTCGTTTTGAAGAACTAATAACTTTGCCTAAGCTTAGTTGTGGAAAAGTTAGGGTCTGTTTGATTCAAAGGATTTTCATAGGATCTTTGAAGGATTAGATTCCTTAGGAATTTTTCCTACATTGGTCATTTGATTCGTAGGATTGAATCATGTAGAATATTTTCCTAAGGATTCATTTGTACTACATTTCACATGAATTCTAACATGCACTCCAACCTCTTGAAAGAAATTCTTTGTTTTTCATGTGACACAATCAAACAAACTCAAATCCTATAGGGATCCAATGAACATGCCATTCCAATCCTACTTTTTTCCTATTCCCGTGTTTCTGCAATCTTATGAATCAAAGAGGCCCTTAGTCATGAATTAAGTTCAACCATGGAGTCTTCTAGATTATACATGTGGCAGAATCTGGTGGATGATATCCAACGGCCAGTAGTGCTCGGATTTGCCATCTTTGTACCGTCGGATTGGCTTCATCCAATGACCAACTTTCAAAGTTTTTCACACACTATCTAGGGGGTATAAATATAGATGTGTCGGTCCGTTGCAATGGATCCAAAGTATATATATCTATTTAGTGGAGTGCACTCTAAACACATTATCTATTTATTTTTCTCTAACCTTCTGTAGCCATGGAACCAAGCCACATAAGCTTCATGGGTACCCCCCACATCATATTATTCATACTACGTTGATTGAAAAAAAGATAAATCACCCAAAACAAGATCTTCCCGTTTTTTGTTCCTACGATGTTGTGCCGTGCACGTACCTACTAGTTGTATAGTGGTAGTACTAGTAATATAGTATTAGGAGTACAAACTTGGTACTAGTAGGAGTAGTACTAGTACGGAATGCTCCTACTCTATCAACGAGCCCTGTCTGACACCAAATTTCTTGGCTTCTGTGCTACAGCTAGATCTTCCCCTTGTTTCTGTTTTCCAACCGGGCGGTGGGCGGGGTGTCGGTTTGCTCAACGGCGGTCCCACATGAAAGTGAAAATGCTAGGCAACACGCCTTCCCTAAGCTATGTGTCGTGCCGGACGGGCCATGTTGTACTCCCGATTCCCGGGCGTGTGGGGGTGCGACGCGAACGCGGCAGGCCTTTTCCTTTTACCAGCAATGTGCTCGTGCGTTGCGCCGGATCCAAAGTAGTAGAATAGTAGTATTTGTTCACAAAATTGAAAGAAATCACTATTGTTTTGATATACTCCTAATATATTACTCCCTCCGTACCTAAATATTTGTTTTTTTGAGATTTCAAATGGACTATCACATACGGATTATATAGACATATTCTAGTGTTTCTAGCAAGATGCCCGCGCGTTGCACGAAGTTGATGGAAAAGGTAAGCACAACTTATAAATTGACAGATGGAGTACTAGTTACAGTGATGCATATAATTAAGCAAAGGGATCGCACGTGTCGGTATTTGTCGGCATTCTAGGAATAGGGGTCCCCAGACTTGCCTGCCTGCGGCCTGCGGCGTGGCTCAAAGGGGGGCCCAGCATGGCCCATCTTCGCCAACACAGACCCAAGACCCTCGCGAGGGGCCAAGCCTCGCGGGGCGGACGACGGGGAGCTTCCTCAGGCACGGCCTCATCAGGCTGGCTTGCGAGGAGGCAGAGAGATCAAGGCGGGGTACCTCACGAGGTTCCCGTGACGCAAGCCATGACGACCGAAGGCGCCAGGCGGGTGCTAGCCCGCGCAGCGTCCTCCTTTCCTATTTGGTGCAAAGGGAGCAAGCGCAACCGCGGAGTACCGAGGCATCAGGAAAAGGTTGCCATTTCGATGCAACAAGACCAAGACCAGGAGGACTGCAAGACGGAGGTCATTGTGGAGCCCAAGACGGCGTCACCTGTCACATCCCTAGTTCTGGCCTGTCCTATGCCTGCTTCCATCTGAGCATCATGTTTAAATTTTTTTTGAAACTTGAACTGAGGAATTCAGAAGCCTCAAAAACTTAAATAAAAGAGGGGCAAAGAACCCTGGAAAATGCATTCAATGTTTTCAAAATGGCCTTAAATAATGTTGGTTATATTTTGGCAAGGGTTTTGCACCAAACCAAAAATAATGAACATTTTTGAGGAATATTTTGAGCACTGAATTTAAATCATTACTTTATTTGCATTTGGAACTATATCCATAACTTGTATAGAATATATTTCCAAATACCCTGAAACATTTTATGTGCTTTTGGAAAAGTCCATTAAGCAGCATAAATATTTTCAGAGGAGTTTTTGGCATTGTTTGAATTATTATTTTTTAAATTCAAAACAGTGGCAAAACAGATTAAATAAAAGAAAACAGAACTGAAATAGAAATAAAAGAGAGAGAGAGAAGGGAGTTACCTGGCCTCACCCGTGCAGCCCACCAGAGCCTGGCCCAGCTCCATCTGGCCGGCCCAGCCCACCTCCTCCCCCTTGTCATCTTCCTCCTCTGCCAGGAGGACGAACAGAGGCGAGGCGTGGCGCGCGCCCGAGAGGCCTCGGCCACCTCCTGCTTCCCCTGGCCACCTCCTGCTTCCTCCTCGACGCCCCGGAGACGCCACACGCCTCCTCGACCCCCCCTTTCACTTTCCTCTCCCTCTAGACCGCTCCCCCTCCTCTGGCTCTCTCTTTCCCTCTCTTCCCTGTGATCCCCGAGCGCAGCCGTCGCCGCCGTTCGCCATAGCCGCAGCCACCAGCCCTCCCTCGCCCCTCCGCCAGTTCCAGAAGCTCCGCCGCTGACCTCTACACCGTCCCCGCCAAGCCACACGAGCGGACGCGCCCTGCAGCGGCTTCCCCGACCTCTTCTTCAAGCTTCGGCCGCCGAGATCGCCGGCGACCGTGCGCCCTCTCTGACACCTCCCCGAGCTCCCCGAGGCCACCGTCGCAACCCCCGTGAGCTCCTCTCCGTTTCCCCTCTGACCCCCTGATCGTTCTCGTGCCGTAGCTGCCGTCCCCGCAAGCACCGAGCTCCGGCCATCGCCATGGCCGGCGAACCTCGCGCCCCGGAGCTCTTCCGCTCGCTCCAGTAGCTCCCGCGTGCTCTCCAGGTCCCCAGGGTCCCGACGCGCTCCTCTGCTCTCCGGCTAACGCGCTGCAGCCACCGCGTCGTGCTGGCCCGAACTCCGGCCGCCGCCTTTGAGCTCGCCGTCGTCGATATAGGTCGCCCCCGGCATAACTGACCGCACCACTCGACGCGCGGGATCTTCAGCGTCACGTAGCTGCCCTCCGCCGGCCATTTGGTCGCCGGAGGAGGAATTCCGACCCCCTCCGCCGTCTCGGGCTTCACCGGCGACGAGCCGTGGACCAAGTCCGGCAAGTTTGACCCCAGTTAGACGCCCCTGACTCAATGACAGGTGGGCCCAGCCCTGTTAGCTAATTAGGATTAGCACTAATCGAATTAGTTAAACTAATTACCCCCCTGCTGACACTGACAGTGGGCCCCACCCCTGGTCAAACCCCAGTCAGTGCTGGGTTTGACCGGGATTAGGTCCTGTGTCACTGACGTGTGGCCCCCACACGTCAGGTTTGACCCGAGCCAGCCCAGTTGACCCTGCTGACGTCACCGTGACGTGGTGCTGACGCCATCATTCATTTCTGGATTTATATTATTCAGGAAATTCCAGGAAATTGTAAAAACTTCTAAAAATCATAGAAATTCAACCGTAGCTCCAAATTAAATAATTTATATATGAAAAATTATCAGAAAAATTCAAGGAATCCATCTGTACCATTTTCATGCATGTTAGAACAACTTATAGCTGCTGTTTAGCACAAATCAATTAAATGGCATTTGAATAATCACATATGGAGTTTAAATTTGAATCTTGTATTCAAACCAACTTCATTTAATCTGTTGCTAGTTGCATTAGCTCAAAACACATTCATATTGCCATGTCATAGCATGCATCATTTTGTGCATTGCATTGATTGTGTTCTTCTTTGTTGCCGGTATCTGTTCCCTCCCGGTAGACGATGTTCCGACGTTGTGATCGTTGACACTGATGAAGACTCAATGTTATCTTCAGAAGTGCCAGGCAAGCAAAACCCCCTTGTTCATTCCGATACAATCCTACTCTCTCGCTCCTGCTCTCTTTTACTGCATTAGGACAACATCGATTCATCTGTTACTTGCTGCGGTAGCTGAACCCCTTTATCCTTTGCATGACCTGTCATTGCCACAGTAAATAGATGAAACCCACTAGCATGAGTAGGAGTTGTCTGAGCCCTGTTGTGCCTACTCATTCATGCTTGTTTGTCATGCCTGCTACTGCTTAGAGTCGAGTCGGGTCTGATTCATCCGGGATGAATCAGAGGTGTGTGAACATGTCCTACTGTGTGTGAGCTAAGTGTGTGAACACGATTTGGTAAAAGGTGTCGGTGAGAGGCCATGTAGGAGTACATGGTGGGTTGTCTCATTGAAGCCGTCCTTAGGAACTGAGTTCTGTGTTTGTGATCCATGATTCAGCTACTACCACGCATTGGGCCCGAAACCAATGGACCCTCTCGGCTTCTTAATCACCCTTGTCCTCTGTCCAGGAGTTGCAAGTAGTTTCTGGTGTTTGTAGTATGCTGGAGGCCGTGCGCAGCGCTGACCGTAGGGGTGGGCTGTGATGCGGTAGGCACGTGGCCGGGTAAACCGGGCGCCCGTTTGGTGTCACGGAACCCTGTACACATCGTTTGGGGCTGTGAGCGAAACTCCGGCCGGATCTCCTCATGGATGGAACCCGAATAGGCGATAAACCTGGACTAGAGACTTAGGTGATTAGGTAGGTCGTGGCCGACACCCACGTTGGGCTTCCGCTTGAAGGTTGCCGAGTACATGTCGTGTAAACGGCGGTAAGTGGTGAGAGCGTGTGTGAAGAAGTACACCCCTGCAGGGTTAACATCATCTATTCGAATAGCCGTGTCCGCGGAAAAGGACTTCTGGGTTGCTTATATCAGTTCATAGACAAGTGAAAGTGGATACTCTAAAATACGCAAGATAAGCGTGAGTGCTATGGATGGCGTTCTCGTAGGGAGACGGGAGCGGATCCATAATGGTGTATTGATATGGTGAATATGTGGACTCGTGTGCGCCACCTCAAAAGAGTCGCTTGCAGTCGTAGTTTAGGATAGCCACCGAGTCAAAGCTGGCTTGCTGCAGTTAAACCCCACCACCCCTTTGTTGATAATGATGCATATGTAGATAGTTCTGATGTAAGTCTTGCTGGGTACATTTGTACTCACGTTTGCCTATTTTATGTTTTTGCAGAGAGACTTCAGTCTCACTAGTAATTCCGCGTGGTCTTCGACGTTTAGCTTGTTACCTCAGCTACGATCTTGTGCCTCGGCAGGATTGGTAGATAGTCAGGCTTCTCAGCCTTTTTCATTTATAGATGTCTGTACTCAGACATGTTAAGCTTCCGCATGTGCTTTGACTTGTATGCTCTGATTGTTGGGTCATAAGACCCATGTTTGTAATATCTCGCTCCTCGGAGCCTATTGAATATTTACTTGTGTCGTAGAGTCATGTTGTGATGCCATGTTGTATTTGCACATATCGAGCATATTGTGTGTATGTTATTGAAATGCTTGGTATGTGTGGGATCTGGCTATCTAGTTGTTTATCCTTAGTAGCCTCTCTTACCGGGAAATGTCTCCTAGTGTTTCCACTGAGCCATGGTAGCTTGCTGCTGCTCCGGAACACTTAGGCTGGCTGGCATGTGTCCTTCTTCGTTCCTGTGTCTGTCCCTTCGGGGAAATGTCACGCGATGAATACCGGAGTCCTGTTAGCCCGCTACAGCCCGGTTCACCGGAGTCCTGCTAGCCCAGTGCTACAGCCTGGATTCACTCGCTGATGACCGACACGTTCGATGTTGGGTCATGGATGCCTGTCCCTGTAAGTTTGTGCCACTTTGGGTTTACGACTAGCCATGTCAGCCCAGGCTCCTTATCATATGGATGCTAGCGACACTGTCTTATACGTGTGCCAAAAGGCGCAAACGGTCCCGGGCAAAGGTAATGCGACACCCGTGGAAATACCGTGCGTGAGGCCGCAAAGTGATATGAGGTGTTACATGCTAGATCGATGTGGCATTGAGTCGGGGTCCTGACAGCGTTGGTATCAGAGCTTGACTGCCTGTAGGATTACCAAGCCAAACTGGTCGAAGTTGAGTCTAGAAATTCTTAGTTATATAAGGGAATTGATTGTGGGATGGAACGTAAGGCTCTTTTTACTCCTTATACCTCATGGCCTTCTGATCTGAGTCATCATCTTCTCTTCTACGGGGATTAAGAACTAGGCTATTCCTTCTTTCTATTAGGATCACGTGTTACTAATCAGTGGACTTATAAGATTGTTGGATTTAAGCTTGAGTTCAGTTTCTACTACTTCCGTATGTTAATTGTTGATCTCGAAACCTTGATATTGTGCTTCTGAGTGGTTATGCCACCATTTTTGTGAATGTCTCAAATCTTTTCTGAGCATTTACAGCCGTTATGCTGTCCGAGTCATCCCAGGTTTCTAAATAGTTTGAAGCAATTTGCAAATTCCTTCCTCCCGTTTCGATGTTCCTTTGGGCCAGATTAACCACACTAATCGGTGAGTTGAGGTACTTTATTGCCTTTACATATATGTTGGAGCTGGTATTATGACCCTAGGTGTCTTAGGGGATCATCTAGTAATTTAGCCATGATTTGTGTCCTAGTGTGATGATTCTGGCCTTTATCCTCGGAAGCATCCCGTGATGCCACTTAGTAGTAGGTATTCTGTTCCTGGGTTCTTGAACCGAGATTCACTCTACTTACTTCATGTTGATAGTGTTGCTAGTTCCTTTAGGATATTAGTAACTTTGCGATAGTTCTCGAGGTTCGTGGTACATCCTTCTTCCAATTACCATGAACCATTCTTGGCAGAAGTTCTTCTGAACCAAAAGATGACAACAAGAGTGCTCTCGATGAGTTCTCCATTATATATTGTGACCCTGCCAGTTCTACTTTTCTGCATGGGTTATTCGGAAGAAACTTGTTGAACTTGGTTCGACATACTAATCTATGCATCCACAACTCAGAAAGTTATATGTTCCTTTGAGTTGTCCCTCTTTAGCTGTCTACTGACCTTCGTCTATCAATTGATAGTCAAGAGTATGCGTGCAATCGTTCATCGATACCTGTTACTCTTGTGGTCCATCAAGCCATTCTATTCCAGAATGACTAGGAGAAATGAACTCCAGTACCTCATCCATATCTAGGATTGGGTCAAGGTAGTCATGCTCCGCAGATCAAAATGCCAGCCCAGCTTTTGATTCTGTTCTACCCTGAAGTATTACCATCTTTATATCGGGATTGTTATAGGAATTGCACACCATCCTATGAACTCTTGGTACAGTGATACTTCTTGCCATCATTGTTCATTCCTCGGTTCCTGTGTTATTGTAACCAGAATGCCGACAAGTGAATCGTGGCGTGTGAAATCAATACTGCTAGCAACTCTGTTGCTTGGTAGTTAAATGGACGATAACCTCATTCTTAGCGTATTGATTATTGAATCGTCACCCTAAGACTGATCGTGCTATCTAGTTCTTATTTCGGTGCACCCTTCGATTGATGAGTTAGGATCTTGTCAAGTCCTCACTCATTTGATCATATCGTCTTGCCCTCAAAAGCGAGATTGTTCTCGAGCTTAGTAACATACCGGTGGTTCGTGATTTCTGAATATCTTCTCAGAAGTATTACCAGGTTGTCACCTGACCGCTATGTTGAGTTCGTGATCAAGTTGGTTTATTCCTGTAAACCACCCCTTCTCCAAGAATCCGTGTTGGATACCCTGAGCTAGTTGGATAAGCTAAACAACAACTTGGAGAGTTGGAAGATAAAAGCTTGTCCGACTTAGTTCATGTTAAGGGATGTCTTTTTGTGTGTGTGTGTGTGTGTGTTGAAGAAAGATGATATCTTCATCAATTGGTCCTCGTGAACAATTGTTGGATCTATTATCTTACCCAAACCTTTGATTGAGTATGGGTTATCATCCAATCAGACCAGAACCAACGATATTCGTAATGTTGTCTTACTCGTGGTTGATCCCTCGAGCATACACCATTATATATTTTGGGTCTGACCAATGCTATCACTTGTTCACTTAACTATGGAATTCCTTTTAAAAGGAAACCCAGATGAATTGTTGTTGTGCCCATTGACAACATCCTTGTGTTCCCCATAATTTTGCTGAACATTAAGCTAGTGTTGGAAACTTTTGAAAGCATTTGTTCATGCTAGCTCATGAAGCATATGTTCGGATGTAAAAAGTGACTTCCTCTAGTTCATGTGCATTTGATGCAAGTTGCCGCCGTGGACTCGAGAAAGTCAATGTTGCTTCCTCTGGAATCATCGCAAGTCAGTCATGCACACGTGTGAAGTATTCTGTGGTCTGGAGACTTGCAACCTTCATTCCATATGTGTATCCTAGCACACCAAGCCACTGACTGATTTGTTCAAGGAGAAGGAGTATCTTCATAAGAGCTAATCCGGACTTATGAAAGAACTTCGATATCCTCGCTGATGGTTCCCAACCAGAACTCGGTAGTGTTTTATTGTAAGACTACCATGTGGGCATGCTTGTCTGGGACAACGTGTTCACATGTTTGTAGCAGAACCAGCTCATGTTTTGGAGCTTGCTATCGTAGTTCATCTCCCGAGAATCCCGCAACGTCATCTCGTCGATTTGTGTTGCAAACTTTCATTTTTCTTCCTAAGACTCGATGAGCCTGGAATATCCTAACACCAACCAGAGCTGAATCTCAGGCAGATATGATGGTTGGAACATTTCCCTAAGAACTATAATATTGGTCTCTCGATAACCGGTAAGGTGGATGTCATGGCCAACACACCCATCCGGTAGACCTATTATTATAGTATCTTGTTTGAGGAAGTTGGCCACCCCCCCCCATAGGGATTTCGTAGGATTTACTCCCTAGTTGCCCCTATGGATTTCTGAGATCCCGAAGTCCGACCTTTTTACTTGATGTTCTAGATATCAAACCATATCTATGAGTGGGTTACACTAGCACATCAAGGAGAACATTAGAAGCGGAGTGCTAAATGTCTCTCGGTCGATCATCCAGATTTTATTTCCTTGGCCCCGCCAAGGGTGAAATCTGAGAAGGTGTTATCTTCATTTGCATCTGCATCCTCCATCACCATTCATCATGGTAGTAAGTTGTGTTACCGGACCCTTGACACGGATGTTGGTAAAACCTTGATGATTATGGAATTGCTCAAGTTCTTGAGAGCACGCGCAAGTGCTAGGTTTGATCGTCGGCATTAACTGTATAGCGCTCTCAGTTTCCTCGGTTATGCTATAACCATTCCAATAGTGGGATAACTCTCTATTGTTGAGCCTCTTCCCAGTTACTAGAATCATTCCCATCATTTGCATTTTGTTCCCAGTTTGCACCGCCAATGTGCCATTCTACCATGGGTCTCTTCCATTTCCGGTGATAAGCAAATTCATCCATTACGTTGTCTTCAACAAGGTAATCCACATCAGCCAAGTCCGAGTATACCATTCCACCGAACCCCTCCAAACGATTGCTCGAGAATTGCCTTAGGCTGGTTTAAAGAGTCTCAATGATCTCTGAATCAAAGGTAATTCTTTTTGCCACTTAAGGGGATATTTCTACGAGTCACCTTCCCTAAGGTGCCTCGTTGTGGTTTCATGGCAACTCAACTCCTCGCTACGTTGACAATCGATTACCACCTTCTTAAGCGTGAAATTGTTGTCTACCTAGCGAACCTTCGTCATCCGTTTCTTTCCACCCCTCTTGATGTGTATCTCGTGTCTCAACCCGAGAGATGGTCCTATGTATCATTCCATGAGTTGTTCGATCTTCGAGAAGATCGACCCTTCTAGAGTCTCTTTCTCTCCAGGTCATGTTGGCAGGATTTCTCAGAGCAAGACTTCGAGACAATGATGGTGATCGAATCAACGTTCATTTGAAGTGCACCCTGCATCGTGAAGATTGTACTAGTTGCGTTACCCCTTCACCTTACCCTACGCTCGAGTCTCGGGACGAGATTTTTGTTTAGTGGGGGTGAGTTGTCACATCCCTAGTTCTGGCCTGTCCTATGCCTGCTTCCATCTGAGCATCATGTTTAAATTTTTTTTGAAACTTGAACTGAGGAGTTCAGAAGCCTCAAAAACTTAAATAAAAGAGGGGCAAAGAACCCTGGAAAATGCATTCAATGTTTTCAAAATGGCCTTAAATAATGTTGGTTATATTTTGGCAAGGGTTTTGCACCAAACCAAAAATAATGAACATTTTTGAGGAATATTTTGAGCACTGAATTTAAATCATTACTTTATTTGCATTTGGAACTATATTCATAACTTGTATAGAATATATTTCCAAATACCCTGAAACATTTTATGTGCTTTTGGAAAAGTCCATTAAGCAGCATAAATATTTTCAGAGGAGTTTTTGGCATTGTTTGAATTATTATTTTTTAAATTCAAAACAGTGGCAAAACAGATTAAATAAAAGAAAACAGAACTGAAATAGAAATAAAAGAGAGAGAGAGAAGGGAGTCACCTGGCCTCACCCGTGCAGCCCACCAGAGCCTGGCCCAGCTCCATCTGGCCGGCCCAGCCCACCTCCTCCCCCTTGTCATCTTCCTCCTCTGCCAGGAGGACGAACAGAGGCGAGGCGTGGCGCGCGCCCGAGAGGCCTCGGCCACCTCCTGCTTCCCCTGGCCACCTCCTGCTTCCTCCTTGACGCCCCGGAGACGCCACGCGCCTCCTCGACCCCCCTTTCACTTTCCTCTCCCTCTGGACCGCTCCCCCTCCTCTGGCTCTCTCTTTCCCTCTCTTCCCTGTGATCCCCGAGCGCAGCCGTCGCCGCCGTTCGCCATAGCCGCAGCCACCAGCCCTCCCTCGCCCCTCCGCCAGTTCCAGAAGCTCCGCCGCTGACCTCTACACCGTCCCCGCCAAGCCACACGAGCGGACGCGCCCTGCAGCGGCTTCCCCGACCTCTTCTTCAAGCTTCGGCCGCCAAGATCGCCGGCGACCGTGCGCCCTCTCTGACGCCTCCCCGAGCTCCCCGAGGCCACCATCGCAACCCCCGTGAGCTCCTCTCTGTTTCCCCTCTGACCCCCTGCTCGTTCTCGTGCCGTAGCTGCCGTCCCCGCAAGCACCAAGCTCCGGCCATCGCCATGGCCGGCGAACCTCGCGCCCCGGAGCTCTTCCGCTCGCTCCAGTAGCTCCCGCGTGCTCTCCAGGTCCCCAGGGTCCCGACGCGCTCCTTTGCTCTCCGGCTAACGCACTGTAGCCACCGCGTCGTGCTGGCCCGAACTCCGGCCGCCGCCTTTGAGCTCGCCGCCGTCGATATAGGTCGCCCCCGGCATAACTGACCGCACCACTCGACGCGCGGGATCTTCAGCGTCATGTAGCTGCCCTCCGCCGGCCATTTGGTCGCCGGAGGAGGAATTCCGACCCCCTCCGCCGTCTCGGGCTTCACCGGCGACGAGCCGTGGACCAAGTCCGGCAAGTTTGACCCCAGTTAGACGCCCCTGACTCAATGACAGGTGGGCCCAGCCCTGTTAGCTAATTAGGATTAGCACTAATCGAATTAGTTAAACTAATTACCCCCCTGCTGACACTGACAGTGGGCCCCACCCCTGGTCAAACCCCAGTCAGCGCTGGGTTTGACCGGGATTAGGTCCTGTGTCACTGACGTGTGGCCCCCACACGTCAGGTTTGACCCGAGCCAGCCCAGTTGACCCTGCTGACGTCACCGTGACGTGGTGCTGACGCCATCATTCATTTCTGGATTTATATTATTCAGGAAATTCCAGGAAATTGTAAAAACTTCTAAAAATCATAGAAATTCAACCGTAGCTCCAAATTAAATAATTTATATATGAAAAATTATCAGAAAAATTCAAGGAATCCATCTGTACCATTTTCATGCATGTTAGAACAACTTATAGCTGCTGTTTAGCACAAATCAATTAAATGGCATTTGAATAATCACATATGGAGTTTAAATTTGAATCTTGTATTCAAACCAACTTCATTTAATCTGTTGCTAGTTGCATTAGCTCAAAACACATTCATATTGCCATGTCATAGCATGCATCATTTTGTGCATTGCATTGATTGTGTTCTTCTTTGTTGCCGGTATCTGTTCCCTCCCGGTAGACGATGTTCCGACGTTGTGATCGTTGACACTGATGAAGACTCAATGTTATCTTTAGAAGTGCCAGGCAAGCAAAACCCCCTTGTTCATTCCGATACAATCCTACTCTCTCGCTCCTGCTCTCTTTTACTGCATTAGGACAACATCGATTCATCTGTTACTTGCTGCGGTAGCTGAACCCCTTTATCCTTTGCATGACCTGTCATTGCCAAAGTAAATAGATGAAACCCACTAGCATGAGTAGGAGTTGTCTGAGCCCTGTTGTGCCTACTCATTCATGCTTGTTTGTCATGCCTACTACTGCTTAGAGTCGAGTCGGGTCTGATTCATCCGGGATGAATCAGAGGTGTGTGAACATGTCCTACTGTGTGTGAGCTAAGTGTGTGAACACGATTTGGTAAAAGGTGTCGGTGAGAGGCCATGTAGGAGTACATGGTGGGTTGTCTCATTGAAGCCGTCCTTAGGAACTGAGTTCTGTGTTTGTGATCCATGATTCAGCTACTACCACGCATTGGGCCCGAAACCAATGGACCCTCTCGGCTTCTTAATCACCCTTGTCCTCTGTCCAGGAGTTGCAAGTAGTTTCTGGTGTTTGTAGTATGCTGGAGGCCGTGCGCAGCGCTAACTGTAGGGGTGGGCTGTGATGCGGTAGGCACGTGGCCGGGTAAACCGGGCGCCCGTTTGGTGTCACGGAACCCTGTTCACATCGTTTGGGGCTGTGAGCGAAACTCCGGCCGGATCTCCTCATGGATGGAACCCGAATAGGCGATAAACCTGGACTAGAGACTTAGGTGATTAGGTAGGTCGTGGCCGACACCCACGTTGGGCTTCCGCTTGAAGGTTGCCGAGTACATGTCGTGTAAACGGCGGTAAGTGGTGAGAGCGTGTGTGAAGAAGTACACCCCTGCAGGGTTAACATCATCTATTCGAATAGCCATGTCCGCGGAAAAGGACTTCTGGGTTGCTTATATCAGTTCATAGACAAGTGAAAGTGGATACTCTAAAATACGCAAGATAAGCGTGAGTGCTATGGATGGCGTTCTCGTAGGGAGACGGGAGCGGATCCATAGTGGTGTATTGATATGGTGAATATGTGGACTCGTGTGCGCCACCTCAAAAGAGTCGCTTGCAGTCGTAGTTTAGGATAGCCACCGAGTCAAAGCTGGCTTGCTGCAGTTAAACTCCACCACCCCTTTGTTGATAATGATGCATATGTAGATAGTTCTGATGTAAGTCTTGCTGGGTACATTTGTACTCACGTTTGCCTATTTTATGTTTTTGCAGAGAGACTTCAGTCTCACTAGTAATTCCGCGTGGTCTTCGACGTTTAGCTTGTTACCTCAGCTACGATCTTGTGCCTCGGCAGGATTGGTAGATAGTCAGGCTTCTCAGCCTTTTTCATTTATAGATGTCTGTACTCAGACATGTTAAGCTTCCGCATGTGCTTTGACTTGTATGCTCTGATTGTTGGGTCATAAGACCCATGTTTGTAATATCTCGCTCCTCGGAGCCTATTGAATATTTACTTGTGTCGTAGAGTCATGTTGTGATGCCATGTTGTATTTGCACATATCGAGCATATTGTGTGTATGTTATTGAAATGCTTGGTATGTGTGGGATCTGGCTATCTAGTTGTTTATCCTTAGTAGCCTCTCTTACCGGGAAATGTCTCCTAGTGTTTCCACTGAGCCATGGTAGCTTGCTGCTGCTCCGGAACACTTAGGCTGGCTGGCATGTGTCCTTCTTCGTTCCTGTGTCTGTCCCTTCGGGGAAATGTCACGCGATGAATACCGGAGTCCTGTTAGCCCGCTACAGCCCGGTTCACCGGAGTCCTGCTAGCCCAGTGCTACAGCCTGGATTCACTCGCTGATGACCGACACGTTCGATGTTGGGTCATGGATGCCTGTCCCTGTAAGTTTGTGCCACTTTGGGTTTACGACTAGCCATGTCAGCCCGGGCTCCTTATCATATGGATGCTAGCGACACTGTCTTATACATGTGCCAAAAGGCGCAAACGGTCCCGGGCAAAGGTAATGCGACACCCGTGGAAATACCGTGCGTGAGGCCGCAAAGTGATATGAGGTGTTACATGCTAGATCGATGTGGCATTGAGTCGGGGTCCTGACATCACCACCAGAGCTTTGTGCAGGCGAAGACTACTTTTGTCAGGATAGTTGGTACTAGCTGTCCCCCTTCAAATTAGCCCGCCATTGTTGGCTCCCTTCCCGCTCGATATTTGGGAAGAGGACCAGGGCCTCTATAAATAGGATCAGCCACCCACAGAAAGGGGACAGAGAGAGAGAGAGAGAGAGAGAGAGAGAGAGAGAGAGAGAGAAAGCAAGCAAGCAAGCAAGCAAGCAGTTAGGGGGACGACGGGAAAAGATCTGGTAGAACCCTAGCAGAGAGACGAGGAAAGGAAAGAGAGAGACAAGGGTGACTGAGCTCCTCCCAGCAGTTCATCACCCCAGCCAAGAGCAGACCCTCGCGAGGCTGTTCTTCCTTGTATTGTTCCTCATCATCAGCCCAAGAGGCAATCCACCACACCACACACTGGAGTAGGGTATTACACCACAACGGTGGCCCAAACCAGTATAAACCCTGTGTCATTTGTGTTGTTCTTTCCATTGCTTAGATCTTAGCGAGGCAGAGGGGTGCAGGTAGGTCGGAGGCGAAATCTCCGCGCGCACCCCAGTGTTCGAACCTCAAGGGTCTGCCGGAACCCGAAATCCGACATTTGGCGCGCCAGGTAGGGGTGTGCCGGAATTCATCTTCCACCGCCCCGTTCTCCTCCGACCATCGTGCCCATGTGTGATGCTCGTCGGGCCCGCACCGAGCACCGGGCCGCTCTCGCTTCCCGCGTCGCCCAGACGGCTCCTGTCGGCGGGCCTCCTCGCCGTTCCCCGTCACCTGCGGTCAACGCCACCACCGGCCCGGCAGGGGACGAGCAGCAAGCATCGTCTCAGCATCCGTCCGTGCGGCAAGACGGCCGCCCCGCTACTCCCTCGCTCACCCCAGCTGGTTCTTCGTCCCGCGCGCTCCGCGCACCCATGGAGGCTCAAGCTGCGCTCATCGCGGCAAACGAGCTCCTGCGCTACCATCCTGTCGACAACGTCTACGAAGAATGGCTCGACCGTGTCGCCGAGCTCGTCCGTGCCGCGGGGGGCTCTCCTGCGCCGTCCACTCCGCTGCACCGCACCCCGCCCCGCGCGGGCGACGACGCTCCGGCGGCGCCCCGACCGCCTCCTCCACAAGAAGGCGCCATGACTCCAAGGCGCGTGGCCCCTGGGCGTAACCCGCTCCGTCAGGTGCCAGCACGGCAAGAGCAGAGCTGCCAAGAAGTCCCTCGCCCGCAAGAAGCTGCCCGGGCGCTCCCTGCTCCAGCACGCCGCGACCATGCTCCTGCTCCCACACGTCAAGACCCAGCTGCAACGCGTGGGGACATGCAAGACCAAGCTCTCCGTCACCCAAGGCCTCCTGTGGCCACAGCAGGCTGCCGTGCCTTCACCACCGAGCTATGCAGCGTCGCATGGCCCGACAAGTTCAAGCCGGACCTGCCTCCTCGTTATGACGGCACGGCTGACCCTGCGGAGTTCCTCCAGCTCTACGAGCTAGCCATCGAAGCTGCCAACGGAGATGAGAAGGTCATGGCGAACTGGTTTCCCATGGTGCTCAAGGACGGGGCCCGCACCTGGCTCCTGAACCTGGCTCCAGGCACGATCTCCTCCTGGGACGAGATGCGCACCGCTTCATCGCCAACTTCCAAGGTACTCGCGACCGGCCACCCGCTGTGAGCGACATGCGCCGCATCAAGCAACAACCCGGGGAGACCCTGCAGAAGTACATAGAGCGCTTCAACAACGCACGCCTCAAGATTCCCAAGGTGACTAAGGAGGCCATCATCTCAGCCTTCTCCGACGGCGTGCGCGATGTCAAGATGAAGGAGGAGCTGGCGATGCATGAAGACCTGTGCACTTCCTTGGAGCTGTTCAACTTGGCGACCAAGTGCGCCAGGGCTGAGGAAAGGCATCTCTCCCTCCTCGAGCTGCCTGCCGCAAACCCAGAAGAGAAGAAGCCCAAGGCCAAGGAAGTTAAGCGCATGGGGGCTTCCGTGCTCGCGGCAGAACCAGACACCAAGCGGGGAAGAGATCAGCCCGAACCTTCCAAGGGCAGCCGGTACTGTGTGTACCACGACCTCCACACCCACAACACCAACGAATGTCAGGAGCTCCGAGCTGTGCGAGAAGGAAGGATCGGCCGTCGCCCCGACCGCGGTGACCGGGGCTACGGTTAAGGAGGAGGAAGGAATGCAGGACGCTGGGAAGACCGTGGCCCGCGCCAAGGGTGGCGCGATCAACCTCGCGAGGGCCGCTGGAAAGACCCACCTCGCAAGGGAGACTGGAGGGATCAGCCTTGCGAGGATCGCCCGCATGGAAACGCATGCCTCCCTCCGTTGCCGCTGCAGCCAAGGAGAAACGAGGACCGCCACCAAGACGAGGGGGCTGGGGGCTTCCAGGAGCCGCACGCGATTGCCTGCATCCTGGGCAGGGCTCAGGTCCCAGCCTCTCAATGCATCTTCAAGCACTTCACCCGTGAAGTGAATGCAGTCCTCCCAGGCTTCAAGCCACGCGCCCTCTCAGGTGGTCGGCGTGCGCCATCACGTTCAGCTCAGCAGATCAGCTCAAGTGTGCGGCTACGGTCGGAGTCCTCCCGATGCTTTGTTCCCCAATCATCAGCAACGTGGTTGTCACCAAGACGCTCATCGATGGCGGGGCAGGGCTCAACGTCCTGTCCGTGGAAACATTCAACAATCTCCAAGTGCCCTACAGCCAGCTTCAGCCAACCAAGCCCTTCTCCGGAATCACCGACGGCTCCACGATCCTGATTGGGCAGGTCCGCCTCCCTGTCACCTTCGGGGCACGCGACAACTACCGCACCGAGCACATCGACTTCGACGTCGCTCACATTCGCCTACCATACAACGCCATCCTTGGGTACCCGGCGCTGGCCAAGTTCATGGCCGTAACTCACCACGGCTACAACGTCCTCAAGATGCCAGGAAGTGGCGGAGTCATCACGGTGCCCTGTGAAGAGAAGGACGCGATGTGTTCCCTGGAACGAGCCTTTCAGGCCGCGTCACTGGAAGACCCGGATCGCGGAAGCAGGAGGCTTCCCGAGACCACCCCCAAGAAGAAGAAGACATTGTCCAGCCCGCCCCTTGGTAGGCAGGCCCCTCTGGGCCCGTGCCTGCCCAGGGGGAACCTCCTTCCATCGCATAGGAAAGCGCACCCAACGCCCTCCTTAGGCAGGGCTTGAGGGCTCTCCCCTGGAGGGCCACCGAACTGGCTAGGGTCATGAGGGAGGCGCTTGGGCACCACATGGAGGCGTGTTTCGAAGCACGTTTCCCTCAAGAAGGAGTAAGGCAAGGACGGCCAGACCCACAGGAGTTCATCAGCAAGGCCATTCAGGAGCTACAGGAGTCAAGGGTCATGAAAGGCGGCCGCCGTCTACCAGCAGTAGCTCCCCATCCAGGCGAGGATGGTGGGCTGCGTGTCTGCATCGACATACCAGGGCTCAACCGAGTCGCCTCTCTGGAGCGCCTCTGGCCCTCGCGAGTGGGGCGCTACGGAGGTCCACCCCACAGCTGCGTCCACATGCCTTACGGCCTGCCGAACGCGGCTGTCACGTACCAGCGCCTCATGAGGGGCATCATGGAGGCACAGGAGGCCAGGCGTTTCACAGCCCTGGCGGAGATGGAGATGGCCCGCAGGGAGCCACCAGCGCCTCCGGAGCCTCCTGAGGCCCCTGGGCCTGGGGGCTCGTGAGGATCGGCTTCCGCAGCCCACCGAGTCTGCTACACCAACACCCCTTCGTCCTCAACATCATCAGGTGACATCTTTCAAGTTTCACTTCGAGCTAGGAGCGCCCCCCAGGGCTGCATTATTCCCAGGCTGCGTGGGTCCGTCCCTGCGGCATGTATCCCGTTTATTTCATGTTGTTAGCTTACCTTGTTGGGGGCGCCCCTCGGGCTGCACGATCCCCAAGTCGCTCTGGCCAGACCCAGTGATGTCCGCCTTCCCAGCATCTATTTGAATGAATCCACTCCTTCGCGGCTAATGTGTTTGACCTAGTTGCTCGCTCAACTGACGCCAACTGACAGAACTGCTCCCAAACGGCACGACGCTTGCGCATGGGTCCGTCCCTGCAACACCGACAAACCTGAATGGCTGAGCTCTGCCCGCGGTAGCCCCGCATGGCGCCACCTCGCCAAGCCTTCAGTGCCTCATCACCCCTCGGAAGCAACCAACGGCTGACTGTCAATTGTCATGGCAACCCCTCGTTTTTTCTATGATGGGTCTACAGGATCTCCTGAAGGAGCTGCTTCAGGCGAGGCCCTTGCGGTGCCTCCTTCACTCTCATCCACGCGAACCGCTTGCACGTTAAAGGGGGGGTGCCTGAGCATCGCGGCTCAGGGCTCCTACTGGCTCTCCAGCCCTCACCCTCTGGCCTTGTCCACGGCATCGCGACCTGGCATACCAGCGACGGCTGAGACTCGCTTGAGGGCCGGGACCTAACGACGTAGAGCAGAAAGGGGAGCAAAGGCGAGAGGGGAGGGACACGCGAGGACCTCACCAAGCGATCTCACACCTGCCAATGCACGGACCCGGCGACAAACCAGGGACCAGTCCCTGATTCTCGAGATAAGTCACCATCCGGAAGCACCAGCTACCGTGGCACCATCCCCGCACCTAATGCAATCCCGTGTTAGCGACGCCGCTCTCCTTTCTCACCGAAGGACGGCTGCTTGAGCGCCAAAGGGGACCTCCTGAGCATCGCGACTCAGGGGCTCTTACCGGACCCCGGGTCGCTCACCTCCTGGCCTTGACCACGGCATCGCGACCTGGCATACCAGTGACGGCTGATGCCGCCTTGGGACTGGGACCTGTCGGCGTAGTGAACCAAGCCCTCGCGAGGTTCGAAAGGGAGAACAGAGCTAAGATGGAATGAGAAACTTGCACAGTTTTACGACAAGGGTCATATTAACAAACAGGATCACAGGCGCCTTACAAGCCCCCACGGGGCACGTCTTTGATTCCTTACAGGGAACAAATCCTAAAAGGGACGCTAACTACACGCGCCACTGTAGAAGATGCCATCATCACCAGTGGGCCGTCAAGCACCGGCGCCAACCCCATCCAGATCAGAGTCGGCGGCGGCCTGACGAGCCCACCTTGCTCCAGGAGCGGCGGAGCGGCGCTGGCTCGGGGGCTCGTAGCTGTCGTCGCTCGTCTCCGGAGTCACGAAGAGCTCGCCGGAGTCGCTGGAACCTCCGACGCCACCACCGCCTGAGGAGCCGCCAAGGGAGCGTTCGGCGGGCCTAGTCCTCGCCGCAGTAGGGTCCCAGCCACCTCTCCCGGGGCAGCACTCCAGTCGGCGCCCGTCCGCATCGAAGACCTTGAAGAACATCACCGAAGCACCATCGTACTCCAAGTGGATCGCGAAGGCGCCTCTTGTCCTGCAGACCCGGGCGATTTCGCTCCAGCCTCGAGTCATGAAGACCTCGCCTGGGGCAATGACCGCGGCCTCTGCCTCGGTCGCGAGGGTGCTGCAGCCGGCGTGCTACAGCCAAAGCTCCAAGGGCTCCCCCTGCAAGACGATGGAGGTGAAGAATGGAGGAAGGTGAATCCAAGATTGAGGGGGCATGGCGACGCGGAGCACGAGCTCTCGGGAGGAGCCCTCGGTGTGGACCCCAGGGGGGACGACCCACACCTTCGTGACCCGTCGGCGCCAACGGCGGCGCCGCTCGTGGCGATCAGTATCAGCTCCTTCAGGGCCCTCGATGTGGGCATACAAGGGAAGCGGGAACCCAGGCGGTGCCCGCTCGCACAAGGGCCTCGGCACCACCTGATGGGCCCCCTCGTCCAGGCCACGGGGGACGAGCCATTTCTTCGGCGGGAGCAGGTCAGGTTCTTCTCGGGGAGCCTTTCCCTTATCTGCCGTCGCGGACCGGCGGATCAGAGCCATCGCAGCAAGACGGAGCAAGGACCGGGAAGAAGGAGAAGCAAGGGGGGATGAACTGGAAGGGTGCATGCCGTTTCGTACTTATAGCCCATGAAGGCCAACCGTCGACCTCCACGATCGCAGGTAATCATGACCCGCTTTGCATGCAGGGACTTGTCCAATCCATGCAATTGCCGAGCCGTCGTGGGGGAGTGGAGACGCCCACGTCCAATCAACCGCCACGCGGCGCCCAAGGCCGCAGGCTGTTAGGGCCCATGGCGCTTCGCTCTTGCCCTTCCGCCTCCCTGCATGACCAAGTCCGGGCGCGCCTTGGGCCCGGGGGCTACTGTCGGCATTCTGGGAACGGGGGTCCCCAGACTTGCCTGCCTGCGGCCTGCGGCGTGGCTCAAAGGGGGGCCCAGCATGGCCCATCTTTGCCAACACAGACCCAAGACCCTCGCGAGGGGCCAAGCCTCGCGGGGCGGACAACGGGGAGCTTCCTCAGGCACGGCCTCATCAGGCTGGCTCGCGAGGAGGCGGAGAGATCAAGGCGGGGTACCTCACGAGGTGCCCGTGACGCAAGCCATGACGACCGAAGGCGCCAGGCGGGTGCCAGCCCGCGCAGCGTCCTCCTTTCCTCTTTGGTGCAAAGGGAGCAAGTGCAGCCGCGGAGTACCGAGGCATCAGGCAAAGGTTGCCATTTCGGTGCAACAAGACCAAGACCAGGAGGACTGCAAGATGGAGGTCATTGTGGAGCCCAAGACGGCGTCACCACCAGAGCTTTGTGCAGGCGAAGACTACTTTTGTCAGGATAGCTGGTACTAGTTGTCCCCCTTCAAATTAGCCCGCCATTGTTGGCTCCCTTCCCGCTCGATATTTGGGAAGAGGGCCAGGGCCTCTATAAATAGGATCAGCCACCCACAGAAAGGGGACAGAGAGAGAGAGAGAGAGAGAAATCAAGCAAGCAAGCAAGCAAGTAGTCAGGGGGACAACGGGAAGAGATCTGGTAGAACCCTAGCAGAGAGACGAGGAAAGGAAAGAGAGAGAGAAGGGTGACTGAGCTCCTCCCAGCAGTTCATCACCCCAGCCAAGAGCAGACCCTCGCGAGGCTGTTCTTCCTTGTATTGTTCCTCATCATCAGCCCAAGAGGCAATCCACCACACCACACACTAAAGTAGGTTATTACACCACAACGGTGGCCCGAACCCTGTGTCATTTGTGTTGTTCTTTCCATTGCTTAGATCTTAGCGAGGCGGAGGGGTGCAGGTAGGTAGGAGGCGAAATCTCCGCGCGCACCCCAGTGTTCAAACCTCAAGGGTCTGCCAGAACCCGAAATCTGACAGTATTGACTGGAACGAGAATGCAACAAAACAATAAGAATTAAGGCCACGATGATGCAATCGCAGTGGTGGTTACAGAAGGCAAGAAGAAAGATGGATCCACGAACGTACGACCTCCTCCTCCTCAACTTAGTGCGTCGGGCCACCGACCGGCGGCTAAGGAGCGGCGGCTTTTGTGGCGAGGTCGAGGTTCTTCTCAGCAAAGGCATCCAAGGCTTCCAGCCAGTTGAGGAAGGCCAACATCGTAGTGTCCTCACTGGCCTTGTAGATACCTGTGTACATGATTTCCTCGTACATGTGGATGTGTAGGTCGACGAATTCTTGCAGGGCGAGGCGCCTCGCAGCGAGCATGACCTCCAAGTGGACATTCTTCGTGGCGCCGGCGGGAAGTCGCAGGACCACCAGTGCTTGAAAGAGGTTCTGGCCATGGAGGCCGATTAGGGTGGCAGGCAATGAGGAGCCCGGGCGCGCGGGCCGGAGGAGTACGGCGATGTCGTCCGCGAGCTTCTTGAGGACGGTGAACTTGTTGCTGGTGGCACCGATCATCTGGTCCAACTGAGAGTCGTAGTTGGCGTCGAAGGCGGCCATCCACCAGCCGGTCTCCAACACCGACTGGAGACGATCCTCGGCGCCATGCCGCAGGCCAGCATCGTGGACCATCTAGCGCAGCCGCTGGCCGCTCACGAGCATCGCCGCCATGGGTCTAGAGTGAGCTCTTTTGCGCTTAGTGTAGGTGCTTAGGCAAATGCTTATGTGCGTACGATGTGGTAGATGCATTGGAATGGAGGGGCGCCTTTATATAAGGGCAATGAGGGAAAACTGCGTTGCATTCACATCGTGCAACCTCTTTTCCCGGACCTCCTCCCATTACTTCCCTCATGCATTAATTGAAGGTGGATGCATTGGCCGTTCAACATATCGGGAACCGCTACTCCCTCCCTCGTCTGCATTACAGCCGTATCGGGAACTGCACCGCTCGCTGTCAAATCAAATACTCCCTCTGTCTAGGTGAGTATTAAGTCATCTTACGAAAACCAAATAGTAAACACATAGGCGTGGTGCATTAACTCTCACGTTGTTTGTTATTTTTTTGACATAAATAGAGGAATCAACAAAGATGAGATGTGGGGCGTGTATGCTTTTAATGACTTGATACTATCAAACATGACATGCAGTGGTCAGTTCGTTGCACAAGAACAAATACAACCCACGTCAGCACACACGCATCTTATATAGCATCACATCCAATGGCTATAAAAGATGAATGAGACCAAATTATATCTCATCAGATGAGTTCTAGCAAAACTGTATTAATAATACTTAGTACTCCTGCGCCATGTATCATATATTAGTATCATGTAGTACTTTATTTATTTATGAGGTATCCAGATGGCACTGCACCGCCAAGAAAAGAGGGTAACATCAAAATTATGGACTACTTTTTTGAGTATGTTGGTAAGGTTCGGTCATAGTCACTTGTTGAAATCTCTAAAAATACAAATACTCCCTCCATCCGGAAATACTTGTCATCAAAATGGATAAAAGGAAATGTATCTAGACGTATTTTAGTTTTAGCTACATCTGTCGGATTTCGGGTTTCGGCAGACCCTTGAGGTTCGAACACTAGGGTGCGCGCGGAGATTTCACCTCCTACCTACCTGCACCCCTTCGCCTCGCTAAGATCTAAGCAATGGAAAGAACAACACGAATGACACAGGGTTTATACTGGTTCGGGCCACCGTTGTGGTGTAATACCCTACTCCAGTGTGTGGTGTGGTGGATTGCCTCTTGGGCTGATGATGATGAACAATACAAGGAAGAACAGCCTCGCGAGGGTCTGCTCTTGGCTGGGGCGATGAACTGCTGGGAGGAGTTCAGTCACCCTTCTCTCTCTCCCTCTCTTTTCCTTCTCTCGTCCTTTTTCTCTTCCCTCGTCCCCCTCTTCTCTTGTTCTGTGGGTGGTTGGTCCTATTTATAGAGGCCCTGGTCCTCTTCCCAAATATCGAGCGGGAAGGGAGCCAACAATGGCGGGCTAATTTGAAGGGGCACAGCTAGTACCAGCTATCCCGACAAAAGTAGTCTTCGCCTGCACAAAGCTCTGGTGGTGACGCCGTCTTGGGCTCCACAATGACCTCCATCTTGCAGTCCCCCTGGTCTTGGTCTTGTTGCACCGAAATGGCAACCTTTGCCTGATGGCTCGGTACTCCGCGGCTGCGCTTGCTCCCTTTGCACCAAAGAGGAAAGGAGGACGCTGCGCGGGCTGGCACCCGCCTGGCGCCTTTGGTCGTCATGGCTTGCATTACGGGCACCTCGTGAGGTACCCCGCCTTGATCTCTCTGCCTCCTCGCGAGCCAGCCTAATGAGGCCGTGCCTGAGGAAGCTCCGCGTCGACCGCCCCGCGATGCTTGGCCCCTCGCAAGGGTATTGGGTCTGTGTTGGTGAAGATGGGCCGTGCTGGGCCCTCCCTTTGAGCCATGCCGCTGGCCGCAGGCAGGCAAGTCTGGGGACCCCCGTTCCCAGAACGCCGACAGTAGCCCCGGGGCCCAAGGCGCGCCCGGACTTGGCCGTGCAGGGAGGCGGAAGGGCAAGAGCGAAGCGCCGCGGGCCCTAACAGCCTGCGGCCTTAGGCGTCGCGTGGCGGTTGATTGGACGTGAGCGCCTTAGCAACCGTGCGAGTTGATAAAGGAGTGGCATCTGCCTAGGCTTTGCTTTTTGCTTTCTCCGGTTGCTGCTCAGATCCCCTTTCTTGCGCCTCTCCTTCCTTCCTCCAAAGTTTCCATATCTACTCCGACCGCGTGACCTAGGAAGCCATGGCACCTCATCAGCCCCCGGCCGTAGCTTGGTACTCATCTGCCCTGGACTCGCCGAACGTGTCGAAGGCGAGCCTTGCCCGGTTTCGCCGGATGGCGGCGGCGCGGGGCATCGACGGGGCGAAGGTGTTCAAGGCCGGCTCCGCCACCCCTGAGGGTCAAGGGAGCACCTTCTATCTGTTCTTCGTAAGTGCCATTGCTGCTGGTCTGGTGCCTCCCTTCTCCGAGTTCTTCTTCTCCGTCCTCCGCGATTACAAGCTACATGCTCTGCATCTCCACCCCAACTCCGTCCTTCTCCTGGCAATCTTCGCCTATTACTGAGAGGCTCACGTAGGGGTGCAGCCCTCAGTGGCCTTGCTGCACCACTACTTCTACCTCCGGACCTCTCGCGGTCCTGCTTCCGCGTGCGGGAGCTTCATCGCATACGGCAGCGCCATTGCCATCTCGAACCCCGGGAAAAGGATTGAGGGCTTCAGGAGCAAGTGGGTCCTGGCGGATGCTGGGCGCATTCACCCTCGGCTGATCTTTCCCATGGAGCAGCTCACGAGCTCTAGCGATTGGGGTCGAGCGGAGCTCGCGGACCCCCGCACGAAGCTGGTGTTGGAGAAGATGGATGCGGATCTGAGGCCGGCCAACATGGCGGCGGCGAAGCTGACCGGCGCGTCGCTGCTGAGGGAATTCCTGGAGCACCAGCTGGCTCCGCTTCGGCTGTACTCACTCCCGATGTGGAGGCCCCATCCGAGCCCCGCGGCCTTGGCCGACGGAGATCTGCCTGCGGTCCTCCAATCTCTAGTCGGGGGCGATGTGGCGAGGTTGGAGGGTGCTCCTACGCCCTTGTTCCTCCGCGACGACTGGGAGCAGGTAGTGGAGTCCATGCCCGTCTTCAATGGGGATGGGCTCGTGCCCATGGAAACTCCCGAGGAACCGGTGGACGTGCCCTCTGACGACTCTAGCGAAGAGGAGGAAGGAGGGGAGCGGGAAAGAGGGCCTAACTCCGAGGCAACTAACGGAGAGTCGAGAGCTCCCCTCCCCCGGTGCAGGTCCCGCGTTCTCCGCCTCTCTCCGAGCGATGACGACGAGGATGACGACGAGCAGGACGGCGGGAGCTTGCCCCCGATCCCGGAGAAGGACAGGACCGGGCTGATCTCCCGCGGGTCTGCCCCGGCTCCGAGGCGGACCGCACCTTCCGCTTCCAAGCTTCCCGAGCTTGACCCTTCCAGCCGGCTTTCAGGCTTCAAATTTGGCCAGAGGCCGCTCGAGCTCACTGGCGATGACCCGTAAGCGTTTGATTCTTGTCTTTATTTCTTATTCTGCTTCTGAGGCTTGACGTCCGCATCTCTTGGACAGGTTGGCGCCCGCAGCAAAGAAGTCGAAGGGAGCTCCTGAGGTTCCATCCATGGCAGCGCCTCTGCTCGTGAAGGAGGGTGACCGCGACGCACGGGCTTCTCCTGCCCGGTCGTCCTCGCGAGGCTTGGCTGAGCCGGCTGGGGCGAGCTCAGCCCCCACGGCCCAAGTGACTCCCGAGGTGTCCTTGCCTGCCGCCGCCACTACAGCCATTGGGGCGCAGCAGACTCCGCCTCAGGATGCTGTGGCCGCGCAGCCGCCTTCTCCTCCTACTCCACCTACTGCTGTCTCTCTAACTCCTTCTATCGTTCTGGATCGTGCTGTCGCTGAGCTGGACCGACTGCGACAAGATCTTCTTGGTGCCGACCCTCGCTTGGTGGCCGGGCGCTTGAAGCTGGCTTCCGGATGGGTTCGCTCCGACGCTTCGATTCGGGCGGCGTTGGTCCAGGCCTCGACGGCTTGCGATGAGGAGAAGCAGGCCATCCTTGAGGCGAAGGCTGCTCGTGATGCAGCCCTGGGGGAGGTGGTCGACGTCCGTGGTCGCTACAAGGCGCTGGAGGACGAGCTGCAGGGCCTGCGGGACCAGCTCGTGAAAGAGGTCCGCCTTCGCCAAGAGCAGGAAGAAGGTGTGAAGGCTCGCGAGTCAGCCATCAAGGAGAGGGAGGTCAAGCTCAGGAAGCGCCGCGACCGCCTAGGCGCGCTGGAGCGAGAGTTGGGGGCGAGGAAGGCCGAGCTGGACGACAAGGCCCTGGTTGTTGCCGAGGACCGCGTGGCCTTCACGGAGATGGAGGCGAAGGCTCGCTCCTCGCTGAGGACGCTTTATGACAGCGGCCTGGAGAGCCCGCTGGCTGGCGCCGAGGACGGCCCCGCCAAGCTGCTTCCCTTCCTGGTTCGCGCTCTTGAAGATGTCACCCTTGGCCTTGGCCCCACGGCGGAGGCCGAGGCGCGTGTCCTGTCTTCTGCAGCACTGACGCGGGTGCTCACCCACATCTACCTTCGCAATCCTGACGTCGACCTCGACGGCCTGTTGGAGCCAGTAAGCGGCGAGTGTGCCGCTGCCGCTGCCAAGGCCGTGAAGGGTCGCGCGGAGGCTCTGCTGGGGAAGTTTCGGGCCTTCAGCACCAAGCCGAAGCAAGGCGCTGCCGACCCCACTGCTCCATGAGGCGCACCCACTCCGCGATGCTCCACCGCCGACAAGTGACTCCGTTGTGGCTCTTGTCCTGCCTTTAATTCCTGCACATGTATCATGCCTCGGGGAGGCATTTAAACTTGCGTTTGGCATTGAGATAACAGTGTGGACTGTAATATTTGCTTTTGAATTCCTTGAAATTTGCACTTTTCCTTCCTACTTGCTTATGTTCTACGCCGGCAGAGCCCGGCCCCGCGCATACCTCACCCAGCGTTAGTCCTGACCGGAAACCAGGACGGGGCCAAGGAGTGAGGGGCTACGTGACAAGTTAGGCTCCTGAGTCGCGATGCTCAGGAGTCCCCCTTGGCGCACGAACAGCAAGTAGGGAGGTGTGATGTGGGTGGATCTACCGTTCTACATCTACAGAGCCCGGCCGCGCGCATACCTCACCCAGCGTTAGCCTTTCAGAACTAAGGAGTGAGGGGCTACGTGACCAGTTAGGCTCCTGAGTTGCGATGCTCAGGAGTCCCCATTGATGCTCAAACGGCCTTCGTACCTTGGCTCCGCTCGGGGAGAGACGCGCGACGAACCAGGCCCGGGGGGGCCTGGCTGGGCGGCGTGCGTCTGGGCGTGACCCAGGCGCAACCCCCGTGCCCAGCCCCCTCGCGTGGCACTCCCAAGGGGAGGCGTTACGATGAGGCTAGACACTGAGCTCTGGGCTCCCTGAGGTTGATGCGGCCCGGGGGCCACCCTCAGTTGTTTATCACCAGCACGGAGCATAGCGCTTCCGTATGTGTACGAGCATAGCCGCTCCTTGGTAGTGTCGTCAGCCAGCGCGGAGCATGGTGATTCCACTGGTACGTGGGAGGGGCCCCCCCTCCGGGAGGAGCCCCCGGGGCATGTACATCCCCGCCCTGACACATGACTGGCATGGTAGGGCCTGGCGAGGTGTATCGGGGCACCCGTGGGCCAGCGCGGGACTCACGGGGCCCTACCTCTAGGCGGGTTGCGCCTGGCACTGGGCCTTATCTTGTGATGTGTCCCTGCAAATTTGGTTAGATGCCGGCACTCTACGTCCTTGGGTCCCGGCCCTCGAGCTGGTCTCAGCCGTCGCTAGTATGCCATGTCGCGGTGCCGTGGACAAGGCCAGAGGGTGAGGGCTGGAGAGCTAGTAAGAGCCCTGAGTCGCGATGCTCAGGTACCCCCCCTTTAACGTTCAAGCGGTCGGCATGGAGAAGAAGAGGTGTCGTGGGCCGGCATCAAATAATAAAGCATGGTGGGTATGACGCATAACCGGAAATAACTGCAAATGAGATACACACCGCTGGGTCTGGCCCGAGCGACTTGGGGATCGTGCAGCCCGAGGGGCGCCCCCAACAAGGTAAGCTAACAACATGAAATAATAGGGATACATGCCGCAGGGACAGACCCACGCGGCCTGGGAATAATGCAGCCCTGGGGGGGCGCTCCCAGCTGGAAGCGAAACTTGAAAGATGTCACTTGATGACGTTGAGGACGAAGGGGTGTTGGTGTAGGAGACTCGGTGGGCTGCGGAAGCCGATCCTCACGAGCCCCAAGCCCAGGGGCCTCAGGAGGCTCCAGAGGCGCTGGTGGCTCCCTGCAGGCCATCTCCATCGCCGCCAGGGCTGCGGAATGCCTGGCCTCTTGTGCCTCCATGATGCCCCTCATGAGGCGCTGGTACGTGACAGCCGCGTTCGGCAAGCCGTAAGGCATGCGAACGCAGCTGTGGGTGGACCTCCGCAGCGCCCCACTCGTGAGGGCCAGAGGCGCTCCAAAGAGGCGACTCGGTTGAGCCCTGGTATGTTGATGCAGACGCACAGCCCACCATCCTCACCTGGATGGGGAGCCACTGCTGGTAGACGGCGGCCGCCTTTCATGACCCTTGACTCCTGTAGCTCCTAAATGGCCTTGCCGACGAACTCCTGTGGGTCCGGCTCTCCTTGCCTTACTCCTTCTTGAGGGAAACGTGCTTCAAAGCACGCCTCCATGTGGTGCCCAAACGCCTCCCTCGTGACCCTAGCCAGGTCGGTGGCCCTCCAGGGGAGAGCCCCCGAGCCCTGCCTGAGGAGGGCACCGGGCGCGCTTTCCTATGCGACGGAAGGAGGTTCCCCCTGGGCAGGCACGGGCCCAGAGGGGCCTGCCTCCTGAGGGACCGGGCCGGACAATGTCTTCTTCTTCTTGGGGGTGGTCTCGGGAAGCCTCCTGCTTCCGCGATCCGGGTCTTCCAGTGACGCGGCCTGAAAGGCTCATTCCGGGGAACACACTGCGTCCTTCTCTTCACAGGGCACCATGATGACTCCACCACTTCCTGGCATCTTGAGGACGTTGTAGCCGTGGTGAGTTACAGCCATGAACTTGGCCAGCGTCGGGTACCCAAGGATGGCGTTGTACGGCAGGCGAATGTGAGCGACGTTGAAGTCGATGAGCTCGGTGTGGTAGTTGTCACGTGTCCCGAAGGTGACAGGGAGGTGGACCTACCCAATCGGGGCCGTGGAGCCGTCGGTGATTCCGGAGAAGGGCTTGGTTGGCTGAAGCTGGCTATATGGCACTTGAAGATTGTTGAATGTTTCCACGAACAGGACGTTGAGCCCTCCCCCGCTATTGATGAGGGTCCTGGTGACCACCACGTTGCTGATGATTGGGGAACAAAGCATCGGGAGGACTCCGGCTGTAGCCGCACACTTGAGCTGATCTGCTGAGCTGAACATGATGGCGCATGCCGAACACCTAAGAGGGCGCGTGGCTTCAAGCCTGAGGAGGACTGCATTCACTTCGCGGGCGAACTGCTTGAAGATGCGTTGAGAGGCTGGGGCCTGAGCCCCGCCCAGGATGCAAGCGATCGCGCGCGGCTCCTGGAAGCCCCCAGCCCCCTTGTCTTGGTGGTGGTCCTCGTTTCTCCTTGGCTGCGGCGGCAGGGGAGGGAGGCCTGCGTTGCCATGCTGGTGATCCTCGCGAGGCTGATCCCTCCAGTCTCCCTCACGAGGCGGGTCTTGCCAGTGATCCTCGCGAGGTTGATCGCGCCACCCTTGGCGCGGGCCACGGTCTTCCCAGCGTCCTGCGTTCCTTCCTCCTCCTCGACCATAGCCCCGGTCACCGTGGTCGGGGCGACGACCGATCCTTCCTTCTCGCACGGCTCGGAGCTCTTGACATTCGTTGGTGTTGTGGGTGTGGAGGTCGTGGTACACACAGTACCGGCTGCCCTTGGAAGGTTCGGGCTGATCTCTTCCCCGCTTGGTGTCTGGTTCTGCCGCGAGCACGGTAGCCCCCTTGCGCTTCACGTCCTTGGCCTTGGGCTTCTTCTCTTCTGGGTCTGCAGCAGGCAGCTCGAGGAGGGAGAGACGCCCTTCCTCAGCCCTGGCACACTTGGTCGCCAAGTTGAACAGCTCCAAGGAAGTGCACAGGTCTTCATGCATCGCCAGCTCCTCCTTCATCTTGACATCGTGCACGCCGTCGGAGAAGGCTGAGATGATGACCTCCTCAGTCACCTTGGGAATCTTGAGGCGTGCGTTGTTGAAGCGCTGGATGTACTTCTGCAGAGTCTCCCCGGGTTGTTGCTTGATGCGGCGCATGTCGCTCACGGCGGGTGGCCGGTCGCGAGTACCTTGGAAGTTGGCGATGAAGCGGGTGCGCATCTCGTCCCAGGAAGAGATCGTGCCTGGAGCCAGGTTCAGGAGCCAGGTGCGGGCCCCGTCCTTGAGCGCCATGGGAAACCAGTTCGCCATGACCTTCTCGTCTCCGTTGGCAGCTTCAATGCCCAACTCGTAGAGCTGGAGGAACTCCGCAGGGTCAACCATGCCGTCGTAATGAGGAGGCAGGTCCGGCTTGAACTTGTAGGGCCACGCGACACTGCGTAGCTCGATGGTGAAGGCACGGTAGCCAGTTGTGGCCACGGGAGGCCCTGGGTGACGGTGAGCTTGGTCTTGCATGTCCCCACGCGCTGCAGCTAGGTCTTGACATGCGGGAGCAGGAGCATGGTCGCGACGTGCTGGAGCAGGGAGCGCCCGGGCAGCTTCTTGTGGGCGAGGGACTTCTTGGCAGCTCTGCTCTTGCCGTGTTGGCACCTGATGGAGCGGGTTCCGCCCAGGGGCCATGCGCCTTGGAGCCATGGTGCCTTATTGTGGAGGAGGCGGCCGGGGCGCCGCCGGAGCTTCGTCGCCTGCGCGGGGCGGGGTGTGGTGCAGTGGAGTGGACGGTGCAGGAGAGCCCCCTGCGGCGCGGAAGAGCTCGGCGACGCGGTCGAGCCATTCTTTGTAGACGTCATCGACGGGACGGTAGCGCAGGAGCTCGTTTGCCGCGATGAGCACAGCTCGAGCCTCCATGGGTGCGCGGAGCGCGCGGGATGAAGAACCAGCTGGCGTGAGCGAGGGAGTAGCGGTGCGACCGTCTTGCCGCACGGACGGATGCTGAGACGATGCTTGCTGCTCGTCCCCTGCCGGGCCGGTGGCGGCGTTGACGGCAGGTGACGGGGAACGGCGAGGACGCCCGCCGACAGGAGCCGTCTGGGCAACGCGGGAAGCGAGAGCGGCCCGATGCTCGGCGGCTTGCCCGACGAGTGTCAGACATGGGTGCGATGGTCGGAGGAGAACGGGGCGGTGGACGACGAATTCCGGCGCACCCCTACCTGGCGCGCCAAATGTCGGATTTCGAGTTCCGGCATACCCTTGAGGTTCGAACACTGGGGTGCGCGCGGAGATTTCGCCTCCTACCTACCTGCACCCCTCTGCCTCGCTAAGATCTAAGCAATGGAAAGAACAACACGAATGACACAGGGTTTATACTGGTTCGGGCCACCGTTGTGGTGTAATACCCTACACCGCTGATGATGATGAACAATACAAGGAAGAACAGCCTCGCGAGGGTCTGCTGTTGGTTGGGGTGATGAACTGCTGGGAGGAGTTCAGTCACCCTTCTCTCTCTCCCTCTCTTTTCCTTCTCTCGTCCTTTTTCTCTTCCCTGGTCCCCCTCTTCTCTTGTTCTGTGGGTGGTTGGTCCTATTTATAGAGGCCCTGGTCCTCTTCCCGAATATCGAGCGGGAAGGGAGCCAACAATGGCGGGCTAATTTGAAGGGGGACAGCTAGTACCAGCTATCCTAACAAAAGTAGTCTTCACCTGCACAAAGCTCTGGTGGTGACGCCGTCTTGGGCTCCACAATGACCTCCATCTTGCAGTCCTCCTGGTCTTGGTCTTGTTGCACCGAAATGGAAACCTTTGCCTGATGCCTCGGTACTCCATGGTTGCACTTTCTCCCTTTGCACCAAAGAGGAAAGGACGATGCTGCGCGGGCTGGCACCCGCCTGGCGCCTTTGGTCGTCATGGCTTGCGTCACGGGCACCTCGTGAGGTACCCCGCCTTGGTCTCTCCGCCTCCTCGCGAGCCAGCCTGATGAGGCCATGCCTGAGGAAGCTCCACGTCGGCCGCCCCACGAGGCTTGGCCCCTCCGAGGGTCTTGGGTCTGTGTTGGTGAAGATGGGCCGTGCTGGGGCCCCCTTTGAGCCACGCTGTAGGCCACAGGCAGGCAAGTCTGGGGACCCCCGTTCCCAGAACACCGACAACATCTCTTTTTATCCATTTTGATGACAAGTATTTTCGGACGGAGGGAGTAGAAAACAGAGTTGGTGATGATGGTGTGTGTGCCATCCTGCAATATAGGCCGTCGGATTTATATCTAATGGATAGGAAAGGAACTATGGCAATTTTGCAAAAATATACCCACACGTCTATCCACGTTCGCAAATAAGGCCTTCCCTCGTTCAACCTTTTCTCTCACAAGATAAACTACTCATACAAATGCATCTTGATGTTCTGTGCAATGCACATGCAGCTAGCTTATTTCTTTTAAAATAGTTGCTGCGATAATTGGGTTGAAGTGATATATTTTATGTCTGTCCCGAATGATTTCAGATTCACTAGTAACAAATAAAAAGTTGCCTTGTTAATTAACAGAAAACAGGGTGAAAACTATCACATGAGGCCGGTAAAAACAAGGCACACTGGGTTCAGCGTCATCGTCACTACAGCTGTGCGCGCGCGAGAAGTCTACATATCGAGGGGGCTACCGAGCGAGGCACTGAGACACAATGTTTGAGAGAGAAACCAATTGACAGATTATGATCAGATCGAGTTGTCACCCTTCTGCTGTCATTGTTGGGGGGGGAGGGGGAGGGAGAGAAAGACGTATCGAGAGTGTGCGTGGTAGGCAGGCACAACTAACGAGTGTGTGTGTGTGTTTGAAAGAGGAGTAGATAGATTATTATCAAGATCGATGTGCCACCCTACTCCTTCGGTGCCGGGTAGTGTGTGTGTATGTTTGAGAGAGAAGCCAGTCGATAGATTAGTATCAAGATCGAGGTGTCACCCTACTCCTTCGGTGTTGGGAAGTGTGGGTGTGGGGGGGGGGGCAGTGACACTCACATATCTCTACTCTTATAAAGAAGAGTTGGTGATGACGGTATTCCTGCCATCCTGCAATATAGGCCATCCGATTTATATCTGACAGACAGGAAGGAAACTATGGCAATTCTGCAAAAAGATACCCACACCCCTCTCCGCATTTGCAAATAAGGCATTCCCTCGTTCATCCTTTTCTCCCACAAGATAAACTTCTCATACAAATGCATCTTGATGTTCCATGCAACGCATGGGCATCTTGCTAGCAGGGAGAAGGAGTTTGTGTGACACATATCTAGCTATATTAAGGGATAGGTAGATAGCATATGTGTGAGAGACATTATTATACTTTGAGACATTAGTGGCTGTGGGTGGGCAGAATTAAAGGGGTGGGCGTGTTAGACATAGAGAGCGTGTGTGTTTCTATGAGAGAAACTTGTAGGACGGGGTAGAAAGACAAATTTAACCCCGACGGAGGGAGAGAAATACATGAAGTGCGCGCATGTGATTCCGATGCCCACAGGGAAATGAGATATGTATGCGCGTGAGAGAGATTGCACAATTCATTCACGTATCACTATCTAGCGATCGTGGACGTGCATCGCTTGAACATAAGTCAATATCTACTTCGTATCGTGGCCAAAGGTACAATATCGATTCAACGCTATAAAGATTGGACACTCACATATCACATTTTTTTCTATTTAAATAAACCTTTTTAGTTGTGCATGCCAAAGTTACAGTGATGTTTCTTCAAACAACCAATGTAGCTATCATGTACATGCACCATTGTTACTCTTGCATTCAAATTCATTAGTCTTGGATGATTTAAGTTTCTATTTTGAAGTAATAGATGTAATATTCATATATGAATTCAACGGGTACGCAATTTATGAAATGGAGGCTATGTAATCATATGAGGTAACACTTTTAAGTAGCTGACTACAATATCCATTTCTTTTTGTGCGCCTCTACACTAACACGTCAATGCATTATGTTTAAAGTAAATAACCAATGGCACTAAATTATCTATTTACATGAGAAATACATAGGCTGAGCGTTTGATCCCTTTTTTGTGAACGCACCACTACACCTGTACGATTGGCCGCGCCCGTGTGAACGTCCAAGTTATCGGCGCATCATCCCGAGTTATTGTCTTTTTTTCTGGGGTGGACTTTACACCAGTTATTAACTATTGATGTGTGCCCCGTGTACACAGTCTAGCATGACCTTCCCGCTAGCACGGTCCAAAATTAGTTGAAACTGGATACGAACGATCCCGCGGACGGCAAAATCTCCCGCCTCCTTCTAAAATTTCCGCCACCTTAGTCTTTAGCATGCGAAATCCCCCTTTTGTCCTTGGTGCACGGAGACCAACAGTTACAATACCGCCCTCATCTACATGATAGGTCGGGGCTGCTTTGGTAACTTTCGGTTCCCCCACTACATGGCACCCCCATTTCCTCTCCCCCTCCCGCAAAAACGACTAACTCCACAGCACTAGAGCATCTTACATCACGTCGTCCGTACTTCATCGCCCTTTCTCCCCTCCTCTCTCGAAACCCTAGACTGCTCATCCACCGGCGTACCATAGCCCATTCACTGCCAGCGGCGTCCACCTCGTCAGATCTGCTTCTCCGGCCGCATCTACCCCTCCCACCTCCCCTAGAAACAAGTAGACTGCTCATCCACCACTGTACCACAACCCATTCAGTGCCGGCCTTGTCCACGGCGCCGGATCTGCTTCGCCGGTACTCTCGCCAACCACCGTGCATCTGCAGCGGCTCATTCGTACTCCCCACTGGAGACGCTTCGTCCACACCCCCTGGAGCCGCCCCACCGATGCCCCCGTCGACGGCCTCTGATCCTCTTCGCCGACACCTTCCTCAACCCTACCAGAGCCGCTTCGCCGACACCTTCGTCAACCCCGCTAGAGTAGCTTCGCCTATACCATTCTCAACCCTACCGGGGCCGCTTTGCCAACTCACAAGTCCATGGCCTCAGATCCGCTTCCTCGCACCCTCATCCAACCTACCGGAGCAGCTTCTGATGCCCCGTCCACGTCCGCAGATCCGCATCGTCGACACCACCCTTAACCCAACCACCGGAGCAGCTTCTGACGCCCCGTCCACGGCCGCAGATCCGCATCGTCGACACCATCCTTAACCCAACCACCGGAGCAGCTTCTGACGCCCCGTCCATGGCCGCAGATCCGCGTCGTCGACACCGTCCTTAACCCAACCACCGGGGCAAGTTCACCTACGCCCTCATCCACGGCCATAGATCCGCTTCGCCCACACCGTAGTCCACCCTACCGGAGCCGCTTCACAAACACCCTACTCGACGGTTCTAGATCCCCTTACCGGACCCCGATAGCCAGCGCAGCATCATCACCCTCTACGTTTCTAACCTGATTCCCACCATCTGGAGAGATGCCAAGCACCCGCCACGGCCTAGGTACTTGTCACCTTTAAACCCGTCCAGCATCACCTGCCCGATGTACTTCAAATATACTAACCGGTCGCTGTTACCTGTTATGCAGCTGGCAAAAACTACAAGGACGATGTTTCTTCTGGATCTAACAGCTTGGCCAACCAAGATCCTGGACTAAGGCATTGCTATGATCTTGTAAGCGCGTCTCTCTCTCTTGTATTGTTCTGTGCCTGCCAGCGTGCTTTGCTAGGATTTTCGACCAGTAATCCCTATGTGCAGACGATGATTTCTACTACTGGCTGCTAAATTAGACATGTAGATGTCATACATGATACTACCTCGTACCTCCATTCCTAAATATAAGTCTTTCTAGAGATTCCACTATAGGCTACATACGGAGCAAAATGGGTGAATCTACACTCGAAAATGCATCTATATACATATGTATGTGGTCCATACTGGAATCTCTACAAAGACATATATTTAGGAACAGGGGCAGTACATTACACAAAATCGTAGGTGGCATGTAGGAATTCTAGTGCACTACATTAGGCTCCCTTAGAGTGCCTGCTAGTCCAGCATACAGAGTCATGGCTAGTTTATGGTTCGCACACAATCGTTAATTGGTGGTTTAAATATGTGCAAGGGATATGCAATGTTGTATCATGTAGAGATGTCTGAAATTAGCCGTGTCAACTTGCAGATAGGGTTACACAATGAAAAAGTACAAGATGTATGTGGCAATTTCATGGAACATCGCAAAAAAAGGAGAGGCAGCGGTGAGCCTATACAGTGTGCTATGGTACGTCCCTCCTCCATTGCAATCATCGTGACATGTTATTTGTATGCCAGTTCTATTAGCCAAGTTTCTTAGGGACAATTATTACGAGTTATCCTAAGAAAATAAGCACCTGTGAATATAAGCTCCCTGTAATAAACCAACCAGTTCTTTTCATTGTGTTTTCAACTTATCTTTGGTATGATCAGTGGAAAGTCTAGATTGCATTATATTTTTTCATTTTGCTGCCCATATGGAAATTAATTTGAGTTGCAAACATCACAAATTGAACCCAATGCAGTAATTAATATGATAGGAAAGCAGACCATCACTATTTTCTCAAAATGCAAATACAAAGATACCATCTACTTTGGTCAATGTTTTCCATAGAGATCCCATTGCCTAATTTAAACGAAGAACGCATGACCCACATTTAAATGAAGAACAATTATTTATTGAAATTCGATGGTCCAAGTGGCTGGTTATTATCATATAGTAGCACCACCTGAAAGCATCATATAGCAGCAGCAGCTCATAGCAACTCATCATACAGCAGCAGCAGTCTGCAATTCATCATATACCAGCAGCAGCTCATAGCAATTCATCATATAGCAGCAGGAGCAGCTCATAGCAATTCATCATATAGCAGCAGCAGGAGCAGCTCATAGCAATTCATCATATAGCAGCAGCAGGAGTAGCTTGTAGCAACTCATCATATATCAGCAACAGCTCATAGCAATTCATCATATAACAACAGCAGCAGCTCATATCAACTCATCATACAACAACAACAGCTCATAGCAATTCATCATATAGCAGCAGCAGGAGCAGCTCATAGCAATGCATCATATAGCAGCAGCAGAAGCAGCTCATAGCAATTCATCGTATAGTGGATCAGAATGAAAATTTGGCAAAAAATCAAAGGAGATCCTCACCTTGTTGGATGAGCTCATCCTTCAACAACACCTCAAGGCCATGGCCTGGGAGGAGGGGAGGGGGAATAAGGTGCCTTCTGCCGCAGTGTGGCATCAGCCGTAGTTGTGCAGCGCCAGCCGGAGTAGTGCGTTGGACGAACCATAGTGGAGCAGCTGCTGGAGACCATGAGAATGAGGGGCGGCGCCAGAGGGAGGAGCAGCCAGGGAGATTTGCCCCTACCCGTCGGCCATGTAGCCTAGATGGACATAGCATCGTCGAGGACCAGGCCAGATGGGACCAGTGGCGCCGGCTCACTGGAGGAACCCTAGTGCTGCAGGCAGGAGATCGAGGTAGAGGGAAGGGGAGAGAAGATGCAAGCGGGCAGGGTAATGAATGCTTGCGTGTTTGTTTTTACTTGAGGGTCAGGTGTGACACGGGTGTCAGCAGTTGCATTTTGGGTGTAATATAGGCAGGCAACAGAGTCATTTCACTATTCCCCTTCCCTTCAATTTTTAGTGAGGTTCTACACGAAACACCCCCCCTCCAAAGCGAAATTAGTTAAGCCCAAGCCCATAACTCAAAAATGACTTCTAAACATCTTTTATGGCTTATTTTGACAATATGCCCTGAAAAGGCGGAATTGAACTGGCCCTTAACCTGCAATTCAATTGTGCGTGCAATGATGAATCACTCCTGCCTGCTATCTGTACATTTAGGCATCATCATACATGGCATAACCTAATACATGTGCATTCCATTGTAGAATCTGGAATATGCAATGTTTATGTTAGTTCATACATTGCACATGATGTTTAAATTCCCCTTAAATCTGGTCAGTCAAGTGATGGTCTTTAAGCCTCCTTCTTTGCTTCTTTTCTTGATATGTAAGATTTGCTCACACATCTGTTCAATTGCTTGTTTGCATCAGCCAGCCATACTAGGACTGTTTGCTTTGATTACTTGTTGTTCTTGACCTAACACTCTAACAGAGCTTGCCAATGATTTAAACACTAAGGGATGCTGTAGTGGGGCCTTGTCTAACTCATAGGTGACATAAAGGTTTGGCTTTACACTACAGTAGGCTCTCCAAGAGTACCTGGAGATCCAGTTCGAAGGTATGCCTAGTTTTTACATAGTGCAGACATAGTAAGTGCTCATTTCATTGTGTGCAAGTGCAAGAGATGTGGCATGTTTCATTATGTGGTGTTGTTTTGTTATAATCTCATTCTTTTGTGTTCACAGACTGGAAAGTATGCATATTTATCTTCCAAGGAGACGAGTAACTAGTTTGTGTCACCTTGTAGAGGGGGTGCAATGAAGATAAGATTGAGGATTTCCAAGTACAAAATGTTAGGAAGGAGCCTTGCAAGAGAAGTAGGAGCTGCGCTGAGCCTCTTCAACCTGCTAAGGTAAGTCACTGTATGCAGCTCAACAGTTCAATTCCTTGTTCGTTTCAGGCATAGTTAATTTTCTCTTTTCAATTGCTTTATTTGTCCTCAGTTAATGAGATGCCCAAATAATCATGCCTGATGTTCGGTACTTGTATCACTATTAGTTGACATAATTAAAGGCCTTACCATTTAATTACTCTGCCAAAGTGTGCATGGAGCTTTGAAGTCTATTAACCAACTATTATTGCATGAGGCTCACAATCTAGTTTATACTACACTAATGATTGCATAGTTTTACCTGCTGTAGTATGTTTGTATGAAACCCTCTGTTGTTCATTATGCTCCCTAAGAGTTTAATTGAGGCACAGAATGGCCAACTGCTTGCTTACTTATACGCAACATGCTGTCTAAATTTGTAACTTATATGTGTTTTCGATTGGGCCCCAACATCATGCTCCTCTGGTGAGCTAAGAGGGATTTCTGTATGCAGGCTGCACAGACTATCTTTTTTTATAATTTTTAAAATATCTCCTGCTTATGCCTCATGACGTGTAACATTTTTTTTGAAAGTGACGTGTAACATTATTGTTAGTCCTGTTTTGCCATGTAGTACAAAATAGTGTCTTGTTCACATCACTGTTGTAACTATCTTTTTGCCCTAGTCATGTGTACTTACAGAAACATTTCAGAATGAAGTGACATCAACACAAAGATCTGCGAGCAGTGCGGCATGGCCGTTACCGAATGATTATGGATTGGAATTGGAATGTGCTGATGTTCTCGAGCATCAACTAGAGGTGGCGAGACAACGTGTACATGATTGTCAACATATAATCAACAAGTTGAGACTGTACATGCAGGTATTAGATGCAGGAGTCAAAAAAATGAAACAAGACACTAAGGTAACCATGAAGGAATTGGAGATTTTTCAGACTGAAATTTGTGCTATCTAAATCCGGCCAATCCTATTTTCTGAAGAGATTATAGTTCAAATGGAGTTAAGTTGATGCGCGTCCATGATGTATGAGTTGTATTTGCCCAGTGTATGTAATTTGTTGTTTGTGTATGCTTTATTATCACCTGTGCCGAACCATAATGCCCAGTAGGTATAATCGGCTGTAATTTCTTTATTGTATAGTGTAGGGTTATTCTACCTTTCTATGCCTTGATCTCTTTGTTGTATAGTGTATGATTTTTAGAGGTGATAGTATTGAGTATGACAATTCTTTGAATATGCTATATCGTTCAAACGGGGGCCAACTCGCCTGACCATGGCCCTTCACGGGCCGTCGGATCCATGGGCCTTCTATGTCTCGTAGGATCCATGGGCCTTCTACGTCTCGTAGGATCCATGGGCCGCCGACTCATTTATGGGTCTTGTACGGGCCTTTAATGGGCCGCAGATGGGCCTTTAATGGAAATCATACGTTTTATGGGCTGACCATAACGGGCCGTTATTAGGCCGTATTTGGTGATGCTAGGAAAATGGCCCAACTGACTAACGGTCCACAAACGGGCCGACTGTAACGACAGGCTGAATTTGGCCCACAAGCAGAAAATGACAGTAACGAGCCGTAAGTAACCGAATGCTGCAAATGAGCCCAAGAATAAATGGGCCCTCAGAAGGCCGAAAGTTAACTTGGGCTGGAAATGGCCCAACGGAATAACGGGCCGTTAATGGGTATAAAGTGATACAATGTTCATTACGGGCCAGTTTCACCATGGGCCGTTAATGGGTGTAAAGTAATACATTGTTCATTATGGGCCAGTTTCAACATGGGCCGCTAATGGGCCAAGAGTTACAAAGGGCCTCATGTGGGCCGAAAGACGTCATGGGCTATACATGGGCTAGAAGTGAAAATGGGCTGGAATCATATTGGATGGCCCAGATGACGCTATTGGGCCTAATTCGGATAGGGCGTAATGGGCCTTGGGTTAGTGGGCTGTAAATGGGCTATATGCAAACATGTCGTTAACATGCTTTCCATGGGCCGGCCCGCCAGCTTTTGACCAAGTCAAACGGGCCGGCCTTTTTGTAGGAATGGGCCACTGTTGAGCCATGCCATGTGTCGACGTATCATAGGCGCCTTCTGTCCAGTGAGTGGATGACATCTGTCCCAACGATGAGCCGACACGTGTTTCCTCTAGCCAATGATGATTTTACACATGGAAAATCCCCATTGGTTGGGGCTGCAAACGGGTTATTGGATCCAAAACCCGACCCGATAGCTTAAAGGCGTTCCGTTATAGTGGATGCCATGTGTCGGTCACCCTTGACGAAAGCACTTCTGTGACACGCGATTTATCGTCATGGAAGTGGACACTTCCGTGATGATAATTTTGGTAATGTCATGGAACACTTCTACGACAGCACAGGTATGACTATCTTGATTCTATCATAAATTTGTCATGGATGTACATGCATGACAAAAAACGCGACCTACTGTGACAAATACGTATCATCACGGAAGTGTATTTTTTTTAGTGAAGTGACTCAAAGAATAGAGCTATGCTGCCCGGCAACGGCGCCAGAAAATAGTCTTGATAACCCGCAAGTATAGAGGATCGCAACAGTTTTCAAGGGTAAAGTATTCAACCCAAATTTATTGATTCGACACAAGGGGAGCCAAAGAATACTCTCAAGTATTAGCAGCTGAGTTGTCAATTCAACCACACCTGGAAACTTAATATCTGCAGCAAAGTATTTAGTAGCAAAGTAATATGATAGTAGTGATAACGGTAACAAAAGGTAACATTAGGAAAAGCAATGTTTTTGGTATTTCGTAGTGATGATAGCAATAGCAACGAGAAAGTAAATAAGCGAAGAACAATATGTGGAAAGCTCGTAGGCAAGGGATCGGTGATGGAGAATTATGCCGGATGCGGTTCATCATGTAATAGTCATAACCTAGGGTGACACAGAACTAGCTCGAGTTCATTCATATAATGTAGGCATGTATTCCGAATATAGTCATACATGCTTATGGAAAAGAACTTGCATGACATCTTTTGTCCTACCCTCCCGTGGCAGCGGGGTCCTTACGGAAACTAAGGGATATTAAGGCCTCCTTTTAATAGAGAATCAGATCAAAGCATTTACACATAGTGAATACATGAACTCCTCACACTACGGTCATCACCGGTAAGTATCCCGATTATTGTCACTTCGGGGTTAACGGATCATAACACATAATAGGTGACTATAGACTTGCAAGATAGGATCAAGAACACTCATATATTGATGAAAACATAATAGGTTCAGATCTGAAATCATGGCACTCGGGCCCTAGTGACAAGCATTAAGCATAGCAAAGTCATAGCAACATCAATCTCAGAACATAGTGGACACTAGGGATCAAACCCTAACAAAACTAACTCAATTACATGATAGATCCCATCCAACCCATCACCGTCCAGCAAGCCTACGATGGAATTACTCATGCATGGCGGTGAGCATCATGAAATTGGTGATGGAGGATGGTTGATGATGACGATGGTGACGGATTCCCCCTCCAGAGCCCCGAACGGACTCCAGATCAGCCCTCCTGAGAGGTTTTAGGGCTTGGCGGCGGCTTCGTATCGTAAAACGCGATGATTTCTTCTCTCTGATTTTTTTCTCATCGAAACTCAATATATGGAGGTGGAGTTGGAGTCAGAGACGCAACAGGGGGCCCATGAGGTAGGGGAGCGCCCTAGGGGGGCAGGCGCGCCCCCACCCTCGTGGCAAGGTGGTGGGCCCCCTAGCCTTCATCTTTTGCAGGTATTTTTCTTATTTTCTGAAAAGTGGCTATGTGAAGTTTCAGGTCATTCTGAGAATGTTTGCTCCTGCACATAAATAACACCATGGTAATTCTGCTGAAAACAGCGTCAGTCCGGGTTAGTTCCATTCAAATCATGCAAGTTAGAGTCCAAAACAAGGGCAAAAGTGTTTGGAAAAGTAGATACGTTGGAGACGTATCACTCCTAGCTAATAAAAAAATGGACGCGTGGCCGCACGTAAATGGTAAGTAGAACACCCACGGTTTCAATAATACTAGTGTTTCCGATTGTAACATGACAACACTTGTTCCAAAATGACTTTGTTGATTGTTAATCTGTGCGCCTTCGCAAATCGGACAGCAAAATTACCACAACATGTTGGTGCCATGTCATGACACAAAGCCAAGTTTCATGATTTTCATGCGTGCTTTGGATTTACAGGAATTTAAAAACCAAGTATCTCAATGTTTCCAGCCGAGCCACGATGCCCAGATATTTGAATTTCATTCCCATTTCTTGCATGGGACCTAGAAATTTCCCCGAGGACACACATGTGATTTTCCAACAAACTTTGGTGCACTAGAGCATGTGCTTGTAGTTCAAATTTGAATTATGCACATTAAATGACCAGAAACTCAATTAATGTATAAAGAAGGCCAAACAAACCCGGAATAATTCCAAAATTTAAGACGAAACTCATATAGTTCTATGTTGCCTCTATAAAGAAAATCAAGGGGTGGGGGCAGCGTATATTGTTTCATACACAAAGGTGACACGTTCCCTCTCAGAACCAAGAGCATTGTTGAGAGAAGCTACGGTTTGCAAGAAGCTTATACCAAAATTTGTTCCAATTCAACCAATCTTTTACCACAACATGTTAGTACCATGACATGGCACCATGCCAAGTTTCATGATTTTCAGACATGTTTTGGATTTACAAGAATTTTAAAACCAAGTTTCACAATGTTCTCGGTAGAGCCACGACACCCAGATGTTTGAATTTCATTCCCATTTCTTGCATGGGACCTAGAAATTCACCCAAGGACACACATGCTATTTTTCAACCAACTTTGGTGCACTGGAGCATGTGCTTGTAGTTCAAATTCGAATTATGCACATTAAATGACCAGAAACTCATTTAATGTCTAAAAAAGGCCAAACGAACACGGAATAATTCCCAAATTTAACATGACACTCATATAGTTCTATGTTGCCTCTGTAAAGAAAATCAAGGGGGGGGGGGCAGCGTATATCGTTTCATACACAAAGGTGACATGTTCCCTCTTAGAACCACGAGCATTGTTGAGAGAAGCTACGGTTTGCAAGAAGCTTATACCAAAACCTGTTACAATTCGGCCAATTTTTTTACCACAGCATGTTAGTACCATGATATGACACCATGCCAAGTTTCATGATTTTCAGGCGTGTTTTGGATTTACAAGAATTTTAAAACCAAGTTTCTCAATGTTCTCGGCCGAGCCACGACGCCCAGATGTTTGAATTTCATTCCCATTTCTTCCATGGGACCTAGAAATTCACCCGAGGACCCACATGTTATATTTCAACCAACTTTGGTGCACTGGAGCATGTGCTTGTAGTTCAAAATTGAATTATGCACATTAAATGACTAGAAACTCAATTAATGTATAAAAAAGGCCAAACGAACCCGGACTAATCCCAAAATTTAACACGACACTCATATAGTTCTATGTTGCCTCTGTAAAGAAAATCAGGGGGGCAGCATATATCACTTCGCGCACAAAGATGACATGTTCCCTCTCAGCACCACGAGCCTTCTTGAGAGAAGTTCCGATTTGCAAGAAGCTTATACCAAAACTTGTTCCAATTCGACCAAGTTTTTTACCACAACATGTTAGTGCCATGACATGACACCATGCCAAGTTTCATGATTTCGAGGCGAGTTTTGGATATACAGGAATTGAAAAACCAAGTTTCTCAATGTTCTCGACTAAGTCACGACGCCCCAGATGTTTGAATTTCATTCCGTTTTCTTGCATGGGACCTAGAAATTCACCCATGGACACACATGTGAATTTTCAACCAACTTTTGTGCACTGGAGCATGTGCTTGTAGTTCAAATTTGAATTATGCATATTAAATGTCTAGAAACTCAATTAATATATAAAAAGGCCAAACGAACCCAGAATGCAAACTTAACTAATATCTTCTCTATGTGGGGCATTTAATAAATGTCTATTATATATGTTTTCTACCCTATTCAAATTTAGTAGATATGACAGTTAGATGCTCTTACATAATCTATTATTGTCACTATAGGGGATGTTGATTCCTATCAACTACCATATCCTAAAGGTTAAAATAGGTACATAATCATCTTCTCTGTTATGCACAGTGCACTACCAACCCCTGTACGATGATGCACATGAAACTGCTGATACGAGTTTTATGTAAACCAGAGGCTTAAAGTTGATTTTCATATTGTTTGAAATTGTGTCAATAAAGATTTTTCTAAGAATATTGTTTGCTGATGTTGTCGGATGTGCGTATGAAAGATGTTTTTTCCCTCCCGTTGCAACGCACGTGCATGTTTTGCTAGTGTATAAAAAAGGCCTAACGAACCTGGAATAATTCCAAAATTTAACAAGGCACTCATATAGTCCTATGTTGCCTCTATAAAGAAACTCAGGGGGGCAGCGTATATCGTTTCGCAGACAAAGGTGACACGTTCCCTCTCGGAACCACGAGGCTTGTTGAGAGAATCTCCGGTTTTGCAAGAAGCTTATATCAAAACTTGTCCCAAGTCAGCCAAAAATTATACATATGAAAATAGGGTTTAGATTATCCCGAACATCTCGCTACCTAGACCAATGTACTGTGATTTGAATTCAACATAAAATGGATACAAATATTTGAATTGGAGACCGTATGGTACATGTAGTTCATAGTGCAATATGATTACTGCTATATGCATGTTTTTTGTTATCAAGATAATGTTTAAATGATGGTATAACTTGATAACAATCATATTCAAATAAGGAAAATTGATTCAATTTTAGTCCATATGGTAGACGACAATATATATGTTCATAGGGTGGAGTAAAATGTTCATATATGATGGAAGATCAAAATGTTGGACTACATCCATTATAAACCGCAAGGTCACCTAACGATATATTCAAATTCAACATAACGTGGATTCTAAAATTGAAATTTGAGATCCTCGCATTTGTAATCATATAAAAAGGGACATGACTCTTTCTTATGGTGGGAATTGATTTGTTTTTTGTTGCTGTACAAGGTAATCTTGTTCTCCCGATTTTTTTACACTTTTCTTGTAGTTTTTTTCAATGGCATTTATAGCAATATAGTAAAAGGGGACTTGACTCTTTTGTGTCTTGTATGAATTTTTTTGTACACGTTAAGTTTGTTCTGTCGAACATGGAATCCGTGCCTTGTTATCCCGAAATTTTCAAGCTCGAGTATCTTTTGTCTCATCTGCTGTGAAACTCCCGCCTCTTCAACCCGCACCGCGCCTTGTTATCTCGAAATTTCGACGCGGCAAAAACTCCCTCCTCATCCGAAATCTGTCCCGCAGCCCAGACACGTGAAATCCCCCTTCTACCCCTCAGCCGGAAATGCCGGCTCGATGTCGCGTGGTCAAAACCAGTGGGGGTACACTGGTAACTTACCCTACATTTCAGACAAGCGCGTCCCTAAGCCATGGTTCCCCCTACCTTCCCCTTCGTCCCCATTCATACACCGAGGCCGCCAAAACCCACAAAACCCCACGCTCCTCCATCGGCCTCCCGACCGCCACCCAGTCGAAGACTCTTCCCCAACGATGTCGTCCACCGCGACAGCTCGCTGTCCCTCATCCACCGCACCGGATGAGGATCCGTCATCGATCTCGTTGTCTCGCCGGATCAGCCGCCCCGTCCTCCACCTCCAAGGAGCTGCTCTGACATTCGCCCTGTCTATCACGCCACCTCCATCCCCATAGCGTCGTCTTGACCTGCCCCACCGGAACCGGAACACCCTCACCAATTCCTGCGATGAAGCCGAGGCCTACTTGGCGCCACCAAGGAGGTTCCGCACTCATCGCTGCATTTTATCTTTTATACGATCTCATGGGGCTGCCGGTGCTTGATACCGAGCAGCCATGGCGGGTCTCCATCGACGGCGCCGTCACCGGCCACTTCATCCATGGCGTATCTCCCCCATGTTGTTGCTTCCTCGTCGGCGACTTCCACACCGGCACTAGCTGCAGATGCTCTGGCTCTCGCTCGCCCCGCTGCTGCTACTGCTGCTCCGGCTCTCGCTCGCGTTGCGGCTCTATTCTTGCTGTCAGTCATGCAGCTGCACTGCTCTTGCTTTCGTTCGTGCTGCTGCTCTGCTCTGCTATTGATGTCGGTCATGCTGCTGCTCCACTCTTGCTCTTGTTCGTGCTGCTGCTCTACTCTTGCTCTTGCTCACGCTGCTGCTGCTGCACGACCTCCAGCAGCTACAGGAGTTGCTGCTTTAGCACTCGCTTGTGGTGCGGCTGCATGACTTGCTCTTTGCTAGTGCGTCCCCTGCTTGAGCGACTGCTAATTTAGATCACTGCTTCTCTGCTACTAGTGGGCGAACGCCCTAAACATCTATTGCAATGCTCTGCTACTAGTTCAATCAGTTTGGATAGTAAATTTCAGTTTTGACTGTACAGTTCAATTTCTTCAGTTAAGTTCAGAGTGAACAGTATGTATAACATCTGTCGGAGCAGCCATGGCACGGCTGGTGCGTTTTACATCTAGCAATTTTTCATGATGTATTTTACATCATCTATTGCAGATGATATTAGAGTCCCACTTCAGATTAACGTTGTTTGTCTTGTCCTGCTTTAGCCTCGCCACCGTACACCTCACCAGAGCTGCTCCAATGACGAAACCGTCCATCATAGCGGAGCAGTACCCTCGGCGCCATTTCTACAGGCCTCAGATCTTCTTCCCCACCTTCGACAGTCACACCAGCATCACCATCCTCCACATCCAACCCAATGATGCTGAGGCTGACAAGGCTATGCTAAAGAGGTTGTACACTCGTCGCATCACTTTGTTACTCTGCATTCATGTCGATCCCTCAGGGATCCTTTGCTATGGAACGACTATGGTACTACTATTCGTGCATTTTGTTAGAAGGAGTGGAGCGAAGCAAAACTGGATGATTTTTCCTTTGGTGTCTCTTTCAAAGAAAAAACATAGGAATTTTAATATCCACTTGGACGTCCTTTCCAAATTAATATGCATGAAGAACATGACTAATTGCATTACTGGCATAATAAGATTCTTATTTTTTTTCATTTTCACGTGGTTTGACTTTAATTTGACCATGTTTCTCCATTCCCGTGTTCTTCCAATTCATGTGAACCAAACACCCAGGTTGACAGAAATCCTATGTTTCCAAATGCTCTATTTTGTACGTGCATTCCTACCCTATTCCCGTGTTTTTACTGTCCCTGCATTTATAGAATCCTCCAGTTCTAAGGAGCCCTTACAGATTTACTTCATTTTTAGATAGGCGTCAAATAAAACTCTGTGTGTTATGTCCTGGTCCTATCGTGTCGTCATCCAACCCACCTGGGGTGCACCATCGACGGAAGCGTTCATTGCAACAGAGATTCCCCCTGTAGACTGATGGTAGCTGGAACTACATCGATATTTCCCTGGAGAGGGAGGGATGATGTAGCATAGCGACGGTAGGTATTTCCCTTAGTTATGAAACCAAGGTATCGAACCAGTAGGAGAACCAAGCAACACAACGTAAACAGCCCCTGCACACAAATAACAACACCTCGCAACCCGACGTGTTAAAGGGGTTGTTAATCCCTTTTGGGTAACAGCGCCAGAAACGGCTTGTGACGGGAGATAAAGTTGTAAATATTGATAGATCGAACGCCAAATAAAATAAATTGCAGCAAAGTATTTTTGGATTTTTGGTGTAATAGATCTGAATAAAAATGCAAAGGAAAAGTAGATCGCAAGGCAAATATATGAGAAAGAAGACCCAGGGGTCGTAGGTTTCACTAGTGGCTTCTCTCGAGAAAAATAGCAAACGGTGGGTAAAGCAAAATAATGTTGGGCAATTGATAGAACTTCAAATAATTATGACCATATCCAGGCAATGATCATTACATAGGCATCACGTCCAAGATTAGTAGACCGACTCCTGCCTGCATCTACTATTATTACTCCACACATCGACCACTATCCAGCATGCATCTAGTGTATTAAGTTCATGGAAAACAGAGTAATGCAATAAGAACAATGACATGATGCAGACAAAATCCGTTTATCTATATGGCGGTAGATATAGATCTCGTCCTTTTATCCTTAGTATCAACGATACATACGTGTCGATTCCCTTTCTGTCACTCGGATCAAGCATCGTAAGATCGAACCCACTACCGGGCACCTTTTCCAATTGCAAGATAAATAGATCAAGTTGGCCAAAGAAAACCCAAATATCAGAGCAGAAATACAACGCTATAAGAGATCATGCATAAAAGAGATCAAAGAAACTCAAATACTTTCATGGATATAAAAACATAGATCTGATCATAAACTCGAAGTTCATCGATCTCAACAAACACACCGCAAAAGAGTTACATCATATGGATCTCCAAGAGACCTTTGTATTCAGAATCAAGAGAGAGAGAGAGATGAAGCCATATAGCTACTAACTACGGACCCGATGGTCTACAAAGAACTACTCACGCATCATCGGAGAGGCACCAATGGAGGTGGTGAACCCCATCTGAGATGGTGTTTAGATTGGATCTGGTGATTCTGGACTCTGTGGTGGCTGGATGAATATTTCGTCGACTCTCCTAAGGTTCTGGTATTTTTGGGGTATTTATAGAGCAAAGAGGTGGTCCGGGGGCACCCGAGGTGGGCACAACCCACCAGGGCGCGCCTGGGCCTCCTGGCGCGCCCTGGTGGGTTGTGCCCCCTCGGGGACCCCCCAAGGTGCAACTAGGGCCCATTGCATTTCTTCTGGCCCATAAAAAATCATCGTGAAGTTTCCTGGCATTTGGACTCCGTTTGATATTGATTTTCTGCGATGTAAAAAACATGGAAAAACAACAACTGGCACTTGGCACTATGTCAATAGGTTAGTACTAAAAAATGATATAAGATGATAATAAAACATCATGGAACAATAAAAATTATAGATATGTTGGAGACATATTAGCATCCCCAAGCTTAACTCCTACTCGTCCTCGAGTAGGTAAGTGATAAAAATAGAATTTTTGATGTGGAGTGTTGTTCATCAAGTCATATCATATTCTTTTCTTTATAGCATGGACATTTGGACTTTTATGTGATTCAAAGCAATAGTCTAGTTTTGACATAATAATTTAGATACTCAAGCATATCAATAAGCAACCATGTCTTTCAAAATATCAATGCTAAAATAAGTTATCCCTAGCCCATCATGCTCAAACATTGATCCATTCATGAAACACACTCACATATTAACTACACTCAATACTTGAGCACGATCATATTGCCTCCTAGTTGGTGCTTTTATGAGAGAAGATGGAGATTCAAAATAAAAATTGCATAAATTAAAAGAAAGGCCCTTCGTAGAGGGAAGTAGGGATTTGTAGAGGTGCTAGAGCTCAAAGCGAAAAATTTGAGATAAAAACATTTTGGGAGGTGTATCCATCCCACCAATGAAAACGACTTAGAGTTCCCAATACTTTCCATGCATAGATATATCATAAGCGGTTCTCAAATAGAAAATAAAGTTTATTCCTTTTTCCACCATAACTTTCACTTTCCATGGCTAACTGTATCCACGGGTGCCCTCCATACCAACACTTTCCAAGGAATTTATTATTTGACAACATAAAGTAAATTCATTTCTTTTTGCATTTCGGGACTGGGCATCCCTAATACCTTTGCCTTACTCTCCTGCAATGACAAGTGAATAAACACTTGTCTTGAGAATAACACATCTACCATGGAAAATATTAGCCACCCCTCATCGCTCCGCGAGCGAAACAAACACACAAAAGAGAAGTTTATTTTGCAAATTAGAGATGGCACATGCAAATTTGCTTAGAACGGCAAAATAATACCGCATATAGGTAGATATAGTGGACTCATGTGGCAAAACTGGTTTAAAGGATTTTGGATGCACAATTAGAGGTCATACTTAGTGCAAAATGAAGGCTAGCAAAAGATTGAGAAGCGACCAACCAAGAAACGGATAATCTAATAAGCAAGCATTAAGCATAAATAACACCGAATAATGCACCACAAGTAAGATATAATTTCATTGCATGCCTATTGACTTTCATAGTTGCATAGGGAATCACAAACCTTAACACAAATATTCTTACTAAAGCATAATTACTCATCAACATAACTCACATATCACATCATCATATCTCAAAACTATTAATAAGAATCAAGTTTATTTTGTCCAATGATCTTCATGGCATTTTAGTTTTCTTTATCCTTCTTGGATATCTATCACTTTGGCACTAATTTTCATGTGTTGTTTTTCATAAGCTCGAACAAATATAAGTGAAGATCATGAGCATAACAAATTTTCTTTCTCTCAAAATAATTTAAGTGAAGCAAGAGAGAATTTCTTAAAAAATTTACTAACTCTCAAATAAATCTAAGTGAATAAAGAGAGAAATTCTTCAAAAATAACAAAGCACACCATGCTCAAAAAGATATAAGTGAAGCACCAGAGCAAGTCCTAACTCATAAAAGATTTAAGTGAAGCATAGAGAGCAATTCTAACAAATCATGACATAATTTTGGCTCTCTCAAATAGGTGTGTCCAGCAAGGATTGATGACTTAAAACACAAAATAAAACAAGAAAAGACACATATCATACAAGACACTCCAAGCAAAACACATATCATGTGATGAATAAAAATATAGTCTCGAGTAAAATACTGATAGTTGTTGGAAGAAAGCGGGGATGCCACTCGGGGGCATCCCCACGCTTAGTTGGTTGCTCATTCTTGGATAATAGCTTGGGATGCCGGGGCATCCCCAAGCTTATGCTCTTACATCCTTCCTTCATCCATCGTAAGATAACCCAAAACTTGAAAACTTCAATCACACAAAACTCAACAAAGCCTTCATGAGATCCGTTAGTATAAGAATAATAAACCACTACTATAAGTGTTGTATCAAACCAATTCATATTTTGTTTTTGTATTATATCTATTGTATTCCAACTTTTCTATGGCAAAAACTCATCAAAGAAAACCATAGAGCCATCAAAATAAGCACACAACACAAAGAAAACAGAATCTGTCAAAACAGAACAGCCTGTCGCAATCTGAGTATTTCGAATACTTCTGTAACTCCAAAAATTCTGAAAACTTAGGACGACTTGAGAAATTTGTATATTGATCTACTGCAATTGGAATGGGTATTTTATCGCTCTCTGGTAAAAAAATAAAATTAATTTCGTGAGCGTAAAACTTTCTGTTTTTTCACCAAGATCAAACAACTATTTCCCAAGAAGATCCTAAAGGCTTTACTTGGCACAAACACTAAATAAAAAATAAAAACACAATCATAAGAGTAGCATAATTGTGTAAACACACAAGAACAGAAAGCAAAAAGCAAAACTAAATTTTATTCATTGGGTTGCCTCCCAACAAGCGCTATTGTTTTATGCCCTTAGCTAGGCATAAAGCAAGGATCTAAGTTTTTTCATCCCTATTCTTTACTTTCTTAGGGGTATTTTCATCATGAGGCTTTGTAAACACAACATAAAACATGTTATCCATAGAGGCATTTGCAATCCTAAGTTGGTTTTCATCATACCCCTTTTGATTTCCCACAATAATCCAAGAGTAATGTTGACTAACATTATTGAAAACTTGTTGGATTATCTAGAACTGGGACTTCCTTTTTAAGATTCTCATCAAATATCTTATTTTCCCCAAGCAAATGTCTTAAAGAATAGTCACTATTGTAACGGATTTTATCTATCACAGTGTAGGATCTAAAGTATGTCAAGAGGGGGAGGGTGATTAAACTACTTGAACAAATAAAAATCTAGCCTTTTCCAATTTTTAAGTCTTGGCAAATTTTAGCAACTTAGCACTAGTAAAGCAATCAACCTACACATGCAAGTCTAACAGTATAGCAGCGGAATGTAAAAGATTGCACATGAAGGTAAAGGGAGGAGTTTGGTGGGAGCAAACGCAATGTAGACACGGAGATTTTTTGCGTGGTTCTGATAGGTGGTGCTATCGTACATCTACGTTGGTGGAGACGTCAACCCACGAAGGGTAACGGTTGCTCGAGTACACGGAGGGCTCCACCCACGATCCGTCGATCGGAGATCGTCGAAGCCCAAAAGACCACTCGACGAAAGAAGAGAATGGATCGAGTCGACTGAAGACAAGTTGCTTACTATCGACGAAGAGATTCTTTGATCCAGAACAACGCACGACCAGAGCGCAAAGGTTAATCGGAGGCAACATCAACTCCTTCCTCACTCGAAGCCTCAATCCATTCGGGGGCTAATGATGGGGTCATGTACCTAGGGTAGGGTCACGAACCTGATCTAAGTACCTTACCCAAGGACACCCTTAGAAGAAGTCGCCTTCCAGTCGACCAACGAGGGACTCACTCGACTGACTTGAAGGACTCGACCACGAAGACTCACTCGACCACCAGAAGGTCAAGAGGCACTCCGCACTGCAACGGCCTGTAATTAAGTAGGCTTTATGATAGTAAAGACACTTAATGTGGGGCGTTACCAGTAACGCCCCAGACTTAACTCACCTTAAACCCTCTCCTACGTGGGCTGGCTGGGGTCCTGGCGCACTCTATATAAGCCACCCCCCTCCACAGGCAGAAGGGTTCGGCACCTTGTAACTCATATACGCATAATCCACTCGACCGCCTCCGGGCTCCGAGACGTAGGGCTATTACTTCTTCCGAGAAGGGCCTGAACTCGTACATCCCTTGTGTTTACAACCTCTCCATAGCTAGGACCTTGCCTCTCCATACCTACCCCCCACTCTACTGTCAGGCTTAGAACCACGACAGTTGGCGCCCACCGTGGGGCAGATGTTTTAGCGATTTTGTGGAGAAGTTGCGATTCTTCCGAGTACTTTCATCATGGTGTCTGCTGGAGTTTTGGTCGGGGGTCAAGAGATTCGTCTCGGCACTCTCACCTTCATCGCCGACGACTCCGCGTGGCTCCAGGAGGCTCCACTCGACGTAGATGCGCTCCCCGTCCGCGGTGCGATGCATTTTCGCGCATGTGTCCGCGGCGTTCTGCTGCGGCAACCGTCGACCCAGTATCGGCCGGCTCCTCCATCGTCCACCCTCCCGGTCTCCCGCCAGCGCAAGCGCTCGGGCCGGTCGAGGCTTCAGCGATGGGTGAGGCACGCGGTGGCTCGCCAATCGGCCACCACCCAAGTTGCGGCAATCGAGCCCGACGAATCTCTCTACGGCTTGTTCGATCTGTCGACTGGCTCCGTAGAGACTGCATCCAAGTGCGGTAGCAGTGATCCAGCGGCGGAAATCTTGATGGTCGACGGGCCCCGCAGTCCCCCTGGCTTCGCCCGTGATGATGGAGCAGGTGACGGAGGCGACCCCGCACGACGCCACGAAGAGTACCAGCCCGAGCCACTCGACTCTCTGCAAAGAGAGGAACTTCGCCGCAGGAACGCGGATGCCCTGCGTACTCCCATCGCAGGAGAAACCCCCGAGGCTCGTGCCTTGGAGGAGGCGCGTCTGGCCAATTTGGCCGAGCGCACTCGACTGGAGAACCTTCAGCGAGCACTCGACGAGCGCGCGCGGCAACGAGTTCCCGACTCCAGTCGACGTCAACTCTTCCCGCCGACTCAGGTATATCAAACCCCAATTCAGAATTTAGCAGCTGCGACCCGTATAGCAGAGTCCATCCAGCCTTCGCAGTCGGAAGCTGGCAGAGGTTTGCTGCAGATCAGGGATCTGCTCCGGGCAGCAGGAGATCAGAATTCAGCCGTGTCTCAGTCGCGCAACAGAATTCACAGTCGATCCATCACTGTGAATACGGTTCAGTCGGCTCACAGCCCCAGATCGCCTCCGCGGCGTGAAGGGCGCGAGAATCGGCGAGATCAATATGGCGACAGACTCGACCGAGATGATAGGCGTCGAGTGCCCAATTCCCCTCCGAGGGGTGGGTCTTACGCTCCTCGGCAGCCAGATGACAGGCGTCAGTACAGTACAGGGCGAAGGGTTCCAGTCGACCCCAGAGAACCAGGCTTCGACGCGCGATCCATTATCGTGCAAGGTTTGGTCGACCGGAACAGAGCCCATCGGGGCGGACTCGACAGAGATGCGCCCACAAGCAGTCGAGTGCATGTTTCTGGTCCTGAATGTTTCAGCAGAGCTATCAGAGCCGCAGTTATCCCTCCCAATTTCAGGTTGGCAACAGGAGTCAGCAAGTTCACTGGTGAGTCTAAGCCTGAAACTTGGCTTGAAGACTACCGAGTGGCAGTTCAGATTGGTGGTGGGAACGACGAGGTGGCCATGAAGCACTTGCCCCTCATGCTGGAAGGTTCGGCCAGGGCATGGTTGACTCAATTACCTCCTAGCAGCATTTACGCTTGGGAAGATCTGTCCCGAGTGTTCATCAGAACGTTTGAAGGGACTTGCAAGCGACCAGCTGGATTGACAGAGTTGCAAGTCTGCGTGCAGAAGGCTAATGAGACTCTCAGAGAGTATATTCAGAGGTGGATCACTTTGCACCACACTGTGGAGAATGTGTCTGATCATCAGGCAGTCTGCGCCTTCAAAGATGGCGTCAAGAACAGAGAACTGAGTTTGAAGTTTGGTCGAACCGGTGACATGACCTTGAGTCGGATGATGGAGATTTCTACCAAGTACGCCAACGGCGAAGAAGAAGACCGACTCCGAAGCGGCAAGCACAAGCCGAGTCAGTCGGAAAAAGGAAACACCAGTCGGAAACAGAAGCGGAAGGCTGAACCGGCAGCTCCTGGAGAGGCTCTGGCCGTGACTCAAGGAAAGTTTAAGGGGAAACCAAAAGGATCCTGGAACCCCAAGAAGGTAAAGGATAAAGAAGGGAACGACGTAATGGATATGCCAGGTCACATCCATACGAAGAAAGACGAAGAGGGGAATATCATCTACCCGAAGCACACCACTCGCCAATGTCGACTCCTGATCCAGCAGTTTTAGGGAAAACAGTCTAAGGACAAGGAGAAGGAGTCAGACAAGGCCGAAGACAAGGAGGACAGTGAGGAAGGATATCCACATATCAACTCCACTCTGATGATCTTTGCAGATGTGGAAAGCAGGAGTCGACTGAAAGTCATTAACCGAGAGGTGAACATGGTTGCCCCAGCAAAAGCAAATTATCTGAAATGGTCTCAAACACCCATCACATTCGACCAATCTGATCACCCGACTCATATTGCCACCCCTGGGAGGCAAGCTTTGGTGGTCGATCCAGTTGTCGATGGCACTCGACTGACAAAGGTGCTGATGGATGGTGGAAGCGGGCTGAATTTGTTGTATGCAGACACACTGAAAGGAATGGGCATTCCGATGTCCCGACTGAGCACTAGTAACATGAGCTTTCATGGAGTTATACCAGGGAAGAAGGCCGAGTCACTCGGCCAAATAGCTTTGGATGTGGTGTTTGGTGATTCGAAACATTTTCGCAAAGAAAAGTTGGCGTTTGAGGTCGTGGATTTTCAGAGTGCATATCATGCCATTTTGGGGAGACCAGCTTACGCACGGTTCATGGCTCGGCCATGCTACGTGTACCTCAAATTGAAGATGCCCGGCCCCAAAGGAGTGATCACTGTCACCGGTGATCGGAAAAAGGCAGAAGAGTGCTTTCAGAAGGGCTCCAAGATTGCCGATTCCCAGGTGACAGCGGTCGAGTTCGAAGAATACAAGCAAAACGCAGATCCGAGTGACTTGCTGCGATCAAAGAAACCCGCCACAGAGTCTGCATTCCAGTCGTCCGGTGAGACGAAGCCTGTTCACATTCACCCGACCGACCCCGATGCAGCTCCGACCCGCATCTCCACAACACTCGACCCAAAATAGGAAGAAGCGCTCATCTAGTTCCTCCGTGAGAACTGGGACATTTTTGCATGGAAGCCCGCTGACATGCCAGGTGTTCCCAGGGGACTGGCTGAGCATCGCCTAAGAGTCGACTCATCTGCAAAACCAGTCAAAGAGCATCTTCGGCGGTCCGCCGTCCAGAAGAGAAAAGCCATTGGTGAAGAAGTGGCTCGACTGTTGGCGGCCGGATTTATCCGAGAGATATACCACTCCGAGTGGCTCGCTAATGTCGTCATGGTTCCTAAGAAGGACAAGTCGCTCCGAATGTGCATTGATTTCAAGCACATCAACCGGGCCTGCCCGAAAGATCATTTTCCTCTCCCTCGCATAGATCAAATTGTTGACTCGACCGCGGGATGCGAGAGACTATCTTTTTTAGATGCCTACTCCGGGTACCACCAGATCCGTCTGTACGGACCCGACGAGGTAAAAACAGCTTTCATCACTCCATTCGGGTGCTTCTGCTATATCACCATGCCATTCGGCCTCAAGAATGCCGGAGCCACATTTATGCGAATGATTCAGAAGTGTCTACTCACTCAAATCAGTCGGAATGTGGAAGCATATATGGATGATATCGTTGTCAAGTCACGAAAAGGTTCCGACCTGCTCGCTGATTTCGCCGAAACATTTGCCAACCTTAGAAGATATGATATCAAGCTCAATCCATCAAAGTGTACATTTGGAGTTCCTGGTGGCAAGTTACTCGGTTTTCTCGTTTCCGAACGGGGAATCGACGCTAACCCAGAGAAGATTGGCACTATTCTCCGAATGAAACGCCCTGTGCGAGTGCACGATGTCCAGAAGCTTACTGGATGCTTGGCCGCATTAAGTCGATTCATCTCACGACTCGGTGAAAAGGCATTGCCTCTTTACCGACTGATGAAGAAGACAGACAAGTTCGAGTGGACTCCAGAAGCTGATGCAGCGTTTGCCGAGCTAAAAGCTCTGCTCTCCACCCAGCCGGTGCTTGCTGCTCCAGTCAGCAAAGAGCCTCTGTTGCTCTATATCGCAGCCACAGGACAAGTTGTCAGTACTGTGCTTATGGTCGAGCGGGAAGCAGAAGGAAAAGCTCTCAAAGTTCAGCGCCCAGTGTATTATTTGTCTGAAGTCTTGACTCCATCCAAGCAGAGATATCCTCATTATCAGAAGCTTGTGTATGGAATATACATGACCACAAAGAAGGTTGCTCATTATTTTTCTGATCATTCCATCACAGTCGTCAGCGACGCTCCACTATCAGAGATTTTGCACAACAGAGATGCAACTGGTCGAGTGGCCAAATGGGCGATTGAACTTCTTCCCCTTGGTATGAAGTTTGAGGCAAAGAAAGCCATTAAGTCCCAGGCAATAGCAGATTTCCTCGCCGAGTGGATTGAACAGCAGCAACCAACTGAAGTTCACTCGGAGCATTGGACCATGTTCTTTGATGGCTCTAAGATGTTGAATGGTTCCGGTGCTGGGGTTGTCCTGGTTTCCCCCAGAGGAGATAAGCTCAGATATGTGCTCCAGATTCACTTTGATTCCTCCAACAATGAGGCAGAATATGAGGCCCTCTTATATGGGTTGCGCATGGCCATTTCACTCGGCGTCCGTCGCCTGATGGTCTATGGCGACTCGGATTTAGTGGTCAACCAGGTGATGAAAGAGTGGGACGTGAGAAGCCCAGCCATGACTGGATACTACAGTGCAGTGAGGAAGTTGGAAAAGAAGTTCGAGGGGTTGGAGCTCCATCATATACCCCGACTGAAAAATCAAGCAGCTGATGATCTAGCAAAGATAGGTTCCAAGAGAGAAGCCATTCCGAGTGGTGTGTTCTTGGAGCATATACACACTCCGTCAGTCAAAGAAGATCCTTTCACCGAAGAAACTCCACAGCCCAAGAGTGCCACAGATCCGTCTGAAGTTGAAGTCCCAGCGGTGGTCGACTTGATCATGGAGGTTTTGGTGGTCATTCCCGACTGGACGGTTCCGTATGTCGCATATATCCTGAGAAAAGAGCTTCCGGAGGATGAGGAAGAGGCTCGACAGATCGTCCGTCGATCTAAGGCCTTTACCGTAATCAAAGGACAATTATACAGAGAAAGCGCGACTGGAGTTGGTCAGAAGTGCATAACACCAGAAGAAGGTCGACTCATCCTCAATGATATTCACTCGGGAACCTGTGGTCATCATGCGTCCTCTCGGACCATCGTGGCCAAAGCATACCGAGCCGGATTTTACTGGCCAAAGGCGAATGAGATGGCAAAAGAGATAGTGGATAAGTGCGAGGGATGTCAGTTCTACTCGAATATGTCGCACAAGCCTGCGTCGGCCCTGAAGACCATCCCACTCATCTGGCCTTTCGCAGTATGGGGACTGGACATGGTCGGTCCTTTGAGAACAGGACGAAGTGGCTTCACGCATGTACTGGTGGCAGTCGACAAGTTCACCAAGTGGATCGAGGCTAAACCAATCAAGAGCCTTGACACCGGTACTGCTGTTAGCTTCATCAGGGAACTAATATTCAGATATGGAGTCCCGCACAGCATCATTACGGATAATGGGTCGAACTTTGACTCAGAGGAATTCAGAGATTTCTGCAACTCCCAAGGCACACGGGTCGACTACGCTTCAGTCGCCCATCCGCAGTCGAATGGACAAGCAGAGCGAGCTAATGGACTGATTCTTAAGGGATTGAAGCCTCGACTGATGCGTGATCTCAAACACGCGGCTGGAGCTTGGGTCGACGAACTTCCCTCAGTGCTTTGGGGACTGCGGACCACACCTAATCGGTCGACCGGAAGAACTCCATTCTTCTTGGTCTACGGAGCTGAAGCAGTCTTGCCGAGTGATCTTCTCCACAATGCTCCTCGAGTTGAAATCTACAACGAAGCAGAGGCTGAACAAGCGCGGCAGGACGCAGTCGACCTTTTAGAGGAAGAAAGGGAGATGGCTCTGATTCGGTCGACCATCTACCAACAAGATTTGTGTCGTTTCCACGCCAGAAATGTGAGAGGTCGAGCCTTCTAGGAAGGGGATTTAGTTCTCCGAGTGGATCAGCACAAACCACACAAGCTTGCTCCTTCTTGGGAAGGCCCCTTCATCGTCACCAAGGTTCTCCACAACGGGGCGTACCGTCTTTACAACGTCGAGCATAATATCGACGAGCCCCGAGCTTGGAATGCGGAGCTACTCCGCCCATTTTACACTTAAGTTTTATCACTCGGATGAGTTGCAATAAAGTACTTCTGTAGTTCATGGACCTCAAAATAATAGTGTCATAGTTCCTCCATAATTTCTGTCACTTTTTATTTTTGTCCACATAAAATTCCCCCTCAGTGGGTGACTTAGCCGCGAATCCGTTTCGCCTAAGTTTGTAAAAATTCTACCGAGTGGTGAGCCAGACTCTCACTTGGAGGCTTAGCTGCGAATCCGTTTCGCCTAAGTTATCAAAATCCTACCGAGTGGTGAGCCAGACTCTCACTTGGAGGCTTAGCTGCGAATCCATTTCGCCTAAGTTATCTAAATCCTACTGAGTGAAGAGCAACCCTCTCACTCGGGGGCTTAGCTGCTGCCCTGGGCTCGCCTAAGTTATCTAAATCCTACCGAGTGAAGAGCAACCCTCTCACTCGGGGGCTTAGCTGCAGTCCAAGCACTCGCCTAAGTTATAAAAATCCTACCGAGTGAAGAGCAACCCTCTCACTCGGGGGCTTAGCTGCAGTCCAAGCACTCGCCTAAGTTATAAAAATCCTACCGAGTGAAGAGCAACCCTCTCACTCGGGGGCTTAGCTGCAGTCCAAGCACTCGCCTAAGTTATAAAAATCCTACCGAGTGAAGAGCAACCCTCTCACTCGGGGGCTTAGCTGCAGTCCAAGCACTCGCCTAAGTTATAAAAATCCTACCGAGTGAGGAGCAACCCTCTCACTCGGGGGGCTTTGCTGCAGTCCAAGCACTCGCCCAAGTTATAAAAATCCTACTGAGTGAAGAGCAACCCTCTCACTCGGGGGCTTAGCTGCAGTCCAAGCACTCGCCTAAGTTATAAAAATCCTACTGAGTGAGGAGCAACCCTCTCACTCGGGGGCTTAGCTGCAGTCCAAGCACTCGCCTAAGTTATAAAAATCCTACCGAGTGAAGAGCAACCCTCTCACTCGGGGGCTTAGCTGCAGTCCAAGCACTCGCCTAAGTTATAAAAATCCTACCGAGTGAGGAGCAACCCTCTCACTCGGGGGCTTAGCTGCAGTCCAAGCACTCGCCTAAGTTATAAAAATCCTACCGAGTGAAGAGCAACCCTCTCACTCGGGGGCTTAGCTGCAGTCCAAGCACTCGCCTAAGTTATAAAAATCCTACCGAGTGAGGAGCAACCCTCTCACTCGGGGGCTTAGCTGCAGTCCAAGCACTCGCCTAAGTTATAAAAATCCTACCGAGTGAAGAGCAACCCTCTCACTCGGGGCTTAGCTGCAGTCCAAGCACTCGCCTAAGTTATAAAAATCCTACCGAGTGAGGAGCAACCCTCTCACTCGGGGGCTTAGCTGCAGTCCAAGCACTCGCCTAAGTTATAAAAATCCTACCGAGTGAAGAGGAACCCTCTCACTCGGAGGCTTAGCTGCAGCCCTGTGCTCGCCTAAGTTACAAAAATCCTACCGAGTGAAGAGCGACCCTCTCACTCGGAGGCTTAGCTGCAGCCCAGTGCTAGCCTAAGTTATCAAAATCCTACCGAGTGAAGAGTAAACCTCTCACTCGGGGGCTTAGCTGCGGCCCGGTGCTCGCCTAAGTTATAGAAATCCTACCAAGTGATAATCCGGGCTTCCACTCGGAGGCTTAGCCGCAGCCCAGTGCTCGCCTAAGTGGACTAAAGAATAAGTCGATTGCGGTAAAGGCGCCTTGCTTTGAACCTGCAAAATACATTTCCATCCAAAGGCAATCATGTTCAAGCACCAAATTCAAGTTTGAATCGATATCTAAAGGAACCGAAAGTGCTCAGGCGTTAAGCCTGTTAAGGTTTATCGGTTACAATTCCACTCGGCATACCGAGGCAAATTTAAAGCGTCGAGCCAGAAGAAGTTTTTTACCCCTCCTGTGGAGGGCTGGAAGGTGCAACGAATTCATCAAGGTCAATTCCATCGGCGATCCAAGTGGCAGCTGCAAGGAAAGTTTCCATAAAGGACCTGAAGTCGTGTTTCTTGGTGTTGGCCACCCAAAGAGCCGCCAGCTTCTCTTCTCGCGCATCTTTACAGTGGACTCGGGCCAGACACAGAGCGACATCTGCACCACACCGAGCCGAGGACTTCTTCCATTCCTGCACTCGACCAGGGATCGTGTTCAAGCGGGCCATCAGCGACTCAAGGTTATTCTGAAGTGTCTCCTCAGGCCAGAGCGTCGAGTCGATGCGAGATGTGGCGGCCTTCAGCCTTGCGAGATAGTCCACGACAGCTGCAACACGAGACTCCAGTCGGAAAACATCCATGGCAACTTCGTCGTTCACCGGAGAATTGACGGGGTCGAGGTTTGGCTCCAGCCGGCTAGTTTCTTCTTCAAAGTTTTGACAAAATTCTGCAAGGATGATCACTAAGTCAAGGGGATGGTCGAATGGAAAAACCACAATTGGAAATGTTTGCCAAGCATAGAGGTTTACCTTCAAGCATAAGAAACAGCTTCTTGGCAAGACCACTCAGGAAGGCCTCCAGATCAGTTTTCTTCCCAGTCAATTTGCTAACTTGGTCGGTCAGGGCAGCTTTATCAGTTCTCAGTCGACTGACCTCCTTGTTGGCAATCCCAAGAGCAGCTTTCAGATTGGTATTGTCTTGTTCAAGCTTGGTGACTGAAGCTAACTTCTCGTCAGCAAGCTTGATCTTCTCAGCTAGCTCAAGGTCTTTCTTCTGTTGGGCCTCCCTTACCTTACCTGCAAGTTACAGCAAGATCAGATTTTGAAACAAGCAAGGGGAAAAGCAGTCGTCAGGGTCTCACCAAACATACCTTCGGTCTCCTCCTTTGCCTTTGTCAGCTTCTCCTGAACCAGCTTCAAGCTCAGCTCGAGTTGAGTATGCTTGTTTTCCAGCTCAGAGTAGCGAGCCACAAGATCACAAGAGTTCTGCGAAGAACCAATCGACTAAATGTCAAATATAATTCACTTCCGAGTGAAAAAGGGAAAAACACACGTTTCTAAGACTACAGCCGAATACAAGCATTCGACCGTAGTCTCGGGGACTACACCCAGTGGGTGCACTCAGCGTGCCCCCACTAATCCTGTTGAAGACAAAGTCGACCAGTCGACCTCAAAAAAAAAGGGAGATGCATTCTCTAAGACTGTGATCAACTGCAAGCAGTCGACCACAGTCTCGGGGACTACACCCAGTGGGTGCACTCAGCGTGCCCCCACCGGTTTGTGAAATCCAGTCGACATAGTCGACTGACAGAAAGATTGACATCATAAAGCCTAAGGCCGACTGCCAGCAGTCGACCTTAGCCTTGGGGACTACACCCAGCGGGTGCACTCAGCGTGCCCCCGCTAACACGGAGTTTAATCGACACACCCAGTGGGTGACTACTATAAATTCCGGAAAGGAAAAGTTTTTGGTAGCATATCCAACAGAACAAACAGCGGTCGACTGACCTGAACATTGCTTTGGAGGGCAGAACTGGCGTCATAAGCTGCCTGGCTCGCGTCCCGGATGGTCTTCAGCTGCTCCATCATGATTCCCGCCTGGCGTATGCCTTCCTTCGCTGCGCCAGCTTGGTCCTCTGGGACGTGGTGCGTCGTGAAGAGGGAGGGCTGCTGAGCACTCGTCAATGGATCTGCGAAGGACACCGTGTGTCGAGTGGTGTTCTCTTCCTCCGCAGTCAGAATCTCAGGCGCCGTCACATCCTGGGGCACCTTACTGGCGGACGCTTTCCTACTCCTCCTGCGCTTCAGTGGTTCTTCATCCTCATCATCATCAGGGAGATTGATAACAGTATTGGGTGGAGCTACGGAGAAGAATCAGGATCAGAGATCGCGAGTCAGTCGACTAAGAACGGCGTTAAGAATACAGTACCTGGGTTCGAAGTTGCTGCGTCCTCCATCTCGTGGTCATCAGCCCGGGCTGAGGTTTCAGAAGTAGCAGCACTGCAACTCCAAAGGATCAGTCGACTAACTTCAGCGTCGACCAGAGACAAAGTTCACACAAAATAAGAAGACTTAAGCAGCACGATTACCCTGATATGGTGGGGATGGACACCTTCATCTTCGGCAAGAGCTTGATCGGCTTCGACGAGGCCGCCCTGGGCTGCTTCGGCGCCTTTTCAGTCGGCACCGGAGAGGTGGTCCGAGGGCGCTTGGTCGACTGAACAACGGTCGCAACCCCCTTGCCACGTTCAGACGAAGGGTCGTGGACAAGCTTCGACCGCCTTTCTGAGCGCGGTGGTACGACCTCCTCCTCCTCTTCTTCCTCGTCCTCAACGTCATCTTCATCGCCGTCGTCATCATCATCGTCGTCGTCATCATCATCGTCGTCGTCATCCTCTGCAACGTCCGAGTCCCATTCCTCCTCTTCCTGGCTCTCGCCCCCGCTCGCCTCGCCCTCCTCAGTCGGAGCTTGTGCCCCATTGGGCATTGAGTACAGCTCGGTGAGAGCCTAGCAGATATCAAGACAAGGATCAGTCGACCAGTCGGCAGGATAAAATGGAAATGAATGCGACAAGAACACAGTGGAGAGCAGAGCAAGTGTACCTTGTTTGGATCGCTGTTGTGGTCGAGTGGAGGAATCCTTCTGGCTCCGCGTGGGTTATCCTTATTTCCGGTAACGGCTACCATCCATCTTTCCAGAGTGATGTCGTCGACTGCTTCTGGATGGACTCTAGTCTCGTCTTCAGTCCCACAGTACAACCACATGCAGTGGCTCCGGAACTGAAGGGGCTGGATGCGACGCCTAAGGAAGACCTCCAGGAGATCCATGCCCGTCACTCCCTCCCGAACCAACTGCACCACGCGCTCCATCAACATCTTCACGTCAGCTTTCTCCTCCGGAATCAACTTCAGAGGGGAGGGCTTGTTCACTCGGTCCATGGTAAACTGGAGGGAGTCCACTCGACTGCCCTGGCGTCGACTGGACCTGGCAGTAGAACCAAGTCGACTGCCAGCCTCTGACGGACTCGGGAAAGGTCATGGGCGGGAAGGTGCTCTTATTCCTCACCTGGATCCCCAGACCCCCACACATTTGGACGACTCGGGTTCTTCTCATCACCTGGGCTCGCCTTCTTCACGGTCTGAGAGCGACACGTGAATATATGCTTGAACAAACCCCAGTGCGGTCGACAGCCCAGGAAACCCTCACACATGGACACGAACGCGGCAAGATAGGCAATGGAGTTTGGGGTAAAGTGGTGGAGCTGCGCTCCAAAGAAATTCAAGAAGCCACGGAAGAAAATACTCGGCGGCAAGGAAAATCCACGATCAACATGGGTGGCCAAGAGCACACACTCACCCTCTTCTGGCTGGGGCTGCCACTCCTTCCCCGGAAGCCTCGCAGCTCCATGAGGGATCAAGCCCTCGTTGGCCATGTCGAGGAGGTCTTTCTCTGTGATGGTCGACTGGATCCAGTCTCCTTGGACCCAGCCCTTCGGCAGGCGGGATCTGGACGAGGACCCGCCGCGGCTGGTGGATCTCCCCTTTGCCTTCTCCGACGCCGACGCCTTCTTCGCACGTTCCAGCGCCGCCGTCTTCTCCTTGGCCATGGTTGCCGGCGAGATGCGCGAAGGGAAGTTGTGCGGGGGCGAGAGCGAGCGCGCTGGGCGGGGACGAAGGGAGCAGAGAGAGAGAGAGAATGCTGAGGCGCAGCACAGAAATCCTCGCCGGGCGCATTTATAAGGTCCCTTCCGAGTGGATGACAGGTGGGCCCGGTCGATCTAATCATATCCGGGAACAGTTATGCAGACGGGATACGTGGCGAAGAAAGCGGCGCGGAGATCGAGGCGTCTATGTCCCGTCCCATCCGAACGCCGCGGTCCGCTCCACTTCGCGCGCGTCCCCAAATTTCGCATCCCGCGGAATCCGCGAACGGCAGATCGGTCTGTCAGACGCGGGGTTTCCCGCGATCCGTCGCTCGGAGATCGTCGAAGCCCGAAAGATCACTCGACGAAAGAAGAGAATGGATCGAGTCGACTGAAGACAAGTTGCTCACTATCGACGAAGAGATTCTTTGGTCCAGAACAACGCACGACCAGAGCGCAAAGGTTAATCGGAACAACATCAACTCCTTCCTCACTCGAAGCCTCAATCCATTCGGGGGCTAATGATGGGGTCATGTACCTAGGGTAGGGTCACGACCTGATCTAAGTACCTTACCCAAGGACACCCTTAGAAGAGGTCGCCTTCCAGTCGACCAACGAGGGACTCACTCGACTGACTTGAAGGACTCGACCACGAAGACTCACTCGACCACCAGGAGGTCAAGAGGCACTCTGCACTGCAACGGCCTGTAATTAAGTAGACTTTATGATAGTAAAGACACTTTATGTGGGGCGTTACCAGTAACGCCCCAGACTTAACTCACCTTAAACCCTCTCCTACGTGGGCTGGCTGGGGTCCTGGCGCACTCTATATAAGCCACCCCCCTCCACAGGCAGAAGGGTTCGGCACCTTGTAACTCATATACTCATAATCCACTCGACCGCCTCCGGGCTCCGAGACGTAGGGCTTTACTTCTTCCGAGAAGGGCCTGAACTCGTACATCCCTTGTGTTTACAACCTCTCCATAGCTAGGACCTTGCCTCTCCATACCTACCCCCACTCTACTGTCAGGCTTAGAACCACGACAGTTGGCGCCCACCGTGGGGCAGGTGTTTTAGCGATTTTGTGGAGAAGTTGCGATTCTTCCGAGTACTTTCATCATGGTGTCTGCTGGAGTTTTGGTCGAGGGTCAAGAGATCCGTCTCGGCACTCTCACCTTCATCGCCGACGACTCCGCATGGCTCCAGGAGGCTCCACTCGACGTAGATGCGCTCCCCGTCCGCGGTGCGACGCATTTTCGCGCATGTGTCCGCGGCGTTCTGCTGCGGCAACCGTCGACCCAGTATCGGTCGGCTCCTCCATCGTCCACCCTCCCGGTCTCCCGCCAGCGCAAGCGCTCGGGCCGGTCGAGGCTTCAGCGATGGGTGAGGCACGCGGTGGCTCGCCAATCGGCCACCACCCAAGTTGCGGCAATCGAGCCCGACGAATCTCTCTACGGCTTGTTCGATCTGTCGACTGGCTCCGTAGAGACTGCATCCGAGTGCGGTAGCAGTGATCCAGCGGCGGAAATCTTGATGGTCGACGGGCCCCGCAGTCCCCTGGCTTCGCCCGTGATGATGGAGCAGGCGACGGAGGCGACCCCGCACGAGCCACGAAGAGTACCAGCCCGAGCCACTCGACTCTCTGCAAAGAGAGGAACTTCGCCGCAGGAACGTGGATGCCCTGCGTACTCCCATCGCAGGAGAAACCCCCGAGGCTCGTGCCTTGGAGGAGGCGCGTCTGGCCAATTTGGCCGAGCGCACTCGACTGGAGAACCTTCAGCGAGCACTCGACGAGCGCGCGCGGCAACGAGTTCCCGACACCAGTCGACGTCAACTCTTCCCGCCGACTCAGGTATATCGAACCCCAATTCAGAATTTAGCAGCTGCGACCCGTATAGCAGAGTCCATCCAGCCTTCGCAGTCGGAAGCTGGCAGAGGTTTGCTGCAGATCAGGGATCTGCTCCGGGCAGCAGGAGATCAGAATTCAGCCGTGTCTCAGTCGCGCAACAGAATTCACAGTCGATCCGTCACTGTGAATACGGTTCAGTCGGCTCACAGCCCCAGATCGCCTCCGCGGCGTGAAGGGCGCGAGAATCGGCGAGATCAATATGGCGACAGACTCGACCGAGATGATAGGCGTCGAGTGCCCAATTCCCCTCCGAGGGGTGGGTCTTACGCTCCTCGGCAGCCAGATGACAGGCGTCAGTACAGTACAGGGCGAAGGGTTCCAGTCGACCCCAGAGAACCAGGCTTCGACGCGCGATCCATTATCGTGCAAGGTTTGGTCGACCGGAACAGAGCCCATCGAGGCGGACTCGACAGAGATGCGCCCACAAGCAGTCGAGTGCATGTTTCTGGTCCTGAATGTTTCAGCAGAGCTATCAGAGCCGCAGTTATCCCTCCCAATTTCAGGTTGGCAACAGGAGTCAGCAAGTTCACTGGTGAGTCTAAGCCTGAAACTTGGCTTGAAGACTACCGAGTGGCAGTTCAGATTGGTGGTGGGAACGACGAGGTGGCCATGAAGCATTTGCCCCTCATGCTGGAAGGTTCTGCCAGGGCATGGTTGACTCAATTACCTCCTAGCAGCATTTACACTTGGGAAGATCTGTCCCGAGTGTTCATCAGAACGTTTGAAGGGACTTGCAAGCGACCAGCTGGATTGACAGAGTTGCAAGTCTGCGTGCAGAAAGCTAATGAGACTCTCAGAGAGTATATTCAGAGGTGGATCACTTTGCACCACACTGTGGAGAATGTGTCTGATCATCAGGCAGTCTGCGCCTTCAAAGATGGCGTCAAGAACAGAGAACTGAGTTTGAAGTTTGGTCGAACCGGTGACATGACCTTGAGTCGGATGATGGAGATTGCTACCAAGTACGCCAACGGCGAAGAAGAAGACCGACTCCGAAGCGGCAAGCACAAGCCGAGTCAGTCGGAAAAAGGAAACACCAGTCGGAAACAGAAGCGGAAGGCTGAACCGGCAGCTCCTGGAGAGGCTCTGGCCGTGACTCAAGGAAAGTTTAAGGGGAAACCAAAAGGATCCTGGAACCCCAAGAAGGTAAAGGATAAAGAAGGGAACGACGTGATGGATATGCCAGTGTCACATCCACACGAAGAAAGACGAAGAGGGGAATATCATCTACCCGAAGCACACCACTCGCCAATGTCGACTCCTGATCCAGCAGTTTCAGGGAAAACAGTCTAAGGACAAGGAGAAGGAGTCAGACAAGGCCGAAGACAAGGAGGACAGTGAGGAAGGATATCCGCATATCAACTCCACTCTGATGATCTTTGCAGATGTGGAAAGCAGGAGTCGACTGAAAGTCATTAACCGAGAGGTGAACATGGTTGCCCCAGCAAAAGCAAATTATCTGAAATGGTCTCAAACACCCATCACATTCGACCAATCTGATCACCCGACTCATATTGCCACCCCTGGGAGGCAAGCTTTGGTGGTCGATCCAGTTGTCGAAGGCACTCGACTGACAAAGGTGCTGATGGATGGTGGAAGCGGGCTGAATTTGTTGTATGCAGACACACTGAAAGGAATGGGCATTCCGATGTCCCGACTGAGCACTAGTAACATGAGCTTTCATGGAGTTATACCAGGGAAGAAGGCCGAGTCACTCGGCCAAATAGCTTTGGACGTGGTGTTTGGTGATTCGAAACATTTTCGCAAAGAAAAGTTGACGTTTGAGGTCGTGGATTTTCAGAGTGCATATCATGCCATTTTGGGGAGACCAGCTTACGCACGGTTCATGGCTCGACCATGTTACGTGTACCTCAAATTGAAGATGCCCGGCCCCAAAGGAGTGATCACTGTCACCGGTGATCGGAAAAAGGCAGAAGAGTGCTTTCAGAAGGGCTCCAAGATTGCCGATTCCCAGGTGACAGCGGTCGAGTTCGAAGAATACAAGCAAAACGCAGATCCGAGTGACTTGCTGCGATCCAAGAAACCCGCCACAGAGTCTGCATTCCAGTCGTCCGGTGAGACGAAGCCTGTTCACATTCACCCGACCGACCCCGATGCAGCTCCGACCCGCATCTCCACAACACTCGACCCAAAATAGGAAGAAGCGCTCATCCAGTTCCTCCGTGAGAACTGGGACATTTTTGCATGGAAGCCCGCTGACATGCCAGGTGTTCCCAGGGGACTGGCTGAGCATCGCCTAAGAGTCGACTCATCTGCAAAACCAGTCAAAGAGCATCTTCGGCGGTCCGCCGTCCAGAAGAGAAAAGCCATTGGTGAAGAAGTGGCTCGACTGTTGGCGGCAGGATTTATCCGAGAGATATACCACTCCGAGTGGCTCGCTAATGTCGTCATGGTTCCTAAGAAGGACAAGTCGCTCCGAATGTGCATTGATTTCAAGCACATCAACCGGGCCTGCCCGAAAGATCATTTTCCTCTCCCTCGCATAGATCAAATTGTTGACTCGACCGCGGGATGCGAGAGATTGTCTTTTTTAGATGCCTACTCCGGGTACCACCAGATCCGTCTGTACGGACCCGACGAGGTAAAAACAGCTTTCATCACTCCATTCGGGTGCTTCTGCTATATCACCATGCCATTCGGCCTCAAGAATGCCGGAGCCACATTTATGCGAATGATTCAGAAGTGTCTACTCACTCAAATCAGTCGGAATGTGGAAGCTTATATGGATGATATCGTTGTCAAGTCACGAAAAGGTTCCGACCTGCTCGCTGACCTCGCCGAAACATTTGCCAACCTCAGAAGGTATGATATCAAGCTCAATCCATCAAAGTGCACATTTGGAGTTCCTGGTGGCAAGTTACTCGGTTTTCTCGTTTCCGAACGGGGAATCGACGCTAACCCAGAGAAGATTGGCACTATTCTCCGAATGAAACGCCCTGTGCGAGTGCACGATGTCCAGAAGCTTACTGGATGCTTGGCCGCATTAAGTCGATTCATCTCACGACTCGGTGAAAAGGCATTGCCTCTTTACCGACTGATGAAGAAGGCAGACAAGTTCGAGTGGACTCCAGAAGCTGATGCAGCGTTTGCCGAGCTAAAAGCTCTGCTCTCCACCCAGCCGGTGCTTGCTGCTCCAATCAGCAAAGAGCCTCTGTTGCTCTATATCGCAGCCACAGGACAAGTCGTCAGTACTGTGCTTACGGTCGAGCGGGAAGAAGAAGGAAAAGCTCTCAAAGTTCAGCGCCCAGTGTATTATTTGTCTGAAGTCTTGACTCCATCCAAGCAGAGATATCCTCATTATCAGAAGCTTGTGTATGGAATATACATGACCACAAAGAAGGTTGCTCATTATTTCTCTGATCATTCCATCACAGTCGTCAGCGACGCTCCACTATCAGAGATTTTGCACAACAGAGATGCAACTGGTCGAGTGGCCAAATGGGCGATTGAACTTCTTCCCCTTGATATCAAGTTTGAGGCAAAGAAAGCCATTAAGTCCCAGGCAATAGCAGATTTCCTCGCCGAGTGGATTGAACAGCAGCAGCCGACTGAAGTTCACTCGGAGCATTGGACCATGTTCTTTGATGGCTCTAAGATGTTGAATGGTTCCGGTGCTGGGGTTGTCCTGGTTTCCCCCAGAGGAGATAAGCTCAGATATGTGCTCCAGATTCACTTTGATTCCTCCAACAATGAGGCAGAATATGAGGCCCTCTTATATGGGTTGCGCATGGCCATGTCACTCGGCGTCCGTCGCCTGATGGTCTATGGCGACTCGGATTTAGTGGTCAACCAGGTGATGAAAGAGTGGGACGTGAGAAGCCCAGCCATGACTGGATACTACAGTGCAGTGAGGAAGTTGGAAAAGAAGTTCGAGGGGTTGGATCTCCATCATATACCCCGACTGAAAAATCAAGCAGCTGATGATCTAGCAAAGATAGGTTCCAAGAGAGAAGCCATTCCGAGTGGTGTGTTCTTGGAGCATATACACACTCCGTCAGTCAAAGAAGATCCTTTCACCGAAGAAACTCCACAGCCCAAGAGTGCCACAGATCCGTCTAAAGTTGAAGTCCCAGCGGTGGTCGACTTGATCATGGAGGTTTTGGTGGTCATTCCCGACTGGACGGTTCCGTATGTCGCATATATCCTGAGAAAAGAGCTTCCGGAGGATGAGGAAGAGGCTCGACAGATCGTCCGTCGATCTAAGGCCTTTACCGTAATCAAAGGACAATTATACAGAGAAAGCGCGACTGGAGTTGGTCAGAAGTGCATAACACCAGAAGAAGGTCGACTCATCCTCAATGATATTCACTCGGGACCTGTGGTCATCATGCGTCCTCTCGGACCATCGTGGCCAAAGCATACCGAGCCGGATTTTACTGGCCAAAGGCGAATGAGATAGCAAAAGAGATAGTGGATAAGTGCGAGGGATGTTAGTTCTACTCGAATATGTCGCACAAGCCTGCGTCGGCCCTGAAGACCATCCCACTCGTCTGGCCTTTCGCAGTATGGGGACTGGACATGGTCGGTCCTTTGAGAACAGGACGAAGTGGCTTCACGCATGTACTGGTGGCAGTCTACAAGTTCACCAAGTGGATCGAGGCTAAACCAATCAAGAGCCTTGACACCGGTACTGCTTTTAGCTTCATCAGGGAACTAATATTCAGATATGGAGTCCCGCACAGCATCATTACGGATAATGGGTCGAACTTTGACTCAGAGGAATTCAGAGATTTCTGCAACTCCCAAGGCACACGGGTCGACTACGCTTCAGTCGCCCATCCGCAGTCGAATGGACAAGCAGAGCGAGCTAATGGACTGATTCTTAAGGGATTGAAGCCTCGACTGATGCGTGATCTCAAACACGCGGCTGGAGCTTGGGTAGACGAACTTCCCTCAGTGCTTTGGGGGCTGCGGACCACACCTAATCGGTCGACCGGAAGAACTCCATTCTTCTTGGTCTACGGAGCTGAAGCAGTCTTGCCGAGTGATCTTCTCCACAATGCTCCTCGAGTTGAAATCTACAATGAAGCAGAGGCTGAACAAGCGCGGCAGGACGCAGTCGACCTTTTAGAGGAAGAAAGGGAGATGGCTCTGATCCGGTCGACCATCTACCAACAAGATTTGCGTCGTTTCCACGCCAGAAATGTGAGAGGTCGAGCCTTCCAGGAAGGGGATTTAGTTCTCCGAGTGGATCAGCCCAAACCACACAAGCTTGCTCCTTCTTGGGAAGGCCCCTTCATCGTCACCAAGGTTCTCCACAACGGGGCGTACCATCTTTACAACGTCGAGCATAATATCGACGAGCCCCGAGCTTGGAACGCGGAGCTACTCCGCCCATTTTACACTTAAGTTTTATCACTCGGATGAGTTGCAATAAAGTACTTCTGTAGTTCATGGACCTCAAAATAATAGTGTCATAGTTCCTCCATAATTTCTGTCACTTTTTATTTTTGTCCACATAAAATTCCCCCTCAGTGGGTGACTTAGTCGCGAATCCGTTTCGCCTAAGTTTGTAAAAATCCTACCGAGTGGTGAGCCAGACTCTCACTTGGAGGCTTAGCTGCGAATCCGTTTCGCCTAAGTTATCAAAATCCTACCGAGTGGTGAGCCAGACTCTCACTTGGAGGCTTAGCTGCGAATCCGTTTCGCCTAAGTTATCTAAATCCTACCGAGTGAAGAGCAACCCTCTCATTCGGGGGTGGCCAAGAGCACACACTCACCCTCTTCTGGCTGGGGCTGCCACTCCTTCCCCGGAAGCCTCGCAGCTCCATGAGGGATCAAGCCCTCGTTGGCCATGTCGAGGAGGTCATTTTCTGTGATGGTCGACTGGATCCAGTCTCCTTGGACCCAACCCTTCGGCAGGCGGGATCTGGACGAGGACCCGCCGCGGCTGGTGGATCTCCCCTTTGCCTTCTCCGACGCCGACGCCTTCTTCGCACGTTCCAGCGCCGCCGTCTTCTCCTTGGCCATGGTTGCCGGCGAGATGCGCGAAGGGAAGTTGTGCGGGGGCGAGAGCGAGCGCGCTGGGCGGGGACGAAGGGAGCAGAGAGAGAGAGAGAGAGAGAATGCTGAGGCGCAGCACAGAAATCCTCGCCGGGCGTGTTTATAAGGTCCCTTCCGAGTGGATGACAGGTGGGCCCGGTCGATCTAATCATATCCGGGAGCAGTTATGCAGACAGGATACGTGGCGAAGAAAGCGGTGCGGAGATCGAGGCGTCTATGTCCCGTCCCATCCGAACGCCGCGGTCCGCTCCACTTCGCGCGCGTCCCCAAATTTCGCATCCCGCGGAATCCGCGAACGGCAGATCGGTCTGTCAGACGCGGGGTTTCCCGTGATCCATCGCTCGGAGATCGTCGAAGCCCGAAAGACCACTCGACGAAAGAAGAGAATGGATCGAGTCGACTGAAGACAAGTTGCTCACTATCGACGAAGAGATTCTTTGATCCAGAACAACGCACGACCAGAGCGCAAAGGTTAATCGGAGGCAACATCAACTCCTTCCTCACTCGAAGCCTCAATCCATTCGGGGGCTAATGATGGGGTCATGTACCTAGGGTAGGGTCACGAACCTGATCTAAGTACCTTACCCAAGGACACCCTTAGAAGAAGTCGCCTTCCAGTCGACCAACGAGGGACTCACTCGACTGACTTGAAGGACTCGACCACGAAGACTCACTCGACCACCAGAAGGTCAAGAGGCACTCCGCACTGCAACGGCCTGTAATTAAGTAGGCTTTATGATAGTAAAGACACTTAATGTGGGGCGTTACCAGTAACGCCCCAGACTTAACTCACCTTAAACCCTCTCCTACGTGGGCTGGCTGGGGTCCTGGCGCACTCTATATAAGCCACCCCCCTCCACAGGCAGAAGGGTTCGGCACCTTGTAACTCATATACGCATAATCCACTCGACCGCCTCCGGGCTCCGAGACGTAGGGCTATTACTTCTTCCGAGAAGGGCCTGAACTCGTACATCCCTTGTGTTTACAACCTCTCCATAGCTAGGACCTTGCCACTCCATACCTACCCCCCACTCTACTGTCAGGCTTAGAACCACGACAGTGGGAACGAATCATGAAACTCAGTCAGACCGATTTAGTTCAAAATGTGAACGTTAGGATTTTCGGTGGGACCGGCATGTCAACTCGGTGGGACCGGTTTCATTAGGGTTAGGGCATAACGTAATCTCGGTGAGGCCGATTACACAAACTCGGCGGGACCGATTTTGGTAATAAGCTAACCAGAGAGTTGGTCAGGCAAACTCGGTGGGACCGATTCGCTCATCTCGGTGAGACCGAAACGCTACGAAGGGGAAACGAAGAGTTTGCATTGCAAACTCGATGGGACCAATCGCTCATCTCGGTTGGACCGAAACATTATGAAGGGAAATAGAGAGTTTGAAATCCCATCTCGGTGAGACCGAGATCCCTATCGGTGAGATCGAAGTGACTAGGGTTTGTGGCAGTAGCTATGTCAAGAGAACTCGGTGGCGCCGTATAGAAAGTTTCGGTGGGGCCGAGTTTGACTTTTGGTTTGGGACATATGTGGATATGAGAAAGTGGTTGAGGGTTTTTGGAGCATATCACTAAGAATTTTGAGCAAGCAACCCATTAAGAAACACCTTATCCCCTTTTAATAGTATTGGCTTTTCCTATGGACTCAATGCGATCTTGGATCACTAAAAGTAAAATGTAGAGTCTTGAGCTTTAGAGCTTGAGCCAATCTTTTGTCCTTAGCATTTTGAGGGGCCATATTTCTAATCCATGCCATGCCAATCATTGAGCTTTCCTGAAATATTCATCTTGAAATAGCATTAGCTCAATGAGCTATATGTTGTTAATAATTACCAAAACCACCCAGGGATAGTTGCACTTTCAATCTCCCCCCTTTTTTGTAATTGATGATAACATATAGATCAAAGCTTCGACAAATGATCATAAGATTGAAATACATCGTCTCTTTGAGAAGTGTGTGATAAGTAAGAGCTCCCCCTAAATTTGTGCATTATTTAAAATTTGCTTTTGAATGCAAATGCACAATCGATTAGGATCATGGATTACTCTTCCATGTCACATACATCTTGGTGGAGTGCTCAAAATGATAGAAATTAGAAGCATGCACTCATCACCAAGCAAAGTGAATGATCATATATGGGATATAAGAGATAATATCATCCAAGCAAGCATTAAAGTAGCATATGATCAAACACATGATCAAACAAGTATCTCACACAAACATAAAGTATCAACCAAGCACACAATAAAGTTCAACCAAAAGCAAGAGAGACAAAGAAGCAAAACACTCTCTCTCGAAGCCTATGATCTATACATTTCCCCCCCTTTGGCAACAAGTTACCAAAAAGATTGAAAATGCATAGTGCTATGTGTCTCTCAGGCTCGGTCTTCAGGAGGTGGTGTAGAGAGAACTCCAAGGACGATGGCATCTATTGATGTAGTTGGAGCTAGTGGAGTGGGTGCTGGAGGTGGCACTGAAGCTGTAGCTACTGGTGCTGACGATGTAGCTCTAGAATCTGGTACTGGCACTGCAGCAGACCTCTGACCTTGTGGCACACACTGAAAAGCATCCATAGTTGCCTTTCCTCTCCTCTCCTCAGCTTCCTCCTGGAGCTGCTCAACAGCTGTCTGTATCTCAGTAACCTTCAGATCAAGATCATAGAATTTTGTCTCAACAATCCCCTCCAAGCTCTCCTAATTCTGAGTCAGGGTGGGCAAGCCCTTCTCAATCCTCAAAGTAGACTAGATCAGATATGCTAGCTGATCTTGATTGCTCTTCAGGAACGCCTGAGATGCTTCCTCTACACTTGGCATGCTTGCAGCTTTCTCTGCCTTAGCCTTAGCTCTCTTCTCTTGTGCTTGAGCTGATGAAGGTTCATTCTCATTCATCACAACTGTGGTGTCTTCAAATTCAGGGTACAGAGGTAAGTGCTCCTTGTCCAACAAGTAGGTGCCTGTGCCCATCTTTGAGTTGATGAGCTCCTGAATGTGTGGAGAATACCCACAAGATCTTTTCCGATCTGCTGCTGTCCTCTTGATTGTCTCTACAATTAGACTCATGACCTTGAATTTTTGAGGTACATCAAATATTTGCAGCAAGTTGTTGGAATGTCCTCTAATCATCTTGTGATCTCCAGACTTGGGTAGCAAAGTATGCCTTAAGATGGTGTTAATGGTAGGAAGACCAGACAACAGATAGTGTATAGATCCAAGCTTGTGTGTCTCCAAAGCTTTATCAGGGATCTCTTTGTACATGTTTGCTGTAGAGTTGTGGTCTTTCTTCTTCTTGGCATACACATCCAAGTCATCCTCATGTTCTTCTAGGACATTAATCAGCTTGTCCCATTCTTCAACTATTGATTGGTACCTTGTAACTTCAGACATCCATACTATCCTTCCATCTGGATAGAAGTGAGCAGTGGAGTAAAATTGCATAACTAGCTCATCATTCCATTTGGTCAACTTTTGACCCACAAACTCATCGACTCCACAAGCTTTGAAGCTATCTTGTACACCTGGGAAGTGATCTTCATTCTCTTTGATGTATTCCCAATCAACCCATCTCATGTCACAAAAAACTGGCTTCTTGTCAAGCAGAATAGTCTCATAGAAGTCTTGTTGTTCTTTGGTATGAAACTTGTAATCAACTATAGTCCTCCTCCTCGCAACATAGGGATCAGACTGTCTCCACTATCTCAGTCCTGCATCTTTCCTGATATGCATGTCCTTAGCCATAGGATGAGCATCATTGTGGTCTGGAATCTTGGGTTTCAGTTTCCTCAATACAAGGGATTCATCATCCTCTTCTTTAGCTTCAGGCACTAGGGCCTTGTTCTTCTCTTCAGCTAGAATGTTTCTGGTGCTTCTCTTGGGCTTAGAAAGCTTCTAAGCTTGAGCTATTGCTTTGGGAGCAGTTTTGGGCTTTGATGTGGCAGCCCCGGACTTGATTGCATCTGCCATAAGCTTTTGGGACATTGGTGCTGGTGCAGCATCCTCTTCCTCTTCCTCTTCTTTTGCTGGATCTTTAAACATGGATGATCTCCCAAGGACTCTGGCAGTGGTCTTCTTGACCCTCTCCTTCCTCTTCTTGCCATCTCCAGCTTCTTTGGGTTCAAGAGTGAACTCCATAGTTTCTTGAGTGGAAGCTCTGGCCTTAGACATAGGAATCCTTTTTGCTGGTGCCTTCTTGTTCAAGCCTGGCTTTGTTGCAGCAGCTGTGCCATACTCCTTCTTCAAGACTTTCTTCTTTGAGCTGACTTCTTCTTCTACAGCCACATAATCCTCATCCTCAGAATCAGAGGTTCTCTTCTTCCTTGACCTGGTGGCTGCCTTGGGCAAGTTACTAGGTGTGCTCATGCTGACCTCATCATAGCCGCTTGAGGGGTCATAACCCTCACTCAATTGCACTTGTTCTTCAGATCTGTTCTGACTGTCACTCTGGTCAGACATCTTGGCAAACACACTGACGGCAAACCCTGTGAATAGATGTAGATGAGGTAGAGTGGATGAGCATCACAAAGTGCGGAGTTTTTGCAAAATAGATGACTCAAAAACTTAATTTTAGTTCTCCACAAAAAGCATTTCGGAGCTAGAGATTTGTTAGACTTGGTGATACCGAAGCAATTTTGGAACCTAAACTAGTGAACTCGGTCAGACCGAGTCATAGTTCGATGGCACCAAGACTACTAGGGTTTCACAGAGAACTGATCTCGGTCACACTGATTTGCAATTTCCGGTCAGACCGAAAACGCATGTGCAATGGCCTAAGCCAAATCGGTGAGACCGATTCCTACAACTCGGTCGGTCCGAGATGAGTTCGGCGGAAACCTAACCCTAAATTTTCGAATCAAATCTAACCTAAAGGATGTTTTCTCTGGATAGAGTGTTCTCATATGTGGTAAAGATCATGGCAAAGCAATGTGCTATGAATCGGAGTAAGGAAATAGCACAAAGAGTCGAACACATACCCTAGTTTGGCGGGAGTTCGCTACGGCGGCAACGGCGGAGCAGATTTCCATTGATGGTGATGGAAACCAGCGGTGGGAGGTCGTTGGCGACGAGGAGACGATCCGGAGACCTGAGGAGGCAGAGCAGGACATGCACAGGCTAAGAGGGTTTGAAGAAATTTAAAAAATGTCACCCGTGGGTTTACATATCCCGACCCTGTCGGTGTGACCGAGTGGAACAACTCGGTGGCACCGAGATGCAGAATCGCAAGCGGTTACTGCAACTCGGTGTGACCGAAGAGTTCAAATTGGTTGCAGTGAGATTGAAAACCTAGATCAACTTAGTGAACTCGGTGTGACCGAACTGGATGAATCGGTCATACCAAAATGGACAAAGGGGTTTTGGAGGTTTAAGTCTATGACGAATCGGGGACTCCGAGTGCTCCTCACACAGAGTGGTTCGAATCTGACTTGATCAAACTTTGTGATGTAGCATGCATAGAGTTTGAGACGAGAAAAGTGTAGATAGCTAGAGGAGGTTCTTAGGCATTCTTGTCCATCCACTTGGCAAAGGAGAAAATGCCAAACAATCTAAACAACAAGTGGATGTCCTTGAATGAGAGAAATATGCAATCAACATGCTCACACAATAAAATGGCAAATTAAAATATGTGACAAAGCATGCACAAACACTCTAGCATCTATCAAGCAATTGGCAATGACTAGGTGATCTATATATGAGTGTATTGACTGAGGAGTCAAATGAAAACATTTGATCGTAGGTCATACTCATCGTTTAAGCACAAGTGGGGTTACCACTTTTACATAATGCATTGTTGTGTTCACACCATTAGAGTTTCTTTAGCTCAATTTGTTAGAGTAAAGCTCCCCCCTAGATGTGATATCCCCCCTAAGAGGCATGAACTAACCTTGGGTTATGTCGATGATGACTTCATGTAGGTGTTGAAGATGTAGATGCTCAATGTTGATGTATATCATTCAGAGCAATCCATTTGAAGTGAGTTGCACTTTCAATACCTACATAGGTTAGTCCCACAAGGAACAAACAAGGATATCCATAGACATAGAGTGATGTTCACACAAGATGATGTCCATGAAAGCATTAGGTTACCTTTTCCCTTGTCTTACCAACAAGAGGGTTTGTGACTCCTAGAACTAGTGCAAGATGCGGAAGTTGTTTGCACATGTCCCTGCCAAAAGATATGAGTGAAGTATGTTGGCAGAGTCACCCTCAAGAACTCTCTAGTTCTTCTTCTTCGGGATCCACATCATCCTGATGGGAATCCTTAGAGTTGTAGTCATACTTGATGTAGTAGAACTTGATGTAGTCTTGGGGACCCACTTGACCAAGGCCTTGGGAGCTTCTTCAAATGCATCAATCTCCTCTTGATGCTTGTCCTTCCCTTTTAGCTTGTGGTCTTTTGGTGGAAGATCATCTTGAGCTTGTGTCCCTTGAAAGGAAGTAGGATCATACTTATCTTGTTGAGGAACAAACTTCGTCTTGGGGTATTGATCTTCTTCCCACTCAACTCCATTGGCATTGAACTTCTGTTCAAAACCAATTCCTTGATTCTTCCGGTGTCTTCCTTGCTTTCATACAATTTCCTCGAATTGCTTACTTTCGGCAAGGCTCTTGTAAACACCTTTCTCTTTATTTCCCTTCAATAAGCTATTTTCTTGCTCAAGTGTAACTTGGCTAAGAGAATCATTAGTGGAATCAAGAGAACTACTAGAAGCAACAACATTGGATTTAGCATGATTATTGTTGCTACTAGATGAAGAATCTTTCTTACTTTTGTTGCTAGATTTAACTTGTGGAATGTAAGTAGACAAGAGTAAATGCTTGGCAATGTAAGAAGAACTTTTCTTACAAAGATCATCGTTGATTGCCTTTAACAACCAATGCTCTTGCTCAAGGTTGAGCTTTTCAAGGCATAACTTTTCATGAGTCTTTAAAAGCTCTCGATGATTTTCTAAGGTAGTTTCATGAGCTAACTTATTAAGAGTGTTTAGTTCTTTAGTTAGACGCTCAATCTACTTCTTATCATCATCATTCATTTTATCTTGATTAGCATGATTAATAGCAAGTTCATCATAGTTTTCATAACTAGAGTTGTCAACAAGTAAATCATAATGACCTAGCAAATCATCTTCATCACTACTGAAATCAACATACTCGGGGTGTGATACCTTTGAGCCTTTAGCCATGAAGCATCTTCCAATTCCTTCATTTGGTGACTCAAATATGTCGTAGGAGTTGGTTGACACAAGTGCTAGACCGGCAACACCTTCATCTTGAGTATATTCGGAGTCAGACTGATAACTTCTCTCGGAGTGATTGTTGGAGTCGGAGCCGGATACCCATTCACCAACATGAGCTTGATGTATTTGTTTTGTGTAGCTCTTTGATGATTTGTCCTTCGTTCCCGAATCCTTGCTTCTCCATGATGTTCTTCATTCATAACGGTCATCTCTACTCCTTCTCTCTCTTGGTGGTGATTCTTCTCTTCTACTTCTCCTTTGGGGTGAATCTTCTCTTCTTTTGTAGGGTCATTGGAGTAGTGTCCGGGTCTTCCACAATTTTAGCAATTACGTTCACGACTCTAAGATCTTTTGTTATTGTAGGACCTTGACTTGGAACTTCTTTCCTTGCTTCTATTCTTGTAGAACTTGTTGAAGTTCTTCACCATTAGGCTCAATTCTTCATTGAAGGCTTGTTTCTCACTTGATGATGGAGGAGCATCACATGAGGCTTTGTAAGCACCACTTGACATGTTGTGAAGCTCTTCCTTATCCTTGAGTGACATATCATGAGCAACAGTTCTTCCAATGACTTCCGTAGGCTTGAGATATTTGTAATTGGGCATCATTTGGATCAATGTGCACACGGTATCATATTTTCCATCCAAGTATCTTAGGATCTTCTTGATGATGAATCTATCAGTCATCTCTTCACTTCCTAAGTAGGCAATCTCATTTGTGATGAGAGCAAGCCTGGAGTACATTTCAGCGACACCTTCACCATTCTTCATTTTGAACTTGTCAAGTTGACTTTGAAGCACATCCAATTTGGATTCCCTGATGGAGTCGGTACCATCGTGCATATCAATCTAAGTATCCCAAATTTCATTTGAATTCTCAAGACGGCTGATTTTGTTGAATTCTTTGGGGCACAATCCATTGAAGAGGATATCGCAAGCTTGAGCGTTGTATTGCAGCACCTTTAACTCTTCCGTGGTAGCTTCATGGTTTGGTTCTCTCCCGTCAAAGAATTTACCTTGCAAGCCAATACACACAATAGCCCAAACGGTGGGGTTATGTCCAAGAATATGCATTTTCATCTTATGCTTCCAACTAGCAAAATTAATACCATCAAAGTAAGGACCTCTATGGTGGTAATTTCCCTCGCTAGACGCCATACTCTCCTAGGTTGTGAAACCAAGGCTATGATCACCAAAGCTATGTAAATCAAGGCAAACAGAGACCAAAGCTCTGATACCACTTGTAGGATCGAAAGTATGTCTAGAGGGGGGGTAATTAGACTACTTGACCAAATAAAAATCTAGCCTTTTCCCAATTTTAAGTCTTGGCAGATTTTAGCAACTTAGCACTAGTCTGGCAATCAACATACACATGCAAGTCTAAGAGTATAGCAGTGGAATGTAAAACATTGCACATGAAGGTAAAGGGAGGAGTTTGGAGGGAGCAAACACAATGTAGACACGGAGATTTTTGGCGTGGTTCTGATAGGTGGTGCTATCGTACATCCACATTGGTGGAGACTTCAACCCACGAAGGGTAATGGTTGCGCGAGTCCACGGAGGGCTCCACCCACGAAGGGTTCACGAAGAAGCAACCTTGTCTATCCCACCATGTCCAGCGCCCATGAAGGACTTGCCTCACTAGGGTAGATCTTCACGAATTAGGTGATCTCCTTGCCCGTACAAACTCCTTGGTTCAACTCCACAATCTTGACGGAGGCTCCCAAGTGACACCTAACCAATCTAGGAGACACCACTCTCCAAAAGGTAATAGACAATGTGTTGATGATGAACTCCTTGCTCTTGTGCTTCAAATTATAGTCTCCCCAACACTCAACTCTCTCACTGATTTGGATTTGGTGGAAAGATGATTTGGGTGGAAAGCAACTTGGAGAAGGCTAGAGATCAAAGATTCATATGGCTGCAATGGAATATCTTGGTCTCAACACATGAGTAGGTGGTTCTCTCTCAGAAAATGAATGTTGGAAGTGTAGGCAAGTTCTGATGGCTCTCCTCATGAATGAAGAGTGGGTGGGTGGGGGTATATATAGCCTCCACACAAAATCTAACCGTTACACACAAATCACCAAACTCGGCGGACCGAATCATGAAACTCGGTCAGACCGATTTAGTTCAAAATGTGAACATTAGGATTTTCGGTGGGACCGACATGTCAACTCGATGGGACCGATTTTATTAGGTTAGGGCATAACGTAATCTCGGTGAGACAGATTACACAAACTCGGTGGGACCGATTTTGGTAATAAGCTAACCAGAGAGTTGGTGAGGAAAACTCGGTGGGACCGATTCGCTCATCTCAATGAGACCGAAACATTATGAAGGGGAAATAGAGATTTTGCATTGCAAACTCGGTGGGACCGATCACTCATCTCTGTTGGACTGAAACGTTATGAAGGGAAACAAAGAGTTTGCAATCCCATCTCCGTGAGACCGAGATCCCTATCGGTGAGAACAAAGTGACTAGGGTTTGTGGCAGTGGCTATGTCAAGAGAACTCGGTGGCGCTGGATAGAAAGTTTCGGTGGAGCCGAGTTTGACTTTTGGTTTGGGACATATGTTGGTATGAGAAAGTGGTTGAGGGTTTTTGGAGCATATCACTAAGCATTTTGAGCAAGCAACCCATTAAGAAACACCTCATCCCCTTTTAATAGTATTGCCTTTTCCTATGGACTCAATGTGATCTTGGATCACTAAAAGTAAAATGTAGAGTCTTGAGCTTTAGTGCTTGAGCCAATCTTTTGTCCTTAGCATTTTGAGGGGTCCACATTTCTAATCCATGCCATGCCAATCATTGAGCTTTCCTGAATATTTATCTTGAAATAGCATTAGCTCAATGAGTTATATATTGTTAATAATTACCAAAACCACCCAGGGATAGTTACACTTTCACACAAGTTTTTCATGATTTATACCATAAAAGTCAAAGATTTCCCTAGCTTCCCGAATTATGTAGTCAAACTCATTCATAAGAACAAGAGTGGCCAAGTTTTTAGCTCTATGATTCTTTATAACGGGGAGCTCAAAAAATCTTTTCAAGGTAGGATGGGTACAAATAAATTTACTTTCAAGTTTCAGAACTAGTGCTGACATGGCATCCGCATAAGATCTAGTAGTTGTAAGTATAGAAGCATCATCAAGGCTAAGCTTCCCAATACAATTGAAAAATTCTTGGATACGTTCTTTTCCCATAATGTTCCCTTGCCCCAAGATAAAAATTTTAGCATCCAGATTGCCCGTACGTCCAATCTTAGGAGTAAGGCCATCATCTGTTGGTGCCATACCGAAATCACTCATGATTGCAAGCAAAGGATAGATCTGACGAGAAAAAGGCGAACGAAAAAACAGAGGTGAATAAAACGTCAAATTTTTTGTGAAGAGGGGGAGAGGAAAATGAGAGGAAAATGGAAAATAATGTAAATTGCAAGGAGATGAGATTTGTGATTAGGAACTTGGTTATGTTGAAGATCCTCCCCGGCAACGGTGCCAGAAATTCTCCTTGATGGTAGCTGGAACTACGTCGGTATTTCCCTGGAGAGGGAGGGATGATGTAGCACAGCGACAGTAAGTATTTCCCTCAGTTATGAATCCAAGGTTTCGAACCAGTAGGAGAACCAAGCAACACAACGCAAACAACCCCTACACACAAATAACAACACCTCGCAACCCGACGTGTTAAAGGGGTTGTTAATCCCTTTCGGGTAACGGCGCCAGAAACAACGTGTGACAGGAGATAAAGTTGTAAATATTGATAGATCGAACACCAAATAAAATAAATTGCAGCAAGGTATTTTTGGATTTTTTTGTTTAATAGATCTGAATAAAAATGTAAAGGAAAAGTAGATCGCAAGGCAAATATATGAGAAAGAAGACTCGGGGGCCGTAGGTTTCACTAGTGGCTTCTCTCAAGAAAAATAGCAAACGGTGGGTAAACAAATTACTCTTGGGCAATTGATATAACTTCAAATAATTATGACGATATCCAGGCAATGATCATTACATAAGCATCACCTCCAAGATTAGTAGACCGACTCCTGCCTGCATCTACTACTATTACTCCACACATTGGCCGCTACCCAGCATGCATCTAGTGTATTAAGTTCATGGAAAAACAGAGTAATGTAATAAGAATGATGACATGATGTAGACAAGATCCGTTTATCTATATGGCGGTAGATATAGATCTCGTCTTTTTATCCTTAGTAGCAACGATACATACGTGTCGGTTCCCTTTCTGTCACTGGGATCAAGCACCGTAAGATCGAATCCACTATCGGGCACCTCTTCCCATTGCAAGATAAATAGATCAAGTTGGCCAAACAAAAGCCAAATATCAGAGAAGAAATTTGAGGCTATAAGAGATCATGCATAAAAGAGATCAAAGAAACTCAAATACTTTCATGGATATAAAAACATAGATCTGATCATAAACTCGAAGTTCATCGATCCCAACAAACACATCGCAAAAGAGTTACATCATATGGATCTCCAAGAGACCATTGTATTGAGAATCAAGAGAGAGAGAGAGAGAGAGAGAGATAGAGATGAAGCCGAAGGTCTACAAAGAACTACTCACGCATCATCGGAGAGGCACCAATGGAGTTGTGCTACCTCTTGAGCACTGCTTTGGTTTTCCCTTGAAGAGGAAAGGGTGATGCAGCAAAGCAGCGTAAGTATTTCCATTAGTTTTTGAGAACCAAGGTATCAATCCAGTAGGAGACCACGCGCAAGTCACCTCGTACCTACACAAACAAATAAGAACCTCGCAACCAACGCAATAAAGGGGTTGTCAATCCCTTCACGGCCACTTGCAAGAGTGAGATCTGATAGAGATGATAATAATAAGATAAATATTTTTGGTATTTTTATGATATAGATTGAAAGTAAAGATTGCAAAATAAAATAGATTGGATACTTATATGATGGAGAATAGACCCGGGGGGCATAGGTTTCACTAGTGGCTTCTGTCAAGATAGCATAAGTATTATGGTGGGTGAACAAATTACTGTCGAGCAATTGATAGAAAAGCGAATAATTATGAGAATATCTAGATATGATCATGTATATAGGCATCACGTCCGTGACAAGTAGACCGACTCCTGCCTGCATCTACTACTATTACTCCACACATCGACCGTATCCAGCATGCATCTAGACTATTAAGTTCATAAGAACAGAGTAACACCTTAAGCAAGATGACATGATATAGAGGGATAAACTCATGCAATATGATATGAACCCCAACTTTTTATCCTCGATTGCAACAATACAATATGTGATGTTTCCCTTTTTGTCACTGGGATCGAGCACGCAAGATTGAACCCAAAGCTAAGCACTTCTCCCATTGCAAGAAAGATCAATCTAGTAGGCCAAACCAAACTGATAATTCAAAGGGACTTGCAAAGATAAACCAATCATACATAAAATAATTCAGAGAAGATTCAAATATTGTTCATAGATAAACTTGATCATAAACCCACAATTCATCGGATCTTGACAAACACATCGCAAAAGAAGAGTTACATCGAATAGATCTCCAAGAGAATCAAGGAGAACTTTGTATTGAGATCCAAAGAGAGAAAAGAAGTCATCTAGCTACTGGATATGGACCCGAAGGTCTGAAGTAAACTACTCACACATCATCAGAGGGGCATGGAGTTGATGTAGAGGCCCTTCGTGATCAATGCCCCCTCTGGTGGAGCTCCGAAAAAGGCCCTAAGATGGGATCTCTTGGGTACAGAAGGTTGCGGCGGTGGAAATAGGGTTTTGTGGTGCTCCTGGATGTTAGCGGGGTACGTAGATATATATAGGAGGAAGAAGTAGGTCGGTGGAGCAACGAGGGGCCCATGAGGGTGGAGGGCGTGCCCAGGGGGTAGGCACACCCCCTGCCTCATGGCCGCCTCGCTGATTTCTTGACGTCCACTCCAAGTCCTCTGGATCACGTTTTTTCCACAAATCACGTTCCCAAAGGTTTCATTCCGTTTGGACTATGTTTGATATTCCTTTTCTACGAAACACTGAAAGAGGCAAAAAAACAGCAATTTGAGCTGGGCCTCCGGTTAATAGGTTAGTACCAAAAATAATATAAAAGTGTAAAATAAAGCCCATTAACATCCAAAACAGATAATATAATAGCATGTAACAATCAAAAATTATAGATACCTTGGAGACGTATCAAGCATCCCCAAGCTTAATTCCTGCTCGTCCTCGAGTAGGTAAATGATAAAAACATAATTTTTGATGTGGAATGCTTCCTAACATATTTCTCAATGTAATTTTCTTTATTGTGGCATGAATGTTCAGATCCGAAAGATTCAAGATAAAAGTTTAATATTGACATAAAAATAATAATACTTCAAGCATACTAACTAAACAATCATGTCTTCTCAAAATAACATGGCCAAAGAAAGTTATCCCTACAAAATCATATAGTCTGGCTATGCTCTATCTTCATCACACAAAATATTAAATCATGCACAACCCCGATGACAAGCCAATAAATTGTTTCATACTTTTGATGTTCTCAAACTTTTTCAACTTTCATGCAATACATGAGCGTGAGCCATGGACATAGCACTATAGGTGGAATAGAATGGTGGTTGTGGAGAAGACAAAAAGGAGAAGATAGTCTCACATCAACTAGGCGTATCAACGAGCTATGGAGATGCCCATCAATAGATATCAATGTGAGTGAGTAGGGATTGCCATGCAACGGATGCACTAGAGCTATAAGTGTATGCAAGCTCAACTAAAGAAACTAAGTGGGTGTGCATCCAACTTGCTTGCTCACGAAGACCTAGGGCAATTTGAGGAAGCCCATCAATGGAATATACAAGCCAAGTTCTATAATGTAAAATTCCCACTATTTTATGAAAGTGACAACATAGGAGACTCTCTATCATGAAGATCATGGTGCTACTTTGAAGCACAAGTGTGGAAAACGGATAGTAACATTGTCCCTTCTCTCTTTTTCTCTCATTTTTTGTTTGGCCTTCTTTCTTTTTTTCTTTTGGCCTCCTTTCTTTTTTTTCGTCCGGAGTCTCATCCCGACTTGTGGGGGAATCATAGTCTCCATCATCCTTTCCTCACTGGGACAATGCTCTAATAATGATGATCATCACACTTCGTTTTTACTTACAACTCAAGAATTACAACTCAATACTTAGAACAAAATATGACTCTATGTGAATGCCTCCGGCGGTGTACCAGGATATGCAATGAATCAAGAGTGACATGTATGAAAATTATGAAAGGTGGCTTTGCCACAAATAGAATGTCAACTACATGATTATGCATGGCAATATGACAATGATGAAGCGTGTCATAACAAACGGAACGGTGGAAAGTTGCATGGCAATATATCTCAGAATAGCTATGGAAATGCCATAATAGGTAGGTATGGTGGCTGTTTTGAGGAAGGTATGTGGTGGGTGTATGATACCGGCGAAAGGTGTGGGGTAATAGAGAGGCTAGCAAATGTGGAAGGGTGAGGGTGCGTATAATCCATGGACTCAACATTACTCATAAAGAACTCACATACTTATTGCAAAAATCTATAGTTATCAAAACAAAGTACTACGTGCATGCTCCTAGGGGGATAGATTGGTAGGAAAAGACCATCGCTCATCCCCGACCGCCACTCATAAGGAAGGCAATAAATAAATAAATCATGTTTCGACTTCATCACATAACGGTTCACCATATGTGCATGCTACGGGAATCACAAACTTCAACACAAGTATTTCTCAAATTCACAACTACTCAACTAGCATGACTCTAATATCACCATCTCCATATCTCAAAACAATTATCAAGTATCAAACTTCTCTTAGTATTCAATGCACTTATGTGAAAGTTTTTATTATTCTTAAAAGCAAATTACCATGCTGTTTTAAAGGATTCCTAAAATAATATAAGTGAAGCATGAGAGATCAATTATTTCTATAAAATAAAACCACCACTGTCCTGGAATTGTCACGGCAGATGTCCTAGAGAAAGGACTTAGTCGTAGGGCCATCGCACTAGTAAGCTTGAAGGGGTTAATCGGGACAAAGGACACGAGAGAGGATTTTATACTAGTTCGGCCCCTTACGATGAAGGTAAAAGCCTACGTCTAGTTGGGATTGGTATTGCTGAGGTTTCTATTTCCAAGAGGCTCAACTCGCTGGCTTGGTGATCGACTTGATTGTTTCTTGCCCTCAGCCGCCACCGGGTCGTCCCCCTTATATACATGGGTTGACGTCTGGTGGCTTACAGAGTCCCGGCCGGCTCATAATCGTGTCCGGCTCGGTGACTTCCTTTACATGTCTTTCTTTACATGTCTTTCCGCCCATATGGCAGTTTACAATAACGGGCCTTAAGCCGGCCTGAAGCCTTTGGGCTTTCTATATATACTAGTAAACTATCATCTTGACTGTATATTGGGCTTCTTACGTAACCCGCCATTAAGGCTGACCCGGCCCCTCCTAGGCGGGTTTTAGCTGATAGTAATATCCCCAACATTAGGCCCGAGGTTGACTTTGAACTTTGTTCTTTGTCAATCTTCAATACTTAGGCAGAATCCATCCTTTGTCTGAAAACTTCCCTAACCCGCCGTGACGTCATCTTTTTAAAACACAAAAAACTTTCATGACATCATCTTCCAACGGATCTTTTATTTTTAATGCCTTGTCACACCCTAGCTAGTTCAAGCATTAGAGTGTGCATCATGTTTAAATTCCTTTTAAATTTGAAATGGGGAAGGTAGAAACCCCCAACACCCCCTGGAAACAACTAGGGTTTACTAAAATTATTTTCAATGAACCCGAAATGCCCTTCTAAAAATTTCACCCTCTTTGTCTTGGGTTAGAACCTCTGGAAAAATTGGTGCACAATTTTCTAGGTCAACAGAAGGTCATTGAATTAAATCATAACTATTTGAATTTGGGCATTGAAATGCTATAAAATAATTTAAATGCTCAAATAATTCTAGAAATAAATGTTTGCTGTTGGAAATATTCTAAACAAAGCCCACAATTATTTTCAGGATTTTTGGAAACGTTTTAGTATTTTTAATAAAGACCAACAGTTGCAGTTAAATAGAAAAAGAAAACAAATTAGAAAAAGAGAGAGAGGGAGAAGCCCACCTGGGCCTTACCTGTGCTGGCCCGGCCCACCTGGCCTGTGCCAGTCGTCACCCACCTCTGCCAGTAGGCAGAGGCGTGTCGCCGGCGCGTGCTCCCGTGGCCACCTCCTGCTTCCACCTCCTGCTGCCTCCTCGTCCCCATCTGAGCGCCACGGAGACGCCTAGCACCTCCCTGCACTCCTCCCCTCTCTCCCCCTCGTCTCCCTCACCCTCTCCCGCGATGGCCGAGTGCGATCCTCGCTGCCGTTCGCCGTAGTTGCCACCAGAGCCACCCCTCGCCTTCCTAACGTGCCCATGAGCTCCGCCTCCATCGTCTACACCTCCCCGTCGACTCACGCAACGCCGGATGCCTCCAAGCGCCTCCCCGACGCCTTCTTCTTCCTCGGTCCGCCGAGATTGCAGGCAATGCCCCGACGACGTCCGACCTCCCCCGAGCCCGCTGAGACGCGTCCTGCAACCGCCTTGAGCTCCTCTACCAATCCCCCCTCTTCTCTGCTTCGTTTGCTCGCCGTAGACACCGCCCCCTTGCTCACCGTAGCACGCCGCTGCGCGAGCTCGACGCCGGCATGACTCTGGTGGCCTTTTGGTCAAGCGCGGGTGCTTAACGCACTCCCCGCACCTCGCAGCGCCTCGCTAGCACGTCCGTTTTCCCCCTAGTTCGCTGCAACAGCAAAATCACCAACGGCCGAGCTCCGGCCGCCGCCACGAGCTCGACTCCGACGAGCTCGCTCCACCCCAGCTCCTCCCACTTGCCCCACTAGATGCGCGCGAGCCCCAGCTACGCGTAGGACCAAACCGCGGTCGAGTTGGTCGCCTGTGGCCGATTTCCGAAGCTCTCCGCCGTCTCGGCCTCGCCGGTGGGATTAACCCCGCTGACCAGGGGTTTGACCCCAGTTTGACTCCGCCTGAGACACTGATAGGTGGGACCGGCTCCTAACTTTTTCAGATTAGTTTAAATTAGAGCTAATCACTCTGTTAGAGGCTAATGACGTCGTTAACTAACCCTCTCTCACTGACATGTGGGCCCAGGGCCTAACTAACCCAGTTTAGTGCTAACTAACCACTAACTAACTCTGTTAGTTAGCTGAGAGACTGACAGAAGGGGCCCACCAGTCAGGTTTGAATTGGGCTGGCGCCTTTGACCCGCTGATGTCACAGTGACGCAGTGCTGACGCATTAATTCAATTACTGGATTTATTCTTTAATAGAAAATTCCAGAAAATAGTCAAAACTTCTAAAAATCATAGAAAATCAACCATAGCTCCAGATGCAAAGATTTATATATGAAAAATGATCAGAAAAATTCAATCTATCCACCTATAATGGTTTCATGCATGACAAAACAAGTTAACCTTGTTGTTTAAGTAGAATAAGGTTATGCACTAATAAGGCCATGTTTAATGAGCTAATATTTGAATCTTTGATTCTAATGAGTTCATCCCCTTCTGTTTTAGCTTGCATTAGGCCAAGACACTTTCATCTTGCCATGTCATAGCATGCATCATATTGTTGCATATTGCCATGTGTTGATTATGTTCGGTGTGTCTTTTGTGGTACTGCCTCCGAGGATAACCCCGAGTATCCGTCTGAAGGGCAGTACCCTACTACCACTACAACAGGCAAGCAACCCATTGATCATTCCGATACAAAACCATGTTCTCGCTTCTGCTCTTGTTTACTGCATTAAGACAACGCGATTCAAACTGCTGTGTGCTACGGTAGTTGAACCCTTATCCTTTGCATGACCTGTCATTGCCACAGTAACTAGATGAAACCCACTAGCATGTGTAGGAGTTGATTGAGCCATGTATGTGATTCCTACCTTGCTATGCCTGCTATGCTTAGAGTTGGGTCAGGTCTGGTTCATCTGGGTGATGGGCTAGAGTGAAATCTTTATGTCGGTAATGTGAGGGATGTGTTGAACATGTTTTGGTAAAGGTATCGATGAGAGGCCATGTAGGAGTACATGGTGGGTTGTTTCATTGAGACCGTCCATAAGAACTAAGATCTGTATGTGTGATTTAAGATGTAGTTACTACCGTACATTGGGCCCGAAACCAATGGACCCTCTCGGCTTCTTAATCACCCTAGTACTCTGTCCAGTAGTGGCAAATAGTTTCTGGTGTTTGTAGGTTATGTGTTGGCGACCGTGCGTAGCGCTGACCCTAGGGGTGGGCTATGTTGCGGTAGATACACCATGGCCGGGTATGCCGGGCGCCCGTTTGGCGTCTCGGGACCCTGTTCACATTGTTCGGGGCCGTATGTGGAAACCTCGGCCGGACTCCCTGCGGATGGAACCTGGATAGGCGATAAACCTGGACTAGAGACTTAAGTGTTTAGGTAGGCCGTGGCCGACACCCTCGCTGGGCTTCCGCTTGAAGGTTGCCGAGTACATGTCATGTAAATGGTGGTAAGTGGTGAAAGCGTGTATGAAGAAGTACACCCCTGCAGGGTATAAAACTATTCGAATAGCCGCGTCTGCGGTAAAGGACTACTTGGTTGCCTATACAGTTCATAGACAAGTTAATGGATACTACTAAAAGACTCAAGATAAGTGTGAGTACCGAGGATGGCCCTCTCATAGGATGACGAGGGAGGATCCCCGGTGGAGTATTGTGTTGGTGAGTAGTGGACTCGTGTGCGAAAACTATTTTACCAGTGGAGTTCCGTAGGATAGCTTAGCCAAGAGTCAAAGCTGGCTTGCTGCAATAACCCCACCACCTTCTTGAGAATGAGCATGTATAGTAGGCTCTGTTGTAAGACTTGTTGAGTACCTTTGTACTCATGTTTGCTTAATTACTATTTTCAGACGACAACACCGCCCCCTCCGATGGGTTCTACGTAGACCTTGACGTCGACGAGTGACTGGCCACCTAGGTGGTGATCCTGGCCATGGAGGGCCCTATGTAGATAGACAGGCTTCGAGAAGCCTTCTTTCTTTCTAGTGTCTGTACTCATCCTATTTACTTCCGCTTGTGCTTGTATGATTGTATGACTTGAGTATCGGGTCATGTGACCCCTATCTGTTGAACATGTTATGTATGGCTCTCTGGAGCCTTTAAATAAAGTACTTGAGTTGTAGAGCTTTGTTGTGATGCCATGTTGTATGTACTCATATCGGGCATATTGTGTGTATGATTGAAATGCTCGGTATGAGTGGGATCCAACAATCTAGTTGTTTATCCTTGGCAGCCTTTCTTATGGGGAAATGTAGTCTAGTGTTCCTCGAGCCATAGTAGTCCGCTACAGCCCGGTTCACTGGAGTCCTGCTAGCCTAGCACTACTGTTCAGGACACTTGACTGGCCGGCATGTGTTTCACTTCGTTCCTATGTCTGTCCCTTCGGGGAAATGTCACGCGGTGAGTTCTGGAGTCCTGCCTAGCCTGCTATAGCCGGGTTCCCCGGAGTCCTGTTAGCCCAGTGCTACAGCCCGGAATCACTCGCTGATGACCGACATGCTCGATGTGATTCATGTATGCCTGTCTCCATAGGTCTGTGTCGCATTGGGTTCACGACTAGCCATGTCGGCCCGGGTTCTCTATCATATGGATGCTAGCGACACTATCATATACGTGAGCCAAAAGGCGCAAATGGTCCCGGGCCATGGTAAGGCGGCACCCATGGAATACCGTGCGTGAGGCCGCAAAGTGATATGAGGTGTTATCGGCTAGATCGATGTGGCTTGGAATCGGGGTCCTGACATGCCTTCCGGGAATCGAGGCGTCTGTTCTGTTGGATAATCATTACTGGGTCTCCTTGATTTCGCACCCGCCTGTTCGTGCATTCCCTTATAAATAGGCATAACTTAGGTCTTTCTCATTCTCCTTTCTTCCTCATCTTCTTCCTCTCGCAACCTCCGTCGCTGCTTCAGCTCCGCCGTCGCCGGAACTCTCATCGTCGTCATCAAGCTTGGCCACTGCATCTCCCTGAGTTCATCCAGAGAACACGGCAACTCTTCGCGGTAGGCCTACTTCTTGTAAGCTTTCTTCTCTCTCACGCACCTAGATCTATTTCCAGGTTTACGAGTTCTTCAGTGTTCTTCATCTGTTCATCACGGGCCATCTTGTAGATCTTCTCTGCAACTTCTTTTGATCCAGAAAAGAGATATAACTCACGCGGTAGCTGTTTGGCATTCGTTTTTGATATTAGTAGATCCCTTTTGCCTGTATGGATGCTTCGTTATAGTCGACGAACTACTCTGTACCATGTTTTTAGGTCTAGAACATTTCCCTTTTTGAAACAGCCCTTTGATCCAAAATAATAATAATAACTTGGTGAAACTGGTTTATGCCAACACTTAACTGAATTCTGCCTTCTGAGAAAATCTGTAGTCATGGCGGCTTACCACTCCGGCTTTCTTTTCCTTATATGTCATTAGCCCTTAGTTAAACCGCCATTACTTGCTTTATAATTAACCATAGACTGAACCGGCATATTATTATTTATTTTTCAGTTCGTTGCACATCATGCCGTCGAAGTCACCCACCGTCTGTAACTGGGTCCCTTCATCCATAACTGAGGAACGGTTAAAAGAGTTCTTCATCGTTGGGTTTCTGCCTTCAAAGAATGTCATGTCTTATCGTGCTCCTGACCCGAAGGAAGAACGTCTCAATCCAAAAGACGGAGAAGTGATTATCTTCACTGACCACATGAACTGTGGATTTTCACCACCCGGTTCAAAATTCTTTTGAGAGGTCCTTCATTTTTTCAAACTCCATCCTCAGGACCTTGGACCCAACTCTATTTCCAATATTTGTAACTTCCAAGTGCTCTATGAGGCATATCTTCAGCAAGAGCCCATCGTAGAGCTGTTTAGAGAGTACTTTTATCTGAATCGCCAGAATGAATGCACCAACGGTTCTAGCTTAGAACTTGGAGGCATCTCGATTCAGCGCCGTCAGGGTGCTGTTTTTCCTCTCATCGTCTTACCGAGCCACCCAAAAGACTGGAACCAAACTTGGTTTTATTGTCAGGATACTTCAACAAACGAGAAGCCTCTGCCGGGTTACCGCCCTAGTCGTCTTAACTCCAAGTTCACCCTTCCGGATAAGCTTATCGTCGCTGAGCGTAGGAAGCTTCTTCCCCCCATTAGAAGAATCAATGGCTTGTTGGGTAATGGTCTAACCGGAGTAGATCTGACCCGTTGCTGGATCTCATGGCGGGTTATCCCATTAAGTCGTCGATCTCAATTGATGTATGAATATGATGGAAGACTGGACCACCCTCTTCATCACAGCCCAGTTGAACTCACCGAAGAAGACATTGTTTCGATGTCAACCCTTTTGGTAAATGGGAAGTACGAAGATTGCAGTATTGTTGGGTTAAGTCCCTTCTGCAAGATTAATCCGGTGCCAGAAGTAAGTATATCTCTTTTTCTTTGTGTTTTGCCCAGCTATCAGTACTTAATACTGATCTTTCTTCTTGTCTTTACAGGCCAATTCTGACTTCTAGAAGGTGAAATATGACCACGAAGCTGCCAAGAAGGCGAAAGCCGCCGCAGGATGACACTAGGGCCAGTCAGGCCGGGGAAGTAGAGGTAACTATCATTTCCTCCGACTCAGAGCCCTTATCAAGACACAAAGTTCGACGAGTGATCCGTAAAGTAAGGTTTTCTAACACTTTAGCTCACTTGGATCCCAACTTTCATTTGAAAAAGCAGCAACACGAAAGCCGCCGTGAAGCTGAGATTGAAGATGAACCGGATGTTGATCTTCAACAAACCCCTCGAAAATGCCCGAACGAGGTTTACTTTTATTGTCTTTAACTTGTTTTAATGAATCCTGCTCACTGTATTCCTTTTTAACTCCTTTCTTTTACCTTTTTAGGAGGTGTCTCGTTCTTCAGGCGACTCTTCCCAAACACAATTCCCGGCATTCAAGACTGCCCCTAGGTAATCAAAAAATCTTCTTTTCTTCTGGACTGTTCAATTGTATCTTTGATGTTGACTGTCCTGTAATGTGTATATATATATATATATATATATATATATATATATATATATATATATATATATTTTCTTTAGTGGCTAGGCGAGATCCAAGAAAGCGAAGGTAACAAAGCCGGCGGAAGACCCGCCAGTACCAATGTCTGAGCCGGCTAGGCCGCCTTCTCTACTAACTGCCGCCCCAGAAGACCCGCCTATTAGCGATGAAGTGAATCCTTCGAAGCCGTCCCTTGACCAAGCTACCATGAATCCTTCCACAGTCGGACCATCAAGCTCAACTGACCTGCCGTCTCCACGTGCTCCAGACGTTCAAATTACTGGGAGCCGCTTTGTTGAGCCGGGGAATCCAACGGTGTTGGCTCGGTGCACAGCAAAGCAAGAAGCGTTTGAGTGGTAGAAGGTTCGATTTGATATCTCCATTTATGACCGTCTCAATGCCAGTGATATCTTATCCGGCTATCTTAGTCATGTAAACTCCAGTCATGAGTCTGAGATTCAGATGGTCAAGCAGCTTCAGCTGAAGTATGAGGTATGTTATTTCCGGTTTACCAATATTCCTTCAGCCCCCAAGTCTTCAGATTATAAGAGAAATGAAATGACCTGTAGACTTAGAATATAAGCCGAAACTTTTATCTCCGAAGCTTTGCCTTGTACTGATAGAACAAAACTTCACCCATAGTCCCCAAGGACCGGTTAATTTTGATTAGTAATGAATTGGTACTTTAGAATTTAAAACTGTCTTTAAAGTATTTTAACACTCCGGCTTAACCTTGAAAACTTTGCTAAACTGCGTACATTAGCCCCCAAGTGCCAAGTGTTGTTATTTTGTAAAGGACTTGGGACTTCAAATATGCTGGTAGAGTTGTAAATATTTTGATTTGGCATACATTAGCCCCCAAGTGCCAAGTGGTTTATTCGTAAAGTACTTGGGACTTGAATCTTGAATTTGGATGCTGGAATTTAAAACCAAGTCTTGACTTGTCTAAATATTTCACAGAATGCATTGTCTGAACTAAACTCTCAACTGAATGATGCAAAGACCCGGCTAGCGAGATAGGAATTAGAACTGAAGTCTTCCACCTCCAAACTACAAGTAAGCCTTTCTGAAACGGAGAATTTGAAGACCAACTTTGCTGCCAAAGAGAAAACTTGGGAAGATGAGAAAACACTTCTGACCCGGCGAGCTGAAACAGCCCTGAAAGAAATATCAACCGAGCTGAAGGGTTTAAAGGGCCGGGTGTCTCAGATGGTCGCTGCTATCTTTGGTAAGCTGCCTAACTTTGACCTTTCGTGTATTTTATGCCAAACCGGAATATAAATCGCCCACTGACTCTATTAAATATATGCAGGTCCGCGAAGCAAAAACCTGAGCCAAGACCCGTTGGTTAAATTGAAGGCCGTATACACCTTGGTTGAACAACTATATATTGGTGCACAACGGGCTCTGGCCGCTATCTCTCCTGCAAACCAAGGATCCAACCAGCTTAGTGATGTCCTGAAGAAGCTGTCCATCCTTCCTGCCCGGTTCCAAGAGGTAAAACGTTCCTGTGCGCGAGCCGGAGCTTTGATGGCTCTAAGCCGCTCCAAGGCTTGAGTGCCAGATCTGGACCCGGCGGATGTAGCAAGGGTCTATCCTACCATGAAGGAGACGGTTCTCCATTTGACCAAGATGATTTTATAGCGTGTGTACGTGAAGTCCGGACTCAGGCCACTAGTCTTGGAGAGGCCACAAGTACCAGCCAGGTTTTGACAGTGAAAAAAGAAGATGGCCACTCCTTCCTATAAAGTAGCAGATCTAATCCCACCTGTGATAGAAGATACCTTTTGTCGTGGAATTGTCACGGCAGATGTCCTCGTTGAAAGGACTTAGTCGTGAGGCCAACACATCTATGTGGCAGCTTGAGAGGGGTTGAGTGGGACGAGAGACGCGAGGTTTTACCCAGGTTCGGCCCCTCACGGTGGAGGTAAAAGCCTACATCCTGCTTCATTGATATTGATGATGATGATCACGATTACACTGGTGCTCTAACTCGAGAGCTATAGACTTGTTTGTCTAACCCCAACCTACCAAACTTGTGGAACTTGTGAATCTTGTCCCTCTTGGGTGCCCTGCCCCTCCTTATTTATGTTGAAGGGGCGGTTTAGATAACTAGTCCTATTAGGATTATGATTACTCTATTACAAGTGGAGTCCTAGTCTTGCTTTCTTTGTAAAGGAATATTCCTTATGCTTTCCTCTTAATCCGGCCCACCATAATACAAGCCTGCCTTCCATGAACCGTGTGCTTGGGCCACCGGGTCTTGTTGCTCCTTTGCTCCGTCGGCCGGGTCATTAGTGAGTCACCTGGCTCGGCCGGGTCATCAGTGAGTGGAGAGATCCGGGCGGGTCACTTAGTGAGTCACCAAGTCAGGACGGGTCACCGGTGAATCACCAAGTCTGGCCGGGTCATACTTCCGGCCGGGTCATACCGTGGGGTATATCCCCGACATTAGCCCCCAGTTTAATTTGGATTTATCCATGTTAAACTTGATCCTGTAAAATAAACACAAGAACAAATTTGACAGGTTGTGATCCGGGTTAAAAAAATTTGTAAGCCGGCACCTGGTCATCTTTAAGTCCTTGTCATTTCCTTCTCGATACATGCCCATGAACTCATAGCAAATCTCCTTTAGTAGATATGTTCAAACTTTGTGAATGCAAAAAATCCAGATAATTCTTTTGAGAAATCCGGGTCAATAAGCCAACTTCAGAGTCAATTTGCTGATATTGGTCTCTTGTAGAGGAATATTGTAAGAAATAATCCACTTGAATCGGCTTCCAAAGCGCCGGCTTTTAAAAAATATTGGTTTTGAAATACTCATCTGACTTTCAGCCGGCTTATAGAACTTGCCGGTTTATCATTGCCAAAATATCCGGTTTGTAAATATTGATAGCACCGGGTCATAATTGTTGTCGACGCCGGGTCATAGTTATTAGTGACGCCGGGTTAATCTGGTTTACTTAAAACTGAGAAATTGAAGATTTTTCTCCCTTATATCCATATTACCTGTAGCCCCCAAGTCTTGAGCAGAAACAAAGTGATGACTTAAGACTTGCTTCAATATAAATACTTCCACTTTGAAGAAATCCATGTTGTTTGTCTTAGTCACTAGTAAAGACTGAATACTCCATATATGTAGCCCCCAAGTGTCGGGTTGTCATGCTTGTAGCAACCTGGGACTTGTAATTGCCTTATACTAATAAAAAACTTCAACCAGTATAGGCCCCAAGTGCCGGGTCATTATGCAATAGTGAGCAGGGACTTTATAAATATGATCATATAGACTTGAATAACAACGTTTAGCCCCCAAGGGCCAGCTCAGTAAGATAATATTGAGTTGGGACTTTATAAATACTTCTTTTGAAAAGACCATCATATGATGTAACCCCCATCATGGGGCTTGAACCCACATCCACAAGGTTAAGAGCTTTGTGCTTTACCAATTGAGTAGTGGACCCTTCAATATAATGGAATAAAACTTGTGTACCTTGAATTGTTGACAGGAGCAATTGGTAGCCCCCAAGGGCCGGCTCATTATGATGTGATGAGTCAAGTCTTCAATAAGGCCAGTAAAATTGCTTTTGCATTAGCCCCCAAGTGCCATGGTACATGCTGGCAGTGACATGGGACTTGCATATTTGATATAATCTTAAACTAGATAATGTGGCCCCCAAGTGCCGGGTTGTAAGCTTGTAGCAACTTGGGACTATTCTTTCCATTGTAGAGTAAATCATGTCCATTGATAAAATAATAGCAATTGCGCTAAAGCAACTTTGAAAACCTCAATGATAATACTGGTTATTGACAACCGTAAATAAAATCCAGCCATGTTGGCTATTCAAATTTTGAATAATATAATCCGGTATGAAAACCTCAATCATTCAATATCATTATGACAATCCAGCCAAGTTTGTCTATGAAAGATGTGAATACCTTATCGGCTGACAAGTAAATCCGGAGTTTAAATACTCGGTGGCTCTTGGCCGATGGCTACTTAATGCACATTCATGGTTAGCCGGAATTTTAATAACCCGATGGCTTATAGCCTTTGAGAAAATCCAGAATGGATACCCCTTTTGAAACATCAATTTGGATGATGATCTTGAACTTTAATATAAGTCATAGTTCTGCAAATCCTGCATAGAGTTTAAACAACATATGCCCTGGCGACTTAATGTCAAAAACCAGGGCCGGCTTAAACATAATCATGTATAAACAATACTATACCTATGATATTGAATTGTACTACCAGCTTATGATACCTATGCAGTAAGGGTGATAACCCAAAATGTAGAAGTCAAACCTTCCAAGTATCAATATTGTCATATGCTGGTGACTTGTTCGCCGAAAGCCAGGGCGGGTTAATAGAAACCACATATATATGCTTCAGATATGAGCAAAAAGTCTCAAAACCCAAAAGATTGTGTTCAAAAAACTTAATCCAGACAAAAAGAAAATCAAGGCTTCTGATTCGAATACGATCAGTAAACCATTCCAAAGGGGTTAAGCTAGGATTCGAATACGATCATGTAGCCCCCAGTGGCTTTGGCGTTGCCGATCAAGAGGGTACTGACAGCTATGTTCTCTTTGGTTCGAATACGACCTATGTTTGAACAGGAAGCCCACAAATGAACTTGAGAGTTGTTTAACGACGCTGATTTGAATACGACCCACGTCGGACCCAAAAGAGGTAGAGCTATGATTCGAATACGATCAAGAAGCCCCCTAGTGGGTTTGGCATTGCGCCGATCAAGAGGGTACCGACAGCTATGTTCTCTTTGGTTCGAATACGACCTATGTTTGAACAGGAAGCCCCCAAATGACCTGTAAACGTGGCTATGAGCCGGATCAAAGGGTAATCATAGCTTAGCTCAATAAGCCGGAAGCCCCCAAGTGATATACTTCTGAGCTGTGCTCGCCGGGTGCCTATGTTTGAGTTGTGCTATGCAACAAACTCTCTTTGGTCCTTGTAATTTTTTTCTGAAAACTCGAACTTGCGAGAGATGAATTCTTTTTAAACGGGAATTTCAAACCGAATATTTAGAGCTTCAAAGCTTTGTGGGAGACAGAATGTCCTTGAGCCGGATGTTTGAACCGGATTTGAGAAAAAGCTTTGTAAGAGACAAATTTACCTTGAGCTGGATGTTTGAATCAGATTTGAGAGTTTCAAAGCTTTGCAGGAGAGAAATGTCTCTTGAACCGGATTTTAAACCGGAATCTTTATTTTGAGCCAGAAATTTTCTGACGGCCTTTTAAGTGGCAGTAGCCTCCGAGACCGGGTTATCTTCCCTCCAATGACTCGGAGTTCCCGAGTCATGTCATTGTAGCCCCCGAGTCTCAAGACGACTTGAAGAGTTGGCTTGAGATTCCCCATATTTGACCGTGATATAAACCGGTATGAGTCATTCAATAGCTCAGTGATATAACTTGTCCTGCATTGGAGAACTTGCAAACTAGAGTAATTGCTTTTTTAAAGAAAGTAATATATAATATAAAAATGTATTGAATGGATTTCACCTGATATGTTAAGCCAGAAAATATCCACCGCTTAGTTGATGATCACCATGGTGAAGCTGAAATCAATCACAGCCGAGTCGGCCGCAGGAGCCGACAGATGAGTCGGCCGTGACGTTGTAAACATGTACGGACGGGAGAGCCGGGCGCATCATTTGTAAGCCGGCGCGGACGAGAGAGTCGGCCACGGCGTTGTAAGCCGGTGCATATGGGCAAGTCAATTGTAGACGCAGTGAGCCGTGCAAACGGCGAGTCAATTCACGTGCGCAGTAAGCCACACGAACAACGAGTCAATCGCAGATGCGGTTCCAACGAGTCGATGTAGATCGAGCCGCTAGGGCGGCGGCTTGCGCACACCCGTTCAACAGCAAGTGGGCGCAGATGCTGGTGCAGGATGATGCGAACGCACACTCCGCGGGCACAGCATGGCACGACCTTAAATTCTTGTCCTGCACAAAATATATTATGGACCAAGACAAAGAGAAATTGTTCTTTGAAAAAACATATGCGAAAAATAGAGTTAGGTGAATATCACCTGATTCGTCTGGATGACAGATAAGTCGTATATAGCGTCTGTGAATCACCTCCAGTAATTTCAACAGTAATTTAGCCACTCTCGAGACCGCGACAGCTCGGAATGAGGCCGACTGTAGTAGCTCAGCACGAGGTCGCAATGGCAACGGTGAAGACAGCGACTTGAAGCGCGACCGTAGTGGAGCTTGAAACCAGGCGGCTTAGAGCGAAGCATTTGGCGGCTCGTTGACGCAGGGTCGTAGCGGCGGCTTGGCGGAGATGAGCCCGACGACAGCTTGCAGGTGGCGTACCGCGGCGAGTCAGAGCAACCATGGCGACTCAGCGGGTGGCCTGCGAAACAGGCGCAACTGCGCACGAGCAGGCGGCTCAAGAGACGGGTACGCACTACGCAGGAACAGTAGGCCGGCAGCGGGTCGAAATCCACAGGCTAACGGGGGAGCAGAGCAGGCAAAATCCCGACAAAGTGAGGTAGGCGACTGCTCACAGCAGCGGCTTGGCCACGGCAAGGCGGGCGGTCAGCGGCTTGGCCACGACAAGCATATGTGGTGAGCCGGAAGTGAAGGTGACTCAGCATGGTTGCGGCGTTGACCACAACGACAGAAGCGTAGGCGATTCATAGTAGCGGCGGATCGCGGCTGCAGAGTTGGAGGCAGGCGGTTTAACACGAGGCCGCCGGCATGGCCGTTGCTGTGATGAAGGTTTGCAGACGAAAGTGAACCGCTGTGGCAACTTGAGGCGGCATAGGGCCGCGGTGGGTCTGACGAAGCGGAGGCGTGGCCTGGTTGGAGATGGAAGCGGCGAGGTCCGTCGGCGACTCGGACGGAGGCGAGCGCGATTCAACAATGGCAAGACTCAAAGGCGACTCGGCAACAATGGAGGAATCAGGCCCGCAGCAGCGGGCGGCTCACGGCGTATGGCGGCTCGATGGGGCATCTCAGGCGGAGCACGTCGGAGCGTTTGAAGCGGCGAGATGAGGAGGCCCCAGGCGAGGCGCACCGGCTCAACCAGAGGAATTGGCACGCTGTCACAGCAGAATGAATCCAAGGCAGCTTGGGGTCCGTGGCTACGGCTGGTCCCCCGGCCGAACAACTGCAGTGGTGAGGCGGCCCGGCGCGCCGGCCACGACGGAGGTGGGCTGAGGCGACCCACAACCCGGACTCCTCCCAGAGGGTCATGGTCAACTCTGTTTCTGGGTCGTAGGTGTCTTTGGGAAGTTTCCATCTGCCTTTTTCCTTTTACTTGATTTTTTTCTTTCTCTTCTTCTCTTGACTTCACCATGCGGATGATTCTGTATAGTCATTAAGGACAGAACACATCAGATATAGTAGTACACAAGTTGTACTAGCCCCCTTCCCAAAAAGGAATAGCTTGCACGTGGCAAAGTGCTAGTTTTAAGCGGTACTAGTACTTTTGATTTGGTCTTGGGTAACGAAGCGGTGGCCGGTCAGAACAAAAATAATCTTGGGATTTAAACCTTGGTTGGGGCACGATGGATCGGACCGATGCTTGTGGTATAATAATCAGATCTGGCCGCTGATTGTGAAAAATCCTTGCAGGCTTGGTTGACTGGTAGAACGCAAACTTCGGAGAAAAACTTTATTCAATCTTGGCAAATCAAAAGTGATCAGATGAATCGCTGGATGGTACTCCCTCCGTTCGGAATTACTTGTCTCGAATATGGATGTATTTAGAACTAAAATACATCTAGATACATCCATTTCTGCAACAAGTAATTCCGAACGGAGGGAGTAGTACCGAAGAGACCGCAACCCTAACTTCTTTTGACTTTGCACAAAATCTTGCATCTTGTCGTTATGACTGTTTGCCATTGAGACGTTGATTCTTCCACCTTAGATTTTCTTCCTCTAGTCAATCATGAACTTCTTGAACCCTAAAATAGATCCCTCCAAGAACTCAACACCATCGTGCGTCAAGCCTCACGGTGGGCGCCAACTGTCGTGGAATTGTCACGGCAGATGTCCTCGTTGAAAGGACTTAGTCGTGAGGCCAACACATCTATGTGACAGCTTGAGAGGGGTTGAGTGGGACGAGAGAATCGAGGTTTTACCCAGGTTCGGCCCCTCACGGTGGAGGTAAAAGCCTACATCCTGCTTCATTGATATTGATGATGATGATCACGATTACACTGGTGCTCTAACTCGAGAGCTATAAACTTGTTTGTCTAACCCTAACTTATCAAAACTTGTGGAACTTGTGAATCTTGTCCCTCTTGGGGTGCCCCGCCCCTCCTTATATATGTTGAAGGGGCGGTTTACATAACTAGTCCTATTAGGATTAAGATTACTCTATTACAAGTGGAGTCCTAGTCTTACTTTCTTTGTAAGGAAATATTCCTTATGCTTTCCTCTTAATCCGGCCCACCATAATACAAGTCGGCCTTCCATGAACCGTGTGCTTGGGCCACCGGGTCTTGTTGCTCCTCTGCTCCGCTGGCCGGGTCATTAGTGAGTCACCTGGCTCGGCCGGGTCATTAGTGAGTGGAGAGATCCAGGCGGGTCACTTAGTGAGTCACCAAGTCAGGGCAGGTCACCGGTGAATCGCCAAGTCCAGCCGGGTCATACTTCCGGCCGGGTCATACTTCCGGCCGGGTCATACCGTGGGGTATATCCCCGACACCTTTGCTCCGGAAATTGACCCGGTCGGCCTGATGGACGATGAAGCCGAATTCGTCGCCATGAATGGCTTTGATTGGTCAAAGTCTAAATTCCAGCAACCAGACGGTGGTGAACCGGTGAGGGAGGGACAGTGATCATCTTCACAGGTTTATAAAACCTTGTAATAACTTTAGTAAAAACTCTGCCTGTGTGCTTATGCTGTCGTGCATAAAATACTTCTTATGTGAATCTGTGTTTCCAGATGCCAATGTTTAATGCTTTCTTATGCATCGTTTAATGCTTGTCTCCGCAATGTTTGAACTCTGTTCATGTGAAAATAAGGAAAAAAACCTGGCAAGGTGGTTTAGAACCAACTAGGCTTAAACACCTAATATACAATCCATAAATTTACCTCAATAAGAAAAAACAAAGACCAATGTAAATAAAGGATAAGGTTTAATACTAACTCTTGAGTTATCGCAGCAGGTAAGCGCGTATAAGTAAAAACCATACCTTATCCTTGTTGATCCTTATATCACCGGCTTAAGTAACCTAGGTGATGAATTGATAACTCAATATATATAAAAGTTAATATTCCTTGAATATTCAATAGTCATCATATCTCAGTAGCTCGTACCTTTGGTTCCTTGGACCACCAGCTTGAATAACCCGGGTGTTTGTGTTGTCCAATAATTGAGCCGGCAAAGAAAACCAGGCTATCTCATTTGTAATATTGAAACAACAAAAACTCAAAGGCAAGCAACAGATAATAAACATAATTTTCACTCTGTATTCAAAAGATTGGGGGTTTCTGATTCGAATACGATCAGTAAACCGTACCAAAGATGTTAAGCTAAGGTTCGAATACGGCCATATAGCCCCCAATGGCTTTGGCGTTGCGCCGATCAAAAGGGTACCGACAGCTATGTCCTCTTTGGTTCGAATACGACCTATGTTTGAACAGGAAGCCCCCAAATGACCTTGAAAGGTTTTTAACGACCCTGATTTGAATACGATCCAAGTCGGCTCAAAAGGGGTTAAGCTATGATTCAGATACGATCAAGAAGCCCCCAACTGAGTTTGGCTTTGAGCCGATCAAGAGGGTTACGACAGCTATGTTCTCTTTGGTTCGAATATGACCTATGTTTGAACAGGAAGCCCCCAAGTGACCATGAGATTTACAGCTAGATTCGAATACGATCATAAGCCGGACTAGAAAAGGTTAAACTTGATTCAAATATGATCAAATCCTTAATAGTCATTTCTGAAAAATAATAAAGATGCATAATCTTTGAAAAGAAAAGCGACCGATGGTCTTACTTTATTGCTTATCATCGTATATACAATGTGAACGTATCTACATGATGAGAGCCGGTGGCTCAAGTATAGTACGGCCGAAGTTGAGCAATGTTCCATGGCCGGCGGGTCTCCTCTTCTGACTTACGCGCGTCTGCATGCTCTCGAACATCAACGAGGTAGTAAGACCCGTTGTTTAAATTTTTACTGGCCACAAAGGGTCCTTCCCAAGGTGGGGATAACTTGTGTGCATCTGAAAGATCTTGGATGAGTCAGAGCACCAAGTCGCCTTCCTGAAAAGTCCTGGTCTTAACCCGACGGCTATGATAACGACGCAAGTCCTATTGATAGATTGCTGACCGTGCTACTGCTAAGTCTCTCTCTTCATCCAACAAGTCAAGCGCATCCTGTTTGGATTTTTCATTGTTAGCATCAACATAAGCCGCCACACGGGGCGAGTCATGACGAATGTCACTGGGCAATACTGCTTCTGCACCATAAACCATGAAGAAGGGTGTGTAACCCGTAGACCTGTTGGGTGTAGTATTGATGCTCCATAACACTGAAGGCAACTCCTCTACCCAACAACCCGGCATTCACTGTAAAAGAACCATAAGCCGGGGCTTTAGCCCTTTCAGAATTTCCTGATTGGCTCTCTCAGCTTGACCATTGGATTGAGGATGAGCTACAGAAGAAACATCAAGCCGGATGTGCTCTCGCTGACAAAACTCTTCCATAGCCCGTTGGGATAGATTAGTGCCATTGTGTGTGATAATACTGTGTGGAAAACCGAAATGGAAGATTATTTTCTTCATGAACTGAACCGCCTTGGCTGCATCACACTTACTCACAGGCTCCGCCTCAACCCATTTAGTGAACTTATCAACATCCACCAAGAGATGTGTCTTTTTATCTTTAGACCATTTGAAAGGTCCCACCATGTCAAGCCCCCAGACTGCAAATGGCCAAGTTATTGGAATCATCCGGAGCTCTTGAGCCGGCACATGCGCTCGTCGTGTGAATTTCTGACAACCATCACATCTACTGACTAGATGTTCCGCATCAGTGTAAGCCGTCAACCAGTAAAAACCGTGACGAAACGCCTTGGCCACTAAGGATTTTGACCCGGTGTGATGACCACAATCACCTTCATGGATATCACGAAGGATTTCTTGACCTTCTTTGGGGGAGACACACCGTTGAAATGCTCCGTAAACACTGCGATGAAATAACTCTCCATCCGAAATCGTCATGGACTTAGACTGCCGAGTTATCTGTCGAGCCAGGGTCTCATCCGCTGGCAATTCTCCCCGGGTCATGTAAGCCAGAAATGGCACCATCCAATCTGGGATGACATGAAGAGCCGCCACCAACTGCGTGTCTGGGTTAGGAACAACTAAATCTTCTTCTATGGGCAACTTGATAGAGGGGTGATGCAAAACATCTAAAAAGGTGTTGGGTGGTACCGGCTTACGTTGAGACCCCAGCCGGCTTAAAGCATCAGCTGCTTCGTTTTTTCGACGGTCAATGTGTTCCACCTGATAACCTTTAAAATATCCTGCAACTGCATCGACCTCTCGGTGATAAGCCGCCATGAGAGGGTCTTTGGAATCCCACTTGCCAGACACCTGCTGAGCCACGAGATCTGAATCACCAAGACATCTAACCCGGCTCAAGCTCATCTCCTTTGCCACTCGAAGACTGTGGAGCAATTCTTCATACTCTGCTGCGTTGTTAGTGTACGAAAACATCAATCGTAACACATAACAAAATTTATCACCTCATGGGGAAGTTAATACAACTCCAGCCCCCGAGCCTTCCAATTGCCTGGACCCATCAAATTGAATAGTCCAATATGTGTTGTCCGGCTTTTCCTCTGGCATCTGCATCTCTGTCCAGTCATTGATGAAGTCAACCAAAGCTTGAGACTTAATCGCAGTGCGTGGAACATACTTCAGCCCATGAGACCCAAGCTCAATTGCCCACTTGGCAACTCGCCCTGTAGCTTCTCTGTTTTGAATAATGTCTCCCAAAGGAGCAGAGCTAACCACAGTGATTGGATGTCCCTGAAAGTAATGCTTAAGCTTCCGGCTTGCCATGAACACCCCATAAACAAGTTTCTGCCAATGTGGATATCGTTGCTTAGACTCAATTAACACTTCACTGACATAATAAACCGGCCGCTGAACCGGATGCTCTTTGCCAGCCTCCTTGCGCTCTACCACCATAGCCACACTGACAGCCCGTGAGTTGGCAGCTACGTATAATAATAGCGTCTCTTTCTCAATTGGAGCAGCTAGGACCGGCGGCTCAACCAGTTGCGCCTTCAGATCCTCAAAAGCGGCATTCACAGCATCACTCCAAACAAACACATCCGTTTTCTTCATCAACTGATATAGAGGCATAGCCTTTTCCCCTAACCGGCTTATGAACCGGCTCCAAGCGGCCACACGACCCGCCAGTCGTTGAACATCATTGACGCAAGTTGACTTGGCCAGAGATGTAATTGCCTCGATCTTCTTCGAGTTAGCTTCAATACCTCGGTTAGACACCAGAAAGCCCAAGAGTTTGCCGGCTGGTACTCCAAAAACACACTTGGCCGGGTTAAGCATCATCTTGTAAACCCGAAGATTATCAAAAGTCTCTTTCATGTCTGTGACCAAGGTTTCCTCTTCTCTGGACTTCACCACTATATCATCCACATAGGCATGAACATTGCACCCAATTTGATCATGAAGACAATTCTGCACACACCGTTGGTAAGTCGCCTGAGCACTCTTGAGCCCAAAAGGCATAGACACATAGCAGAACGCCCCAAAAGGTGTTATAAACGTTGTTTTCTCTTGATCCTTGACTGCCATCTTAATATGATGATACCCGGAGTAAGCATCTAAGAAACTCAACCGCGCGCAACCCGCCGTAGCATCAATGATCTGATCAATACGGGGAAGAGCAAATGGATCAGCCGGACAGGCCTTGTTTAAATCTGTGTAATCCACACACATACGCCAGGTGCCATTCTTTTTGAGCACGAGCACTGGGTTAGCTAACCATTCTGGGTGAAAGACCTCCACAATGAACCCGGCCGCCAAGAGCCGGGCCACCTCTTCTCCAATGGCCTTGCGCCTTTCTTCATTGAACCGCCGAAGAAACTATCTGACAGGTTTGAACTTTGGATCGATGTTAAGAGTGTGCTCAGCGAGTTCCCTCGGGACACCCGGCATGTCTGAAGGTTTCCATGCAAAGATGTCCCGGTTCTCACGGATGAACTCGATGAGTGCGCTTTCCTATTTCGGATTCAAGTTAGCGCTGATGATTAACTGTTTGGATGAATCGCCGGGAACAAAGTCAACCATCTTAGTGTCATCAGCTGACTTGAACTTTAACTCCGGCTCATGCTCTATTGTTGGTTTCTTTAATGACGTCATGTCCGCCGGGTCAACATGATCCTTGTAGAATTTCAACTCCTCTGTCGCACAAACAGATTCAGCATAGGCTGCATCCCCTTCTTTGCATTCCAAGGCTATCTTCCGGCTCCCATGGACTGTAATGGTGCCCTTGTGACCCCGCATCTTGAGCCGCAAATACACGTAACACGGCCGAGCCATGAACTTTGCATAAGCCATCCGCCCAAACAGAGCATGATATGGGCTTTTGATCTTAACCACTTCAAAGGTTAATTTTTCTGCTCTGGAGTCATATTCATCTCCAAAGGCTACTTCCAGCTCGATCTTACCAACCGGGTATGCCGATTTACCAGGCACCACACCATGAAAAATAGTGTTGGATTGTTTAAGATTCTTGTCCGTCAATCCCATCCGGCGAAACGTCTCATAATAAAGGATGTTGATGCTGCTGCCTCCATCCATGAGTACTTTGGTAAACTTATACCCACCAACCTGAAGTGCCACTACTAACGCCAAGTGACCCGGATTATCAACCCGGGGTGGGTGGTCCTCTCTGCTCCATACAATGGGCTGCTCCGACCAACGTAAATAACATGGAACTGCCGGCTCAATGGCATTGATGACCCTCTTGTGGAGTTTCTGGTCTCTCTTACATAATCTAGTAGTGAAGACATGATACTGTCCACTACTCAACTGCTTCGGGTTGCTCTGATAGCCGGATTGTTGCTGCTGTTGATTCCCTTGGCTGTGTTGCTGATTATATCTTCCTTGGTGACCGTGAAAACCTCCTCCGCTTGAACCAGCGCCCGGGCCCTGAAAGCCGCCTGAGCCACCACCCGGACCGTGACCCCCATCAAGTGCATTTGAATTTTTAAACGCCTTCATGATCGTGCAATCCTTCCACAAGTGGGTAGCTGGCTTCCCCCTGGTGCTGTGTCTTGGACAAGGTTCATTCAACAGCTGCTCAAGGGTGGGCCTGACCCGCCCGATCGAGGGGGCTGCCTGCCCTTGCACCGCTGATTACCACCCTACGCATTAGTATTAGCAACAAACTCATCAGCCGTATGCTTATTACCTCCCTGATTTGCTGGGTTATGCTGGTGACCCTTGCCATTGCCGTTTTTCTTTCCCTTCGTTGCCTTTTCTTCATCAGACGCCGGGTCTTCAGTGGTATCAGAATCGGCATACTTGACAAGAGCCGCCATCAACATTCCCATGTCATTACAGTCTCGTTTAAGCTGCCCCAACTTCTACTTCAGAGGTTCAAAACGGCAATTTTTCTCCAACATCAAAACTGCTGAGCCAGCATCCATTTTATCAGACGAATGTATTATCTCCTTGACCTGGCGTACCCAATGGGTTGTAGATTCTCCATCCTCTTGCTTGTAATTGGTCAGGTCCACAATTGATATTAGCTGCTTACACGTGTCTTTAAAGTTCTGGATGAACCGTGCCTTCAACTCTGCCCATGAGCCGATGGAATTGGGTGGTAATCCTTTCAACCAGGTCCGAGCCGTTCCATCCAACATCATGGTGAAGTACTTGGTCATTGTAGCATCGGTAACCTCCAACAGCTCCATAGCCATCTCATAACTCTCAATCCAAGCCCCCGGTTGTAAGTCAGCCGTGTAGTCAGGTACGTTACGAGGTCCCTTGAAATCCTCGGGCAACCGCTCATTGCGTATGGCTGGGACTAGGCAAGGTATGCCTCTGGTTCTTGTAACCACTCCTGCCTCAACCGAGGTTGCTGGATAAGCCGGAAAGGTTTGGTGAGCTGCCTGCTCTGCTGCTATCTGAGCCGCCCGTTCTGCCTCTTGACGAATCCTCTCCTGATCCGCCAAGTTAAGGGCTCCAGCCCGCATTGGCTCATGCCTATATGGCCGGTTGTGGCGTTGAGCATTACTTGACATCTCTGCAGACTTCATGTGCCTACTGTAACTCGGGCTCTGGCTTGGGAGAGGAGTTGAATGAATCCTGTCTCGACTATAGGAGTATGCATCCTACTGGGCCAAAGCTGTCTGAAGCAGTTCTCTTACCCTCCGGGTTTCAATTGATGCTGGCGAGTCGCCTTCCATTGGGAGAGCTGCCAAACGAGCCGACGCCGCAATGAGGTTCTCCATGGGGTTGGAAAAGTGACCCGGGGGCGTTGCTATATAACGAGGAGCTGTATTCATGCACGGCGGCTCCATGGTGCGGTGCTGAACTGGTGCACCAGGCGTCGTGACCCGGTTTTCCTCTGGCGGGTTACTCCCTCCAGCTCCGGGTGTATGAAACAGATTCCTTGGATCCAACGTTAGAGAGAGATGCGACTGAGTTTTCTGACGCCTCCTCCTCATGACTTTGTTTGATGCATTAAGATCTACCGAGAGTCGGAAGGTTTCTGCTTGAAGCTCCTGAGCACGAGCATCCAAAGCTACTCGCTCTGCTGCCATCCGGGTTTCCTCTGCGGCTAGATTTTCCTTAGCCTGCACCATCTCCTCCTGTACGCGTGCCACTTCCGCGTCATGTTGGGCTTTATCCGCCGGCTCTACCACAGCGGTTAACAGAGTTGTCAGTTTATCCATGAGGTCCATGAAAAGCTGAGCCGGGGGGCGCGCGGGGTCTCCTGACCCGGCAGCTGCCGACCCGGTGGCCGCCGTTGTCGCTGCGGTGGAGTTCTGCCCGGGCTGTGTCCCTGCCATGAAGACTCCGACCCAATTCGGCAGCTCAAGGGGGTCCGAAATACTGCTGTCATCGGAACAGCCCCCGAGCACGCCATCTTGAAGTTGGTATAACGAGTCCGTCTCACCTGTTGATGATGCAGTATCAAAGTAGATGGCCATCTCTCCGCCCTCCTTCGATCCTTTGGAGTATTCACCACCGTGGATGCAACCTACGATGGCATGCTTCACGACAGATTGAACACAGGCGGACCCAACGCGCTAAGCCGTTTCGATGAGGTCGGTGTGGACATCCGACCCAGGGCCTGACTCGCCGATCCGACCGATGAAGACATGAATTCCGCCGAAGGGGACCCGGTACACGTACTCAATTGAGCCGGCCTCGGGGCCCCGGCCTTCATCGTCGATGTAGATCTTGCTGTGAGGACCCTTGGTCATCCGGCCCACAGCGTATCCCTTGAGCCCTTCGAAGTTGCCCTTCAAGAACTCAAATCCACCGTGCGCTGGCCCCACGGTGGGCGCCAACTGTCGTGGAATTGTCACAGCAGATGTCCTAGAGCAAGAACTTAGTCGTAGGGCCATCGCACTAGGAAGCTTGAAGGGGTTAATCGGGACAAATGACACAAGAGAGGATTTTATACTAGTTCGGCCCCTTACGATGAAGGTAAAAGCCTACGTCTAGTTGGGATTGGTATTGCTAAGGTTTCGATCTCCAAGAGGCTCAACTCGCCGGCTTGGTGATCGACTTGATTGTTTCTTGCCCTTAGTCGCCATCGAGTCATCCCCCTTATATACACGGGTTGACGCCTGGTGGCTTACAGAGTCCCGGCCGGCTCATAATCGTGTCCGGCTCGGTGACTTCCTTTACATGCCTTTCTTTACAAGTCTTTCCGCCCATATGGCGGTTTACAATAACGGGCCTTAAGCCGGCCCGAAGCCTTTGGGCTTTCTATATATACTAATAAACTATCATCATGACTGTATATTGGGCTTCTTATGTAACCCGCCATTAAGGCTGACCCGGCCCCTCCTGGGCGGGTTTTAGCTGATAGTAATATCCCCAACAACCACCGTGCTCTAAAAGATATAAGTGAAGCACTAGAGCAAAAACTATATAGCTCAAAAGATATAAGTGAAGCACACCGAATATTCTAATAAATTCCGATTCATGTGTGTCTCTCTCAAAAGGTGTGTACAACAAGGATGATTGTGGTAAACTAAAAAGGAAAGACTCAAATCATACAAGACGCTCCAAGCAAAACACATATCATGTGGTGAATAAAAATATAGCTCCAAGTAAAGTTACCGATGAACGAAGACAAAAGAGGGGATGCCTTCCGGGGCATCCCCAAGCTTAGGCTTTTTGGTGTCCTTGGATTTACCTTGGGGTGCCTTGGGCATCCCCAAGCTTAGGCTCTTGCCACTCCTTGTTCCATAATCCATCAAATCTTTACCCAAAACTTGAAAACTTGACAACACAAAACTTAAAAGAAAATCTTTGTGAGCTCCATTTTTTGACTATATACTGCAAGGCAATAGCCTCACAGTTCTTTATTGCATAGAACTAGAGAGTTACAAAAGTACAAATTACAAGTAAAAGAAAGAAAAGAAAATACTTACAAGGGCCTAAGAGAGTGTGGCTATCCAGGATACTAAGCTATCTTTATATTTACATTTGATTCTATGGGCTTAAAGGGAAATATCATGTATGAAATTCCTCCTCCAAGAAGTGAAGGAAGGTCTCTCATTTCTAAAGATCTTCCCATTCCTTTGTGTCCAGATATTCCATGTAGCAGTAAAGACCACCTTTGTGAAGAAAGGATAACCAAAATCCCTCTTAGCAGAAAGAGCCATCTCATAGGTAGTCTGGTTTGGTTGAACAATCCAAGAAATCCCAAGGTAGTTCCAAACCCTTTGGCTAAAGTTACAAGCAAAGAAGAGATGTGCACGATCTTCATGAGAAGTACATAGGCAAAAAACACACATGTGATCCTGGATGATCCATTGTCTGCGCTGCATCATATCCCTAGTATTCAAACGGTCCATCAAAAGAAGCCATCCAAACACTTTAAATTTGAGCGTACAAGCACACTTCCAAATACATCTCATAGTGGGATCAACCACCAAGTGAGAGAAGCAAGACTCATAGTGTTTCTTTGATTTAAACTCCCCAGATTTAGATGGCCACTTCCAAATGTCCTTACTCTCCACATTCGAGTTGATCAAAGACAGCAAGTCTTGAAGTTGAGTGAGCTCAATATAAGCCTCCTGTGACAGAGGCAGATGGAATTGTTCCGAGGCCTCTGGCTGCTCCATAAATTCTCTGACTGTGACCGTGTCATCAATGACAAAAGAATGAAGCCTTGGGAAATGCTGGCACAAAAGGACAACATTATTACCCAGCTGCTAGCGATCAAGCCAAAAGACCACCGTGTTGCCAGCATGCACTTGTGGGACGGCTAACTTGCAGAATTTGTTGTATAAGCTCATGACATCTCTCCACCAAAATGAGCCACAGCTCTGAGTGACTTTTCTTCCAAACATACATCTGAAGTTTGGACACTGGTTACTATTTATGGCCCATGTCAGGGTCCATCCCGTGATGAGTTCGTGCAGTGGTTATACAACTTGGACATTAATTGTGACGACAATTGGCTTCTTTTGGGTGATTTTAACTTTATGTGGTCGCTTGAAAACCATAACCTGCTTGTTGGTAATATCAACGATATCTTTCTGTTTAATGAAATCATCGGACACTTGGGTCTTGTTGAACTGCCAATTAAGGGAAGGCAATTTACTTGGTCTAATACGCAAACTGAACCCCTTCTTCAACAAATTGACTGGTTTTTCACTTTGGTTGCATGTACTTCGGATCATCCCAACACTTTAGTTTTGCCTCTTGCGCGATCGGCCTCTAATCATGTTCCCTGCGTGGTCACGTTTGACACTGCCATTCCTAAAGCTAAAGTTTTTCTTTTTGAAAATTATTGGACTGAATTACCTAGCTTTAATGAATGTGTTGCTCAAGTTTGGGGCAGGTCGGTGGGTAAACCCACGGCTGCTTTAACTATATCTTCCAAGTTCAGAGCTCTCAGGTATGCCCTTAAGAAATGGCATTTAAAGTTGTCCACAGTTAAGGCGCTCATTTCTGATTGCAACAAAGTCATTCTCTTCTTTGATGAGATGGAGGAGATCCGACCGTTAAGTTGGCCTGAATTCAATTTTAGGCGAATTGTGAAGTTGCATTTGGAGGATATCTTACACTAGCAGTATGTTTATTGGAAGCAATGTTGTACAATCCGAAGTATTAAGGTGGGCGAGGAAAATTCTAAATTTTTTCATGCCATGGCCACAGAAAGATACTGAAGGAATACAATTTCTTCAATCATTTCTAGAATTCGGTTAGTTATGGTCCGTTACTGGCCTGTTCCGTTTGTGGGCCAAATTCAACCCGTGGTTACATTGGGCCCGTTTGTGGCCCGTTAACCCGTTGGGCTGTTTTAATAGCATTATCAAATACGGTCTATTAACAGCCCGTTAGGGTCCACGAATAGTACGACCCATGTTTGGTGAAATGATTATACGCCTCGTAGAAGGCACATGGATCCTATGACCCGTAGAAGACCAACGGACCCTATGGCCCGTAGAAGGCCCATGGATCATAAGGCCCTTAGAAAGTCCACGGATCCTACGGCCCGTAGAAGGCCCATGTGTAACATCCCAATTTTCAATTTGGATGTTATACATAGGTCATCATATGCATATCATATTTTATTTGCATTTTGGTTGTGATCCTAGAAATCCTAAGCAACTCAAGGACCCAAGGAGAGAGTTGGGGATTTCGTTTATTTTCATATTTGAAATTTTATCAAATTTGAAAAGAGGATCAATTTGGTTTTAATATTTTTCTCTCCTAAATATTTCCAATATTTAAACTGACTTCTTCAAAGAGAGAGGAATATTGGAGGAAAAATTTTAAAATCAAATAAATATTTTATTTGGATTTTATTTGAATTAGAAAAACATGCATTTTTGAAAATTGCATTTTTAGGCCAGACTCCGCCCCAGGCTGGCCCCTCGCACCGCCCGCCGTCACCTGTCGCGCTGCTCGCCACCACCACTAGCGTCCCTCACCGCCGACATCACCGCCCGCTCGTCGGATCCCGCCGCCCTGCCTCACCATTGCCCGCTGCCATGCCGGAGCCGCCGACTCGCCGGTTTTCGTCGTGAACCGGTAAAAACCGCCGCCAGTTCTTTTTTCGGTTTTTGATCTAGATTGGTTTTATTTTAGGGTTAGGGTTTTCTCGGTTTTTCTCGAATCGGATCTATTTAGCGAACGTTGACCCAAACGCCTCTGTTCATGAACACGTTCGTCTGTTCGTCTCTGTTAGCGAACGTTCGTTCGTTAGTCTTTTCTTTTTATTTTATTTTTGGCCATGGACCTATCCGCGATTATTTTTATTGCATATTAGCCCCTGATCTTCAAATGCTCGTAACTTTTTAACCATTTGTCCAAATCCAGTGAAACCAACGCCAAAATCTTCATCTCGAACCCCTCTTTCCAGTTAACGGGATCATCCTATGGTTTGCCACCCATGGTCAAAGGGATCATAAGATTATTCATGCTAGAAACTTCTGTGTGCAGCCACAAGCCAATATGGGCTCTGGCATAGTTGAGTAAGTTGTGGGAATCCTTTCCATGATGGGCTAGCAGATGTAGGGGATTGTAGGTGTAATAGCCTATCTATTGGTTAAGGGGACCTCTTCAGAAAGACTGTGTCTCGGTCATCCATTTCTCAAACATCATGAAGTGCGAGAAATTAAACAGAGGAGATCGAGTCTTGTGGGGAAAAGTGCGCAAACCTCTGCAGAGTGTATAAACTAATCATGGTTAGCCGTGTCCCTAGTTATGGACATCTTGAGTATCTGGTTCTTGAATTATTGGTTTGATCTCATAACTCTTAATTAATTTTGTTGCGCTGTTAATTTTTTTAATTGGGATTGAGTTGGAGGAACGTTCTCAATAGTTTATCAACGAACTTGATAGTTAAATAAAAATATATTCCTTTGCAGTAGGGAAAAATTGGCTTTACGCAAACACTATAACCATAGAGCCTCCACCAGCCATATATGCATGTAGTGATAGCAGTAAATTTTTTCATTGCTTTATAGTGTTATTTTGCCAGCATATTCCATGTGCTGACCCGTTTCGGGCTGCAACATATTATGTTGCAGACTTTTCAGACGAAGAGTAAGGTGCGCTAGGTCATTGTTTTGCACTCAGCTATGTCGTTGGAGTTTATGGACTCACTTTTGCCTTTGAAACCTTCCACTATTATCTTCATTAGATGGCCTTCAGCCATATTATTGTAATAAGTACTCTCTGTGAGATATTCGATGTAAAAGGTGTGTGATTGCACTCTGTTATAAATTCTTCAAGTACTATGTGTGTCAGCATTACCGATCTAGGGATGACACTTATGCACAGAGATTTGACCGGCTGAGGTCGGATCGCTACAAGATGATATCAGAGCACACGCTGACTATAGGACGCGACCACTAAGATACGCCATAGGTCACTCTTATCTACTCATTTCTGACTCTTCTCCACTTTCCACTCTATAGATGGCAGACCCAAGGAACAAGTTTGCGCAACCGGATGAAGAAACCCCTTTCGGACGACACTTGAAGGAAGCCACCAGATATTTGAACATCGGAATACCAAGCTTCACGGGGACCTACACCGCCACTCTACCTGAAGAAGAGTGTTGGACCATTCGAGAACATGTTCTAGGAAGGACATTCACCCTAGTTATCGAGCCCATAGAGTTTTCCTTTGATGCACCAACCTGGAGCCTAGGAAAGAGCACGACAGCTCACATCGCCATGGGACGCATCGGTGAAGTCAACCACAAGGATCTTAAGGACACCATATACCAGATATGTGGACACCGAGATGAGCAATGGGAGATGATCAGCACCAGGAGGGACAAGTCCATTGCAGCTTACATCCAGGAGTTAAACCAGCACATTCGTCGACAGGAGAACCAGATGTGTGCTAGCATGATAGATCTGAAGAAGGTGATGACGAGGAACATGGAGCTCGAAGAGGAACTCAAGTCTACACGCGATGGATATGAAGAGGAAATTGCAGTACTACTGGAGAAGAATGAAGATCTGAAGAAGAAGCTAGGAGTATTCATGGGAGACCCCGCGCTAGGAGGTGACAACCATCCCGAAGTCTACATCATCATCGACGACACCGACTCCGACCCGACAGTGATGATGACTATGAAGACGAAGCTGGAGCATATATCATGGAGTCTTCTTCCGATCAAAATTTCTAGTCGACCACCATATTATTAGTAGTATTCCCCCATGTATATAGAGTAGTCCAAGTATTTTGTAACGATATCTAGATCGATTGTATGCCCTTGTTTGAATTGAGTGGTGTGATATGATTGTGTTTGTCTCATGTGCATATGGGTAGTGATTTTCTCCTTAGACCCTACTCTATTCTAATCTCTTCCCTCTAAACCTATCAGATGCCTCTGAGACGTGACCCCGAATTTGTCTTCCCACCGAAGCTCACTCAGTTGATCCAGTAGTAGAATGCCTTGATGCAGCTACTAGTTCAGAACCAAGGCAACAACAATAACAACAACCCACCACCACCACCTCTAGTTGAAAACTTAGCCCGTTTTCTAAGGTTGAATCCGCCAGTGTTTTCCAGTAGCACCGAGCCGATTGTTGCTGGTGACTGGTTACGCAGGATTGGAAGGGAGTTGACCATCACAGGTTGCACAGATGCTGAGAAGGTGCGCTTTGCCGCGCACCAACTAGATGCACCCGCAGCCTCATGGTGGGAGAATTACACAACTACTTTTCCCATAGACAATGTCACTTGGGATTAGTTTCAGCAAGCTTTTCGGACTGCACATGTCTCAACTAGAGCAATGAGCATGAAGAAGCATGAGTTTCGCAACTTATGCTAGGGAAATCGTACCATGGGGCAGTACGTGGATGAGTTCAGCAAGTTAGCTCGCTATGCCCCAGACGATGTGGCCACAGATGCCGCAAAGCAGGAGAAGTTTATGGAAGGGCTGAATGATGAGCTGAGTATGCAGCTGATGTTGGCAACATTTACAAACTACCAGGAGTTGGTAGATAGGTCTCTTATGATTGAAGGGAAGCAGCAACAGATAGAGAGCCGCAAAAGGAAGTATGGACAAGGGAAGTACAATTCTGGAGCTCAGCAGAAGCCTCTTTTTACCCCAAACTCAGGAGGATACACCCATAATCATGGAGGCTATACCCACAATGGAGGGAGCCCGCATAACCACAGTGGCCCCAAGAATGGTAATGGGAATGGAGGAAGCAACGGACAGAACCGTTCCAACCCAGCAACACCCGCCAGGAAGGATTTAAGTCACATTACTTGTTTCAAGTGCGGGAAGACTGGACACTATGCCACCGAATGCCCCGAAGCAAAGAATGGAAATGGCAATGGAAGATCTAGGAAGAAGCCCAACCCTTTCAATAGGGGACAGGTGAACCATGTTAACGTGGAGGAGGTTGAAGAGCAGCTAGATGCAGTTATAGGTAAGTTTTTGATTGAATCATTTACTGCAATTGTTCTTTTTGATACGAGTGCATCGCATTCATAAATTTTGAGGGGGTTTGTGGATAAGTATAAGTTCCCCACCAAACTTCTTAAGACACCTATATTAGTGAGCTCACCAGGAGCTGAGTATACGGCAAGCAGTGGTTTCAGATGCCATTGACCATAGATAGACATGTTTTCCCCTCAGACCTAATAATTTTGGAGTCCCAAGGATTGGATATAATATTAGGTATGGATTGGTTATCTAAGTATGGAGGAAACATCGATTGTGCTAGTAAGTCAATTTTACTCACCACCCCGGAGGGAAAAAGGATCAAGTATGTGTCTAGGCATGCACCAAGAAGGACCCAAATAAATTCTCCCTCAGGAGTTGTTCAGGAAGAAGTGCCTGTTGTGAAGGATTACCCAGATGTATTTCCAGAGGAATTGCAGGCATGCCGCCAGATCGAGACATTGAATTTTTGATAGAACTATTGCCACGCACCGAACCAATATCAAAGAGGCCATACCGGATGCCCGCAAATGATCTGGAGGAAATTAAGAAGCAAATCAAGGAGTTACTGGAGAAAGGTTACATTCGACAAAGTTCGTCACCATGGGGAGCCCCAATGCTCTTGGTTGAGAAGGAGGTATCTTTGAGAATGGTTGTTGATTATCGAGCATTGAATGAGGTGACAATCAAGAACAAATACCCACTACCGATGATCAATGATTTTTTTGACCAGCTGCAAGGAGCTAAAGTATTCTCCAAGATTATCTGCGATCGGGATACCACCAGCTGATGATCCGAGAACAGGATATACCTAAGACAACTTTCACCACAAGGTACGGGCTATATGAGTACATGGTTATGTCATTTGGATTGACTAATGCCCCTTCCTATTTCATGAGTATGATGAACAAGGTGTTCATGGAGTTCTTGGATAAGTTTGTCGTGATGTTCATTGACGGTATATTGGTATACTCGAAGAATGAAGAGGAACACAAGGAACACTTGCACTTAGTTCTCGAGAAGCTCAGGGAACATCAGTTGTATGCCAAGTTTAGCAAGTGCGAGTTTTGGTTGAAGGAAGTTGGATTTCTTGGACATGTTACATCAGGAGAAGGTATAGCAGTAGACCCCACCAAACTTCAGTCTATCACTGAGTGGTTGGCACCCACCTCAGTTGGAGAGATCCGTAGTTTTCTGGGACTCGCAAGATACTACAGGAGGTTCATCAAGAATTTCTCCAAGATTGCGAAACACATGATAGAGTTGTTGAAGAAGGATACCAAGTCCAAATGGACTGAAGATTGTGAGGCCAGTTTTCAGGAGTTGAAGAAACATTTGGTTACAGCCCCAGTGCTGATTCTTCCGGATATACACAAGGATTTCCAAGTGTATTGCGACGCTTCTCGCTTAGGACTTGGAGGTGTATTGATGCAAGACGGAAGAGTTGTTTCATATGCCTCACGGCAGCTTCGACCTCATGAGTTGAATTATGCCACACATGATTTGGAGTTAGTAGCCGTAGTGCATGCGCTCAAGACCTGGAGACATTTTCTGATTGCAAACAGATGTGATTGTGTACACGGATCACAAGAGTTTGAAGTACATTTTCACACAGAAGGAGCTGAATCTCAAGCAAAGGAGATGGTTGGAGCTTATAAAGGATTATGATATGAAGTTGCACTATCACCCAGGAAAGGCCAATGTCGTAGCCGACGCTTTGAGCCGAAAGAGTTATGCCAATACCCTCGTAAGCGGAGGATTACCGCAGGAGTTAGTTGACGATCTCAAGGGACTTCGTTTGGAGATAGTTCCAAGAGGTTTTGTTGCAACAATGGAGGTTCAGTGTACATTATTGAGAAAGATTAGAGAAGCTCAAAAGGATGATAAGTAAATTGCTGAGATAAAGGAGAAGATGAGCAAAGGAAAATCCAAGGGTTTTCGTGAGGATGAGCACGAGACTTTATGGTTTGAGGATCGCGTTTATGTGCCCAATAATGTCGAGATTAGGAAGTTAATACTTCAGGAAGCTCATGACTCGCCATACTTGATTCACCCTGGAAACACTAAGATGTATTTGGATTTGAAGGAACGTTTCTGGTAAACATGTATTAAGAAAGATATTGCCGAGTATGTAGCAGTATGCGATGTATGTCAGAGAGTGAAGGCAGAGCATCAGAAGCCAGCAGGGTTATTGCAGCCTATGCCGATACCCGAATGGAAGTGGGACAAGCTTGGCCTGGATTTTATCACCGGATTACCTAGGACCCGATCAAGATACGATTCAATCTAGGTAGTAGTTGATCGCTTGACCAACGTAGCTCACTTTATCCCGGTGAAAACTACCTATACAAGCGCAAAGTTGGCCAAGATATATATGACCAGGATCTTATGTATGCATGGAGTTCCGAGGACCATCGTATCGGATAGAGGGACAAAGTTTACCTCGAAGTTTTGGAATCAATTGCACCAGACTTTGGGTACTAGGCTAGAGTTCAATACAACCTTTCATCCGCAGACAAATGGACATACCGAGAGAGTCAATCAGATTCTGGAGGACATGTTGAGAGCTTGTGCACTAGATTATGGATCTAGTTGGGATGACAATTTACCTTACGCAGAGTTCTCATACAACAACAGTTATCAGGCTAGTTTGAAGATGACACCATTTGAAGCCTCGTATGGAAGGAGATGCAGGACACCGTTAATGTGGGATGAAGTTGGAGACTGTCAGTTGTTTGACCAGATTTGATCAAGGAGTCCGAAGAGAAGGTTAAGTTGATTCAAGATAGACTGCAGGTAGCTCAGTCCAGACAGAAGAGTTATGCCGATACTAAACGTAAGGAGGTAGTCTATGAAATTGGAGACATAGCATATCTTCATGTGTCACCACTACGAGGAATTAAACAATTTGGAGTTAAGGGAAAGTTAGCCCCGAGATTTGTAGGACCATACCGAGTTCTGGAACGTATGGGAGAAGTTGCCTACAAGTTGGAGCTACCCGAAGGACTGTCAAGAGTCATGATGTGTTTCACGTTTCCTGGTTGAAAAAGTGCAATGCAGAGATGGCCGATATTCCTCTAAGAGATACAGTGCCCTTGGAAGCAATTCAGTTGGACGGTGACCTAACTTATGAGGAGAAACCCGTCAAGATTCTTGAATTTGCCAACCGAGTTACCCGCAGGAAGGTTATCAAGTTTATCAAGGTTCAGTGGAGCCACCATACAGACGATGAAGCCACCTGGGAACGAGAAGAAGATCTACGGAAAGACCACCCACACCTATTTTCTAGGCAACCCGAATCTCGAGGGCGAGATTCATCTCAAGGGGGGTAGGTTTGTAACATCCCAATTTTCAATTTGGATGTTATACATAGGTCATCATATGCATATCATATTTTATTTGCATTTTAATTGTGATCATAGAAATCCTAAGCAACTCAAGGACCCAAGGAGAGAGTTGGGGATTTCGTTTATTTTCATATTTGAAATTTTCTCAAATTTGAAAAGAGGATCAATTTGGTTTTAATATTTTTATCTCCTAAATTTTTCCAATATTTAAACTTAAAGAGAGAAGATAATATGAATTCTTCAAAGAGAGAGGAATATTGAAGGAAAAAATTTAAAATCAAATAAATATTTTATTTGGATTTTATTTGAATTAGAAAAATATGCATTTTTGAAAATTGCATTTTAGGCCACAAAAATGTCCACTTTGTTCTAAATATTTTATTTAGATGGTGAAAATTATTTTTGACATTTTTAGATTTATTATATTTTACTAGGATTTTTATTCGGCGGAATTTATTTTAGAAAAAAGTTTCCCCGGACCGACTGGGCCGAAACCCAGCCAGCCCAACTCCGGTGCGCCACCTTCCTCGTGTCACCGTTGTGCCTGGCACGGACGCCGAGGGGGTGTCCGAGTCGGACTCCGACCCGGGCCGGCCCCTCGCACCGCCCGCCGCCGTGCCGCTCGCCACCGTCGCTCGTTGGACCCCGCCGCTGCCCGCTCGTCGGACCCCGCCACCCCGCCTCGCCATTGCCCGCTGCCACGCCGGAGCCGCCGACTCACCGGATCTTGCCGAGCCGTCGGTTTTCATCGTGAACCGGTAAAAACCATGATACGTCTCCAACGTATCTATAATTTTTGATTGCTCCATGCTATATTATCTTCTGTTTTGGAAATTATTGGGCTTTATTATTCACTTTTATATTATTTTTGGGACTAACCTATTAACCGGAGGCCTAGCCCAGAAATGCTGTTTTTTTCCTATTCCAGAGTTTCGCAGAAAAAGAATATCAATCGGAGTCCAAACGGAATGAAACCTTCGGGAACGTGATTTTTGGAACGAACATGATCTAGGAGACTTGGACCCTACGTCAAGAAACCAACAGGGAAGCCACGAGGTAGGGGGGCGCACCTACCCCCCTGGCGCGCCCTCCACCCTCGTGGGCCCCCAGTCACTCCACCAACGTACTCCTTCCTCCTATATATACCTACGTACCCTCAAACGATCAGATACGGAGCCAAAACCCTAATTCAACCACAGTAACTTTTTGTATCCATGAGATCCCATCTTGGGGCCTATTCCGGAGCTCCGCCAGAGGGGGCATCGATCACGGAGGGCTACTACATCAACACCATAGCCCTTCGGATGAAGTTTGAGTAGTTTACCTCAGACCTTCGGGTCCATAGTTATTTGCTAGATGGCTTATTCTCTCTTTTTGGATCTCAATACAATATTCTCCCCCTCTCTCGTGGAGATCTATTCAATATAATCTTCTTTTGCGGTGTGTTTGTTGAGATCGATGAATTATGGGTTTATGATCAACTTTATCTATGAACAATATTTGAATCTTCTCTGAATTCTTTTATGTATGATTGGTTATCTTTGCAAGTCTCTTCGAATTATCAGTTTGGTTTGCCTACTAGATTGATCTTTCTTGCAATGGGAGAAGTGCTTAGCTTTGGGTTCAATCTTGCGGTGTCCTTTCCCAGTGATAGTAGGGGCAGCAAGGCACGTATTGTATTGTTGCCATCGAGGATAACAAGATGTTTTTTTATCATATTGCATGAATTTATCCCTCTACATCATGTCATCTTGCTTAAAGCGTTACTCTGTTCTTATGAACTTAATACTCTAGATGCATGCTGGATAGCAGTCGATGTGTGGAGTAATAGTAGTAGATGCAGGCAGGAGTCGGTCTGCTTGTCTCGGACGTGATGCCTATATACATGATCATACCTAGATATTCTCATAACTATGCTCAATTCTATCAATTGCTCAATAGTAATTTGTTCACCCACCGGAAAATACTTATGCTCTTGAGAGAAGCCACTAGTGAAACCTATGGCCCCCGGGCCTATCTTCCATCATATTAATCTTCCAACACTTAGTTATTTTCATTGCCTTTTATTTTACTTTGCATCTTTATCATAAAAATGCCAAAAATATTATCTTATCATATCTATCAGATCTCACTCTCGTAAGTGACCGTGTATGGATTGATAACCCCTGATCACGTTGGTTGCGATGATTTATTTGTTTTGTGTAGGTGCGAGGGACTCGCGCGTAGCCTCCTACTGGATTGATACCTTGGTTCTAAAAAACTAAGGGAAATACTTACGCTACTTTGCTGCATCACCCTTTCCTCTTCAAGGGAAAACCAACGCAGTGCTCAAGAGGTAGCAAGAAGGATTTCTGGCGCCGTCGCCGGGGAGGTCTATGCAAAAGTCAACACACCAAGTACCCATCACAAACCCTTATCTCCCGCATTACATTATTTGCTATTTGCCTCTCGTTTTCCTCTCCTCCACTTCACCTTTGCTGTTTTATTCGCCCTCTCTCTCCGTCCTCCTTCTCTTTCCCAATTTGCCTCTTTTGCCCGTTTCTTGTTTGCTCATATGGTTGGAATAGTTATTTATTTATTACTAAACAGAGAACCTAAGACTTATGGATCCTCATCCACTTGCGAATCTTTTTAAGAGATCCAATTATGATGAACCAATTGCTAGTGAGTTTTGTGCACTAGATTATCTTTATGAGGTTTTGCTTGAAATTCGTAGATCTGAAAAGTGTGATGAATTACTTTATGAAGCGATTCACGATAGATCTTTGAATAAAAAGCATGATTGCTATGAGTTTATTATGAATTCTATTTATGTAAATTGTGCTAATAATATGCAAAACTCTAAGCTTGGGGATGCTAGTTTTGCTATGTCCTCTACTTGTTGCAATGAACATGATTGGGGTGATTCTTCTTATGATCTTGAAAATTTATTTAAGCCCCATGATGAATATGAGATTGATAATAGTGTTTGCAATATTATTGAAAGTGGGTTTGGAAGAGTGTCAACTTTGCATGCATGTGGATCATGTTGAAAATATTTTATGTGATAGCTATTTTGTTGAATTTGCTTATGATCCTACATGTAATTATTATGAGAGAGGAAAATATGGTGGTACAAATTTTCATGTTACTAAATTACCTCTCGTTATGTTGAGATTGCTATTGTTTCTTTCCTCTTCTTTGCATATGCTAGTTTTTGCTTGCCTTGATAATTTTTTTACCTATAAGATGCCTATTCATAGGAAGTATGTTAGACTTAGATGTGTTTGTCACGTGTTTTATGATGCTCTCTTTGTGCTTCAATTCTTGTCTTTCATGTGAGCATCCTTGAAATATTATGCCTAGCTATAAGGCTTTAAAGAAAAGCGCTTGTTGGGAGAAAACCCAATATTTTTCCTTTCTGTTATTCAATAAATAATTTATGTAGCCTCTGTTTTAGTTGTGTTTTTTGTGTTTAATTAGTGTTTGCGCCAAGTAGAACCATTGGGAAGACTTGGGGGAAAGTCTTGTTAATCTTGCTGTAAAAAACAGAAACTTTAGCGCTCACGAGAACTGCTGCCATTTTTATTTGGAAAGTGATATTTAGTTAATTCTTTTTGAAGATGATTAGTAGATAAATTCCACACGTACATCAATTTATTTTAGAATTTTTGGGGTTCCAGATCTTGCGCTAGCTACATATCACTACAGACTGTTCTGTTTTTTACAGATTCTGTTTTTCGTGTGTTGTTTGCTTATTTTGATGAATCTATGGCTAGTAAAATAATTTATAAACCATATATAAGTTGGAATACAGTAGGTTTAATACCAATATAAATAAATAATTAGTTCATTACAGTACCTTGAAGTGGTCTTTTGTTTTTTTTCGCTAATGGAGCTCACGAGATTTTCTACTTTAAGTTTTGTGTTGTGAAGTTTTCAAGTTTTGGGTAAGGATTTGATGGATTATGGAACAAGGAGTGGCAAAGAGCCTAAGCTTGGGGATGCCCATGGAACCCCCAACATAATCTAAGGACACCAAAAAGCCAAAGCTTGGGGATGCCCCGGAAGGCATCCCCTCTTTCGTCTACTTCCATCGGTAACTTTACTTGGAGCTATATTTTTATTCACCACATGATATGTGTTTTGCTTGGAGCGTCTTGTATGATTTGAGTCTTTGCTTTTTAGTTTACCACAATCATATTTGCTGTACACACCTTTTGAGAGAGACACACATGATTCGGAAATTATTACAATATCTATGTGCTTCACTTATATCTTTTGAGTTATATAGTTTTTCTCTAGTACTTCACTTATATCCTTTAGAGCACGGTGGTGGATTTGTTTTATAGAAACTATTGATCTCTCATGCTTCACTTAGATTATTTTGAGAGTCTTAAATAGCATGGTAATTTGCTTAAATAATCCTAATATGCTACATATTCAAGATTAGTAAAAACTTATGAGTGTTTTGAATACTAAGAGAAGTTTGATGCTTGATGATTGTTTTGAGATATGGAGGTAGTGATATTAAAGTTGTGCTAGTTGAGTAGTTGTGAATTTGAGAAATACTTGTGTTGAAGTTTGCAAGTCCCGTAGCATGCATGTATGGTAAACGTTATGTAACAAATTTGAAACATGAGGTGTTCTTTGATTATCCTCCTTATGAGTGGCGGTCGGGGATGAGCGATGGTCTTTTCCTACCAATCTATCCCCCTAGGAGCATGCGCGTAGTGCTTGGTTTTTGATGACTTGTAGATTTTTGCAATAAGTATGTGAGTTCTTTATGACTAATGTTGAGTCCATGGATTATACACACTCTCACCTTTCCATCATTGCTAGCCTCTTCGGCATCGTGCATTGCCCTTTCTCACATTGAGAGTTGGTGCAAACTTCGCCGGTGCATCCAAACCCCGTGATATGATACGCTCTTTCACACATAAACCTCCTTATATCTTCCTCAAAACAGCCACCATACCTACCTATTATGGCATTTCCATAGCCATTCCGAGATATATTGCCATGCAACTTTCCACCATCTTGTTTATCATGACACGTTCAACATTGTTGTCGGAGTAAGTGACCACGGGTAGCCTAGCCGGCTCCCCCTGGCCTTTCTGAAAAAATTACGAGCCGATCCGGCTCTCAAGAATCCAAGACATGGGGCCGCCTTCCCCTAGCCGGCTGTCTCCCAGGCCGGCTATCGGAAGGCGGCCCGACTTCAGCCCTCATGAAGAAAGCTGTGGGAGGGCCGGCTCCGAGGAGCCGGCTGCGAGAAGGCCGACTCCAAGGAGCCGGCTCCCATAAAGCGGTCGAGATCGTACCCTCGAAGTCTGCACCCGCATAACGGCGATGTGACGGGGCGTGGCTACAGTAAGGCTGGCCACCCCCGAATCCCGGAGCACGCCTGGCACAGTGCGCCGTACGGGTGGCCATGACCCGTCCGGCGCAGCACTGTTGCCACGTTGACCCTGATGTCATCCACGACGGGCTGCCAGTACGGCCCACGGGCGGTGGGCCCCTTCGGGCAGAGAGACACCCGAAGGCGGCCAGACCTCCCCCAGTCGGCCCAAGATAGAGCCGGCTCCCCACAGCCGGCTTGCCACCTCCCTCGAAGAAGACGCCCCATTAAGGAGACAAGACGCGGAGGGGCTACAGTGATCGCCCGCCGGACGGCAGCACTGTAGCCACGCTTACCTCGGCGAAGCCCTCGTCACCAAGATTGAGCAACAGTAACCAGCCACCGACAAGGCCCTGGACAGTGGGGCCTGCCTGTCGACCCAGGAGCCGGCAGCCGGCGGGACCCACCAGTCGGCGGGCCCCAGCAGTCGGCGCGGAAGCCGGCGAGCATAGACACAGACGTCTGGGCCCCACGCCCAGCCGGATTACCACTGTACCCCCGGGGGGTAGGCCTATTTAAACCCCCCGGGACACCCATGCAAAGGGTTGATCCTTGCTAGTTTTAGACACCACGTAGGGAGGAGAAGAGAGCAAGCAGAGCCCTTCTTCCTCCTCTCGCCAAACAGCTCAAGGAGCATCGTGTAGCTACTTGTTCATCTAGTGATCATGCGGAGACCCCGCAGAGCAGCAGTAGGGGTGTTATCTCCACGGAGAGCCCCGAAGCTGGGTAAGATTCGCCGGCGTGCATGTCTTCGCCTCATCCCGTTTCCAGGCACCGGCGATGTTTTACTGGCTCCCACAATGATAAGCCACCCGTTGGCATATGTCGCACCTACCACCCGACATTTGGCGCCCACCGTGGGGCCAGGTGCACCGTCGTCCGGAGACCTGTTCTGGACGGGAACCCTCTTCCTCCCCCGCGAGCGTAGCCAGCCCGGCACGCCCGATGGCGCTTGCCACGACGCGCTGCAAGGCGTCACCAACGCCTGCGCAGCGAGCAGCCTCACTGATCTCCTCGACAAGACCCTCATCTCCGACGAGCTCGCCTCCGACGCGGGCACCGACCACCTCGTCAACCTCCTCGGCCGGCTCCATGTCTCCGGCGAGCCTGCTGTGGACTTGGAGTCCGTTGGCTCCACCGATCCGATGCCTGTCGACTCCGACACGGCCTCATTCGACACCTTCCCCACCAACGTCACGATCTACAACGACCCGCTTCCCCGAGCCGATGGCTGCGACGCTGTCACCACCGAGGTGATGGTCATCGGCCACGACGGCGCAGCCGACGAGAGCACCCACGACGCCCCGCACGCGGCGGTCCACGACTTGTCCATCCCCCTCCCGGCCGACGCCGACGCTGAAGCACTGGAGGCTCGCCGCCTCGCCCTCCTCGCGGAGGGACGGAAGTTGGTTTCCATGAGACGCCTCGCCGAGGCCCACCGACGCGAGGCCGACCGCGCCACCTTTGGCACGCCGCCGCCAGGCGGGCCTAGCCGGGCCGGCGTTGTCAGACAGCGCGGCGCTGTCGTTGCCGACACGTTAGGAGTCGACCGCCCAGTCTACGCCACTCCACTCGAAAACCTGCGCGCCGCCCAGGCGGCCGTAGACGAGCTAGACGGACTGGGGGCCGAAGAACTCCCCCACATGACCCGACGCATCCAGCAGCTGATCGATGCAGCCGCGCAGCGGCACGAAGCCGACGCCCGCGCGGAAAGCCCTCCCCCGCGCCGAGATCACGGCGCGACGTCCCGGACGCCGACTGCGGGTAGAGACCGCGCGCGGCGCGAGAAAGAGCCGGCTGCCAGCCGAAGCCAAACCCGGATCTCCATCGAGCGAGACGCAGAAGGCCACCCTCGGGCCGTGGAGTGGCGGGGCAACCCGCCTCCGCCCCGGCCCCGTGGAGAGAGATATCCCACCCCGCCGCCTGTTGCGCATCCGACTCTCAGCGGCCGGCTAGGTCGCCGCGAAGGAGTCGGCGAGAACGACGCCCGCCATCGGATCGACCGCCTGGCGCGATCCCTGGCGCTGGAAGAAGAAGACGATGTCGGTCCGCCTTGCTTCGGCCCCCGCATCCGCGACGAGCCCTTCCCCAAAGGGTTCTCGCTCCCAAGAGACACGCCCAAGTACAACGGCTCCGTGAAGCCGGAAGATTGGTTGATCGACTACTCCATGGCGGTTAGCATAGCCAACGGCAACCGGCGCGTTGCCGTGAAGTACGTGCCCCTCATGCTGCAAGGCACGGCGCGGACCTGGCTCAACAGCCTCAAACCACACAGCATCAACAGCTGGCTAGATTTCACAGAAGCTTTCGTCCGCAACTTCACCAGCACCTACAAGCGGGCTCCCAAGCCCAGACAGCTCTCCTTGTGCGTACAAGGCCCCGCTGAGTCCACTCGCGACTACCTCACGCGTTGGGCCGAGCTCTGCAACTCTTGCGAAGGGGTGCACGAGGTACAAGCCATAGAATACTTCACCGACGGGTGCCGAGAAGGCACCCTCCTCAAGCACAAGCTTCTCTGCGACGAGCCGACTACCCTCGACGAGCTTCTGGACATAGCGGACAAGTACGCCACCGCCGACTCCTCAATGAAGACCGAGCTCCGGGTAGACGCGTCCGGGAAAGTACTCAACCCGGCGCCCAAGACGCCGGCTGGGGATTCCGGCCGACGCCCACACTCGAACGACCACAAGCGCAAGGGCCCCGCGCCGCCTCCCGTCAGCCGGCAGGTGGCCACAGTCGAAGACGTGCCGCCCGAAGGGCGGCCCGCGCCCAAGAAACCCAAGGGCGGCAGGCCGGCTTGGCAGCCGGCCTTTTCCTACGAGCAAACTCTCGACGCCCCGTGCAAGTTCCACAGCGGCGCGAAGCCGTCCAACCACACAACCCGGAAGTGCCATTGGCTCACCCGAATCTCTAAAGGCGAAGGGCTCGCACCGCCTCCGCCTGCCGGTCCGCCGCCTCCGGCTCCGCAGCCGCCGGCCGCTCGGCCCGCAGTCGGAGCCGTGCACGACGAGTTCCCCGACGAGCATGCCGCCTATATCATCTTTACAAGTCAGCCCGAAGACCGGCGCAGCAAACGCCGAGAGCACCAAGAAGTCAACATGGTTGCTGCCAACCCCGCCGAGCACATGCACTGGTCAGAAAAACCTATCAGCTGGAGCCGGACCGACCACCCAGAGGTGATGCCGTCTCCCGGCTCTTATGCGTTGGTTTTGGATGCCACCCTTGCAACGGACAGACGCGCTGCCCGATTCTCCCGCGTGCTGATAGACGGCGGGAGCAGCATCAACATCCTGTACCGTGACACCATGGAGAAGCTGAATGTCAAGACGAAGCAACTCATGCCTACTCGGACTGTGTTCCACGGCATCGTACCCGGCCTGTCCTGCGCCCCCATTGGCAAGATCAAGATTGATGTACTTTTTGGGGACAAGGAGCATTTCCGCCGGGAAGCGATCTGGTTTGAAGTGGTGGACCTGGAGAGCCCTTACCATGCATTGCTTGGCCGACCTGCCTTGGCCAAGTTCATGGCAGTTCCCCACTATGCATACCTCAAGATGAAGATACCAAGCACCAAAGGCGTCATCACCGTAGCCGGCGATTACAAGAAGTCCTCCGAGTGCGCAGCAGCCAGCAGCCGGCTGGCCGAGTCCCTTGTGATTGCCGAAGAGAAGAAGATGTTGGACCGGGTCGTGGCCATGGCCGGCAAGCAGTCGGCCCTGTCCCCCGATCCCAAGGAGTATGATGCCCAAGGATCTTTCCAGCCGGCCAAGGAGACGAAGAAGATACCTCTTGACCCCGAGCACCCAGAGAGGTTTGCCGTCATCGGGGCAAACCTAAATAGCAAATAGGAAGGCGAGCTCGCCGACTTCCTCCATGAGAATCGGGACATCTTTGCATGGTCCCCCAAGGACATGCTGGGTGTTCCGAAGGAATTCGCCGAGCACAAATTACACGTCCGAGAAGATGCCAAACCAGTCAAACAACCCCTCCGCCGACTGTCGGAGGAGAAACGCAGGATTGTGGGAGAGGAGATAGCCCGGCTTCTGGCAGCCGGCTTCATTATGGAAGTTTTCTTTCCAGAGTGGCTCGCCAACCCGGTCCTCGTGCTAAAGAAGAACAACAAGTGGCGCATGTGTATAGACTACACGAGCCTCAACAAGGCCTGCCCCAAAGATCCCTTTGCCCTGCCAAGGATTGACCAAGTGATAGACTCCACGGCCGGATGCGAGCTGTTGAGTTTCTTGGATGCTTACTCAGGATACCACCAGATAAAGTTAGATCCGGCTGACCGCCTGAAGACCGCCTTCATCACGCCATTCGGAGCCTTCTGCTACCTGACTATGACATTCGGCTTGAGAAATGCCGGTGCCACTTTTCAGCGTTGCATGCAGAAGTGCCTCCTCAAGCAGCTCGGCAGAAATGCTCACGTCTACGTAGACGACATTGTGGTGAAGACGGAGAAGCGCGGCACCTTGCTGGAAGACCTCAAGGAAACATTTGAGAACCTACGCCGTTTCCAAATCAAGCTCAACCCCGAGAAATGCGTGTTCGGAGTGCCAGCCGGCCAGCTCCTAGGCTTCCTGGTCTCCGAACGCGGCATCGAATGCAACCCGGTGAAGATCAAGGCCATTGAGAGAATGGCGATTCCCACCAAGCTTCGAGACATCCAGAAGTTCACCGGGTGCTTGGCCTCCCTAAACCGCTTCATCAGCCGGCTCGGAGAGAAAGCTCTCCCCCTCTACCGCCTCATGAAGAAGACCACTCACTTCGAGTGGAATGACCAAGCTGACCAAGCTTTCCACGAGCTGAAGAAGATGCTGGCCACACCGCCAGTCCTGGCAGCGCCGACTGAGAAAGAGCCCATGCTCCTCTACATTGCCGCAACCAGCCGGGTGGTCAGCACCGTCATCGTAGTCCAACGCCCAGAAGAGGGCCGAGCCCAGCCGGTCCAGAGGCCGGTGTACTATTTGAGCGAGGTACTGTCCGCCTCGAAGCAGAACTACCCGCACTACCAAAAGATGTGTTATGGCGTGTACTTCGCCGCCAAGAAGCTGAAGCCCTACTTCCAAGAGCATCCCATCACGGTCGTATGCACCGCCCCGCTGGCCGAGATCATAGGCAGCCGGGATGCATCCGGCCGGGTGGCGAAATGGGCCATCGAGCTGGCCCCTTACGCGATCTTCTACCAGCCTCGCACCGCCATCAAATCCCAAGCATTGGCCGACTTCCTCGTCGACTGGGCCGAGACCCAGTACCTGCCGCCGGCTCCCGACTCCACTCATTGGCGCATGCACTTCGATGGGTCCAAGATGCGCACCGGCTTGGGAGCCGGCATCGTCCTCACCTCTCCCAAAGGCGACAAGCTCAGATACACGCTGCAAATCCACTTTGCCGCCTCCAACAATGTAGCCGAGTACGAGGCGCTCATACACGGGCTCCGGCTTGCCAAAGAGCTCGGCATTCGCCGGATCCTATGTTATGGCGACTCGGACTTGGTGGTCCAGCAATCATCCGGCGACTGGGACGCCAAGGACGCAAATATGGCAAGCTACCGCTTCCTCGTTCAGCAGATCAGTGGGTATTTTGAAGGATGCGAGTTCCTCCACGTACCGCGAGCCGACAACGAGCCAGCTGATGCTCTGGCTCGAATAGGCTCCACCCGGCAAGCAATACCAACCGGCGTCTCTCTACAACGCCTCCTCAAGCCGTCTATCAAGCCGTCTCCAGAGTCCGATTCCATCTTCGTGCCGCCTGACCCCGACGCGGCCGGGTCCGGCTCGAAGAGCCAAGCAGGTGACCCGGGGACTTCGATAGTCGGCCCAGGGACGTCAGCAGGCGGCTCGGGGACTTCCGTAGTTACGCCCGACCCGGGGACTGCCTCACCCGGCTCGGGGACTGCGGTAGTCGGCCCGGAGACTACACCAACACAACAGGCGGCGGCCGACTCCAGCATTTCACCGCCCAGCCCGCCCGCCCTGGTCGCAGTAGCCGTTTTGGCAATAGAAGAAGTCGCAGCTCCGTCATGGGCTCAATCCATCCTCAACTTCCTAATAAACCAAGATCTGCCGGCTGACGAAGTAGAGGCAAGACAAGTCCAACGCCGAGCCGGAGCATACACAATCGTCAACAGAGAACTCGTCAAGCGCAGTGTCACTGGAGTCCTCCAGCGATGCGTTGAGCAAGAGAAGGGCATTGCAATCCTCAGAGACATCCACCAAGGAGAATGCGGCCACCATGCGGCCTCAAGATCACTCGTCGCCAAAGCCTTCCGCCATGGTTTCTTTTGGCCGACTGCTTTGGATGACGCCAAGGAGTTAGTTAAACATTGCAAAGGGTGCCAACTCTTCAGCTCCAAGCAACACATGCCGGCTTCAGCACTCAAGACCATTCCCCTCACTTGGCCCTTCGCCGTTTGGGGACTGGACATGGTGGGCCCATTCAAGACGGCGCGCGGCGGCATGACACATCTGCTTGTCGCCGTGGACAAATTCACCAAATGGATTGAAGCAAAGCCGATCAAGAAGCTGAATGGGCCGACTGCCGTCACATTTATCGCAGATATAACAACTCGGTACGGCGTGCCACACAGCATCATCACCGACAATGGCACGAATTTCGCCAAGGGAGCCTTGGCACGTTTCTGCGCAACGCAAGGCATCCGCTTGGACCTAGCGTCCGTCGCCCACCCGCAGTCAAACGGCCAGGTCGAGCGAGCCAACGGCCTCATCCTTTCCGGCATCAAGCCCCGACTGATCGTACCACTGGAGCGTTCAGCCGGCTGTTGGCTCGATGAGCTGCCGGCTGTCCTCTGGAGTCTGCGCACTACACCAAACAAGTCAACCGGCTTCACCCCTTTCTTCCTCGTGTATGGTGCCGAGGCGGTCATCCCAACTGACATCGAGTTCGACTCGCCTCGGGTAACCATGTACACGGAAGCGGAGGCCAAGGAAGCACGAGAAGACGGCGTCGACCTGCTGGAAGAAGGCCAGCTGTTAGCCCTCAGCCGGTCCGCCATCTATCAGCAGGGCCTGCGCCGCTACCACAGCCGGAAGGTCAAGCCAAGATCCTTCCAAGAGGGCGATCTTGTGCTCCGGCTGATCCAGCGAACAGCCGGCCAGCACAAGCTCTCGGCCCCTTGGGAGGGCCCCTTCGTCATCAGCAGAGCCTTAGGCAACGACTCCTACTACCTGATCGACGCGCAGAAGCCGAAGGCACGAAAGAGAGACGACTCCGGCAAGGAGTCGGAACGACCATGGAACGCCAACCTCCTCCGAAGGTTTTACAGCTGAAATGCAGTATGTATCACGCTAACTTTTGTACTAAGTACGAGACAATAGGCCCCCCGAGGAGAGCTCGGGGACTGCCATCTTTTATCTATGAATGAAGAGTATCATGCTTATGACCTTGTCATTACATTTACTTGTTCCGTCCGGCACCGGGTTCGACTAGTCGGCCCGGGGACTGGCCGACTGGAGTTATATTAGAAGTCCTACCCGCGGTCAGACAAGTAGTGTGCCGGCACCCAAGCCTTCTCTTGCCAAAAGTCGCAGTTCGAAGAACCGGCTGTCCGGCTGGCAAGAGTTAAAGGCAGGAAAGGACGCCCACACGAAAAACGGCTAGGGACTAACGGACTAATATAACAAAAGCCGGTTTCTCTCCCACCACCGACCGACTACCAGAGTAGCCGGCCGGCCGGCTTCCATTCACTTCACTTCAATCCAAGAAAGCTCGAGTACTTGCCTCCCCAAAAGGGGAAGGCGGCAAAGGAAACAGCCTAAGGATAAAAAGCATACGTGAAAGGAAACCAAACATGCACAAGTTAATATTTACATAAAAGACCTTCAAAAGGCCAGCATTCAACATAGTTTGGATACACCCCCAGTGGGTGGAACTGCGGAAGCTTAACAAAATTGTTCAGAAGGCAACAAGCAGGAAAAAACAAGGACAGCAGATTAAGCCGGTGGAGCGACTGACGAGCCGGGCAGGTCGGCGGAGACGACAGTGCCGGCTGGAGGAGTGGCCGGCTGGCGAACCTCGGCATGATCACCGCCTCCCGCAGAAGGCGCGCTTGCGCGCGCCTCGTTGCTGGAGGCACGGTCAGGCTGAGGCTGGCTGGCTGTTCCACCGGCCGGCTCGACGTCTTCGTTTTCCTCTCCTTCGTCGTCTTCGCCTTCGTCGCTGGAGGCGATCTCTTCTGCCGAGTCTTCACCCGCCGCCGGGTCCAGCCCGAACCACTCCTCCGGCTGGGCAACGCCGTCATCATTAATCTCGGGAGCGAAGACGCTGATGTCAGTACACTCGGCGATTGTCGATGCGCGCTGAGCGATAGCCGGCCGCACCTCCGCTAGCTCTTCGTCGGCCTCCAGCCGCCAGGTGCGCAGCTGGTCCAGGTTCAGCCCCGGATACCAAGCTCGGACGAACTCCAGCGCCCGTCCAGCTCCAAGCCGGGCCGCCGACGCCTTCCAGGCCTCGAAGCGGCCAACCGCAACCTCCAGCCAGTCGGCAGTCCGACTCGGGGTGCGGGGAATCGTCTCGCTTGGCCAGAGGGCGGCCAACACCTGCGCTCCGGCGCGCTGGAGGCGGCGGAGCATACGATGAGCCGGCTGCAGCCGCGCTTGGACCGCCAAGAGTTGCTCTTCGAGCGACCGACTCGCGTCCGGCGCGACTTCAGCCCCCGCCTGCCGGCGCGCTTCGCGATGGGCCTCGATGGTTTGGGCGGCGAAGACGGAGTAGCCAGGAAAGTAGTCTGCACAGAGAATAAAAAGCAGCTCAAGTCAGAACACAAGTCAGGCGGCAAGGGGCAGGCAAGGAGCGAGGAAAGCGGCTTACCGTCGATCAAATCCTCAATACGGCCGAAGCCTTCATTCAGCGCTTGCCTGGTCTCAGCCCAGCCCGCCGCTTCAGTCTCGAACTCGGCCTTCAGGGCGGCTTCGTTATCCTGCGCCTTCTTCAGAGCCGCCTTGTAGCTCTCCTCCTGGTCAGCCAGCTTCTTGGTCAGGCGGTCACGCTCCAGGACCAAGGCGTCATACTCGGTTTCCTTGGCGCGAAGGGCGGCCTGCGCCTCGCTGAGCTGCCCCCTTAAGTCGGCATTGGCTTCTGCGAGCACGAAAGACAAAAGAAAAACCAGTAAGGTGAAGTCGTCAGGAAAGATCCGACCCGACTGCTCAGCAGTCGGCCCGAATCTCGGGGACTACACCCAGTGGGTGCGCTGACGCGCCCCCACAGGAGATGAACGAAACCAAGTACGTACTCCGGCTGCTGATCAGGTCTTCGGTTTTCCGACTCAGCTCCTGAGCCTGGGAGTTGAAGGCGGCAGCGCGGAGGTTATGATACTCCTGGAAGGTTAGACAGGAGGCGAGAATAAGGTAGTCGTCAAGGAAGATTCGGGCCGACTGCTCAGCAGTCGGCCCGAATCTCGGGGACTACACCCAGTGGGTGCGCTGACGCGCCCCCACGGAAGAAATCAAGAGAACAAACAACCAAAGATAGAAGACTCACCTGGATGACGGCCCGTGTCGCAAGGAACTCCTGGGTGTATTGCTACAGCGAGGCGGCTTGGGCCTGAAGCCGGTTCCGAACTTCTTGGGCCGCCACATTCAGCTCGCCCGTCCCGCCGCTGGGATTCCATTCGGACGAACCGGTGCTGGCCGCCTCCAAGGCCTCCGCCGTCCGGCTGGAACCCGTAGCTCGGTGCGGCTCCTGCGCATTGCCGGCTGCACCTCGAGGCCGGCTCCTGCTTCCGGCTCACCCCTGACCGGCTGCTCGGGTGCCGCAACCGACTGGCCGCCTTGGCCCGCTCCGGTTGGCGCTGCCGGCGGCGCCCCCTCCACGAAGATCACGGAGTCCTCCCCCCGCTCCATCACCGGTGGTTCTTGGTCGACCTCCTCCAGCGGAGGCACAGGAATGTTGGGGGCCACAGTGTGGAGGGGAATGGCTAGCAGCGGAGGCTGGTTGTGCGAAGCCTCCGCCTCCGTCTCCGCAGCTGCCGCCTCCGCCCGGGCCTTGGCTGCTGCATCGGCCCGCTCCTTCGTCGCCTGGGCGGCTCTTCGTTCCGCCGCCTCCCGCTCCTCCCGCACATCTCATGCGTTCCGCCCTGTGGCCTCCCTGAGGTCGGCGCGGGGATCCACGCGGCGGGAGCCTGAAGACCCTCCAGTCGGCCCGACTACGGAGCCGCCCGGACCCCGCTCAAGGAAAAGTGGCGCCCTGTTCGGCGAGGAAAGAAAGGTTTAGAAGAGTTTTTCAACTGAAAAGAACAACAAAAAATATGTATCCAAGCATTCGACGACTTACACTGAGATCGCCTGCGGCTGCTTCACCGCCTTGCGGAAGCGGGCCGCCTTCGTGGCCGCCTCATCTTGCATGGTCGCTGCTGTGGAAGCCTTGGACTTCTTTGGCCGGCTGCCGAAGAGGATCGACACGGCCCGGCGCTTCTGGGCGCCGCCGCCAGCAGCCGACGCGGCGGACGAGCTCGCGCCTTGATCATCTGGCAACGCGGGGCAACTTCGACCTCGGCATCATCCGGCCAGTCCTCGAAGCCGGCCGTGAGCCCCGCGCCTCCGGCCTCGTCGTTTCCCCCCACGATGGCGTCTTCCATGGCGGCCGCTCCCAAGTCCGGGTCGTCGGCATCGTCCACCGTGCGGTCAGGGACGAGCCGACGCTCTATCCCCGCGGCCCCGGTCGTCGGCGGAAGGAGAGGGTTCTGCTAAGGGCAAACCGACTGATCAGAGGCCGGCTATCATGAGGCCGGCTACCAAAGGAAGAAAAGAAGAAAGAACTTACGGCAGGCGGAGGGTTGGCCCGGGAATACGGCTCCTTGCCGTATCGCCAATCCTCGGCGAGCTTGCAGTTGGAGATATAGTTCACCATGTAGGAGACCTCCGCATGAGGCATCTCCCTGGTGCTCAGCCGGCTTGGGACGAAGCGGCCGCTCATCTGACAAACCATGTGAGGCTGGCTTTGGAGGGGAAGAACCCGGTGCTCCATGAAGGCGGCCACCAAGTCGGCTCCGGTCAGGCCCTCCGACTAGATCATCACCCGAAGCCGGGAGACGGCTGCGTTCCCGGCCTGAGACAACGACCTGGCCCGGTAGCTCCACGAAGGTCGCCTCCCAGCCGGCGGGCCGGCTTCATAAGCCGGCAGGTTGACGTAGTCGCCTTGCTGCGCGACATTCTTCACGTAAAAGTATGACTTCTGCCAGAGCTTCACCGACTGGATCAGCGGGATGGGCAGAAACGGGTTGTTCTCACTCGCCCGCCTCACGACAATGAAGGCTCCTCAAGGGGCGGGCACGCCCGCAACGACGGTGCCGAGCTTGCTTTGGAAGAATTCCGCCCAGAGCTCGAGCGTGGGGAGGACCCCAAGGAAGCCTTCGCACAGCGTGACGAAGGCCGACAGCAGCATCACCGCGTTGGGCGTGAGGTGATGCGGCTGGAGGTTGTAGAATTCGAGGAAGGCTCGGAGGAACCCGCTCGCCGGAAGGCCGAAGCCGCGCAGGCAGTGCGAGCGGAAGATCACCTGCTCGCCCTCCTCCGGTGCCGGCGAAACCTCCTTCTCCGGCGCTAGATGAACCCGAACGAAGTCCTCGCCGGGCAGGCGTCGCGTCTGGCGGAGGAACGCGACGTGGTCCTCATGGACGTTGGAGCCATCCCACGAGCTTGACAGCGCCATGGGGCAGCGCGGCGAGAAGCAAGACGATGCGGCGGCGGAACGGTGAGGCAAAGAGTCACTGCGGTGGCGGGAAGGAGAAGAAGGAAGACGAGAGGGGGCGGAGCGAGGGAGAGCGTGCGAGCCTCTGCCGCTCCCCCTCCTGCCCCTACTTATAGACCGCACAGCAGAGCCAAGGGGGCGTGGCGTGGGGGAACGTGGGGATCAACTGTGCCCACTCCCCCATGTCTCGCGATTATTATGCCCTAATGGCATAATAAAAACGCTGCGGGAAGGCGAGCGGTCCGCATGGGCCGCAGAAGATCCACGCTCGGGCCGAGGCCTAGTAGTGGCGGGCCCGGGCCTGCGGTGGCGTCCCGTCACGCGCGTGCACTGGCAGGGTTTCCTTGCCACGTGGCCCGCGGGATGGCCTGCGGACAGCTCGCAGGAAGACCGCGTTCCCGCCTACGAGAAATGGAGCCCTCCGAAGTCGGCGCGCGCAAGCAAAGCCGGCCCCTCAGGATAGGAAGCTGACCAAGCTTCTCGTCCCTTTATCAGCCTCGAAGCTCGCTCAACTTCGGGGACTATTGTCGAAGTAAGTGACCACGGGTAGCCTAGCCGGCTCCCCTGGCCTTTCTGAAAAAATTACGAGCCGATCCGGCTCTCAAGAATCCAAGACATGGGGCCGCCTTCCCCTGGCCGGCTGTCTCCCAGGCCGGCTATCGGAAGGCGGCCCGACTTCAGCCCTCATGAAGAAAGCCGCGGAAGGGCCGGCTCCGAGGAGCCGGCTGCAAGAAGGCCAACTCCAAGGAGCCGGCTCCCATAAAACGGTCGAGATCGTACCCTCGAAGTCTGCACCCGCATAACGGCGATGTGACGGGGCGTGGCTACAGTAAGGCTGGCCACCCCCGAATCCCGGAGCACGCCTGGCACAGTGCGCCGTACGGGTGGCCATGACCCGTCCGGCGCGGCACTGTTGCCACGTTGATCCTGATGTCATCCACGACGGGCTGCCAGTACGGCCCATGGGCAGTGGGCCCCTTCGGGCAGAGAGACACCCGAAGGCGGCCAGACCTCCCCCAGTCGGCCCAAAATAGAGCCGGCTCCCCACAGCCGGCTTGCCACCTCCCTCGAAGAAGACGCCCCATTAAGGAGACAAGACGCGGAGGGGCTACAGTGATCGCCCGCCGGACGGCAGCACTGTAGCCACGCTTACCTCGGCGAAGCCCTCGTCACCAAGATTGAGCAACAGTAACCAGCCACCGACAAGGCCCTGGATAGTGGGGCCTGCCTGTCGACCCAGGAGCCGGCAACCGGTGGGACCCAGCAGTCGGCGCGGAAGCCGGCGAGCATAGACACAGACGGCTGGGCCCCATGCCCAGCCGGATTACCACTGTACCCCCGGGGGTAGGCCTATTTAAACCCCCCGGGACACCCATGCAAAGGGTTGATCCTTGCTAGTTTTAGACACCACGTAGGAAGGAGAAGAGAGCAAGCAGAGCCCTTCTTCCTCCTCTCGCCAAACAGCTCAAGGAGCATCGTGTAGCTACTTGTTCATCGAGTGATCATGCGGAGACCCCGTAGAGCAGCAGTAGGGGTGTAATCTCCACGGAGAGCCCCAAAGCTGGGTAAGATTCGCCGGCGTGCATGTCTTCGCCTCATCCCGTTTCCAGGCACCGGCGATGTTTTACTGGCTCCCACAATGATAAGCCACCTGTTGGCATATGTCGCACCTACCACCCGACAATTGTCATATTGTTTAGCATGATCATGTAGTTGACAGAGTATTTGTGGCAAAACCACGGTTCATAATTCTTTCATACATGTCACTCTTGGTTCATTGCATATCCCGGTACACTGTCGGAGGCATTCATATAGAGTCATACCTTGTTCTAGCATCGAGTTGTAATCATTGAGTTGTAAATAAATAGAAGTGTGATGATCATCATTTAATAGAGCATTGTCCCAATAAAAAAAGAGAAAGGCCAAATAAAAAAGGAAGGCCCAAAAAAAGAAATGAAAAGGGACAATGCTACTATTTTTTCCACACTTGTGCTGCAAAGTAGCACCATGATCTTCATGATAGAGAGTCTCTTGTTTTGTCACTTTCATATACTAGTGGGAATTTTTCATTATAGAACTTGGCTTGTATATTCCAACAATGGGCCTCCTCAAGTGCCCTAGGTCTTCGTGAGCAAGCAAGTTGGATGCACACCCACTAGTTTCTTTTGTTGAGCTTTCATACATTTATAGCTCTAGTGCATCCGTTGCATGGCAATCCCTACTCCTTGCATTAACATCAATCGATGAGCATCTCCATAGCTCATTGATTACCCACGTTTATGTGAGACTTTCTCCTTTTTTGTCTTCTCCACACAACCCCCATCATTATACTCTATTCCACCCATAGTGTTATATCCATGGCTCACGCTCATGTATTGCGTGAAGGTTTATAAAGTTTGAGATTACTAAAGTATGAAACAATTGCTTGGCTTGTCATCGGGGTTGTGCATGATGAGAGCATTCTTGTGTGATGAAAATGGAGCATGACTAAACTATATGATTTTGTAGGGATGAACTTTCTTTGGCCATGTTATTTTGAGAAGACATAATAGCTTAGTTAGTATGCTTGAAGTATTATTATTTCTATGTTAATATTAAACTTTTATCTTGAATCTTTCGGATCTGAATATTCATGCCACAATTAAGAAGAATTATATTGAAATTATGCCTAGTAGCATTCCACATCAAAAAATCAGTTTTATCATTTACCTACTCGAGGACGAGCAGGAATTAAGCTTGGGGATGCTTGATACGTGTAGCGACCAGACCTCAAACAGTCTGATCTCTGTGCTTCAGTGTCATCCCTGGATCAGTAATGCTGACATGCACAGTACTTGAAGGATTTATACCAGAGTAGCAATCACACACTTATTACAACGAGTGTCACAAAAGAGAACTTATTACAAATAATATGGCTTAAGGGCATCTAATTACGATAACAGCGGAAGGCTTGGAAGATAAGCGAGTCCATCAACTCCAACGGCATCACTGAGTATAGAACCATGACCTAATGGCACCTTACTCATCATTTGAAAAGTCTGCAACATGAACGTTGTAGCCCGAAAACGGGCCAGCACATGGAATATGCTGGCAATGTAACACATAGAGAGTAATGAACAGAAATAGGCTATACTACATGCATATATGGCTGGTGGAAAGCTCTATGGTTACAGTTTTGCGTAAAGCCAGTTTTTCCCTACTGCAAAGGAATACATTTTATTTAACTATCATGGTGGTTGTTAAACATTGAGAGTGTAGACACCCTCTCAATCCCAATTAAGCTTCATCATTAAAACCCAACAAAATTAATTAAAGTAACATGATGAGATTCACATGATAATCCAAGTACTAGATACTCAAGACTGTCCATAACCGGGGACACGACTAACCATGATTAGTTTATACACTCTGCAGAGGTTTGCACACTTTTCCCCATAAGACTCGATCTCCTCCGCTGGGATTCTCGCACTACATGGTGTTTGAGAAACGAATGACCGAGACATAGTCTTTCAGAAGCGCTAGCACCTTACGATTGGGTAGACCGTTACACCTACTTTCCCCTACATCTGCGAGTCTACCACTGTAAGAGTTCGCACAACTTAATCAACTATGCTAGAGCCCATAGTAGCTTGTGGATGCACACGGAGGTTTCTAGTATGAATAATCTCATGATCCCTTTGAGCCAGGGTGGCGGTCCATAAAGAAAAACAAGCAATCGTTGGAATACCCAGGTGCCTCAATCCACCCAGATGTGTATTAAAGTTGCCACCTTAAATAAACCATTAGTTAACAATCTCACATCTGTCATGGATACACTCACCCAATCCACGTCTACTAGCATAGCATGGCAATATAAGCAAACATAGAAATAACTCCCAAGGGTTTGATAATAAAACAGGTAATAGGCACTACCTCATCTACTTCCCAAAACCCACAATTTAATTAGATCCTAATCATGCAATGTTTGGGGATTGATCTAATGCAACAAAACTGGGTAGTAAGAGGTATGATCAAAGTGTTACTTGCCTTGCTGATGATCCGTGAAACCTAGAGATTCGAAGTAGCAAGCGGCGCACTCCGGGTACTCTATTGCAAACAAACAAGCATACAATAATCACTCATCTAATGCACAGGTAAAACTCAAATAAGAGAACTAACCAGAAAGTTCAACTTAAGACCTCCAGTTTGTAAAAAGAAACAAATCAAACGAAGCAACAAAAGTCAAACGGCGAGAGAAACAAGCTTCGTTTACTAATCTGGATCTAAGTAAAATTTTACAGAAGCAAAAACTTGTTTGAGTTGATTAAACGGAAATAGGGTTTCGAGATGAAACTCTAGGCGCTTGAATCGCCTGATTCCGATAAACGAGCGAAAAGTTATACTAAAACAAAAATCGGATTAGAAATCACGATTGAAAATAATCGCTTAAAATCCGAGAAAAAGAAAAACGGACGAACAGGCTAACGAACGAACGTTCGCTGTGTGCGGCTAAATGACGAAAACCGTTCGTTAAAACAAACATACGGACGAACGTCCGCTAAATAAACTAAACCGAAAAAACTGATCTAAAAAAATAAACCGGGTTCCTAAAAAAATAAACCAACAGTTTTCTCACGAAAACTGCGGCGGCAACGGGGTCTACCTCCGGCAGGTCAACGACGGCGGTGGCGGCGATGGGACTAGGGTTTGGGGTGGGCTGGGTGGGCTTGGGCACTATATAAAGGGGGCAGGCCAGGGGAGTCCTGGCCGAATACGGCCCGAGGTCGGTTCGTGTTTTAAAAAAAACATTATGCGCAGAAAAACAAATAAAAGAAATACTAAACAGACTCCAAAAATCCCAAAATAAATTTTCCCCGACTTCTAAAATCAAGACGGACAAGATGAACATTTATTTGGGGCCTAAATGCAATTTTGAAAAACGCGCATTTTTCCTAAATTCAAATAAAATTGCGGAAAACTCTAAAATAAAATCTTATTTGGTTTTTTTACTAAATCCTCAATATTTCTTTATTTTGGGAAAGTCATTTTATTCCCTCTCACTTATTTTTATAATTGAAATAATTGAAGATAAAATAAATCAAATCAAATGATCCTATTTTCAAAATTTGAGAAAACTCAAATATGAAAATAACGAAATCCCCAACTCTCTCCGTGGGTCCTTGAGTTGCGTAGAATTTCTGGATCAGGCCAAAAGCAATAAAATATGATATGCAATGATGATCTAGTGTATAACATTCCAAATTGAAAATTTGGGATGTTACAAACCTACCCCCTTAAGATGAATCTCGCTCTCGAGATTCGAGTTGGCTAGAAAATAGGTGAGGGTGGTCCTTTAGCAAATCTTCCTCTCGTTCCCAGGTGGCTTCATCCTCTGTGTGGTGGCTCCACTGAACTTTACAAAACTAGATAACTTTGTTGCGGGTTACTCTGCTGGCATAATCGAGAATCTTAACTGGTTTCTCCTCATAGGTCAAATCACCTTCCAACTGAATTGCTTCCAACGGCACTATATCTCTGAGCGGTATATCAGCCATCTCTGCATGACACTTCTTCAACTGGGAAACGTGGAACACGTCGTGAACTCCTGACAATCCTTCGGGCAACTCTAATTTGTAAGGAACTTCTCCCATACGCTCCAAAACTTTGTATGGTCCCACAAAACGTGGCGCTAACTTTCCCTTAACTCCAAAGCGCTTAACTCCTCGAAGCGGGGATACATGAAGATAAACTATGTCTTCGACTTCATAAACCGTCTCCTTGCGTTTAGAATCTGCATAGCTCTTTTGCCTGGACTGGGCTACCTTGAGCCTATCGCGAATCAACTTCACCTTCTGTTCAGACTCCTTAATCAAATCCGGTCCAAACAACTGGCGGTCTCCAACTTCATCCCACGACAATGATGTTCTGCACCTTCTTCTGTACAAAGCTTCAAAAGGGGCCATCTTCAAACTGGATTAATAACTGTTGTTGTAAGAGAACTCTGCATACGGCAAATTGTCGTCCCAACTAGATCCATAATCTAGCGCACAAGCTCTTAGCATATCCTCCAAAATCTGATTGACTCTCTTGGTCTGTCCATCTGTCTGCGGATGAAAAGTTGTACTGAACTCTAGCCTGGTATCCAAAGTTTCGTGCAACTGATTCTAGAACTTTGACGTAAACTATGTTCCTCTATCTGATACAATGCTCCTCGAAACTCCATGCAGACTTACGATCCTGGTCATGTATATCTTAGCCAGCTTGGCACTGCTGTAAGTAGTCTTCACTAGAATGAAATGAGCTACCTTCGTCAAACGATCGACTACAAACCATATTGAGTCATAGCCTGAACGGGTCCTGGATAATCCCGTGATAAAGTCCATGCCTAGCTTATCCCACTTCCATTCGGGTATGGGCAATGGCTGTAGCAATCCTGCTGGCTTCTGATGCTCTGCCTTTACTCTCTGACATACATCACAAACTGCTACATACTCCACAATATCCTTCTTCATTCCGGTCCACCAGAAAGTATCCTTCAAATCCAAATACATCTTGGTATTTCCTGGGTGAATTGAGTATGGTGAATCATGGGCCTCTTGCAGAATCAACTTCCTGATCTCCGGATCATTAGGCACATAAACATGGTCCTCGAACCATAAGGTATGGTGCTCATCCTCACGAAATCCTTTAGCTTTTCCCTTGCTCATTTTCTATTTAATAGAAGCAATCTCCTTGTCAGTCTTCTGAGCTTCTCTGATTTTATCCATCAAAGTAGACTGAACCTACAATGCGGCTACATAGCGTCTCGGAACTATCCCCAAACATAGCTCATGAAGATCCTTGGCTAACTCCTTTGGTAACTCTCCGGTCATTAGTGTGTTGACATGGCTCTTGCGGCTCAACGCATCAGCTACTACGTTGGCCTTTCCGGGGTGATAATGCAATCTCATGTCATAATCCTTGATGAGCTCCAACCATCTTCTTTGCCTGAGATTCAACTCCTTCTGCGTGCAGATGTACTTCAAGCTCTTGTGATCCGTGTACACCTCACAATGGTTTCCAACGAGAAAATGTCTGCACGTCTTTAAGGCATGCACTACGGCTGCTAACTCCAAGTCATGTGTAGCATAATTCAACTCATGGGGCTTAAGCTGTCGTGAAGCATACGAAACAACTCTTCCCTCCTACATAAGCACTGCTCCAAGTCCTCGATGTGAAGCGTCGCAATACACCTCATAATCCTTGCGCTGATCTGGCAGAATCAACACTGACGAGGTAACCAAACGTTTCTTCAACTCCTGGAAACTGGCCTCACATTCCTTAGTCCATTTGAACTTGGTATCCTTCTTCAACAACTCCGTCATTGGTTTTGCAATCTTCGAGAAATTTTCAATGAATCTCCGGTAGTATCCTACAAGTCCAAGAAAACTCCAGATCTCTCCAACTATTGTTGGGGCTTCCCAATTTGTCACAGTGACAACCTTGGTGGGATCTACTGCTATTCCTTCTCCGGATATAACATGTCCGAGGAATCCAACTTCCTTCAACCAAAATTCACATTTGCTGAACTTGGCGTATAACTGATGTTCTCTGAGCTTACCAAGTACCAAACGCAAATGTTCTTTATGTTCTTCCTCATTCTTTGAGTAAACCAAAATATCATCAATGAACACTACGACGAACTTATCCAAAAACTCCATAAACACCTTGTTCATCATGTCCATAAAATAGGCAGGTGCGTTAGTCAGACCAAATGACATAACGGTATACTCATACAACCCATACCTTGTGGTAAAAGCTGTCTTAGGTATGTCCTGCTCTCGAATCTTCAACTGGTGGTATCCTGATCGCAAATCCATCTTGGAAAATACCTTAGCTCCTTGAAATTGGTCGAACAAATCATTGATCATCGGTAGTGGGTACTTATTCTTGATCGTCACCTCATTCAATCCTCGATAATCAACAGCCGTCCTTAACGATCCATCCTTCTTTTCCACTAGAAGTACTGGTGATCCCCAAGGTGACGAACTTGGGCGAATATATCCCTTATCCAGTAACTCCTTAATCTGGTTCTTAATCTCCTCCAAATCCTTTGCAGGCATTCTATATGGTCTCTTAGATATTGGTCCTGTGCCTAGAAAAAGCTCAATCAAAAACTCAATGTCTCTATCCGGTGGCATGGCTGGCAACTCTTCTGGGAATACATCCAGAAAATCCTTTACCATTGGTACTTCCTCCTGTACAACTCCTGTTAAGGAATTTACTTGTGTCCTCTTCGGCTCATGCCGTGACATATACTTGATCCTTCTCCCATCTGGGGTGGTAAGCAAAATTGACTTACTGGCGCAATCGATGTTTCCTCCATACATCGACAACCAATCCGTACCGAGAATTACATACAAACCTTGTGATTCCAAAATGATTAAATCCGAGGGAAACACATGCCTACCTATACTCAATGGCACTTGAAAACATCCTTTACTGGCCATATACTCTGCTCCTGGTGAGCTTACTAACATGGGTGTTCTAAGAACCTTGGTGGGCAGTTTATACTTATCCACGAATTCCCTTGATATGTATGAATGCGATGCACCAGTATCAAAAAGAATGAATGCAGTAAAAGACTTAACCAAAAACTTACTGATTACTGCATCTGGCTGGGCTTCAACCTCCTCGATGTTAACGTGGTTCACCTGTCCCTTGTTGAAAGGGTTCGGCTTCTTCCCAGAGCTTCCATTGCCATTTCCATTCTAGGCTTCAGGACATTCATTGGCATAATGTCCGGTCTTCTGACACTTAAAGCAAGTGACTTGGCTCTGGTCTCTCTTGGCTGGGGTTGACGGGTTGGTATGGTTCTGGCCATTGCTTCCCCCATTCCCATTACCATTCTTGGGGCCATTATGATTATGCAAACTTCCTCCTCCATGGGTATGCTGAAAATTTCCTCCCGATTTCGGGGTAAAACGTGGCTTCTGCTGAGATCCTGAATTGTACTTCCCTTGTCCATACTTCCTCTCGCGGTTCTCAATCTGCTGCTGCTTCCCTTAATCATAAGAGCACGATCTACCAACTCCTGGTAGTTATTGAAGGTTGCTACCATCAACTGCATGCTCAACTCATCATTCAGTCCTTCCAGAAACTTCTCCTGCTTAGCTGCATCCATAGCAACGTCATCCGGGGCATAACACGCTAACTTACTAAAGTCATCCACATATTGGCCAACTGTCCGTCCTCCTTGGCGCAAGTTGCGAAACTCACGCTTCTTCATGGCCATAGCTCCTGCTGAAACATGGGCATTACAAAAAGCTTGCTGAAACTGATCCCATGTGACAGTGTCTATAGGATAAGTGGCTGTGAAATTTTCCCACCATGATGCTGCTGGTCCATCGAACTGATGTGCGGCAAACCGCACCTTCTGAGCATCAGTACATCCTGTAGTGGTTAACTCCCTTCCAATCTTGTGGAGCCAATCATCTGCTACTATAGGCTCAGTGCTACTAGAGAACACCGGCGGATTCAGTCTAAGGAAACGGGTTAAGTGATCAACAGGTGGAGGTGGTGGTGGGTTGTTGTTGTTGTTCCCCTGATTCTGATTCTGGACTAGCAACTGCATTAATGCATTCTACTGCTGGATCAACTGAGTGAGCTCCGATGGGAAAGCAAATCCATTGTCACGTCTCGGAGGCATCTGATGGTTTAGAAAAGATGAGAATATAGAATAGATTGAGGTCTAGAGAGAGAACACTACCCATATGCACATGAGGAAAATGCAAACAAAATCACTTCATTCAATCCAAACAAGGGCATACAATCGGTCTAGAACTATCGCGAAAGTGCTCGGACTACTCTATTTACATGGTGGAATACTACTACTGATGTGGTGGTCTACTAGAAATATTCCTCGGTTGCAGACTCCATGATATCTGCTCCAGCTTCGTCTTCAAAGTCATCATCGCTCAGGTCAGAGTCGGTGTCGCCGATGATGATGTAGTCTTCCGGGCGAATCTCCTTGGGTTCTTCATCTTCTTCTACTGGTGTAGGGTCTCCCATGAATATTCCGATCTTCTTAATCAGGTCGTCATTCTTCTCCACTAGTATGACGATTTCCTCCTCATAATCTTCGCGTGTAGCCTTGAGTTCTTCCGCCAGCTCCGTGATTCTTATCATCGCCTTCTTCAGATCTATCATGCCTGTGCACATCTGGTTCTCCTGACGTCGAATGTGCTGGTTTAACTCCTAGATAAAAGCTGTGATTGATCTATCCTTCTTGGTGCTGATCATCTCCCAATGCTCATCTCGGCGCCCACAAATCTGGTAGATAGTATCCTTGAGATCATTGCGGTAAACTTCTCTAATACGTCCCATGGTGATGTGGGCTGCCATGCTCTTTCCTAGACTCCAGGTTGGTGCATCAAAGGAAAACTCTATGGGTTCAGTTACTGGCGCGAACGTCCTTCCTGGAACTTGAACTTGAATCACCCAGCGCTCCTCCTCGGGTAAAGTGGCGTTGTAGGTCCCGATGAAGCTTGGTACTCCGATGTTGAGGTACTTAGTGACTTCCTTCAGGTGGCGTCCAAAGGGTGTATCTTCATCCAGTTGTGTGAACTTGTTCCTTGCATCCGCCATCCCAAAAGAGTAGGAAAGATGAGAAGTTAGAAATGAGAAGAGAGTAGTGATCTAGGTCTTTATCTTAGTGGTCGTGCTCTACAGTCAGCGTGTGCTCTGATACCATCTTGTAGCAACCAGACCTCACACAGTCTGATCTCTGTGCTTCAGTGTCATCCCTGGATCAGTATTGCTGACACGCACAGTACTTAAAGGATTTATACCAGAGTAGCAATCACACACTTATTACAACGAGTGTCTCAAAAGAGTGGTTCTTCTACACCCACTCTTGGTGCACCGACGATGCACCCACGGTGCACCCACGCAAGGAAATATATGAAAATATTTCAAAAAAAAATCTGAAACTTTGTGGAAATGATCATCAACAAATATTAGAGAGGCTTGTAAAATTTGGTGGTCAAATAACATTCGAGAAACTCTCTACAAAAAAGAAAAAATTACAAATCTACTCAAACAGTGTACTTACATTTGGACTAGTTTTCAGTGAATTTGTCTTTTTTGTATAGACCTCCTTGAATGTTATTTGACCACCAAATTTTGCAAGCCTCTCTAACATTTGTTGATGATCATTTCCACAAAGTTTTAGGTTTTTTTTTTTGAAATGTTTTGCTATGTTTTCTTGCATGGGTGCACCGAAGGTGGGTGCAGCCACTACTTTCCCTTACAAATAATATGGCTTAAGGCCATCTAATTACGATAACAGCGGAAGGCTTGGAAGATAAGCGAGTCCATCAACTCCAATGGCATCACTGAGTATAGCACCATGACCTAATGGCACCTTACTCATCGTCTGAAAAGTCTGCAACATGAACGTTGCAGCCCAGAAACGGGTCACCACATGGAATATGCTGGCAATGTAACACATATAGAGTAATGAACAGAAATAGGCTATACTACATGCATATATGGCTGGTGGAAAGCTCTATGGTTACAGTTTTGCGTAAAGCCAGTTTTTCCCTACTGCAAAGGAATAAATTTTATTTAACTATCATGGTGGTTGTTAAACATTAAGAGTGTAGACACCCTCTCAATCCCAATTAAGCATCATCATTAAAACCCAACAAAATTAATTAAAGTAACATGATGATATTCACATGATAATCCAAGTACTAGATACTCAAGACTGTCCATAACCGGGGACACGGCTAACCATGATTAGTTTATACACTCTGCAGAGGTTTGCGCACTTTTCCCCACAAGACTCGATCTCCTCCGTTGGGATTATCGCACTACATGGTGTTTGAGAAACGAATGACCGAGACATAGTCTTTCAGAAGCGCTAGCACCTTACGATCGGGTAGACCGTTACACCTACTTTCCCCTACATCTGCTAGTCTACCACTGTAAGAGTTCGCACAACTTAATCAACTATGCTAGAGCCCATAGTAGCTTGTGGCTGCACACGGAAGTTTCTAGTATGAATAATCTCATGATCCCTTTGAGCCAGGGTGGCGGTCCATAAACAAAAACAGGCAATCGCTGGAATTCCCAGGTGCCTCAATCCACCCAGATGTGTATTAAAGTTGCCACCTTAAATAAACTATTAATTAACAATATCACATTTGTCATGGATACACTCACCCAATCCACGTCTACTAGCATAGCATGGCAATATAAGAAAATATAGAAATAACTCCCAAGGGTTTGATAATAAAATAGGTAATAGGTACTACCTCATCTACTTCCCAAAACCCACAATTTAATTAGATCCTAATCATGAAATGTTTGGGGATTGATCTAATGCAACAAAACTGGGTAGTAAGAGGTATGATCAAAGTGTTACTTGCCTTGCTGATGATCCGTGAAACCTAGAGATTCGAAGTAGCAAGCGACGCACTCTGGGTACTCTATCGCAAACAAACAAGCATACAATAAGCACTCATCTAATGCACAGGTAAAACTCAAATAAGCGAACTAACCAGAAAGTTCAACTTAAGAACTCCGATTTGCAAAAGGAAACAAATCAAATGAAGCAACGAAAGTCAAACGGCGAAAGAAAGAAGCTTCATTTACTAATTTGGATCTAAGTAAAATTTTATAGAAGCAAAAACTTGTTTGAATTGGTTAAACGGAATGTAGCGACCCGACCCGAATGGGTCAAGTCTCTGTGCTTAAGTGTCATCCCTGGATCGGTATGCTGACACACACACTACTCGAGGATTTATAACAGAGGTAAATCACATGTAAAAGTAACGTAAGTACTATTACCTCAAATCCAAAATAGCGGAAGTAACAAGGTAGTGGATTCCCATCAACACCAACGGCAAAGTTGAGTGTAGAAATCGTAACCCTAACGTATAACTTACTCGTCATAAGATAATCCTGCAACATGAGACGTTGCAGCCACAGAGGGTCAGTACATTGAATGTACTGGCAAATTCACACCATAGAGAATGATGAATAAAGTCTATCACTACGTGCATATTTGGCTGGTGGAAAAGCTCTATGGTTATAAGGTTTTTGCGAAAAGCTAATTTTTCCCTACTGCAAAGGAATACATTTTAATTAACTATCATGGTGGTTGTTGAACATTGAGAATGGTTGACAGCATTCTCAATCCCAATCAAGCATCATCATTAAAACCCAACAATATTTATTTAAAGTAACATGATGAGATCACAGGATAATCCAAGACCTAGATACTCAAGATGTCCATAACCGGGGACACGGCTAATCCTGATTAGTTTATAAACTCTGCAGAGGTTTGCGCACTTTTCCCCACAAGACTCGATCGCCTCCGTTGGATTTCTCGCACTACATGGTGTTTGAGAAACGGATGACCGAGACACGGTCTTTCAGAAGCGCTAGCACCTTACGATGGATAGACCAGTACACCTACTTTCCCCTACATCTGCTAGTCTACCCTGTAAGAGTTTGCACGACTTAATCAACTATGCCAGAGCCCATAATGGCTTGTGGCTGCACACGGAAGTTTCTAGTATGAAAAATCTCATGATCCCTTTGAGCCTGGGTGGCGGTCCAAAAGAAAACAGGCAAGTCCTGGATTACCCAGGTGCCTAGACAGGCAATCCTAGAATAACGAGGTGCCTCAATCCACCCAGATGTGTGTTTAAGTTGCCACCTTAAGTAAACCATTAATTAACAATCTCACATCTGTCATGGATACTCTCAAAACCCAATCCACGTCTACTAGCATAGCATGGCATAATAAGCAAACATAGAAGTAACTCCCAAAGGTTTGATAATAAACAGGTAATAGGTACTACCTCATCTACTTCCCATCCCACAGTTTAATTAGATCCTAATCATGCAATGTGTGAAGATTGATCTAATGCAAAAAAACTGGGTATGGAAGGGGATATGATCAAAGTGTGAACTTGCCTGCAATGTTGGTGAAGATGATTCGCACTCAAAACTCTTGATAGATCTACTCATCACACTCCGATCAATCTATCGTAAGCAAGCAATAGTAACCACACATAAGCACTCACTCAAAAGATCAGAAAGAACGAAGAAGTCGATTCGGAAAACTTCAAAACCAAGAAAATAACTCTTGCAACATAAAACTATTTCTAACATTACCAAAATTATGTGAATTTGGCTTTATCATAAGGTTTAGGTCAAGAGCTTCGATTTGCCAAAAGAATCAACTCAAACGGAGCTACGAAACTCAAGTTATGATCAAACGAAGTTTGAATTCAAATCTGCTCTAATTCAAATTTTAAACTTTTCAAAAACATGTTTGAGTTGGATTACTGGATAGAGGAGATCATAATGAAGACGTGAGCGTTGGTTTCGCTGGATTTGGATAAACGGGTAAGAAGTTATAGTCATTTGAAAATCAGGGGCTAATCTGTGAAGAAAGTTATCACGAATAGGTCCCTGGCCGAAATTACAGAAAAAGAAAAAAACTAAAAGGCGAATGTTCGTTTTCTATACCTAACCAGCGAACGTTTACTAAGTAACTATTTTTAAAAGAAAACCGGTTTTTAAATGGAAAACCAAAGAGAGAAAAAACCTAAATAAAACCGGCGAACCGGGCGGTTATTACCGGTTCGGGGGAAGAAAACCCGACGGCGGCGGCGGCGTTCGTCGGCGTCCGAGAAGACGGCGGCGGCGGCTCGGGCTTGACCGGAGCGGCGGCTCTGGTGGCCTACGGCGAGGGCAGAGTGGACGGGGAGGGGCGGCGCTGGGCGGCGGGTGCGGTGGTGGCGACGGCTGCGAGCAGCGGGGAGGAGAGGAACGAGGCTCGGGGCCTCGTTATTTAAGGGGTGGAGGAGCTGGCGTGGAGGAGGGGTCAGGCGAGGAGGACGCGGAGTCCGGCCAGACTCCGGCGGCGGCGCTCCAGTGCGGGAGTCGGAGACGAGCGGGGCGCGCTAGTGCACTGTGCCGCGGCTGTGGTTGGCCTTGGGCCAGCCCAGTCGGCGGCGGGGAGAGTTTTTTTTTAAACATTTTCCAGACAATATAAATAATAAAAACAAATTTAAAACAAAATATTATATAGGCATATAATATACCAAAATTTTCAGAAAAAGATTTCCAACAACATGGTCATTTTTATAATGCCAAATAAGATCCACACAAATTTAGATAATTCAAAGAGTGCTACTGGTCTATTAAAATCCAACAAAAATCATTTAAAAAAAACAAAATGATTTCAAATTAAATTTTCTCCAATTTTCTATTGTAGGGAATCATGTTACCCTAATTTCCATATATTTTACTTTTGGAGAAAAATAATTTGAATAAAACTCAAATAATTCCAAATTGAAAATAATTTCAAAAGGACTTTGAATTTGATCCTTGAAACTCCCAACTCATATTTCATATAATTTGAAGAAGTCATTTTATCTTCTCTCATGAAAATCATTGAGCTGCATGAAGTTTATGAATTGAAATATTTCCAAATGAAATTAAGTTATTTTCAAATACCCTTTCATTTAATTTAAATGGAAGAAGTCATATCATCTTCGCTCAAGGGTTTTGTATTTGAAAATAATTTGAATTCATGGAGATCAGAAAGCAAATATGAAAGTTTGGGAAAGTCCTCTTATTCCCTCTCATTTAACTTTCAAAAAGTTTTGAATTCACTCACTTTCAGACAATCAATCAAACAACAATCAAACAATCAATCAATCTATCTATTTTTTTTAACATTCCAAAATTTAGAATTTTGGGATGTTACAAACCTACCACCCTTAAAATGAATCTCGTCCTCGAGATTCGGAGAGGCTAGCAAGAAATAGGTTAGGGTTTAGGGGTCTCCTCAAAATCCATCAATCATCACACGGGGTCTGGGGTGCTACCACCCTTAGAAGCATGGTTACTGTTCCATCAAAACTCATATACTCCATCCTTACTCTTGACAGTGTCGGTCTTCTCAGATCCTCGAGAAAACTCCTCCTTTGAGCTCTTCCGGTAACGGCATAACCTTTTCGTCAATTCTTTTGTCCTTTCATCTTGGTAAGGTTATTCCAAGATTGGGTCTTCTTAGCTAACCGGTCTGGCGCCATTACTAAACAACTATCGATATCTCATGGTGGTCAACCATTTATGGTTTCTCCTGCAGGAAATGGGTCTGGGTTGATCCTCACCATATAACCTACGGTTGGCAAAGCTGCCTTGTACAAGGGAAAAATTCTTATACCATTCTAGGGTTTAAACAAGGTTTTGATTGTCGTCCCTCTACTATAGGTAAGTCACTCAGATTTACCATCCCATATAGCAAGGCGAATAATAAGAGTAAGTCGGTATGGTGATCAATCCATCCTGCACCCAAATCATTATCTTGTATATGGTTTAGCGAATCTCGCATTCTAACACTCGGTCATCCTCACAAGCATTGCAGAATTTCTCTTGTTGACGAACCAAGTTCGGATAATTCCATGGATTCTGCAAGCCAAACAAACATCTATCGTTCCTTCACAACTCTTAGGTTTTGCGTTACTCCTATAAAATTGTCTGCCGATAAAACGTCGTATCTTCCTCCAGGGTTTTTCCTTTAGCAAGAATGTGCTTGCTTCTTGGCAGGTCTTGGGGCCTGTGGGTTATGGAACACCTCATCACTTGTAGTCCTTGAACTTATCATTGGGCAACTGATCATTATTCCAACTTCCAACTTCCTAGTATTCTTAAATCCATCCAATTGTACTATCTTCCTTCCTTCTATTAGCACCAAACTAGGACATGATTACTCGGACTCATCATGGAGTTTCCATTGATCCATATTTCCGACATCATACCTCCTTTATATCCAATAGTAATTCATCTCTTCATCCTCGTGGGATATCCCTCATACCGAGATAAAAACTTATACTTATGAAGTCCATATTCCACTTCGTGGAACATCATTATCCTTTCCGCGGTCAAGCGTCCTTACAGGGGAATATTTGCCATCTCTGCATGGCACTTCTTCAACTGGGAAACGTGAAACACATCTTGAACTCCTGACAGTCCTTCGGGTGACTCCAACTTGTTGGCCACTCCTCCCATATGCTCCAAAACTCGGTATGGTCCTACAAATCTCGGGGCTGACTTTACCTTAACTCCAATTAGTTTAACTCCTCGCAGAGGGAACACATGAAGACATGCTCTGTCTCCAATTTCATAGACTACCTCCTTGCGTTTTTAAGTCTACATAACTCTTCTGGCTGGACTGATCTACCTTCAGTCTATCTCGAATCAACTTAACATTCTCTTCTGACTCCTTGATCACATTTGGTCCAAACAACTGACGGTTTCCAACTTCATCCCACATACTCTTGGGGTATCACACATATCGAGACAAAACTCATTTTCATTTTGTCCAAAATCCACTCAGTGGTGTATCCTTATCTTTTCCAGGGGTCAACGATTCTTACAGGGTACTACCACCCTTAAAATGCAAAAATCATCCATAGACCATATTTCTCTTATCCTCAAAAATGGTCAAAATCCTTCTTCATAGAGTAACAACTCATAAAATCCATATCCGTACCAACGATGCTAACTTTATTGAATTCTCCAACGATTACAATCTTTCGCTTTTCCATTACATGTCTCAACTCAACACCTCAATATAAAAGAAAATGTTCTCACTTCTACTGCTCCATTACTTTTGTTGCAAACTCAACTATCTAGCACAAGTTTCCTTCTCCTTGGGGCATTCTCTGGCAAAGTGCCCTGCTCCATTACCACTAAAACATATTACTTCTGACAAGTATCGAGGTTTCCTTTTTGGGCAACTGTTGAGGTAGTGTCCTGACTCCTTGCACCTGTAACAGGTGATATGACTCAGGTCCTTCCTGGAATCCAATTCTCTTCCTGGACTTTTCCATTCCAATCAGGGCTTCTATTTCCTATGGTCATATTCTAGTTCCTCTGTCGAGAATTTTACTAGATCCCCATTCATACAATTCTGGGAGATGTGTCCTTCTTCTCCACATGAATAGCAAGACTTGGTGCAGGGTTTACTCGGGTCCTCTTTAGGTGTGTCCTCCACATCTTCCTTCATCCTCTATTGGGTCCATGGGTTTGGGGTGAGATAAGAGATATAGAGAGGGATACACACAATACAAACAAAAGTTTTGAAAAGAAAGATTTTATTTGTGGCTGTCGGGAAAAGCATCAAACAAATGACAGCTCACAAACATCGCATCTAACGTAGGTATATAACAGGGGTTTGGTCTTCTAAAGGTCAATAAATCTTCAACGTCGCCAAACTCTTCCAGTCTTGTTCATGCCTCCAATGGCTTCTTCTGATCATGCTTGTCTTTCTCAAGTTCTTATGCCAGATCAACTCTGTTGACGCGAAGTCTCTCGTGACATCCTTTAATATTCCGGAGTTGCGTTCCAAACTTCTGGTTTCAACATCCTTCACATGAACCATGGTCATACTGTCCTTCAGTTCCTGACAAATCTTCGGTATCTCGAGGTTGTAGCTCCTCCAGCTTGGCTACTTTCAGCTCCTGGGTCCTGAGTTCTTCACGGAACGCTTCCTCATCAAATATTGCTTCCTACAGATCCCTCTTAACTTCTTGATGTAACTCTCCAAATCCTGGCGATACACCGGCTAAGGTTAAAACTTCTTCTTACTAATAGGTGCTTCATCAGCCTTCTTCCATCAAATCCATTCTGAGGAAATGCATCCTTAACTCAGCATGGTGACAATAGCATCAGCGGGCGATAACATCATGGATAGCCGTGTTTCTGCCCTTGTCATTTCCTCGAGCTATCTTTCCATAGTTGATATCTCCTGCCTTAGGGTTTTCCTTGGCAGAACTTTGAGTTTTTAACTCTTCATGCTCCGGTCTTTCTCCGATACACATTGATCTCGGGTATTGACAGCTTCCATAGCCTGCCAAGTTCCATAAAGGTATCCTTCCTAGGTCACACAAATCTGGAAATTCTTCGGAGCCTTCAAATTCTACTTGTCTTCGGCCTTCAACCGTTGTAGTTTCCATTATTCAGATGCACGGAAAATACTCTTCATTCCGAAGTGGTCTTAGTTGTCCGATATCTTGTACTTCTTGGAGTTGTCTCATCAGTGGAATCTTCGAGTGGTCAAAAGGGGAAAGGGGCATGGTCTCACTAAAGAGAATTTTTGAATAAGCTTAGAAGAGAACAGAGGTAAAAGATCTTTTTGAAAGGGAAAGTTGTAGAGAAAAATCTTTGCTATGGGCTTGCCAGTTTCTAGGGTCACGTCCTACAGTCAACATGTGCTCTGATACCATCTTGTAGCGACCTGACCCGAATGGGTCAAGTCTCTGTGCTTAAGTGTCATCCCTGGATCGGTATGCTGACACACACAGTACTCGAGGATTTATAACAGAGGTAATTCACATGTAAAAGTAATGTAAATACTATTACCTCAAATCCAAAATAGCGGAAGTTACAAGGTTGTGGATTCCCATCAACACCAACGGCAAAGTTGAGTGTAGAAATCGTAACCCTAACGTATCACTTACTCGTCGTAAGATAATCCTGCAACATGAGATGTTGCAGCCACAGAGGGTCAGTACATTGAATGTACTGGCAAATTCACACCATAGAGAATGATGAATAAAGGCTATCACTACATGCATATTTGGCTGGTGGAAAAGCTCTATGGTTATAAGGTTTTTGCGAAAAGCTAATTTTTCCCTACTGCAAAGGAATACATTTTAATTAACTATCATGGTGGTTGTTGAACATTGAGAATGGTTGACAGCATTCTCAATCCCAATTAAGCATCATCATTAAAACCCAACAATATTTATTTAAAGTAACGTGATGAGATCACAGGATAATCCAAGAACTAGATACTCAAGATGTCCATAACCGGGGACACGGCTAATCATGATTAGTTTATACACTCTACAGAGGTTTGCGCACTTTTCCCCACAAGACTCGATCGCCTTCATTGGATTTCTCGCACTACATGGTGTTTGAAAAATGGATGACCGAGACACAGTCTTTCAGAAGTGCTAGCACCTTACGATGGATAGACCGGTACACCTACTTTCCCCTACATTTGCTAGTCTACCCTGTAAGAGTTCGCACGACTTAATCAGCTATGCCAGAGCCCATAATGGCTTGTGGCTGCACACGGAAGTTTCTAGTATGAAAAATCTCATGATCCCTTTGAGCCTGGGTGGCGGTCCAAAAGAAAACAGGCAAGTCCTGGATTACCCAGGTGCCTAGACAGGCAATCCTAGAATAACCAGGTGCCTCAATCCACCCAGATGTGTGTTTAAGTTGCCACCTTAAGTAAACCATTAATTAACAATCTCACATCTGTCATGGATACTCTCAAAACCCAATCCACGTCTACTAGCATAGCATGGCATAATAAGCAAACGTAGAAGTAACTCCCAAAGGTTTGATAATAAACAGGTAATAGGTACTACCTCATCTACTTCCCATCCCACAGTTTAATTAGATCCTAATCATGCAATGTGTGAAGATTGATCTAATGCAAAAAAAACTGGGTATGGAAGGGGATATGATCAAAGTGTGAACTTGCCTGCAATGTTGGTGAAGATGATTCACACTCAAAACTTTTGATAGATCTACTCGTCACACTCCGATCAATCTATCGTAAGCAAGCAATAGTAACCACACATAAGCAATCACTCAAAAGATCAGAAAGAACGAAGAAGTCGATTCAGAAAACTTCAAAACCAAGAAAATAACTCTTGCAACATAAAACTATTTCTAACAGTACCAAAATTATGTGAATTTTGCCTTATCAGAAGGTTTAGGTCAAGAGCTTCAATTTGCAAAAAGAATCAACTCAAACGGAGCTACGAAACTCAAGTTATGATCAAACGAAGTTTGAATTCAAATCTGCTCTAATTCAAATTTTAAACTTTTGAAAAACATGTTTGAGTTGGATTACTATATAGAGGAGATCAAAACGAAGACGTGAGCGTTGGTTTCGTTGGATTTGGATAAACGGGTAAGAAGTTATAGTCATTTGAAAATCAGGGGCTAATCTATGAAAGTTATCACGAATAGGTCCCTGGCCGAAATTACAGAAAAAGAAAAAAACTAAAAGGCGAATGTTCGTTTTCTATACCTAACCAGCGAACGTTTACTAAGTAACTATTTTTAAAAGAAAACCGGTTTTAAATGGAAAACCAAAGAGAAAAAAAACCTAAATAAAACCGGCGAACCGGGCGGTTATTACCGGTTCGGGGGAAGAAAACCCGACGGCGGCGGCGGCGTTCGTCGGCGTCCGAGAAGACGGCGGCGGCGGCTCGGGCTTGACCGGAGCAGCGGCTCTAGTGGCCTATGGCGAGGGCGGAGTGGACGGGGAGGGGCGGCGCTGGGCGGCGGGTGCGGTGGTGGCGACGACGGTGGTCGTCGGCGGCGACAGAGGTGGCCTCGGGCGGAGCTCGGCGGATCTCGCCGGCGGCGACAGATGCGGCGCGAGGCGCGGCTGCGAGCAGCGGGGAGGAGAGGAACGGGGCCTGGGGCCTCGTTATTTAAGGGGGTGAGGAGCTGGCGTGGAGGAGGGGTCAGGCGAGGAGGACGCGGAGTCCGGCCGGACTCCGGCGGCGGCGCTTCCGTGCGGGAGTCGGAGACGAGCGGGGTGCACTAGTGCGCTGGGCCGCGGCTGTGGTTGGCCTTGGGCCAGCCCAGTCGGCGGCGGGGAGAGTTTTTTTTAAACATTTTCTCGACAATAGAAATAATAAAAACAAATTTAAAAGAAAATATTATATAGGCATATAATATACCAAAATTTTCAGAAAAAGATTTCCAACAACATGGTCATTTTTATAATGCCAAATAAAATCCACACAAATTTAGATAATTCAAAGAGTGCTACTGGTCTATTAAAATCCAACAAAAATCATTTTTAAAAAAACAAAATGATTTCAAATTAAATTTTCTCCAATTTTCTATTGTAGGGAATGTACGGACGAACGTCCGCTAAATAAACTAAACAAAAAAACGATCTAAAAAAATAAACTGGGTTCCTAAAAAAATAAACCGACGGTTTTCTCTCGAAAACCATGGCAGCGACGGGGTCTACCTCCGGCGGGTCAACGGCGGCGGCGGCGGGTCAACGGGCGGCGGCGGCGGTCGGCTCCGGCGGGGTGGGTGGCTCCGGCGGTGGCGGGACTAGGGTTTCGGGTGGGCTGGGGTGGGCTCGGGCGCTATATAAAGGGGGCAGGCCAGGGGAGTCCTGGCCGAATACGGCCCGTGGTCGGTTCACGTATTTAAAAAAACATTACGCGCAGAAAAACAAATAAAATAAATACTAAATGGACTCCAAAAATCCCGAAATAAAATTTCCCCAACTTCTAAAATCGAGCCAGACAAGATGAACATTTATTTGGGGCCCAAATGCAATTTTGAAAAACGCGTATTTTTCCTGAATTCAAATAAAACAGCGGAAAACTCCAAAATAAAATCATATTTGATTTTTATTAAATCCTCAATATTTCTTTATTTTGGGAAAGTCATTTTATTCCCTCTCACTTATTTTTATAATTGAAGATAAAATAAATAAAATCAAATGATCCTATTTTCAAAATTTGAGAAAACTCAAATATGAAAATAACGAAATCCCCAACTCTCTCTGTGGGTCCTTGAGTTGCGTAGAATTTCTGGATCAGGCCAAAAGCAATAAAATATGATATGCAATGATGATCTAGTGTATAACATTCCAAATTGAAAATTTGGGATGTTACAATACGTCTCCAACGTATCTATAATTTTTTATTGCTCCATGCTATATTATCTTATGTTTTGGACATTATTGGGATTTATTATTCACTTTTATATTATTTTTGGGACTAACCTAATAACCGGAGGCCCAGCCCAGAATTGCTGTTTTTTGCCTATTTCAGAGTTTCGCAGAAAAAGAATATCAAACGGAGTCCAAACGGAATGAAACCTTCGAGAACGTGATTTTCGGAACGAACATGATCCAGGAGACTTGGACCCTACGTCAAGCAACTAACAGGGAAGCCACGAGGTAGGGGGCGCGCCTACCCCCCCCCCCCCCCCCAGGCATGCCCTCCACCCTCGTGGGCCCCCTGTTGCTCCACCGACGTACTCCTTCCTCCTATATATACCTACATACCCCCAAACGATCAGATACGGAGCCAAAACCCTAATTCCACCGCCGTAACTTTCTGTATCCACGACATCCCATCTTGGGGCCTGTTCCAGAGCTCCTCCGGAGGGGGCATCGATCACGGAGGGCTTCTACATCAACACCATAGGCCTTCTGATGAAGTGTGAGTAGTTTACCTCAGACCTTCGGGTCCATAGTTATTCGCTAGATGGCTTCTTCTCTCTTTTTGGATCTCAATACAATGTTCTCCCCCTCTCTCATGGAGATCTATTCGATGTAATCTTCTTTTGTAGTGTGTTTGTGGAGACCGATGAATTGTGGGTTTATGATCAAGTTTATCTATGAACAATATTTGAATCTTCTCTGAATTTTTTTATGTATGATTGGTTATCTTTGCAAGTCTCTTCGAATTATTAGTTTGGTTTGGCCTACTAGATTGATCTTTCTTGCAATGGGAGAAGTGCTTGGCTTTGGGTTCAATCTTGCGGTGTCCTTTCCCAGTGACAGTAGGGGCAGCAAGGCACGTATTGTATTGTTGCCATCGAGGATAACAAGATGGGTTTTTTATCATATTGCATGAATTTATCCCTCTACATCATGTCATCTTGCTTAAAGCGTTACTCTGTTCTTATGAACTTAATATTCCAGATGCATGTTGGATAGCGGTCGATGTGTGGACTAATAGTAGTAGATGCAGGCAGGAGTCGGTCTACTTGTCTCGGACGTGATGCCTATATACATGATCATACCTAGATATTCTCATAACTATGCTCAATTCTGTCAATTGCTCAACAGTAATTTGTTCACCCACCGTAAAATACTTATGCTCTTGAGAGAATCCACTAGTGAAACCTATGGCCCGCGGATCTATCTTCCATCATATTAATCTTCCAACACATAGTTATTTTCATTGCCTTTTATTTTACTTTGCATCTTTATCATAAAAATACCAAAAATATTATCTTATCATATCTATCAGATCTCACTCTCGTAAGTGACCATGTAGGGATTGACAACCCCTTATCGCGTTGGTTGCGAGGATTTATTTGTTTTGTGTAGGTGCGAGGGACTCGTGCATAGCCTCCTACTGGACTGATACCTTGGTTCTCAAAAACAGAGGGAAATACTTACACTACTTTGCTGCATCACCCTTTCCTCTTCAAGAGAAAACCAACGCAGTGCTCAAGAGGTAGCAAACCACCGTCGGTTTTTTTCGGTTTTCAATCTACATCGGTTTTATTTTAGGGTTAGGGTTTTTTCGGTTTTTCTCAAATCGGATCTATTTAGCGAACATTCACCCGAACACCTCTGTTCGTGAACACATTCGTTTGTTCGTCCCTATTAGCGAATGTTTGTTTGTTAGTCTTTTTTTTATATTCGGCCAGGGACCTATCCGCGATTATTTTTATCGTAGATTAGCCCCTGATCTTCAAACGCTCGCAACTTTTTAACCGTTTGTCCAAATCCAGTGAAACCAACACCAAAATCTTCGTATTGAACACCTCTTTCCAATTAACTAACTTTAACATGATTTTGACAATTTAAAATTTGGTTGCAATCAGATTTTAATTTGAACTTCTTTTGAGTTTCGTAGCTCCGGTTCGATTGATTCTTTTTGCAAATTGAAGCTCTTCTCTTGAACTTTCGATTTGAATATTTTCTCTTGAGTTTTACCCTTGAATCTATTGCTTGAGTGCTTATGTATGTGATTGATTGTTTGCGATAGAGTTTCTGGAGTGTGAAGCGTGCTACTACAAGTCGCTGGGGTTTCAGATCGTCAGCAAGGCAAGTAGCACTTTGATCATACCCATTTATTACCCAGTTTTTATGCATTAGTTTCAACCCTCAAACATTGCATGAGTAGGATCTGCTTAACATGTGGGTATTGGGAAGTAGTTGATGAGGTAGAACCTATTGTCATTTATGCAAACCTTGGGAGTTACTTCTACGTTATGTTCATACTACTATGCTATGCTCGTAGATGTGGTTTGGTTGAGTGTATCCATGACAGATGTGACAGTTATTGAATAATGGTTAACTTAAGGTGGCTACTTTAATACACATCTGGGTGGATTGGTTGAGGCACCCTGGAGCACCCAGTGGTTGTCTGGGCACCTGGAGCAATCCAGCGCTGTCCTGGGATATCCCAGAGTACCCGTGTGATCATCCTATGATTCACCACCCAGGCTCAAAGGGATCATAAGATTATTCATGCTAGAAACTTCCGTGTGTAGCCACAAGCCAATATGGGCTCTGGCATAGTTGAGTAAGTTGTGGGAATCCTTTCCATGATGGGCTAGCAGATGTAGGGGATTGTAGGTGTACCGGCCTATCTATCGGTTAAGGGGACTGTCGATGTCAAAACCGGCGGGTCTCGGGTAGGGGGTCCCGAACTATGCGTCTAGGCCGGATGGTAACAGAAGGCAGGGGACACGAAGTTTTACCTAGGTTCAGGCCCTCTTCATGGAGGTAAAACCCTACGTCCTGCTTGATTAATATTGATGATATGGGTAGTACAAGAGTAGATCTACCATGAGATCAGAGAGGCTAAACCCTAGAAGCTAGCCTATGGTATGATTGTATGTTGTGATTGTTGTCCTACGGACTCAAACCCTTCGGTTTATATAGATATCAGAGAGGTTTAGGGTTACACAAGGTCGGTTACAAAGGAGGAGATATCCATATACGTATTGCCTAGCTTGCCTTCCACGCCAAGTACAGTCCCATCCGGACACGAGACGAAGTCCTCAATCTTGTATCTTCGTAGTCTAACAGTCCGGCCAATGGAGATAGTCCGGCTATCCGGAGACCCCCTAATCCAGGACTCCCTCAGTAGCCCCTGAACCAGGCTTCAATGACGATGAGTCCGGCGCGCGGTGTTGTCTTTGGCATTGCAAGGCGGGTTCCTTCTCCGATACATCACAGAAGAAGTTGAATACGAGGATAGCGTCTGGCCCTGCAAAATAAGTTCCACATTTCACCATAGAGAGAATAATATTTTCACAGATCTAATTTGCTGGCTTGTTCTGGCAACATGATGTTATGTCATGGCCCGATGATTATTCGAACCGTTTCTTTTAACCAGCCCCACACATAACGCGATGCAGTTTTTCGACACGTCTTGTCAAAGCAGATATCGTGTCCCCTTATTACGGGATTCTCATCAATACGGGCGTGGTTAACCCAACCGCGCCATCAATTGTGGCGCTTGAGGGATAAGCAAGTTTTACCAGGCAAGTGGGGACGCTCGGTTTCGTCCGCCCATATAAAGGGATAAGGATTCACCTTTCTATCCATGCCTTCTTCCTCCTTTGCTCATCCGCTCCCGCATACTCGAGCTCTAGCGCCCAAGTCCTCACTTCCACCTCAACCCTCTCTAACCATGTCCAGAGTGGGAGGCAAGTGGATGGTCGCTTCCATCACGGAGGGAGGCATTAAGAAACTGAGGGGAGCCGGATACCTACCTGACGACATCGTGCACCGGCTCCCAGATGAGGGGCAGCTCATCCCCACCCCCAGGCCCCATGAGAGGGTGGTATTCCTCACCCATTTCCTCCACGGACTAGGATTCCCTCTTCATCCCTTCGTCCGGGAGCTCATGTTTTATTACGGCCTGGATTTCCATGATCTAGCCCCGAACTTCGTCCTTAACATCTCGACGTTTATCGTCGTGTGCGAGGCTTTCCTCCGCATCAAGCCCCACTTCGGCTTATGGCTGAAGACCTTCAATGTCAAGCCGAAGGTGGTGGGCGGCCGCCAGGCGGAGTGCGGAGGCGCCATGGTGGGCAAGATGCCCAACATAACATGGCTCGAGGGATCCTTTGTGGAAACCATAAAGGGGTGGCAATCGGGGTGGTTCTACATCACCGAGCCGCACGACCCCGCATGGGTAGCGGCCCCCGAGTTCCGATCTGGCATCCCCATGCGGCTCACCTCCTGGAAAGAGAAGGGCCTGTCCTGGGGTAGTTCGAAGGAGCTGACCGGACTCCAAACATGTATTCAAAACATGCTGGACAAGTAGCTCAAGCTGGTCAACATAGTCCAAGTCATGCTCATCCGCCGGATACTCCCGTGCCAACAACGGGAGTTCACCTTGTGGGAGTTCAATCCGGCGCAGCACCGAACTCTGAACAGGCTCTTCAACATGACTCATGAAGACGCCTAGAGGGTGCTGTTCAAGAGTGCCGAGGTCCCTCCCCCTATCACTAAGGATCGCGGATTCAGCGCGAAGCGCCAAGCCAGTGCGGTAAGCTGCTTTACCTTTTACAGGATACTTGTTTTTTATACAGATTGACTCTATGTGGGATCTAAACCCCCGTAATTTTGATAGGACTGGCAGAAGATGGCCGGACAGATCGACTATCCGGCTCCCTTGCCTGAAGGCCCCGCAGACACTCTTCTGATGAAGATGCTGACTCCGGCCCCTTATAAGGTGTTCGACAAGACCAAGAAGGCCAAGGGAGCTCAAAAGAGTTCCTGGCGCCAGGCGTCGTCGGACTCACCGTCCGATGACTTTGCGGTGCACTCTTCCCTCGAAGGCGAGGAAGAAGAGGAAGAAGATGCTCCCCCACCGACTGGGGGAGACAAGAAAAGGAAGGTCGCCCCAACCGGGGAGGCCGGAGGGTCCAAGAAGGGAAGGACTCTCCTTCTGGACAGTTCCACCGCCGCCGATGAAGGCGAAGGCGAGTGGCTGCCCAGGGTCAAGCCCCCGAGGAGATCGTAAGTATTCGTATGCCAAAGTTAACCATATGATTCATTTATCGCACTGCTTTCCCTAACGCCGAACACAATTATGCAGGCTGCCCCGAGCCAATATCGAGGTATCATCGGACGGCTCCCTGTGCTCGTCGGACATGGATAGCGATCCAGTCCCGACCGCCACCTCCCCCCATCCTGCCAACGACGCCAATGTGTTGTCTCAAGAGGCACCGAATCGAGGGGAGACAATCCCGGAGGCACCTCAAGGCGACCTTCTGGACTCCGGGAGCCGTGGGGACAGGGCCCCCGAGAGCTACAAGTTCGGCCCTCAGCCAAACACCGTGCCGGACCCTCCAGCGGTTCTGGACTCGGGCAGGTGGCCTCCTTCTAAGAGGGGCCAGACGCCTGTGCCGGTGACCTCTGCCCATCCAGAGGCACTGGACAATCTGCTGGAAGCGCTTTGTAGCGCTTCCATTGACGAGGAGCACCGCACTATCATGAGTGCGGTGATCCAGAAGGTTCAGTCTACCAAGAGCGGATTGACTGAAGCCTGTGCCAGCCTTCTAACAGGCTTTGAGGTAAGTGTGTTTAAAATGTAGTAGAAATATTACCGCATAGACAGTAGCCCCTGATGCTTTGTTCGATGTTCACAAAGAAAAGCCAAACAGAGGATCAAATAATATCACAGGAGTCCAATATAAGTATGTCAATATGCATATGCAGGCTTCACTGCTAGCGTCCGCTGCACTAACTGCGGAGGTCGCCATACTGAAGGAGGCCCTTGAGGGGTCCCGGAAAGAGCTCGGCCTTGCTAAGAGGCAGCTCGAGGAGAACAAGGGTAAGTAATACCCCCTCTATAGATATATATATATATATGAGAAAAAGGACGTGATTGCCAAATGACAGGATCATTGTATGTTTGTCAGGGGCCACGACCGAGGTGGCGACCCTGAAGCAAGCGCTGTCCCAGGCCGAAGAGAAGGCGGCCCAGGAGCGCACCGAGTGAGAGAAACACGAGGCTCGGGTAGGCGAGGTGCAGCAAGAGCTCCAGGCTCTCGTGACAAAGCACGAGGTGTTGGAGCTTGACTCGAAGATGCGAGAGTCTGAGCTTTCCGCGGCCCTTGAGAGCGCGAAGATTGCCAAGGCCGACGCCCAGAAGGCCCTCCAGGAGATCGACGCAAGAAGAAGATAGCGGCGGGTAAGGCTTTCTATATGCAAAGCAAGCATGTAAAAGTAAATTACCGATTACTTACCCGGATCCGGAGCTCTTCAGGAGCATTCGCAGATTTGCCCTGCAGTGTGTCCGATGCCGCATGATTTTACCAGGCTGAGGACGGAAGCTCGACGGAGAAGATGTTCCGGTCTTAGTATGCTGAGGCCGAACATCCGGTGCCGATGAGCGACCAGGTGAAGCAGATGGTCGAGCTACGTAAGGCGGCTGATTAGGCCATCAAGGGCTTTATAGTCCGGCTGTGGCCTGGCGACGCCCTTCCGAACAGCTTCTTCGACCTGGTGAGGCGGCTTGTGGATGCCTGCCTGCGGCTAGAGGTCGTCAAGCGACCCGTCTGCATTGAAGGTGCACGCCGGGCTTTTGCCCGTGTGAAATTGCAGTGGGTCAAGCTAGACGCCGTGAAGCTGGTCAAGGAGGGGCCGCCGGAGGGCAAGGAGCACCGCCACCCCGAGATGTACTACGAGGGTGTTCTGCCGGGTGCCCGTCTCATCGCGGATGAGTGCTCGAAAGATGTAATATTTGAGTAAACTCGCTCGTTTTATCCTGTATTTATGAAAACATGTTTCATATGCGCTATGCAACGCTTGTTTGAATTTAAAATATTACCTTCTGTTTGGCTGTTTATCCAATCTGAGAGATGGCTAGTCCTCGGCTTCTGCCCCCATGCCACAAGTGCTGGGGTGTTCGGGATAAACCTGAGCACTCTTGTTCCCATATTTGGGTCCTTCGAGGGAGGTGCTCAGCACAACGAACAAGGCAACCGGACTAATAATGCTTTATCACTCTCACTTAGCCATAGAATTCTATAATTTTAAATTTCGGTGAAGCCCCTGGTATTCGGAAGGCCGAATTTGGGGCGCGATACATGCCTGTAAGCCGGACAGGGCCGGCCCCTCGCCCTAAGCGGCATAAGTCTTTAGGGACTTGAAAAACCTCGCCGAACAGCGACCGGTCTCTCGCCTTATCATGACAGTCAGTTTTAGCTTTCTCTCCCGAGGTGCTCAGCCCGGCAGAACCGGGGCACAATCGCAGTAGTTCTCCTAGCGCTACCTTAGCCGATAGAGCGGAACGTAAGGTACCAAAACATAGGAGCCGGGCAAACGCAACATTTGACCAAAGACATGATTTGGAGCTGATGCATATAATGCTATAAGTTCGGGGTGCCGCACTTGTGAAAGTGTTCGGACTTTTCACACCGTATTGTGGGGTACGTAAGCCCCTGGTGTATTGGCCGTACCAGAGTGTACGGTTGCAAGGTGTCATTAATGAACATATATATATATATATATATATATATATATATATATGTATATATATATATATATAACAAGAATGCAATAATGGTCGTAATGTAATGCATTGTTTAAAAAGCTGTGTTAAAGCAGAGTGATACATATAGTGCGAGAAGCAAAAAGTAGGACTAAGTCCCATCCAAGGGCGAGCTGAGGGATGATATGAAATCTGAGATCAACCTGGGAATTCCATTGTATAACGTAGCTGTCTGCCTTCTTGGTTGCTGCATCATGTGTTCGGCAATAGTGCTGCTGGACAGTGTTTCTAGAGATTAACGTCCCGAAAAAAGAAAAAAATAACCAAATGGGAAGCCCCGAGTGCGGTTTAGGCCGTGTTTTGGGGCATGACGCAGTTCTGCCCCCCTCCCCACCTGTTCCCATGGTATTTTTAATGCGTAATTATGTACGCACGACACGAATATCGCCATTGGGCTGGGATTGGGGTGGCCGCCGTATTGCTACGTGAGCTCGGATCGCGCCAGGCGGTCTATTGGTCGATTGCCTCGAGCGCGCTTGGAGGTGTCCGGGCTTTGAAACGCCGAACTGGTTGATTGCCTTGAAAGGCTACTTTGTGCTTCTGCTGCGAGGGCCGCGGTGTGCTCCTCTGTTTGGAGGAAGCGCTTTGTGTTTCCATTGACTGTAATAACTCCGCGGGGTCCTGGCATTTTGAGCTTGAGGTATGCATAATGCGGTACCGCATTAAATCTAGCAAATGCAGTTCGCCCGAGCAGTGCGTGATAACCACTGCGGAACGGGACTATATCGAAGATTAACTCTTCGCTTTGGAAGTTATCCGGGGATCCGAAGATCACTTCCAGTGTAATTGAGCCTGTGCAATGGGCCTCTAAGCCTGGAATAACGCCCTTAAAGGTCGTTTTTGTGGGTTTGATCCTTGAGGGTTCTATACCCATTTTGTGCACTGTGTCCTGATAAAGCAGGTTCAGGCTGCTACCGCCATCCATAAGGACTCGAGTGAGGTGAAATCCGTCGATGATTGGGTCTAGGACCAGTGCAGCAAATCCGCCATGACGGATACTAGTGGGGTGGTCCCTACGATCGAAGGTGATCGGGCAGGAGGACCAAGGGTTGATCTTTGGGGCGGATGGCTCCAATGCATATACGTCCCTGAGCGCATGCTTCCGCTCCCTCTTGGGGATGTGGGTTGCGTATATCATGTTCACCGTCCACACTTGCAGGGAAACCTCTTTTGTCATATAGTGTGCGGCTGCCGGGGTTCCTCCTCGTCATCGCTATGCGGCCCCTTGTCCTTGTTTTCGACAATTAACTTGCCGGCCTGCTTGAACACCCAACAATCCCTGTTGGTGTGATTGGCTGGCTTGTTTGGGGTGCCGTGTATTTGACACGAGCGATCGAGTATACGGTCCAAGATGGACAGACTCGGTGTACTTTGTTTAAATGGCTTTTTCCGCTAACCGGGTTTAGAGCCTTTGAATCCGCATTGATGGCCATATCCTCAGTATTTTCGCTATTAATGCGGTGCTTATGCTTGTTGCGACGTGACCTGCTGTTGCCGTCCTTGGTATCTGAGGTACCATGGTTCTTCGATATGTTATTACTGCGAGCCAGCTAGCTGTCTTCTCCCGCACAAAAGCGGGTCATGAGCGTCGTGAGAGCAGCCATAGATTTTGGCTTTTCCTGACCAAGGTGTCGGGCTAGCCACTCGTCTCGGATGTTGTGCTTGAAAGCCGCTAAGGCCTCCGCATCCGGACAGTCGACGATTTGATTTTTCTTTGTAAGGAACCGAGTCCAGAATTGCCTGGCTGACTCTTCTGGCTGCTGAATTATGTGGCTTAAGTCATCGGCGTCTGGCGGTCACACATAAGTGCCTTGAAAGTTATCGAGGAATGCGGCTTCCAGATCTTCCCAAAAGCTAATGGAGTTCGCTGGCAAGCTATTAAACCAATGCCGCGCTGGTCCTTTGAGCTTTAATGGGAGGTATTTGATGGCGTGTAAGTCATCGCCGCAGGCCATGTGTATGTGGAGGAGAAAATCCTCAATCCATACTGCGGGGTCTGTTGTGCCGTCGTATGATTCAATGTTTACAGGTTTGAAACCTTCTGGGAATTGATGTTCCATTACTTTGTCTGTGAAGCATAAGGGGTGTGCGGCGCCTCTGTATTGGGCTATATCGTGACGCATCTCGAATGGGTCTTGCCCGCTGTGTTCGGCCCGACCGGATTTGCTTTTACTGTATCCGGTGTGACGTTTGTCGTCTCGCAGAGTGGTGCACCCTCGTGATCCGTAGATCGATCTTGAATGCTTTGCCTTGTCCTCCAATATGTTTCATAGGTCTGGCGTATCTCCCCATGCCTTTTTATTAAAATGTCGTTGGGGTGGAGGCTGAGCTTTTGGCTGGAATGCCTCTCTATCGCGGCCACGAGGTGGCCGATCAGCCATATCATACGCGTCTTCCTCCAGTCGAGGAAGTAACCTGCGCCTTGGGTAACTCTTGGAGGGACGCTTGAGTTTATATTCCTCAACCACGAGGACTGCGGTCCATTTGTCCGCTAGCAGATCTTGATTAGCTTGAAGCTGCTGCTGCTTTTTCTTCAGGCTGTTTGCCGTGGCCATAAGCCGGTGTTTGAAGCGCTCTTGTTCGACGGGATCCTCTGGGACGGCGAATTCATCGTCGCCGAGGCTTGCCTCGTTTTCGGAGGGGGGCGTGTGATCATCGTCCTTTTCTCCGTCTACCGCTCTCTCGGGGGAGCTGGCTCCTTCATCCTCCTGCTCTAAATCTTGCTAGAGGGGATTGTTGTTGTCTTAGGCATTATCCGGAGTATTATTATCTCCTGTGCCAGTATCACCACTTTTGCTTTGGCGGGACTTAGAGTGGCACCGCTGACGTCGGCGCTTGGGTTGCTTCTTGGAGGGGTCATCCTCCGCTATCTTGTCGCCATTGCCTTCATTGGGTGTATCCACCATGTATATGTCATATGACGAGGTGGCTTTCCAATGCCCTATAGGTGTTGGTTTGTGTTCGTCTCCAACATCGTCGTCCATACCGTCGATGTCTTCGGAGTCGAAGTCGAGCATGTCGGTTAAATCATCGACAGTGGCTATGAAGTGGGTGGTGGGTGGGCGTCGAATTTCTTCGTTGTCCGCATCCCAATCCTGTTGGCCATAATCCAGCCAGGGCTCTCCCAACAAAGAGAGAGACCTTAGTGAATTCAGAATGTTGCCAAAGGGCGAGTGCTGAAAGATATCCGCGGTAGTGAATTCCATGATCAGCGCCCAATCGGATTCGATTGGCAGGGGCGTGGGCGGTTTGGAGTCAGAAAGAGAGTCTGGCACCTTGGAGTCACAGGCTGCATAGAGGGTTATGCTGGTGTTTGGCTCGATCGCCGTTGAGATTGCAGCCCCCGAGGCGGTGTCTAACAACCCATCCTCGATTGGCGCAGTTTGCTCCGAGCTACGGATCGGAGCTGATGTGGGCGCGGCCTCTGGGATACTGTCCGGCGGCAGAGTTAGGTCATACCCATCACGACAATGCGGCGCGCCCGGCTATGGCTCGAATCAGTCGAAGATCAAGTCTTCACGGATGTCGGTCGTGTAGTTCAAACTTCGAAATCTGACCTGATGGCCAGGGGCGTAGCTTTGAATCTGCTCCAGATGGCCAAGCGAATTAGCCCGCAGTGCAAAGCCGCCGAATATGAAGATCTGTCCGGAGAAAAAAGTCTCGCCCTGGACCGCATCGCCATCGATGATAGTAGGAGCCATCAAGCCTAATGGCGACGACACAGAGGAACTCTCAATGAAAGCACCAATGTCGGTGTCAAAACCGGCGGATCTCGGGTAGGGGGTCCCGAACTATGCGTCTAGGCCGGATGGTAACAGGAGGCAGGGACACGAAGTTTTACCCAGGTTCGGGCCCTCTTGATGGAGGTAAAACCCTACATCCTGCTTGATTAATATTGATGATATGGGTAGTACAAGAGTAGATCTACCACGAGATCAGAGAGGCTAAACCCTAGAAGCTAGCCTATGGTATGATTGTATGTTGTGATTGTTGTCCTATGGACTAAAACCCTTCGGTTTATATAGATACCGGAGAGGGTTAGGGTTACACAAGGTCGGTTACAAAGGAGGAGATATCCATATACATATTTCCTAGCTTGCCTTCCACGCCAAGTAGAGTCCCATCCGGACACGAGACGAAGTCTTCAATCTTGTATCTTCGTAGTCTAACAGTCCGGCCAATGGAGATAGTCCGGCTGTCCGGAGACCCCCTAATCCAGGACTCCCTTAGGGACCTCTTCGAAAAGACTGTGTCTCGGTCACCCGTTTCTCAAACATCATGCAGTGCGAGAAATTCAATGGAGGAGATCGAGTCTGGTGGGGAAAAGTGCGCAAACCTCTGCAGAGTGTATAAACTAATCATGATTAGCCGTGTCCCCGGTTATGGACATCTTGAGTATCTGGTTCTTGAATTATTGGTTTGATCTCATCACTCTTAATTAATTTTGTTGGGTTCTTAATTTTTTTAATTGGGATTGAGTTGGAGGAACCTTCTCAATATTTTATCAACCAACTTGATAGTTAAATAAAAATATATTCCTTTACAGTAGGGAAAAATTGGCTTTACGCAAACATGATAACCATAGAGCCTCCACCAGCAATATATGCATGTAGTGATAGTAGTTATTCTTGTTCATTGCTCTACAGTGTTATTTTGCCAGCATATTCCATGTGCTGACCCGTTTTGGGCTGCAACATATTGTGTTGCAGACTTTTCAGACGAAGAGTAAGGTGTGCTAGGTCGTTGTTTTGCACTCAGCTATGCCGTTGGAGTTGATGGACTCACTTTTGCCTTCGAAGCCTTCCGTTGTTATCTTCATTAGATGGCCTTCCACCATATTATTGTAATAAGTACTCTCTTTGAGATATTCGATGTAAAAGGTGTGTGATTGCAGTCTGTTATAAATCCTTCAAGTACTGTGTGTGTCAGCATTACCAATCCAGGGATGACACTTATGCACAGAGATTTTATTGGTTGAGGTCGGATCGCTACACCATGGATCCTACGGCCCACAGGAGGCCCATGGTTACAATAGTCCGTTTGTTGCCATGATTATTGTGGCCTAGTTACCAAAAATGGGTTATTGTGGCCACTAAAAAAAGGCAGAAAATGAACTGTAGTGACTACAAGCAAACAACTAAACAAGACAATAAGGAAATAAATAAGCAAGCAACTAATGCTAGCCTATTACAGCTATTACACATATTACATCAACTAGGCATCAAAGTTCGCCACCAATGCAAATATAGGCAACAAAGCAGCATATTACATACACTGGTCGTCAAAATTGGCCACCGGTGCAAATAAATGCGGCAGCAAAACAAGCGCATAACTGAAACAACTTCAGAAGAGCTTAAGAAACGTTATCCTGGGTATCCACCATGTTGGCAATAAGTTTAGCAAGCTTATTAGCTTTGTCCTGTTTGGCTCTAAGATCCTCCAACGCTTGCTGTTGCACCAGAAAGTATGCATCTGAATGCTCCAGGGACTTCCGCGGTCCTTCCGCTTCTTGTCGCAGCACAGCTGATCGATTTCTTTCAGCTTGTAGTTGAGACTCAAGAAATCGAACTGATTCAGATAGTGAGTTTGAATAGCTTGTTCAAGCAGTAGTGGCCAGTAACTCGAACACTAAACCAAGAAAGGACTTTGGGGTTGTCTCACTGTCTTCAAGATAGTCTTCCTTAGCTGTTTTATCAGCTTTGTTGGAGACCAACAAGGATATCTCACTATCCTGAACCTTATCTGCATTACTTCCTTTACCATTTCTTAATAAGACACTCTTCCCCAATATTCTGTTAGCATTCTAAAAGAAGAAACAAGCAAACACATAACATGTTTAGCATGTACTAGTCTATGAAACTCATTTCGGTGAACCAGTTCATTAGTAAGGTGGACGGGATTAAACTACCAAGTCTTCTATTTCCAAGTACTAGTACATAATAAAAGCATCAAACAAACATATATCTATGTCCTATGGCCACTGCATTGTCTTGCCAAATCAAAATAGAGACACGGTTCAAATCATATCAGTTCAAGACAAAGCAGCAGTGAAAGAATATAAAGCGTGGGAAACTACACGACACAACAAGATTTCAGATGGGTACGACGGGTCTACATGTACAACAACACTATTGGCTCTGTTGTGATGCTAGTAATGTGCATGATATGAGAAGTCAACTGTATACACAATTGAAAGTGAAATCAACAGAGCTATTGATAAGAGCAAAGTTGTTAAAGAAACATGCGTGAACATACCTGCTGTGCCATTGGACTTTCGATTGGATCCTTCAATTTAAAAATAAGTTTGTATGAGGAAATACAGTGATACAAGAGCAAAGCAGTATGCACGATAGCAACGGAATCTTAAATTAGAATAGTTGTTCTTCAGGTTTAAGCACTTGTTCTACATGAACAGAGTATAGTAAGACACAAGAATACAGTACTTAAAATGAGCTCATAGACCTTACCACATTCTTGGTTCAGGTCCAGTACAGAACAAGGCGTTCCCAGTCATCGTCCAGTAAATGTGTCTCAGGAGAACATAAGGGAATTTGATGGGTTTCTTTGCTAGTGAAGTACGTTTTCTTGAGGTAATTCTGATACTACCACCAAGCATTCTTGAAGATAGCAGAGGTTACCTCATCTTGAGTTTCCAAATTGGTCCTTCTCTATAGAGAAAAATGGGAAAATTGGCTGTATTATAACCATCATGGAGGTAGAATGTATGGGACAAAGCAAAGTAGTTGCCATGAATAACATTACTTACACATAACTCCTGGAAAAACACCTGCAACTGGCATTTTCCTTCATCTTCAGTATAATATTTACAAGATGGGAAGATACGCACATAGGATTTAACAACATCAAATGCGATAGATGCTAAACTACGACTGGCTGGTTGTGCTTCCTCCACATGAATAGGCGTACTAACTGGTGGAGTTGGGGTTGGCCGTGTGATATGTCTCCAATGTATCTATAATTTTTGATTGTTCCATGCTATTATATTACCTGTTTTGGATGTTTAATGGGCTTTATTATGCACTTTTATATTATTTTTGGGACTAACCTATTAACCAAAGGCCGAGTGCAAATTGCTGTTTTTTGCCTATTTCAGTGTTTCACAGAAAAGGAATATCAAATGGAATCCAAACGGAATGAAACCTTCGTGAGGATATTTTTTGGAACAAACGCAATCCAGGAGACTTGGAGTGGAGGTTAAAGAAGCAGCGAGGCGGCCACGAGGTAGGGCGATGCGCCACCCCACCGCCGTGGGCCCCTCGCAGCTCCATCAACCTACTTCTTTCGCCTATATATACTCTTAAACCCTGAAAACATCCAGGGGAGCGACAGAACCACTTTTCCACCACCGCAACTTTCTATACCCGTGAGATCCCATCTGGGGACCTTTTCCGACGATCTGTCGGAGGGGGATTCTTTTTGCGGTATGTTTGCCGAGATCCAATGAATTGTTGGTTTATGATTAAGATTATCTATGAAAAATATTTGATTCTTCTCTGAATTTTTATATGCATGATTTTATATCTTTGCAAGTCTCTTCGAATTATCAGTTTGGTTTGGCCAACTAGATTGATCTTTGTAGCAATGGGAGAAGTGCTTAGCTTTGGGTTCAATATTGCGGGGTCCTTTCCCAGTGACAGCAGTGGCAGCAAGGCACATATTGTATTGTTGCCATCGAGGATAAAAAGATGGGGTTTATATCATATTGCTTGAGTTTATCCCTCTACATCATGTCATCTTGCCTAATGCGTTACCCTATTCTTATGAGCTTAATACTCTAGATGCATGTTGGATAGCGGTCGATGTGTGGAGTAATAGTAGTAGATGAAGAATCGTTTCGGTCTACTTGACACAGACGTGATGCCTATGTTCATGATCATGCCTAGATGTCATCATAACTATGCGCTTTTCTATCAATTGCTCGGCAGTAATTTGTTCAGCCATCGTAATATATGCTAGCTTGAGAGAAGCCACTAGTGAAACCTATGGCCCCGGGTCTACTTTACATCATATTATTTTTCCGTCAATTAGCTATTTCTATCGTCGTTTATTTTGCAATCTTTTCTTTTCAATCTATACACCAAAAATATCAAAAATCTTTATCTTATTATCTCTATCAGATCTCACTTTCGTAAGTGACCATGAAGGGATTGACAACCCCTTTATCACGTTGGTTGCGAGGTTCTTGTTTGTTTGTGCAGGTACTAGGCGACTTGCATGTAGTATCCTACTCGATTGATACCTTGGTTCTCAAAAACTGAGGGAAATACTTACGCTACTTTGCTGCATCACCCTTTCATCTTTGAGGGAAAACCAACGCATGCTCAAGAGGTAGCACCATGGTAGTACTGGCCTTTTGGGCACTGGAGCTGCCTTACTAACTACTCTTATTTGGGAGCTCTGTGGTGGAGATGGTGTTGTGTCAACAGGAACTGGGTTACTATCTGCTGGGGTTGGGGTTAGATTGGGTGAAGCTGGTTCTCTGACCATCGCAGTAGGGGTACAATCAGCGAGAGTCTGGGTTATGTGTGGTAGGGCTAGTTCTCGTGCATGTACAACTGGGGTGCTATCTCCCCAAAGAGGTAGCACTGTTTTATTTGAAGACCGTGTTTTTACTCCGCTAGATACTGGCATCACCCGCTCCAATTCAAATGGCTGTTAAACAGGAAACATAATTGAATGTACAGACATTGTATGAGAGACAGATGCAATAGATAGTGTGGAAAAAAAGAGGGCATGAAATAGTTTACATGTATATTGTTTAACTAAAACGGATAGCATGACATAATTTCACATATATGATGTCTATCTAAATTGGATAGCATAGGATAACATAATTCAAAGATATGATGAATAACTAAACAGGATGGCATGACATAATTCACATACATGTTATCTAAGTAATCCGTATCGCATGATTTAATTCACATATGTGATTTATATGCTAAACAGAGGGCATTCGATATGATGTCTGAACTAAGAACATGGTGTTCAATATTATGTATATGACGTCTAAACTATTCAATGCAAGACACCATATGCATGATATGAGAAGTATAACCGTGCCAAGTTAGAGCATACACCTTAGTGGGGGAATAGGACTGGTCATCTATCTCCAAATCCATCTCTGAGGAGCTATCGGGACCCAACAAGAGATCTGCTTCGACAGGTAGCACTGTCTGCTCTGAAGGCCTTGCTTTCACTCCAGATTTTTCCATCTCCCACCCAAATGGCTAGTTCATGGGAATAGTAGTTTAATGTACAAATATTGTCGACAAATGGAAATGTAATGAAGAAAAGGATGGGCAAGATATCATTCAAATATATGATGCCTGGTTAAATAGGATGGCATTGCACATTTCACATATATTATGGCTGGTTAAAAGACATGAGACTGCATAATTCCCATATATGATATAGAAACTAAACAGGTGGCATTACATAACATGTCTAAACTAAGCAGATGACATATATGATGTCAAAAGTAGGCACTGCAAGGCAACATATGCATGATATGACTAACATCATCATGCCAAGGTAGAGCAAACACCTTGGGGGGTAAATAGGAGTGGTCAGCTGCGATTGAATCCACCTCAGAACAGATATCTTCCTCTGGATTACAATCTGGAGAGTGGGGGAGGTTTTGCCATTGAACCCACCATGGAGCAATGTCTTCATGACATTGTATTGCCGCGCAAAACTCTTATCTTTTTCTCTACATGTTCAGCATGACTGTGTACAATATCTGACATGCATACGGAAAAATATGGTGAGATTATGTAAGGAGAGCATGTAGAAATCTATAGTGATGGTAACAACCAGTGGATGGATCCAAAAATAATGATAGCAGGCTGATGATTGCTTTAATTTAATAAAAAGACAGATGATGATTGCTTTACTATTTGTTTCCCACCCAAGATGAACAACATAGGCATACCCTAGGTGAACCAGATAATAGACAGAGATACTATTCATAGCTACCTCGATATGTGCCCCACAACTAATTTAGAAATCAGGTTTGAACATTAATTTGGACCTGACTTGGGAGTCTAAGAGGTGAACATGACGATAAAGTAGCAGGTAATTTTAAGCAATGCATAACATAGGCATAAACAAAAGAGTGTGACCTCTCTTGTGGACCCGTATACTCATCAGGTTCATTTGCTGAGTCGATGATGGTGATGCCGTTGCGGTGGGTGCCGGCGGCAGAGAAGGAGATCTGAGGCGGCGAAAGACGGTCAGGAGTCGTGATGTTTGGTTTGGTGGATGCTTCTATCGATGGAGCGGCTCAGGTGAGGTGGACGACGTCGCGGCAGGAGCAGGTTAAACCACACAAAGTTTCCTTCAACACCTACCTGTAACTGAAGTAATTCTGTAAGGGCTCATTTGGCTTGCATGATTCTAAAAACACAGGGATAGGAAAAACACCGGAATAGGATAGGAATGCACATGGTAAACACTGCATTTGTAAACACAGGATTTCTATCAACTTGGGTGTTTGGTTCACAGGAATTGGAAGAGCAGAGGAATGGAAAGAAACATGGCCAAAATAAAGTGGAACCATATGAAAGCGTGTACAATTAGAATGTTATTCTGCCACTAATGCACTTGGTCTTGGTTTCATGCATAGGATTTTGAAAAGTAGGTATAGGTGGATGTTTTGCTCCATTCCTTTCAACAAAATGCATGAATAATTGAATACTAGAGTGCCATAGGAAAATTTCCTATTGCTATGTTTTTCCGTTGAACCAAAATAGCCCTAATGGTTCGACATGAATGTAGAGTAATAAGTGATGCAACAAGTGTGCAACCTCTTTGCTGTAGCCGTGTCGACCTCAACATCATTGGGTTGGTCGCTGAAGAAGTTGACATAGAGGTGGTTGTCGGAGGTGTGGAGGAAGATCTGAGGAATCTATAGACGGCGTCCAGGGCACTGCTCTATTTTGATGGATCGTTATGTTGTTGGAGCAGCTCCGATGAGCCGTAAACTTTAAGGCTGAAGCAGAACAAGACAGACATCATTAATCTCAAGTGGGATTCTAATAGCATCGCAAATAGATGATGTAAAATAGATGTAAAATTTACATCACCAAATACCACCTGACTACAATAGATGAGGTAAAAACGGTTGACTCTGAACTTAACTGTCGAAACTAAAATTTACTATGGAATCTGAATGTTACTGTCGAAACTGAATGCAATGGTAGCACAGAGGCACTTAACATGTAGTTTAGGGAGGTCCTGCAGTTCATCTTCAACCTACACCCCTGAGCCGCCAGCCACCACCGGCCTCGCCGCCGCCCCCTGCGCTGCCTCGCCGCCCCGAAACAACTCCCCACCGCCAGTCCGCCGCCGCCTCGAAACAACTCCCCACCACCGGTATGCCGCCGCCCCAGCCAGCCCTCTATCCCCCCCACACCAAGCTTTTTCTCCGGAAATCCCCACGCCATCGCCCCACCACCGCCCCCCATCACCGGCGACCACCGCCCCCACCCTGAACCCTAAGATAGATAGTGGGGTACCTCTCCGGCGAGCCCCCTCCCCACTGCGGGTGGTTCTTCCTTAACTCCTGCGAGCTCCCCACCCCCTGAAAATTGACAGACCCAAAAGTTGATTCAGTCGACTGAAGTGTAGCTAAATCGGAGCAGAGCAGCAGCACAAGCGAGGGGGAGAGCAGCAGCAGCGCGAGTGAGTGAGAGCCGAAGTAGCAGCAGCAGATCCGGCTGGTATGGATGCTGCCGCCGAAGGGGCCTCACACTGGGGGAGAGCAGCCGTGGAGATGTCGCCCACGGCGCCGGCTTTGAGGTAGCCTCTCCATGGGGGTGCAGGATGGAGCACCATCGGTGCCGGTAGGTCGACTTAAGGAGAAGGTCCGATGCGATGAGTGTACAACCTCTTTGGTGGCGCTGAGTAGGCCTCGGCTTCGTCCGAGGATTCAGTGAGGATGTTGTGGTTCTAGTGGAGCGGGTTAAGGCGGCGCTGTGGGGATGGAGCAGCCGTGATAGACGAGGAGATCGTTGGAGCATCTCCTTAGAGGTGGAGGACGGGGCGGCTGAACCGGCGGGATGACGTGATGGACGACAGATCCTCATCCGGGGAGGTGGCTGAGGGAAGTCGAGCTGTTGCAGTGGACGACATCGTCGGGGAAGAGGCTCCGGCTGGGCAGCGGTGAGGTGGCGGACGGAGGAGGGTGGGGTTTCGCGGCTGGAGCGGAGAGGTTATGCCGGCCTGGGATTTCGAATGGCGAAAAGGAGGCGATGGGAGGGGGCCATGACTTAGGGACGCGCTTGTCCAAAATGTAGGGTGTGTTACAAAAGTAACCCCACCGATTTGAACTAGCGGCCCTTTCGGCTCAGGGTTAGAAGGGGGATTTCGCGTGTCGGTATTTGGCACCTGTAATTTCGGGATAGCCAGGCGCGGGTTGTGAAGGCGCCAGTTTTGGGCGCACGATATCTGAATTTTTGGGATATCACAAGGCGCGGGTTGAATTTTAGGGACAAGCCTAACGTGTAATATTGTACTTCGACGTACCAAATCAATTCGCACTTCTCTCAAAGAAAAAAATAAAACTATTCACACCACACAAAGAGAGAGTATTGTCCTGTTTTACTATATAAATGCTATTCAAAGCTACTCACACCAACATGTTATGTCCAATTAAATTTTTTCATTGGTTGTATAATGCATGTAACCTACTCATACCAACATTTTAGTTCATTCGAAATGTCTACACTACCGCTGCAATTCGAACTAAATTTGAATTAGTTTCTCTATTTCAATAAGAATCTACAATCATGATTGTTGCCAACTTCAACCATCATTCGTGTATTACCTTAACAACACACCACATGATTACTATCACTACAAAGAAAATACACTTCCATGACGATAAATCGCGCGTCACAGAAGTGCTTTCGTCAAGGGTGACCGACACGTGGCATCCACCATAACGGAACGCCGTTAACCTATCGGGTCGGGTTTTGGATCCGATAACCCGTTAACAGCCCCGACCAATGGGGATTTTCCACGTGTAAAATCATCATTGGCTGGAGGAAACACGTGTCAGCTCATCGTCGGGACAGATGTCATCCACTCATTGGATAGAAGGCGCCTATGATACGTTGACACATGGCACGACCCAACAGAGGCCCATTCCTGTGAAAAGGCCGGCCCGTTTAACTTGGTCAAAAGGTGGCGGGCCATCCCATGGAAAGCCTGTTAACGGCCTGTTCGCATATAGCCCATTTACAGCCTGCTAACCCAAGGCCCGTTACGCCCTATCCGAATTAGGCCCAGTAGCATCATCTGGGCCATCCAATATGATTCCAGCCCGTTTTCACTTTTGGCCCATGTATGGCCCATGACGTCTTTCGGCCCATATGATGCCCTATGTAACTCTTGTCCTATTAACGGCCCGTGGTGAAACTGGCCCGTAATGAACAGTGTTTCACTTTACACCCATTAACGACCCTTGGTGAAACTTGCCCATAATGAACAGTAGTGTATCACTTTATACCCATTAGCGGCCCGTTATTCCATTGGGCCGTCTCCAGCCCATGTTATCTTTCGGCCTTCTCAGAGCCCATTTATTCCTGGGCTCATTTCCAGCATTCGTTTACTTATGGCCCGTTACTGTCATTTTCTACTTGTGGGCCAAATTCAGCCCATGGTTACAGTCGGCCCGTTTGTGGTTTGTTAATATGTTGGGCCATTTTCATAGCGTCATCAAATACAGGCTATTAACGATGGCCCGTTATGGTCAGCCCATGAACGGATGATTCCAACTCTAGCCCGTTTACGGCTAGAATGCGGTCTGTTTGGCCCATGTTTGGCCAATCGATCATACGACCCGTATAAGGCCCATTGATGATACGGCCCATAGAAGGCCCATTGATGATACAGCCCGTAGAAGGCCCATTGTTTCTACGGCCCGTAGAAGGCCCACTGTTTCTACAGCCCGCAGAAGGCCCGCTGTTTATACGGCCCGTAGAAGGCCCACTGTTTCTACGGACCGTAGGAGGCCCAGTGTCACTATAGTAAATATTAGCCCATGGTTATTGTGGCCTAGTTTTAAAAAATAGGTTATTGCATCCACTAGCAAACCACAGAAAAAGAACTGCACTGACTACCAGCAAACAAATAAACAAGACAACAAGGAAATAAATAAGCAAGCAACTTACACTAGGCTATCACGGCTATTACACATATTACATCCACTGGGCATCAAAGTTCGCCACCAGTGCAAATATAGGGAACACAACAGCATATAAACGCCGCAGCAAAACAAGTCCAGAACTGAAACCACTTCAGAAGAGCTCAAGAAACAATATCATGGGTACCCATAATGCTGGAAAGATGCTTAGCAAGCTTATTAACTTTCTCTTGTTTGGCGCTTAAGTCCTCCAGCGCTTGCTGTTGCACCAGAAAGTATGCATCTGAATTCTGCAGGGACTTCCTCAGTCCTTCGGCTTCCTGTCGCATAACATCTGATCGATGTCTTTCAACTTGAAGTTGAGACTCAAGAAGCCGAACTGATTCAGGCAATGAGTTCGAAGAGCTGGTGCCAGCAGTGGTAGCCAGTAACTCGAACACTACATCAAGACAGGACTTTGGGGTTGTCTCAGTGTCTTCAATATAGTTTTTATCAGCTTTCTTGGAGACCAACAGGGATGTCTCACTATCTTGAACCTTATCTGCATTACTTCCTTTACCATTGCATAACAGGGTACTCTTCTCCAATATTTTATCCGCGTTCTAAAAGAGAAACAAACAAACACATCTCAGGTTTACAATGTAGTATATGAAACTCATTTTGGTAAACCAGTTCAGTAGTAAGGTGGACAGGATAACAGCATGAAACAAACATATATCTATGTAGTATGGTCACTGTATGGTCTATATCATTCTAGTTTATGTTGCCAAATCAAGATAGATACAGTTCGAATCATATCTATTTAAGACAAAGCAGCATAGACAGAATATAAGTGTGGGAAACTACACAGCAATAACAACACTTGTAATGTGCATGGCATGAGAACATAACTGTTTATTCAATTGAAACTGAAATCAACATAGAGCAAGTTACAACAGCAAACAGCCAAACACGTTGAAGAAACAGGTTTAAAACATACCTGTTGCGCCATTGGAGTTTCAATTGCATCCTTCAAATTTGAAATTAGTTGGTATCAGTAAATACAGTGATGCAAGAGCAAAGTAGTATGAACCATAGCTACGGAACCTGACCTGAGAACAATTCTTCTTCTGCTTTAAGCGTTGACTTCGGGTTCGGAGTGGTGGTCCTCGTGATTTGGGCACTGCAGTTGCCTTACTAACTGCTCGTGTTTGGGTGCTCTGTGGTGGAGACGGTGTTGTGTCAACGGGAACTGGGTGTCTATCTGCTGGGGTTGGGGTTAGAAGGGGTGTAGCTGGTTCTCTGTCCAACTGGGTAGGGGTACAATCTGCATGAGTGTGGGTTATGTGTGGTGGGGCTGGTTCTTGGGCAAGTACAACCGTGGTTCTATCTGCATCGACAGGTAGCACGATCTTTTCTGAAGACCGTGTTTTTACTCCCACAGATACTGCCATCACTCCCTCCAATTGAAATGGCTGATAAACAAGAAAAGTAATTGAATGTACAGACATTGTAAGATAGACAGGTGCAATGGATAGTAGGGAAGAAAACAGGGCATGAAATAATTCACATTTATGTTGTCTAAGCAAACAGAATAGCAGGACATAATTTCACATATATGATGGCTAATTAAACAGGATAGCATGACACAATTTCACATGTATGATGGCTAACTAAACAGGATAGAATGACATACTTCAAAATATGATGACTATGTAAACAGGATGACATGATATAACTATACGATGTGTCTATTAAAGTGGTTGGCATGCCATAAATCACAAACATGCCGTCGATGGAAACATGATGGCATGATATAATTCACGGATAGAATGACATAATTTAAATATGATGACTATGTAAACAGGATGAGATGATATAACTATATTATGTCTTTAGAAAATGGGTTGGCATGCCATAATTCAGATACATGCTGTCTATGTAAACATCATGGCATGACATAATTCAAATATATGATTTATATACTAAGGAAGTGAGCAGAGGGCAATCGCATATATGATGTGTCAACTAAGGAGATGGCATTCAATATTGTGTATATGATGTAAAAACTAAGCATTGCAATACAACATATGCATTATATGAGTAATATAACCCTGCCAAGTTTGAGCATACACCTCAGGGGGATAATAGGACTGGTCATCTGCCTCTGAATCCTCCTCTGAAGAGCTATCTGTAACCAGCAAGATATCTGCTTCAGCAGGTAGCATTGTCTGCTCTGAAGACCTTGTTTTCACTCCAGATTTCTCCATCACCAATTCAAATGGCTGATGCACAGGAAGAGCAGTTGAATATACAAACATTGTCGACAAAAGCAATGAGAAATACAAAAAAAGGACGGCATGATATAATTCACATATATGACGCTTGCCTAAACAGCATGGCATTGCATAATTCACATACATAATGCCTTGCAACAAGATAACATTGCATAATTCACATATATAATGTCTTGCAACAAGATGGCATTGCATAATTCACATATATGGTAATTAGACACTAAACAGGTGGCATTCACACAAAGCATGTCTAAACTAAGCAAATGACATAGCAATGCAAGATACCATACGCACGATATGAGCAACATAACCCTGCCAAGTTAGGGCATGCACCTCGGGGGGGGGGATATGACTGGTCATCTGTCTCTGAATCCTCCTCTGAGGAGCTATCGGTAACCAGCAAGACATGCGCTTCGTCAGATAGCATTGTCTGCTCTGAAGACCTTGTTTCCACTCCAGATTTTTCCATGACCGTGCCAAATGGCTGATGCACAGGAAGAGTAATTGAATGTACTAAAATTGTTGACAAATTTAACACGTAATAAAAAAATGATGGCATGATATAATTCACATATAAGATGACTGGCTAACCAGGGTGGCATTGCAAAATTCACATATATGATGCCTGGCTAGACAAGATGGCATTGCATGATTCACATATACGATAAAGAAACTAAACAGATGGCATTGACACAAAGCATGTCTAAACTAAGCAGATGACATCTTTAATGTATACAGTAAGCAATGCAAGGCACCATATGCATGATATTACCAACATCAGCATGCCAAGTTAGAGCGAAGACCTCATGGGGTAAATAGGAGTGGTCTTCTCCTTCTGAATCCCCCTCATAACAGTTATCTTCCTCTTGATTACGATCCGAAATGGGTGGAGGGGGGCTGCCTTTGCGCCCACCATGGAACGACGTCTGCATGAAATTTTATTGCCACGCAAGGCTCGTCTCTTTTGCTCTACATGATCAGTTCCATTGTGTACAATAACTGGCATGCATAGGAATAAAACATAGTGAGATTATGTAAGGAGTGCATGCACAAATCCAGAGTGATGGTAGCAAACTGTGGATAGACCCAAAACCAATGATAGCAGGCAGATAATAGCTTTAGTTAAAAAATACAGATAATGGCTCCTTTAATGTTTGTTTGCACCCAACATGAAACTCATAGTAGACACCGGAGATTAACCAGATAGTAGACAGATAGTACTGATTGCTGCCCCAATATGTACCCCACAACCATTTAAAAACTCAAGTTTCAGCATTAGTTTGGACCTGACTCGGAGTCTAATAGGTGAACACGACGATAATGTAGCATGTCATCATATTAAGCGACGCATAACGTAAGCAGACACGGAAGAGTGCGACCTCTCTTGCGGACCCGTGTAGTCCTCAAGGTCATCTGCTCAGTTGATGATGGTAATGCAGTTGCCGTGGCTGCCGGCGGCGGGGAAGAAGATCTGAGGCGGCGAAAGACAGTCTGGAGAGCGGATCCCTGCTGTGGTGAACCCTTCCGTCGTTGGAGCAGCTGAGCTGGGGTGGAACACAGCGCCGCAGGAGCAGGACAAACCACACAAGGTTTTCTTTGACACATATCTGTAACAGAAGTAATTGAGTAAGGGCTTGTTTGAATTTGAGGATTCTAACAATGCAGGGATAGGAAATAGACAGGAATAGGATAGGAATGCACGTGCAAAACAGAGAATTTAAAAACACAGGATTTCTGCCAATCTGGGTGTTTGATTCACAACAATTGGAAGATCACAGGATGCAAAAAAGCATGGTGAGATTAAGTCAAACCACAAGAAAATGTACGGTTATAATGCTATTATGCTACTATCTCTTAGTCTTGTGCTTGATGAATAGGAATATGAAAAGGAGGAGAAGTGGAAATTAGAATTCCTACGGTTTTTCTTTCAAGGAGACACTAAAGGAACAAATCCTACAGTTTTCCTTTGCTCCATTCCTTTGCACCAAATTCATGAAAAGTAGTACCATAGGAAACTTTCCAATTCCGATGTTTTTCATTCACTTTTCCTTTCAAGCACTGGCGATTCTAGTAGGCAGGCTTGAGCAAGGAAAATCCTACACTAAAAAATGTTTTTGTGCTACTTCTATTACTTTGGACCCAGGCCACTGCCATACTAGCTCAACTCCCAGGCCCATCGACAAATGCACAGCTCAAACGCGCAGAGATAAATAATGATGGCGTTCAAGAGAGTCCATCACGGATAGCTAAGTTGCCTGGTACCTCACTGCTTGTCATATAGTAGGATAAAATAATCGTATTTCCCGTTACTACGAGTGCTCAGTGGACAATATATATAACATGTAGAGTAAAAAAGAGATGCAACAAGTGTACAACCTCTTTGGCGAAGCCATGTCGATCTCAGCGTGATTGGGTTGGCCGGTGAGGATGCTCCGGCTGACTTGGCTGTCGGAGGAGGGGAAGAAGATCTTAGGCGTCTAGATATGGAGCCCGAGGTACTGCTCCGTTGTGATGGAGGGTTTCGTCGTTGGAGTAGCTACGATGAGTTGTACGATGCCGAGGCTGAAGCAGGACAAGAGAGACAACGAACAACGTTAACCTGAGTGGAATTCTAATAGCATCTCCAATACATGACGTAAAATACATAACCACAAAGTGCTAGATGTAAAATACATCAGCCGCTCATCTCTGAAGTTAACTCTCGAAACTGACTTTAACTAACAAAACTGAACTTAACTGTCGAAACTGAACTTAACTGTCGAAACTGAATTTTGCTGTCGAGACTGCATTTTGCTGTCGAAACTGAACGCAGTAGCAAGGTGAAGCTACACGTCGGTCGACTGACTTTTTCATCTCTGGTCAGTCGATTTTGCAGCCGTTGGATACAAAATCAAGGGCCTGCGGTTCATCTTCAACCTCCACCCCTGAGCCGGCCAAACAGCAGCCCCCCGCCGCCCGCGGCCGGCGGTGCGCTGCCCTGCCTGCCCCGAAAACACTCCCCACCGCCGGTCCGCCGCCGCCCCAACCATCCCTCTAGGCCCCCCGTGCGGACCTTTTTCTCTGGCGATCCCCACGCCACCGCCGGCGACCACGACCCCCATCCTGAACCCTAAGATAGATAGTAGGGTACCTCTCCGGCGAGCCCCCCTCCCCGCTGCGGCTGGTTCTTCCTTCACCCCAGCGGCATCGGAGTGAAGTGTAGCTAAATCGGAGCAGCATCGCAAGCAAGAGCAAGAGCGAGAGCAGCAGCGCGAGCAAGAGCAATAGCAAGAGCAGACCAGGCAGGGGACCGAGAGCAAGAGCAGAGCAGCAGCGCGAGCGAGAGCTAAAGCAGCAGCAGGTCCTACTGATGTGGATGTCGCCGCCGAGGGAGCGACGCCGTGGAGGAAGTGGCCGGCGACGCCGTCGTGGATGGACCTGCGCCGTGTCGGCTCGGGACCGAGCGCCGGCAGCACCGTGAGATCGAATCAAGAAGAAAATGTGGCGATTAGTGTACAACCTCTTTGGTGGCGCCGATTAGGCCGCAGCTTCATCCGAGGAAACGGTGATGATGATGCTCTTCCGGTGGTGCAGGTGAAGACGGCGGTGTGGGAATGGAGGTGGCGCGAAAGACGAGGGGAACGTCGGGGCAGCTCCTTGGAGGTGGAGGACAGGGTGGCTGAACCGGCGGGACGATGAGATCGACGACGGATCCTCATCCGGTACGGTGGATGAGGGACGTCGAGGTGTTGCTGTGGACGACGTCGTCGGGAAGAGGCTCCGGCTGGGTGGCGGACGGAGCAGGGTGTGGGGTTTCGTCGCGGGTTTTCGCGGCCTCGGTGTACGAATGGGTGGGCGGATGGGATGGCAGTGGGGAACCATGGCTTAGAGACGCGCTTGTCCGAAATGTGGGGTAAGTTACGAAAGTACCCCCACCGATTTGAGGCGGTTCTTTCGGTTCAGGGGTACCACGGGCATTTCGCGTGTCGGGATTTCACAGGAGGTGGGAGTTTTCGCGCGCGTTGTAATTTCGGAATAGCAAGGCGCGGGTTGAGATGGAGGGAGTTGTCGGAGCACAACGAGACAAAGATATATCTTAAATATTTCGGGCTAACAAGGCGCGGGTTGAAGAGGCGGGAGTTTCGCAGCACGATAGACAGAGACGCTAGCTTGAATTTTCGGCATAACAAGGCGCGGCTTGAAATTTCGGAAGAACAAGCTTAACGTGTACCCAAAAAAGACAATTTGCACCTCAACACGCACAACACACACACAAACACCATTTAGACTAGAGTAAGGTACACGTGCATTGCACGCATGAGATTTGGCAACCAAATTATGAATAAATACCACATTATAGCATGCAAGCTTTGAGTCATATATGCATGATGTAGATGTTCGTTTAATTCTTATAGTTCATTTCATTCAAAATCATCTAGTTTTTATAAGAAAGCTAATCTATTTTAAGATTCATGGAATTGTGCGTCGTAAGACATAAAGTAAAAACAAATAATGGCAAATCATGTAGAAAAACATTTGGGCAATTCTGATACGGAAGATTCTAGAACAAATAAGAAGTGCTTGTGTTTTGATGTTTGTGCATTATGCTTAAGTTCAACCATGGAGTCTTCTAGATTATACATGTGGCGAAATCTGGTGGAATCTAGATGATATCCAACGGCCAGTAGTGCTCAAATTTGCCATCTTTGGACCATCGGATTCGCCTCATCCAACGACCATCTTTCAAAGTTAAAGTTACCCGCACACAATATAAAAAAATATAAAATATAATATATATAGGGGTATAGATATAGATATGTGATGCAAAAGCCGCCCATCATCTCCAATTAGAATAGTGTGTCCATGCACGGATGCGACGTGGCCAAATGATGTCTGCCATCGGTATCTCAAATTCAAATCAGTCTGACCTTGTTCAATGTGTATACATTACAACATGCTCGTTTCCAAACCACACCGCGCAGATCTCCGTTATATTCATGCATGCATGGGTTTCAAACATCAGGATCTCTTATTCAAATATTTGAATTCAACTTTACATTGATTGTGACCTCACCTATTCAGCTATTCTTTTACACCCACACAGTAGTCTTCTCTTTATAATTGTACCACTAACTTTCTCTCGTGCATGCATGCACACACACTACCAGTCGGCATTATCCATCGCACGCATGCAATCTTTTTCTTCAGGTCGGTCTCCCATGAAGGCACACACCAACACACATCCCCCTCTCCATCATATCGGGCATTCTTTATCTCTCACGCGTGCATGCGCAACGATCGATGTTCCTCTATGTATGTGTGTATATAGCTAGGTCTTTCATAGTTTTCCACACAAACCGATCAATCGATATATCCAGTGAGGTCTCACCCTCTTTCCCACGTCCACATCGATCAATCTATACCTCTCTATATAGGATTAACATATATAGCTAATACACCCACATTAATTATGTATCCAACGTCCCCCTCTCATCATCCATGCCTTCCGCTTCATCTCTCAGACGCGTGCACAATGGCGAAGACAGGGGCAGTAAGGGCCCTGCCCCCTCCCCCCTAACATCACTATATATCAAGGCTAATATGAATGTGATCATTAGACAATTGCTGCTAAAAATGGTTTAAGTTCATGAATTGACCCTCCTCGTAAAGGATTAGCAATGCTTGGCCCCCTAGCTCATTTATTTTTCATGGCTCCGCCACTGCGCGCATCAGCGCACGTGTTCGCCCCCTCTCTCTAAATATCGATCTCGCACTTGTGCATTCCTTCATAGTCTCCCTCCACTCGGCCCCTCGCACCATCTTCTAGCCCCCCACCGGATTTTGCCACATGTACAATCTAGCAGACTCCATGGTTGAACTTAAGCATAATGCACAAACCTCAAAACAACAGTGGTTCTCTTTTGTTCTAGAATCTTCCGTATCATAACTGCCCAAACTTTTTTCTAGTTGAATTGCCATTATTTGTTTTTACTTTATGCTTTACAACGCACAATTCCATGAATCATAAAATAGATTAAGGGCTTCTTTGATTCAAAGGATTCTCAAAGGAATTTTGGAGGATTCTAATCATTAGGAATTTTTCCTATCTTGGTTGTTTGATTCGTAGGATTGTAAACCATAGGAATTTTTCCATATGATTCATTTGCACTAGATTTCATAGGAAACATCCCATCCACTCAAACCTCTTTGAAAGAATTCTGCGTTTTTTCTATGCACAATCAAACACTCGTACAATCCTGTAGGATTCAAGACGACATTCCACTATAATCCCATGTTTTTCCTATTCCCGCGTTCTTAGCTTTTTTATAAAAACTAATTGATTTTGAATGAGATGAACTATAAGAATTAAACGAAGGGCTACATCAGGCATATATGACTCAGAGCTTACATGCTATAGTGTGGTATTTATTCATAATTTGGTTGCAAAATCTGATGCGTGCAATGCACGTGTACCTTACTAGTACTTCGAGTATGTGCAAAACACGTAAATTAGAATACCAATGGCACGCTACACAGTGTCTCTCTTACAGTTCATGAAGCCACGTGGCACATGTGTAGGCGTTGTCGCGACCTCCTTGCGTGGATTGATCACAGTGACGTGCTGCTGGTTCCAGAAGAATGTACTCGTCCTCCCTGAGCCATACTGGCGGTACATGCACGAAGCGAAGATGTGCACGCACGCCATGCACGCACTCATTCCTCGCACGCACACGCGGGTACACGGGCGGACGCAATTTTGTACCAAGATCCACCCCATGTGATAATTTGACGCGTGTAAAGTCGTTCACTTCATTGATGGTCAATTAATACAGCGCATGCAAATTGAGTGGACGTGAGGGCGGAAGAAAGACATTATTACTCCACTGCGCGCATGCGAGTAGTTAAATCGTGGGTTGCTAGTAGTACTTCCATTGGTCTCCTTCGTATTTTGTGCCAATTTTTGACAGTAACATAATATTTACGCATTTGAGCAGTGTAGTACTTGAAATTTATGTTCCGCTAAACTCATCGGGAGCCGTTTCGGGCCTCGAAACCAAAACCATCAATTAATCTTTACCTTGTTCCCATCACATTCGAAAGCCTGCTCACACCTACTAGTAGTACGTACCAAACCTGAACGTGTTCCCACTATGCAGGTATTAGTACTAGTGCTAGTACTTAGGTTATAAAAAGGGGAACTACCTAACCGAAAATCACTCTACCTTTCCTCCTCATAAGTGCTTCTTCTTCGTCCGTCGTTGCCATGGCCGGTGAGCAGAGCTCTAGGTCGAGAACTACTCGTAACAAGGGAGCGGCAACCAAGGCTGCGGAAAAAAAGAGAGGGCTCGCCGCCACGCAGTGACCTCGAAAGATCTCTCACGGGCAGGCGATGGCTCCCAGGAGCGCCCTAGCCGCGGGGGCGAACATGCCGAGCCGGCGGAGCTGGAGTCGTTATCCCTCGACGGCATGCCCGATCAGCTCAATAAGCAGAAGGAGTTCATCCAAGGCTTGATGGAGTTGCTGAAGGAGAGCCTCGACGACATGCCCGCTGAGCTCAATCAGCAGGGGGAGTTGACCGCCGGCTTGGTGATGCTGCTGAAGAAGAGCATTGCCTCGGAGAAGAAGGCGACCGGCGAAATCCTGCGACTTCGGGAGGACAATGCGAAGCTCTGCCACGAGATCGACCTGTTGAAGGAGAAGAACGCCGGCTGGAAGAAGCTGCATGAGAATAGTAGTTCCTCGATGAAGATGTTGCAGGCCCTCGCCATGGAACAGAAGGAAGAGTTGGCGAAGCTCCGCATCGAGCACCCGGCTGCTGTCAAGGTACGTAATATGGCCGTGGAACAGATGATGAAGGCTCGCGTCGAGAAATGCCGCGTCATGGACACAATGATGAAGATGGCGGAGGAGACGCGCAAGGAGATGGAGGTCGTGGAGGCGATGAAGAAGCAGTTACGACTCCGCGGCGAATTAGATCATTTGGGGTGATAATCTTCCTTCTTCTTTTGCTCCTGTGTTTCATCTTTTGCTTCGGGTGTTTCGCCGCACGTGTCACGTTCTCTGCGAGGCATGAATAGAACAATGTTTTTTGAGGGAATGAATAGAACAATGCTAACAATGAGATGACTAGCAAATTAGATCATTTTTATCGCCATATGGCACTGGGCTGCCGTGTTTCGTGCTCCTCCGTCGCAGTACTACTCCAGTGGAAAACTTGAGTATACCGCACGGTTCTTTGCTCCTCCTCGATCAGGTCGTCGGCGCATTTATACGAGCAGTCAAATCACAAGGCCCCGCCTTCCAGCAGTAATGAGCCGTCAAATCACAAAGGCCCTCGCCTCTCGTGAAACCGACCAAGCTAGACTGCCCCGCCCTCTAGCCTTTTAAAAATGTATACTTTTGTACAGCAGTAGTATCGATGGATTGCGCCATGGAGCAAAACTTGAAATTAAAAAAAAGTGGTACATATAGAGAGCGCTCGTCGCCAAATTATGCATATAGTACTATTAAAAAGGCTAGTCACAATAATGGTGTCCAGCACAACCCACCCCTCAAATAAAACTAAGAGGGTGCTTGGATACGTTTTAGTCCCATGACTAAAAGTAGTGGGACTAAAACATGCTAGCCTCACCCATGCTTGGATCCAAATACTAAAAAGGCTAAAATCAAGTTAATGAGCATTTATTATCCTCCAAACCCTCCAATCCAGAACTCGCCTGTGTTAAAGGAGAGGAGTTAAATGAGTAGAGAGAGGACTAATCCACATTTTAGTAGGGGTACCCCTGACTAAAAATTTTAGTCTCAAGACTAGTTTTAGCCCCTCTTTAGTCAGGGGTGCTTGGAACTTTAGCCTCTTAAAGAGACTATTTTTAGTCAGACTAAAATAAGTCCCTTGGATCCAAGCACCCTCTAAGCATCCTGGAATTCTTTGACAAAACTAAGCACCCTGAAATTCTTTGACAACTAAACTGCTGGCTATATGATGTTGGCCATATATATTGTACGTATATAATGTGAAGAAACGAGTGGTAGTACTATACCAACTAAAAGATGAAATGTAAGAAATACTAGTATGTACGTACTGAAGAGTTAAAGTAACGAGAAGAAACATAACATAGTTCTGCTGGGGGCTCAGCACAACACACCCCTCAAATTAAATTAAGCACACCTGAAATTAAACTTTGCAACTATTCGGACACTGCATTAGAACCACCATGAGCAACGACACTGCCACCTTACTCGGAGTCCTCGTCCACGTCCTCGACTTCGTCCTTGTCCCTCTTCCTCTTGGCCGATACTTCTTTGCTTGAACCGCACACTTGGCTGTTGCTCTTCATCCAACCCTTGTAGATATTGAAGCAAAGGTAGCCATCCATTGCAGCGTAGTGGATGTGGTCTATATCTAGTACATTCCGCTGCCATGCATGACGATGAAACGTGTAATGAGGTTTCTCCAGTTTACCATACGAAGGATGAACCATGGCTCCTGCCAGGGTCAGCATTGAAGGCTGACGAGAGGACACCAGCCGATTCTTCTGGAGGTCGAAGGTGTTGCCTACAACGAGGCCTATCCGACGCAGGACTTCTTTGTCGTTACCAAAGTCTACAATAACGAATTTGACTAGGTTGCTCTCGAGGAAGTTCTTAAAATACTGGCACTCAACATCGGCATGGCATATGTGGTAGACCAAGCAAACGTTATGTACCCAAACCTGGATCACGGCGGGCTTCTTCCTCTCTTCGTCCTTTAGATCCTTCTCTCGTCCCAGGAATGTGGTGTACTCAACATCTAGCCTAGCGACCCACTCATCATCTGAGTTTTCGAACATGCGTCTGAAGCGAGAAAGGCATCCTTTCACCGTCGCGGAAGAACAGGTGTAGATGACGTCGAACTCATCGTCGGTGATGGTTCTAACCTTGTACTCACCGCCAATCGTGGATATTTGGGAAGCCATGGATTTGGGAGGAGGGTTAGGATTAGTGGAACTGCCGTAATGTGAATGGACGGGATGACTAGGAGCGAACCGCCGTAGTATTGAAGGACGTGCGGGGACGAGTAGGAGCGAACTGCCAGCGTGCGAACGGCAGGGTAGTGGCTTTCCATTCTCCCATGATACGGGCTTCCGAGAGCCCTTGGATCCGAGATCGAACGGTTGCATGGTGTGATTCTAGACCTATGGGTGAATATCCTATCCTGGAGGGTTATTCTGCAAATTTTCAGCAACTTAGCATGCGACCGTTTGATCTCAGATCCAAGGGCTGCCAGCAGCCCGTATCATGGTCGCGCCTACCACGACCGTCGCGTCGCTCGCGCGGTCGCGCCCTTGGAGATTTAACACGGTGCGTTAGGCTATCTGATGTTGGCATGTCATACATAGTCATCACTTAGTCACTCATACTACAACAAGGTTGGCTATAAGTGTATTTTTTACTCCTCTCTATCTCTTTCTTCGTACTCAAGGAAGAAACGGTGCTAAGCGCGTGTATTTATTGCATTTGCCAAGGAGTGACCTCTTCCAATGAAATGGTGTTGCTAAGTTTGCTTCATTTAATTAGCTATAGACTCAAAATTGTCTTTTCACCTAGGTACACGCGCTTAGCACCGTTTCTTCCTTGGGTCACCAAACTAGTCTCTCTCTTCTTGATTAACTTGCCACATCAGACTTTATGCCTATGTGGCAAGCTTAAGCACCTGTAGGAGCAAGTAAAAGTAAGTACAATAGTGCGCTTTACATGGCATTTTTGCATATGTGGAGGAAAGAGAGGCAAGGAAAAAGTGGAGAAGTGGGCTCTCATGCAAGAGCCAGCCTCTACTACATGGTGGAGCATTGGGAGAGGCACCTGTATGGAGGTGGTCAGGAATCTGGGAGACTCACGCCGGTCGTAGCGCCGCAGTTAAAATGATAATGGCAAGTCAAATCACGGGGCCCCACCTGTCCAGCAGTAACTCGCTGTCAAATCACACAGCCCTACGTTTGCAGCAGCCTACTCCCTCGTCTTCTCGCGTCTCTGTCGAACCGACTAGGCGGAACTGCCCCGCCGCCTACCGCGCAGGAAAAGCCCCGCCCTCGACTTTTAAATAGTATACAGTATACTAATTTTGTATCCATGGATTGCGCCCGCGCCATGGAGCAAAGCGTCTAGAAAACGGAGGAGAGACGATGGTCTTGCAATAGAGAAGAGGGAGAGGCGAGACGGTGGTTTTGGAATGGAGATGATGGAGAGGAGAGGAGGTGGTTTTGCAATGGAGAAGAGGGAGAGGAGCGTGCGGCAGCGATTTAGGATTGGACGAGAGGGCCGTCGCGCTCTGACTGGATCAAAATCAAAATCAATTTACCCTTCAATTAAGAAAGCGACCCCACATTAACTAGTCTCCCTTTTATTCTGGGTCATAATTGACCATGATTTTCGCACATAAAATATATGTTATACGTTGTATACAAGGCCACTATCAAAATTACAATTTGCAACTATACAAGGCCACTAACATTAATCGAGGCAAAATTGATGGCGTTTGCCTCGTACTAGCACCCGAGGACATTAATATCCCTTGTGTGCATGCGGGAGTGAGAAGGTTAGCTTGCATTCCCAACATTAATCAACCAATGAGGAGTAAGAGGGTTGGCTTGTTGTGCTTGGGAGAGAAAAACCACATTAATTAACACGACAATCAAGGTGACAAGCTAGCTTGCAACATTGACTTAAACATAGCATTGATTTTTACCTTGGTACCTGTAATATGAGTTTGTGGCCTTGTATACAAAAATGGAGGGAGTATAATTTGAAAGTACATTCAGATACGAACCAAACGATACAATTTTTGGTGACATGCATTCACATTTTGCTTGTCAAATACAGTACGTGGTCAAACTTTGACCCAAAATACGCGAAACAACAAAAAATACTTCCAAGACCAGCGCCGCTCTTCCGCTCTTCTCCTCTTAAACCACCGCCGCTCCTCTCCTGTTCCAATCTAAATGCAGCGCCGCTCCTCTCCTCTTCCATTTCAAAACCACCGCCCCTCCTCTCCTGTTCCAGTCCAAAACCAGCATCGCTCCTCTCCCGTTCTAATCCAAAACCAGCGCTGCTCCTCTCCTCTTCCATTCAAAAACCACCGCCGGCGAGTGAAGGTGCTGTGGAGAAGTAGATCGATGGAGGAGTACAACCGATACGTGAGGATCGCAGACGGCGACCCTGTGAAGCTAGCTAGGATGTTGGAGATACAGTCTTGGTTTGACAACAAGGACCAACTAGCGGCGACGGCGACATCCATGGCCAAATATCTGCAACAGAGCGAAAAGGCGGTGATACTCCCGAGGGAGTCGCGCCGGAGTACATAGAGCTGCTCCTCTGGGCCATGGAGCAAAACAGATTCACCGAATCCGATCGTGAGGGAGCGGTGGTGGGAGTATCGATCCCAGATGGAGCATCCATTAGAGATTGAAGGATCGAGCATCTATAGGGTGCCGTTTGTGAGGGTGTCCTGCCAGAGCGAGCCGGTGGAGTCTTCGTCGACCGAACCCAACTGCAAGAGGAGAAAAGCAGTTGGCCCGATGACGCTTCCCCGCCATCGTCTCCCTCGTCCTTCACATCGTCTCATGGGGCGGCTGTCTGCCGCCGAGGAATAGGAGGGGGCTGCCCCCCATCCCAATAGTCGGGCAGGTTGTGAATTTCAGGAGGAGCTTAGGGTTGTCAGTATTTGCAGGTTGTGAATTGTGTTTTGTGTTGTGTATTTTGAGAGTACTTTCAGATATGAATGTCTTTTGAATTTCAGATTTGCAGTATTGAGCATATGAAATATTTTATGAATTCTAGAGATCTATTTTTAGCACTTAAAAATGTAGTTTCATAGGAGTATAAAAGTGCAGACAATGTGATTCTCAAAGAAGAAACTGCAAGTTTCAATTTCAGATAAGAAACTGCAAGTTTAGTTTCAGATAAGAAACTGCAACTTTCAGAGGTAGAGCATTTATATTAACACGGCCTTTTCAAACAGGGTTAACATCATGTTGGAAGTTTTATTCATGGTCGAAAATGGAACTACCAGCTAGTTAACATCTGTCAGCATTCTGGGAATGGGGGTCCCTAGACTTGCCTGCCTGCGGCCTGCGGCGTGGCTCAAGTGGGGGCCTAGTGCAGCCCAGCTTCATGAGCTCAAGCTCAAGACCCTCGCAAGGGGCCAAGCCTTGCGAGGCGGACGATAGGAGGCTTCCTCAGGCGCAGCCTCATTAGGCAGGCTCGCGAGGAGACGGAGAGATCAAGGCAGGCGTGCCTCGCGAGGAGCCCGTGACGCAAGGCATGACGATCGAGATTAGGCGGGCGCCAGGCGGGCGCCGGCCTACGCAGTGTCCTTGTTTCCCCTTCGGTGCAAAGGGAGCAAGCCCAGGCCAAGGCATCGGGCAAAGGTTACCATTCCGGTGCAACGAGACCAAGACCAGCAGAGCGGCAGGACGGAGGTCACCGTGGAGCCCAAGACGGCGTCATCACCAGTGCTTTTGGCAGCCGAAGACCACCTTTAGTCAGGATAACTTGTACTAGATGTTCCCCTTCAAAATGGCCAATTGTTGGCACCCTTCCCGCTCATTATTTGGGAAGAGGACCAGTGCCTCTATAAATAGGACTAGCCCCCGAAGAGAGATGGGAGGGAAAAAAGGAGGAAAAAAGAAGAGAGAAAGAAAGAGAAAGAAAGAGAGAAGAGAAAGAAAGAGAGAGAGATCCGGACCAAGTAGAACACACTGCACCAGCTCAAGAACACGTCTCGCGAGGCCGTTCTTCCCCCTGTATTGTTCATCATCAGCCCCTGAGGCAATCCACCACACCACACACTGGAGTAGGGTATTACACCACATCGGTGGCCCAAACCAGTATAAACCTCGTGTCCTTTGTGTGTTCTTCTTTCCAGCCTAGATTTCTTGCGAGCCATAGAAGCGCGAGTCGGTAGGGGAAAGATCTCCATGCGCACACCAGAGTTTGAACCTTAAGGGTCTGCCGGAACCCCAAATCCGACATTTGGCGTGCCAGGTAGGGATGCGCCGGAATCTTTCTTTCGTTGCTCGCGTGTGATCTTCCGTCGTGTCCATGGCTGACGCTCGTCGGGCTCGCGCCGAGCGCCGGGCTGCTCTCCCCATCCGCGTCGCCCAGACGGCGCCCGTCGGCGGACGCCCTCGTCGTTCCCCGTCGCCTGCCACCAACACCTCCACTAGCCCAGCGGGGAATGAGCAGCAGGCCTCGTCCCAGCATCCTTCGATGCGGTGGGAGGGCCGTACCGCAACCCCGTCAGTGACTCCAGCCGGTTCATCGTCCCATGCCCGTCGCGCCCCCACGGACACGCACACCGCGCTGCTCCTGGCAAGAGAGCTCCTGCACTACCGCCCCGTTGACGACCTCTACGAGGACTGGCTCGCCCGCATCACCGAGGTCGTCAGCGCCGCAGGGGGCTCTCCCTTGCTGTCCCTCTCGCTGCCTCGCCCTCCATTCTGCGTAGGGGGCGAGGATCAGGAGGCGCCTCCGCCACCTCCTCCCCAAGAAGGCACCCTGGCTCCAAGGCACGCAGCCCCAGGGCGAGACCCGCGCCTGCGCGGCAAGAAGGGAGCTGCCAAGAGATCCCTTGTCCCCAAGAAGGTGCTCGCGCGCTCCCAGCATCGGCGCGCCAAGATCGCGTCCCTGCGCCTCCATGCCGAGACCCCGTGCTGCTCCATGCGGCGGCGCGTGGTAATCACTAGGAGCAAGCCTAGCACCAGCAAAGGGCGCCGGTGGCCACAGCAGGCTGCCGTGCCTTCACCCCCGAGCTATGCGGCGTCACATGGCCAGGCAAGTCCAAGCCTGATCTTCCTCCTCGCTATGATGGCACGGCGTACCCCGCGGAATTCCTGCAGCTCTACGAGCTGAGCATCGAAGCCGCCAACGGAGACGAAAAGGTCATGGCGAACTGGTTTCCCATGGCGCTCAAGGACGGCGCCCGCACCTGGCTCCTGAACCTGGCTCCCAACACAATCTCCTCCTGGGACGAGATGCGCACTCGCTTCATCGCCAACTTCCAGGGCACTCGCGACCGGCCCCCGGCCATAAGCGACCTGCGCCGCATCAAGCAACAGCCATGGGAAACCCTGCAGAAATACATCCAACGCTTCAACAACGCTCGCCTCAAGATCCCCAGGGTGACTGAGGAAGCCATTATCTCAGCCTTCTCTGATGGTGTGCGCGACATCAAGATGAAGGAGGAGCTGGCAATCCGTGAAGACCTGTGCACATCCCTGGAGCTGTTCAACTTGGCGACCAAGTGCGCCAGGGCTCAGGAAGGGCGCCTCTCCTCTTCGAGCTCCCGGCTGCCGACCCAGAAGAGAAAAAGCCCAAGGCCAAGGACGTGAAGCGTAAGGGAGCTACCGTGCTCGCAGCAGAACCAGACACCAAGCGAGGCAGGGATCAGCATGAGTCATCCAAGGGCAGCCGATACTGCGTGTACCACGACCTCCACACCCACAACACCAACGAATGCCAAGAGCTCAGGGCCGTGCGAGATGGGCGTATCGGCCGACGCCCCGAGCGCAACGACAGGGGCTAAAGCCGAGGGGGAGGAAGAGGTGGAGGACAATGGGAAGACCGTGGCCCTCGCCAAGGGTGGCATGACCGACCTCGCGAGGATCGCTGGCAGGACCAGCCTCCCGAGGGAGGCTGGAGGGATCAGCCTCATGAGGATCACCCGCACGGCAACGCAGGCCTCCCTCCTCTACCGCCACCACCAAGAAGGAACGAAGACCAACATCAAGACGAGGGGGCTGGGGGCTTCCAGGAGCCGCGCGCATTCGCTTGCATCTTGGGTGGCGCCCAGGCCCCAGCATCGCAATGCATCTTCAAGCAGTTTGCTCGCGAGGTGAATGCAGTCCTCCCCAAGCTTGAGGCCACGCGCCCTCTCAGGTGGTCTGCATGCGCCATCACGTTCAGCTCAGCGGATCAGCTCAAGTGCGCGGCAATGGCCGGAGTTCTCCTGATGCTTTGCTCCCCAGTCATCGGCAATGTGCAGGTCACCAGGACCCTCGTTGATGGCGGAGCAGGACTCAACGTCCTATCTGTCGAGACATTCGACAATCTCCAAGTGTCGTATGATCAGCTCCAGTGGACCAAGCCTTTCTCAGGAGTCACTGATGGTTCCACCGTTCCGATAGGGCAAGTTCGCCTGCCAGTCACCTTCGGGCAACGCAAGAACTACCACACTGAGCTCATCGACTTTGACGTCGCCCACATTCGCCTGCCATACAATGCCATCCTCGCGTACCCAGCCCTAGCCAAGTTCATGGCAGTGAGTCACCATGGCTACAATGTCCTCAAGATGCCAGGAAGCGCTGGAGTCATCACTGTACCCCGTGAGGAAAGGGACACAGTGTGTTCACTTGAGTGTGTGTTCCAAGCCGCAGCAATCGAAGACCCAGATCACAGGAGCGGAAGACTTCCCGAGGCGACCCTTAAGAAGAAGAAGGCTTCGCCTGGCCCAAGCCATATGGAGGTAGGCGCCTCCGGAGGCGTTGCGTCAGGATTCGCGCCCGTTCAGGGAGCGCCACCCTCTGTCGCATAGGAAAGCGCGTCCGGCGCCCTCCTCAGGCATGGCTCGGGGGCTCTTTCTTGGAGAGCCACCGACTTTGCCAAGGTCACGAGGGAGGCGCTCGGGCACCACTTGGAGGGGTGCTTCCAGGCACGTTTCCCTCAGGAAGGTACGAGTCAAGGAAGACCAAACCCTCAGGAGTTCATCTCAAGAAACACCCAGGAGCTACAGGAGTCAAGAGTCATGTGCGGCAGCCGCCGCTTGCCCGCCGTAGCCCCACATCCAGGCGAGGATGGTGGGATGCGTGTCTGCATCGATGTTCCAGGGCTCAACCGAGCCGCGTGTCAGGAGCGCCTCTGGCCTTCGTGCGTGGGGCGTTGCGAGGGTCCACCTCACAGCTACGTTTGCATGCCTTTCAGCCTGCCGAACGCGGTCGCCTCTCATCAGTGCCTGCTAAGGAGCATTCTGGAGGCTCAGGAGGTCAGGCATTGTGCGGTCCTGACAGAGGTGGAGATGGCCCTCGAAGACCTACCCGTGCCCCCGAAGCCTCCCGAGGCTCCTGGGCCTGGGTGCTCGTGAGGGTCGATGTCTTCACCGCGTGTCTCCCACCTCTTCGGCATCACCTCATCTTCAACGGCATCAGGTGACATCTTTCAAGTTCCATTTTTAGCTGGGAGAGCCCACAGGGCCGCGTCGTTCCCAGGTCGCGTGGGTCCCTCCCTGCGGCATGTATCTGTTTTGCTTACACTCTTTACCTACCTTGTTGGGGGCGCCCCTCGCGCTGCATCATCCCCAAGCTGCTCGGGCCTGGCCCATCGGTGTTTGATTTTCCCGCATCTACTTCAAATAAATTTACTCCACCGCGCTTAATCTAGTTCCGATGATCGTCATCTACTGCTTATCGCGGACTTCTACGCTCTCATGCAAAGCGCTTGCACGTTAAAAGGGGGGTACCTGAGCATCGCGACTCATGGGATGCTACTGGCTCTCCAGCCCTCACCCCCTGGCCTTGACCCACAGCATCGCGACCTGTCATACCAACGGCGGCTGAGCTCGCTCGAGGGCCAGGACCTGAGGACGTAGAGCATTTGCATTCTAACCACCCTGCAGGAACACACCATTGATAAAGGCCCAGAGCCAGGCGCAACTCGCCTCAAGGTAGGGCCTCGTGAGTCCCGCGCTGGCTCACGAGTGCCCAGATACACCTCTCCTAGCCCTACCGTGCCGGCCACATGTCAGGGCGGGGCTTTACACGCCTCGGGGGCTCCTCCCGGAGGGGAGCCCCCCTCCCACGTACCAGTGGAAGCACCATGCTCCGCGCTGGCTGATGACACTGCCAAGGAGCGGCTATGCCCGTACACATACGGAAGCGCTATGCTCCGCGCTGGTGATAAACAACTGAGGGCCGCCCATGGCCATACCAACCTCAGGGAGCCCGGAGCTCAGTGTCTGGCACCACCACAACGCCTCCCCTCGGGAGTGCCGCGCGAGGGGGCTGGACATGGGGGCTAGACACGGGGGCTACGCCCGGGACATGCCCAAGTGCACGCCACCCAACCAGGTCCCTCGGACCTGGTCGTCGCGCGCCCCTCCCCGAGCGGAGCCAAGGTATGAAAACCCGTTTGAACATCAAGGGGGACTCCTGAGCATCACAACTCAGAAGCCTAACTTGCCATGTAGACCCTCACTCCTTAGTCCCGTGCTGGTTTCCGGTCGGGGCTAACGGTGGTTGAGGTATGCGCGGGGCCGGGCCCCGCCGATGCAGAATGACCAATCCACTCCTTTGCTACCCCCCTTCCCTACTTGTTGCTCGCGCGTCAAGGGGGACTCCTGAGCATCGTGACTCAGGAGCCTAACTTGCCACGTAGCCCCTCACTCCTTAGTCCCGTCCTGGTTTCCAGTCGGGGCTAATGGCGGTTGAGGTATGCGCGGGGCCGGGCCCTGCCGACGTAGAGCGCGAGCAAATAGGAGGGAAAAATGCAAATTCCAGGGAATTTAAAGCAAATATTACAAGCCATAGATTGTTTCACGACGCCAAACACAAGTTTAAACGCCTCCACGAGGCATGGTGCAAGTTGCAGGAGTAAAAAACAGGACATAAGCCGCGAAGGGATCACTCTTTAGTGGAGCCGCCGCCTGTGGTGGAGTCACGCAAGGCGACTCCGCCTCCTGAGGCTGCGGAGCTGGTGGCACCGCGCCCGGGCAAGGTACTAAAGGCGCGGAACCTCCCTAGCAAAGCCTCGGCTCGGCCTTTCACGGCCTCAGCGGCAGTGGCGGCAAGGTCGCCGCTCACGGGTTCCTGCAGGCTGTCGAAGTCGACGTTGGGGTCGCGCAGGTAGATGTGGCTGAGGACATGCGTCAGCGCTGCAGAAGACAGGGCATGTGCCTCGGCCTCGACCGTGGGGCCGAGGCCGAAGCAGCTCGGCGGGGCCGTCCTCCGCATCAGCCAATGGCTCCTCCAAGCCGCCCTCGTAAAGCGTCTTCAGTGCAGCGCGCGCTTTCTTCTCCAGCTGCACGAAGGCCACCCGATCCTCGGCCAGCACCTTCGCCTTGGCGTCTAGCTTGGTCCTCTCTGCCTTCATCAACCGCTCCAGCGTCTCCAAACGGCCGCAGCGGTCATCAAGCTTGGCGCCCCGGTCCTTGATGGCAGCCTCCCAAGCCTTCGCGAGCTCGTCGCGCAGGCCTTGCAGCTCGACCTCCAGCGCCTTGCAGCGGCCCTGGGCAGCTGCGGCGTCACCTAGTGCAGCGTCGCGAGCGGCCTTGGCTTGGCTGGTGGCCTGCTTCTCCCCATCGGAGGCCGACATGGCCTGGCTTAGCGCTGCTCGGACGGAGGCGGCAGAACGGGCCCAGCCAGAAGGTAGCTCCAGGCGCCCGGCTACTAGGCGAGGGTCCGCACTCAGAAGATCCTCCCGCAGCTAGCTCGGTTCGTTGGCGACCCAGTCCAGGAGGGCGGCAGATGGACCAGAAGAGATGGGAACCAGCGGAGCGGGCGGAGAGGACGGCAGCGTGATCACAACTTGGCAGGAAGGAACCCCCTGGGTCTTGGCTACCCCGGCTGCAGCATCGAGCACAGCCGCCTCCAGGGTCAGCAGGGCCACGGGAGCTGACTCCTCGCCGAAGCATCCCAGTTGGCCTCGCGAAGACGATCGGGCAGGGGAGGCGCGAGCCTTGCGGTCTCCTTTCCCAACAGATGAAGGCGCCACCCCGACAAATGGACTCGCCCCAAGCAGGGCCGCAGAAGCCCCTCTCAACCTCTTCGTTGCAGGTGCCGGCCTGGCAAAAGAATGCAGGCGTCAAGCCACGGCAGCAGAAACCAAGCGAAGCATGGATCAAGCACTTACTAGTCATCATTCGCGGACTCAAGCAGCTTCCGGCCAAACTTGAAGCCCGAGAGCCTGCAGCTAGGGTCAGCCTTGGGAGGCCCGGAAGTAGAAGGCACGTCAGGAGGGCTGGAGCTGGCCTCAGACTGCCCGGGGACCATAGCAGACCCTGGGAGAACCGGCCCCGACCTGCCCTTCCTTGTGACCAAGGGAGAGTCCTCCCCTCCTCGCTTGGTGCCAGTCTTGTCATCGTCCGGCATGGAGCGGAGGGCCCGGGACCTGCATCGAGGGAAGGACTCCCCCGACTCCTCGCCAGTCGCCTCAGAGTCAGACTCTTCCTCCTCCGCCTCTTCTTCCCTCTCACTCCCGCTGGAGCTGCCGGAGGACACGTCCACCATCGCCAGCGCCGCTAGATCCTCGGGAGCTTCTGCAGGCACCAGCCCCTCACCATTGAAGGTGGGCATGGAGTTCACCACTTGCTCCCAATCGTCACGAAGGAACATGGGGACGGGGGCGCCCACCGGGCTCGCCATGTCTCCCCCAACCAAGGAGTGGAGGGCCGTGACTAGATCCTCGTCGGTCAGGGCCTCGGAGCTTAAGCGCAGGGCGGCGTCCGCTTCCCCAAGCCTCCACAATGGGAGCGAGTGCTCCTGGAGTGGAGCCACCCGGTGCTCCAAGAACTCCCTCAGGAGTGTAGCCCCGGTCAGCTTCGCCCCCCCCCCCCCCAAGTTGCCTGGCCTCAGGTCTGCGTTCATCCTCTTCAGCACCGCCTTTGCACGGGGGTCGACGAGCTCCAGGCAGGACCACGCGTCAACGGCCTTGGGCTGGCCCGTAGGCAACACCAGTCGGGGGTGGAGGCGCCCGACGTCCACCATGACCCACTTGCTCCAGAAGCCTTCGATTCTCTTCCTAGGCTTCGAGGTAGCATTGGAGTTGGAGTATGCGATAAAGCTCGCGCGTGCGGATACATGGGCATGAGAAACCCGGAGGGAAAAATAGTGGCGCAACAAGGCCACCGAGGGCTTCACCCCAACGTGAGCCTCGCAATAGTAAGCGAAAATCGCCAGGAGAAGAACAGAGTTGGGGTGGAGATGCAGAGCTTGCATGTTGTATTGGCGGAGAACAGCAAAGAAGAACTCGGAGAAAGGAGGCACCAGACCGGCGATGATGGCGCTCACAAAGAACGGATAGAAGGTGCTCCCCTTGCCCTCAGGCTGGTCGGAGCCAGTCATGAGCACAATCGCCCCCTTGCTGCCCTGCGCGACCGTCATCAGGCGCGTGAGGGCAAGGTTCTTCTCCGACAAGTTTGGGGGATCCAGAGCCGGCGAGTACCATGCCTCGGTTGGGGACTTGCGAGGCGCCGTGGCGTGCCGGATGGGAAGGATTGAGACAGATCTGGAGGATTTTGGGAGCGGGAAGGAGAAGAGCGAGAAAGGGGATCTGGGGCAAGGCGAATGAGAACAAAGCAAGTAAGCCTGGCCCAGGCACCTCTTTGTCAGATGGATGGTTGTCGAGGTGTCATGGGGAAGCGCAGACGCCCACGTCCAATCAATCGCCACGCGGCGCCCAAGGCCGCGGGCTATTGGGGCCCGTAGCGCTTCGTGCTTGCCCCTTCGCTTCTCTGCTAAGCCAAGCCCGGGCGCGCCTTGGACCCGGGGGCTACTGTCGGCGTTCCAGGAATGGGGGCCCCTAGACATGCCTGCCTGCAGCCTACGGCGTGGTTCGAGTGGGGGCCCAGTGCGGCCCAGCTTCATCAGCTCAAGCTCAAGACCCTCCCAATGGGCCAAGCCTTGCGGGGCGGACGAGAGGAGGCTTCCTCAGGAGCAGCCTCCTCAGGCAGGCTCGCGAGGAGGCGGAGAGATCAAGGTAGGGGTGCCTCGCGAGGAGCCCGTGACGCAAGCCATGACGATCGAGATTGGGCGGGCGCCAGGCGGGTGCCGGCCTGTGCAGTGTCCTTGTTTCCCCTTCGGTGCAAAGGGAGCAAGCCCAGGCCAAGGCATCGGGCAAAGGTTACCATTCCGGTGCAACGAGACCAAGACCAGCAGAGCGGCAGGACGGAGGTCACCGTGGAGCCCAAGACGGCGTCATCACCAGTGCTTTTGGCAGCCGAAGACCACCTTTGGTTAGGATAACTTGTACTAGATGTTCCCCTTCAAAATGGCCAATTGTTGGCACCCTTCCCGCTCATTATTTGGGAAGAGGACCAGTGCCTCTATAAATAGGACTAGCCCCCGAAGAGAGATGGGAGGGAAAAAAGGAGGAAAAAAGAAGAGAGAAAGAAAGAGAAAGAAAGAGAGAAGAGAAAGAAAGAGAGAAGAGAAAGAAAGAGAGAGAGAGAGATCCGGACCAAGTAGAACACACTGCACCAGCTCAAGAACACCTCTCGCGAGGCCGTTCTTCCCCCTGTATTGTTCATCATCAGCCCCTGAGGCAATCCACCACACCACACATTGGAGTAGGGTATTACACCACAACGGTGGCCCGAACCAATATAAACCTCGTGTCCTTTGTGTGTTCTTCTTTCCAGCCTAGATTTCTTGCGAGCCATAGAAGCGAGAGTCGGTAGGGGAAAGATCTCTGTGCGCACCCTAGAGTTCGAACCTTAAGGGTCTGCTGGAACCCGAAATCCGACAACATCATGCTGATCAACATTCATGCATAGCACATCTTCATATGATGCACAGTCAAAATGCCCACACAATGTCGAGTGTGCGAAACGCAGAGAAAACGAGGGACGAAGTTTTGGGAAGTGTTGGACGTGGTTTTGGGCTGCCCCTTCTAGGCTTTCATTTTTAACATGCGCAGCCCACGAACTCGGATGGGAGGTCCATAGGCATGTTTGTATTTTCTTAGGGCTGTCATGTATCGACCAGCCTATGGACCTCCCATCCGAGGTTTTATTTTTGGCATCCCAATTTATGTATTTTTTTGAAGAAAACGCAGAGGTCTGTTCTATTTTTCTATATAAGAATAGGAATGCTAGGTCCAACTTATGTTTCCCTTCTAACTATATTATATATATTTAAATTATTTTATATGTTGACTATTTAGTTCACATACTCCCTCCTTTTCGGTTTATAGGGCTTATCTCAAAATTTTAGTTTTTCCATGTTATAAGGCTCAATTTGGTTGTTTTCCATCACATGTTCAGATTCCAAGGTGCATTAAATCATTGCATGCAAGTATTAAGAGAAAATTGACCAATGCATGTACTTTATGCATGCATGCATTGCAATTTATGCATTGATAAACATAATTTTTTGAGGAAAACAAGTGCATTAATTAGGTGATTTTGCAAACTACAAAAAGTATTCCACCATTCATCATCTACCTTGGTTGGTGAGATTTTTGAATTGAGCCCTATAAACCGAAAAGGAGGGAGTAATTGGCAAATAGATCTCGCCGCCACCCCCCGCCTCCTGACTTCGGGCGCGCCTGCCCCCCTCAGCAAGTCCGCTCACGCGCCCCATGGAGTCGCCAGCCATATCCACAGGGGGGTGGCTGGAAGACAGGCAGATGTACAAGATGCATCTCCCACATGTCTACAAAGCCTTCCCGCAGATGCTCCAGCGCTCGACTCCATCGCGCCGGCGGTGCTGCGGGAGAATCGAGGGAGGAGACGGAGGGAGCGGGCGATGCGGATCCACGACGACGCTCTCTCCTGGACCCAGTGCACGCGTGAATGGAGGGAAGCAGAGGAGGAAGCTGCGAGGGAGGAAGCCGAGGAGGGACCGAATCTGTTCTCTCACTCGCGCAGGTATGCTCGGATGTGCAAGGATCATGTGGATTGGGAGCTGCTGAATCTAGCCCTGCGGATCTACTTCGAAGGAGATTTCTCGGAGAAGCACAGGATGCCCCACCCCAGTGAGCCATCGATTGCGTTCGTTCGATGGGCGAAAGGAGATGTGAATGCAGGAGATCCACGCCATGTTGTGAGATGGGAATGCTTGACTGGACTCCTGCCCACCAGCACGCCACCGGAGCCGGAGCAAGTGGATCCCCTACCTTACCTCTCCCCCAAACCTGCAGAAGATTGAAATTAGGCTTGCAATCTGCTTCAATTGAGTTGCCTGGTGGTTATTTCTGCTTCCTAAGAGACAACATCTAGCTGGAGTATGAGAAGGAACCAGGAACTCCGATGAATTTCCCCTATCACAATGGGGGGAGCGCCGGTTGGGCAGTGGTACGGCCCACCTCCGCCCCTAATGGGGGCACAATCTAGGCAGGCTCCTGTAATTGCCCAAGATCAATCTGCTGGTGGTTCTGACTCTCAGATCAGTGGGAAATCTGAAGGCAAGAATCAGCAAAAAAAGAGATAGGACATCCAGAAAACTGCTCCTGCCCCTGCTTCGGGCCTTATGGCATACTCTGAGGTGATCTAGTACAACTGTGGGGAACCAGGGCATCATTTGTATAAATGTGTCAAGCCCAAGAGTTGTTTTATCGGCAAAATGGTTACCCATAAAGTTGAGAATTGCCCTGTCAGAAGGAAAACCCACAGTTCTGCTAGATATGTTGGAAGTGCTGCTCCAGGATTATGTCCACCATTGACAGAATTTTCTGTGACATAGAATTAGATAGTTTCTTTCCCCTTTCTAGTTGTAGAGCTATGCCCAGATGTGGTAGTGACCACACTCCTTTGCTCTGGGACTCTGGTCTTAACCAAACTCCAAAGAGCAATAGTTTTAAATTTGAAAAGTGGTGCTTGCTTAGAGAAGATTTTACTGAGCTAGTCAGGAAAATCTGGAATGAGCCTACTGGAAGCAGCTGCCCCCTAGAAAACTGGCAGATCAAAATCAGGAGATTTAGAAGAACTACCAAAGGGTGGAACTCCAATGAGGAAGCTAATCTTAGAAGATACAAAAGGCTTCTCCTCCTTAAGTTTGATTCTCTAGATATTAAGGCAGAAACCACTGACCTCTCTGAGGTTGGACTAATAGATTAAACTTTGTCCATGGAGAGCTCAAGAAAATTTGGCTTCAAGAAGAAATCGAAGCCAAACAAAGGTCTAGAGATAGGAACGTTAATGAGGGTGATAGAAATACTGCTTACTTCCATGCAGTAGCTAACCAGAGGAGGAGGAGGAAAACCCTCATTCACTCCCTTGATGGCCCTAATGGCCCTGTTACTGAGGTAGATGAGATGCTGAAAGTGTCTAGTGACTTCTACACAGACCTGTTTAAGAAAGAAAACCCTTCTGGGTTCTCTCTACAAAACAATTTTTTTCTGCTTCTGAAAAAGTCTCTCCTGCTGAAAATGAGCTGCTAGAAGCCCCTTTTTCAGAGACAGAGGTGAAGGAAGCCATTTTTAGCTCTTATCCTGATGGGGCTCCTGGTCCTGATGGGATTCCATTCTTGTTTTACCAGCATTTTTGGGACTTGGTGAAAAATGATCTCTTAGATCTTTTCCAAGCCTTTCATAGAGGAGAGTTGGATCCAGCAACTTACTCATGGGGGTCTGTTGGGGTCAAGTTAAATAACTGTGAAAGTGATTTTTTTTCCTTGCTGGTAAAGGCCTTAGGCAAGGTGACCCCATCTCCCCGCTTTTGTTTAATTTAGTAGTGGACGTTCTTACTAAAATGCTGAGCAAAGCTACTGATCATAGTCTGATTGCAGGGCTCTGTCCTGAGGACTTCCCTGGTGGCATCATCTGCCTTCAATATGCAGATGATACCATCTTTTTCTTAGACAATGACTCCACACATGCTAATCTAAAAACTGTTCTAACCTGGTTTGAACAAGTCTCAGGCATGAGAATCAACTAATCTAAAAGTGAACTCATCCCTATCAACATGGATGATCAGGAGTTAGCTGACTTCCTCTCTATTCTAGTCTGTAATAAAGGTAACTTCCCCATTAAGTACCTAGGTATCCCTCTCCACTATGATAAACTGAGGAGAGAGGATATCCGACCCCTTCTGGATAAAATCATTAAAAGGATTGCTGGGTGGAGGGGCAAACTTCTCTCTTACAAAGGTAGATTGATCCTCATACAAGCTTGTTTGGCTAGCATTCCAGTGTATCTCCTCTCCTTCTTCAAGTTCCCTAAATGGGCAGTGAACCTCACCAATTCTCAGATGTCTCATTGCTTGTGGAATGATTTTGAGGGAAATAGGAAGCTACACCTTGCTAATTGGGCCCTAGTATCTATGAAAAAAGATTTTGGAGGCCTAGGCATACCTAACCTCCAAGAAATTAACATCTGTCTTCTAGGATCTTGTATTAAAAGATTCTATGAGGAAGACCTGAAACCCTGGAAGCTTCTTATTGCCCATAAATACCTAGGAAATAAACCTAATATTTTTGTCCCTTCCTCCAATCCTAAGACCTCTAGATTCTGGAAAGGATTAAAATCTACTATGCATGCTGTGAAATTTGGCTATAGATGGAACTAGGGGATGGGAGCAAAACTAGGTTCTGGGAAGATACTTGGTTTGGCACATCCCCCCTAGCAGTCCAATTTTGGCCTATTTACTCTGTTTGCAGTGAGCTTAACAAAAGTGTCAATGAAGGTTGGGACGGTCAATGCCTAAAACTCTCTTTTAGAAGGAACTTTAGTGATAGTCTCATGGAACAATGGTTACAGTTGGAGGAAATTGCCAAAAGCATTACCTTTACTGCCGAGCCGGATGCCCTGATTTGGCAGTTGGACAATAAGGGGAATTATTCCTCCAGCTCCCTCTATCATGTTATCAACTTTAGAGGGGTTCAACCCGTGTTTATCTCTGTTGTCTGGAAATTGAGAGTTCCCCCTAAAATTCATGTATTTCTCTGGATTCTCTCCAAAAAAATTGATGACTAGGGATAACCTTAGGAAGATACACATCATCAAACCCCTTGATTGTGTTTACTGCTTGGAACAAGAGTCTTGTTCTCACCTATTTTTTGAATGTATAGTTGCTAAACATCTCTGGGACCACATTGAGGAATATTTCTGTAGTCAGATTGGCTCATCCTTCGAATTTGTCGCCAGATTCTGGATTGCTACCAAAAAGTGCTCAGTTTTAAACACTGTTAGCTCAGCTGTCCTTTGGTGCCTCTGGAAATATAGAAATGCTATGATTTTCAGTAACACCTCCTGGATTTCCATTCCGCAGGTCTTGAGGTTGATCAGGAACATGGTGAGGAACTGGGTGATTCTCTCCTCCGAATCGGACAAGGACAAGTTGATGAGCTTCATGGAAACCCTAACAAGATCCCTCTAGAAACTGTTGGCGATCACTTGTGGCTGAACAAGGCTCGACCTGCTCTGGGGCTGGACCCGTGGGCTCATCTCAAGATCTCTGATGAAGATGATGGGCACCTGGCGCCGAAAAAGAGGGACATCCACCATGCTACGCCTTCCAGCCCGGTGTCTCCGCTTGCTTACTGGTCACCGAAGGTGACATGGCCCCTCGGCTGAAGACCATGAAGGCTTCGCTGGACCCTCCTTGTGTCATTTGAGTGCTCTATCCGCTCTGCCTTTGGCACCGCTCGGGTGATTTGTGTTATTCAGAGAAATTGTTCATCCACCCCCCTAGTTTGTAGCTTTTCTAACTTTGCTTTCGAACTGCTCTTTGAGCTGCTGTATCAGAATATGTTGTGGTTTCGTTCTCAGCAATGGAACCGGGGAGATGCTCCCTGTTTTTCTAAAAAAAAAATTATATGTTATTATATATTATTTTTATTGTCATCATATATTTAACAGATACTTACATATGTAAGAAAACAATATCCCACATCTTATTAACTTATAAAAATAATTTCTTAACAAATAAAATCCTGGATTGTTTTGGCACGAAAATCCTAGTGATTGTGTACAAAAGCTTGGTAAGATTTAAGGAGAAATGTAATAATATCACTTATTATTTAAATATATTTATAACAAAATGCTCAGCCCCTTTTTATTTTTTGATAACATTGCTGGCCCAACCCAACATTATAATTAGAATCAGCCCAGCAAAATCATGTATTTCGAGAAAGTGCAAATGGCCTGTAATTTTTTAGGAAATAAAATAAACGGGCCACATGGACGCTACATTATTTGTTCACCCAGCCCAGCTAATGGCTGTAATTCAAAAAAAGATCAAATTGACTGTAAATTCTACCGCGCAAAAAAAAGCTGTAAATTCTGAAAAATGGGTTGAATACGTGCCACATTTTTGGAGACTGAAATGTGGGCCAATAGGTCGAAGCCAATGCAAGTCGTTGTTAATTTAGTCAACAAATGATTCTGACATGTTAGCCGTTGGATTTACATCCAACGACCGGCTTCCATCTTCAATCTCTCGTCTTCTTCCTCCAGCGCCGTCGGGACCACCTCCCACCTCCGGCTGCTAGCAGCTCTGCTTAGCATGCTTCGCTATGAAGCACTACTCCACCGTTGGCCAAGCCATCCCTCCACCCCTCCACACCTCATGTTCTTCTCCACCAACTGCCGAACCACACCGCACTAGAACCAGTTAACCCTCGTACACCTCTCTATCTACGACTCTACTCCCGCGTCTTCCCATCTCTGGCTCATTGCTGTCCGGGGCCTCGCCGTCGTCCACCACCTTGGATGCGCTTGGCGCGGCGTGGTCAACGTGGTCAACGAACGACACCATCAGAAGTAGGCTGTGCGTGGAGAGGCTGACAGCCGGGTCCACGGCCGCACACAAGGAAATGCCTCCTTATTACACGCAAAATAATGATTCCTCCACCTGACATCTGGGACCCATCGGAAGGGCCTCTGTATTTCGCGAAATAAAGTGCCCCCCGCTGACATGTCGCACCCACCAGCTATCTTCACACGCAAGGAAGTGCCTCCTTATTACGCACAAAAAAATGAATATTCCCCCTGCCAGCTGGAACCCAGCATAGTGGGAGGCTAACTTGTGGGCCTACCAAGTTGACGGGGACGGAGGGCTTTGTCAACTTAGTCAATATGAACAATTCTAGCTCATGTTACCGTACGATGTTCATCCAACGGCCGTAGTGCTTCTTCAACCTCTGGACTTCTTGCTCCAGCCGCCCAAACCAGCGCCGGTCATGCCGCGTGCTCCTGCCTCCTGTGGCCGGCTATGATGCCGCGGAGGCCTCACCGCCCCCTACTACTCCCACCGCTGGCCAGGCCATCCCTCTACTCACCCACACCCCCTGTTATTCTGCGGCGACAGCAGCCTCACACCGCAGTCGAACCAGTGAACCCTCGTACTCCTCTTCACGTGGGCATCCACTGCTGCGTCTTCCCCGGCTCCGAGTCGTCCCCTTCCTAGTCCTCGTCGTTGTCCACTGCCCTGGTGCTCTCGGCGCGGCGTGGTCAATGATCGACTTCCATCACAAGAATACTGTACGTGGAGAGGCTGACAGCTGGGTCCATGGCAGCCGCAAGGGACTGCCTCCTTATTACGCGGAAAATAATTATTCCTCCACCTGACAGTGGGGACCCATCGGACGGGCCACCAGTATTTTGCGAAAAAAATCATTTCCCCCTGACAGCTGGGACCCACCAGATGGGCCATCGTATTTCGTGAAAAAAACGTTCCCCCCGCTGTCAGCTCGGACCCACCGGAAGTGCCTCCTTATTACGCACAAAAAAATGAATACTCCCCCGGCTAGCTGGGACCCACCTTGCTGGGAGGCTGACTTGTGGCCCTACTAAGTTGACGGGGATGAAGGGCTTTGTCAACTTAGTCAATATGAACGATTCTAGCTCCAGTGATCGTACGATGTCCATCCAACGGCCGTAGTGCTTCTTCAACCTCTGGTCTTCTTGCTCCAGCCGCCCAAAGCAGCGCCGGTCGTGCCGCATGCTCCTGCCTCCCGTGGCCGGCTGTGCCGCATGCTCCTGCCTCCCGTGGCCGGCTGTGCTGCCGCAGAGGCCTCACCGCCCCCTACTATTCCCACCGCTGGCCAGGCCCTGCGGCGACGGTAGCCTCACACCGCAGCCGAACCAGTGAACCCTTGTAGTCCTCTCCGCGCGGGCTTCCACTGTCGTGTCATCCCCTTCCTAGGCCTCACCGTCATCCACCGCCGTGGTGCTCTCCGCGCGGCGTGGTCAACGTCGTCAAGGAATGACTTCCATCGGAAGAATACTATACGTGGAGAGGCTGACAGCTACGCCCACGGCCAGAGCCCAGTTTTTTTGTGATTTGCCAAGTAAGTCGCTTTGTCAGGCCTGTTGGGCTGCAAATCTTTCAAGACGAGGAGAGCTTTCATTCGGCTGGCCGAGAAAATGGCCCATCAGTAATGAGAAATGGGTTGTAAATTTTTAAAACACATCAAACCGGCAATTAGTTTCAAATATCTTTTTTTCATTTCAAGATTTTAAATTACATTAATTTTTATGCGTGGAGAATTTGTTGGATTTTATATTGATTTACATTTATTTTTAAAATCAGTTTGAATGTGAGTCGAAATTTCAGGATTAAAAACAGTTCGGACCGCACCGAAATATGCAAAAATTCGTATAATTTTTTAACCGTTGCCACAATATGGGCTGTAATGCTAACAAAAAGAATATGGGCTCCAAAAAAACCTTAAGAATTAGCAAATGGGCTGTAAATTATTAGAAATAATGGCAGATGGGTTGTATGCTGTTTTCCAAAAATTTGAGGCTTTCCTAAAAAAAGGTTGACGCACAAGCACTGACTGTTGGATGTCCATCCAACGACCGTCGTGCTTCTTCAATCTCTGCTCTTCCTGCTCCAGCCGCTCAAACAAGCGTCGGCGGGACTGTCTGCTCCCTCCTCCTTGCGGTCAGCTGTGTTGCCACGCAGGCCTCACCGCCCGACCGTACTCCCATCGCTGGCCTAGCCATCCCTCTACTCACCCACACCTGCTGTTATTCTCCGGCGACGGCAGACGAACCAGTAAACCCTCATACAGTCGTACTCCCCTCCGCGTGGGAAACAACTGCCGAGTCTTCCCTGCCTTCGTGTCGTCCCCTTCCTAGGCCTCGCCGTCGTCCACCGCCCTGGTGCTCTCGGCGCGGCATGGTCAACATGGTCAAGGAACGACTTCCATCAGACGTGGACTGTACGTGGAGAGGCTGACAGCTGGGTCCATGGCCGCAGCAAGGAAGTGCCTCCTTATTACGCGGAAAATAATGATTCCTCCACCTGACAGCTGGGACCCACCAGACGGGCCACTGTATTTCGCGAAAAAAATGTTTCCCCCTGACTGCTGGGACCCACCAGCTACATCTTCGCACGCAAGGAAGTGCGTCCGAGCAGAAAAAATGATTCGCCCCCTGACTGCTGGGACCGACTAGCTACATCTTCGCAGGCAAGGAAGTGCCTGACAGTCGGGACTCACCTGGTCGAAGCGTACGTAGCGTTGTCATTCTGGTCACGAACGTGTACGTACATACTGGTCGATGTAGAGGCGCGCACGTGTCGTAGTAGAGGCGTGCACGTGTCGTAGTAGAGGCGCGCACGTGTCGTAGTAGAGGTGCGCACGTAGCATTTACACGTACGTACAGCGACCAGGGTGCAAGAAAGAAAATACGGCCATGTATGTGTACATACGGGCGGGATCTTGAACGCCTACTCGCGCATACGTACGGCCAGGGCTCGTGTACATGGTTGGGTCGGAATGGAGAAAGAGCGTCGTCGTCGTGTTCATGGGGAGGCAACGGAATGCGTTGTGTTCATGGGGAGGCAACGGAATGCGCCGTGTTCATGGGGAGGCAACGGAATGCGTCGTGTTCATGGGGAGGCAATGGAATGCGTCGTGTTCATCGGGAGGGCTTGGACCGAACAGGCGATGGAAACAAGGCCTGGCGTACCGCAGAACGCAGGAAACGGCCTTGTGTTCGACCGGCCATATTTTCTGAAAAGTGGCTCCATGAAGTTTCAGGTCATTCCGAGAATGTTTGTTTCTGCACATAAATAACACCATGGTAATTTTGCTGAAAACAGCGTCAGCCGGGTTAGTTCCATTCAAATCATGCAAGTTAGAGTCCAAAACAAGGGCAAAATTGTTTGGAAAAGTAGATACGTTGGAGACATATCAACTCCCCCAAGCTTAAACCTTTGCTTGTCCTCAAGCAACTCAGTTGACAAACTGAAAGTGATAAACAAAAACGTTTACAAACTCTGTTTGCTCTTGTTGTTGTAAATATGTAAAGCCAGCATTCAAGTTTTCAGCAAAGATTATAACTAAAACATTCACAATAATGCATAGGTCTCAAGTTTACTCATATCAATAGCATAATCAACTAGCGAGCCATAATAATAAATCTTGGATAACAACACTTTCTCAAAACAATCATAATATGATATAACAAGATGGTATCTCGCTAGCCCTTTCTGAGACCGCAAAACATAAATGCAGAGCACCTTTATAGACCAAGGACTGACTAGACATTGTAATTCATGGTAAAAGAGATCCAGTCAAGTCATACTCAATGTAAACTAACAGTAATGAATGCAAATGATAGCGGTGCTCTCCAGCTGGTGCTTTTTAATAAGAGGATGATGACTCAGCATAAAAGTAAATAGATAGGCCCTTCGCAGAGGGAAGCAGGGATTTGTACAGGTGCCAGAGCTCGGTTTTAAAATAGAGGTGAATAATATTTTGAGCGGTATACTTTCATTGTCAACATAACAACCAAGAGATGACGATATCTTCCATGCTACACACATTATAGGCGGTTCCCAAACATAATGGTAAAGTTTATACTCCCCCTTCCACCAACAAGCATCAATCCATGGCTTGCTCAAAAGAACGAGTGCCTCCAACTAACAAGAGTCCCAAGGGGAGTTTTGTTTGCAATTATTTTTATTTAGTTTGCATAAAGCATGGGACTGGGCATCCCGGTGACCAGCCATTTATCTCGTGAGTGAGGAGCGGAGTCCACTCCTCTTGAGAATAACCCGCCTAACATGGAAGATAGAGACAGCCCTAGTTGATACATGAGCTATTCGAGCATACAAAACAGGATACTTATTTGAAGGTTTAGAGTTTGGCACATACAAATTTACTTGGAACGGCAGGTAGATACCGTATATAGGTAGGTATAGTGGACTCATGTGGAATAACTTTGGGGTTTAAGGGATTGGATGCACAAGCAGTATTCCCGCTTAGTACAAGTGAAGGCTAGCAGAAGACTGGGAAGCGACCAGCTAGAGAGCGACAACGGTCATGAACATGCATTAAAATTAATCGACACCGAATGCAAGCTTGAGTAGATATAATCCACCATGAACATAAATATCATGAAGGCTATGTTTATTTTGTTTCAACTACATGCGTGAACATGTGCCAAGTCAAGTCACTTAAATCATTCAGAGGAGGATACCACCCTATCATACCACATCATAACTATCTCAATAGCATGTTGGCACGCAAGGTAAACCGTTATAACTCATAGCTAATCAAGCATGGCACAAGAAACTATGATCTCTAGTTGTCATTGCAAACATGTTTATTCATAATAGGCTGAATCAGGAACGATGTACTAATCATATTTACAAAAAACAAAAGAGGTCGAGTTCATACCAGCTTTTCTCATCTCAGCCAGTCCATCATATATCATCGTAATTTCCCTTCACTTGCACGATCGAATGGTGTGAATAATAATAATAGTGCACGTGCATTGGACTAAGCTGGAATCTGCAAGCATTCAATAAATAGGAGAAGACAAGGCAATATGGGCTCTTTTGTCAGATCAACAATAATGCATATAAGAGCCACTTCAACAATTTAATTATGGTCTTCTCCCATCGACCCCCAAAGAAAAGAAATAAAACTATTTACACGGGAAAGCTCCCAACAAGCAAAAGAAGAACAAGAAATATTTTTGGGTTTTCTTTTTAATTACTACTACAAGCATGGAAATTAAACTAACCAAAAGCTACAACTAATTTTTTTGGTTTTTCTTAAGGTTTATTAAACACACAAGAAGAAAGCATAAAAAGGGAAATTAAACTAGCATGGATGATACAATGAAAAAGTATGAGCACCGACATATAGCAATGAGTGTGTGAACATAAATGTAATGTCGGTGAGAAATACGTACTCCCCCAAGATTAGGCTTTTGGCCTAAGTTGTTCTATGGCCATGGCTGGCCTAGCGGATATCCATAATAGTAGTTGGGGTCGTACTGAGATGAAGAAGAGGAAGACTCCGATTGCCACTGGCTGACAATCATCTCCGGATCCCACTGATAATTAGACTGTCGTGGAGGATCAACTTGTGGTTCCGTCTCTGGCTCCATGGCAGGTGCAGGGTTCCGATAGGCCTAAATAGCCTTTAACAGAACAAGGTACTGGCTTACAGGTAGATCAAACAAAGAAGGAGCAGGCTGTGTAATAGTCTCGGAATGATGTTTAGTAAAGAGCAATTGATATTTAAGCTCTCCTTCCCTATTCTTAACAATAAAATCATGTGCCACCATACTTTTATAATCTAGATAAACATGAGGCAACACCTTTTCTTCCTTCTCAAAATGCCTAATAAGTATGTTAAAATGTGCAGCTAGGCGTGAAGCATAGATGCCTCCAAAGATGGGGCCCTTGGTACGGTTTAGACTTAACCGTTTGGCAATAATACCGCCCATACTAACAGAGTTATCACCGTATAAACCGTGGAGCAAAAAAATAATATCAGGGACACTAAGGTTTCCACAGTTTCCGCGACCAATTAAACAACGACTAGCAAATAATGCAAAGTAATGTAAAATAGGAAAATGTATGCTAGTGATTCATGCATCGGAAACCTTCCTTGTTTCCCCTACAGTGATAGTATCAATAAACCCCTCCACATCATCGCGATGTGGTTCTTCTGTCTTGCCCTCAAAAGGGACTAAACAAATCCGACAAAAATCATAAAGTGACATCTCCTTATGCTCATCATATAAATGAAACTCCACCGTAGGTGGCGAGTTCCTAGAATGGAAATGAAAGTTTTGCACAAAGGTATTTGTGAGTAAGAGATACTGATCGCATTGGTCGTGGAGGAAAGCGGTGAGGCCTGCATTCTTAGCCAATTCATGAAAATCTTCATAGATACCAGCTGCTCTCAAGAAATCATCGGAAGGCCATTCACACGCCCGAACCTCCGCGATGCGAGGCAAATTATACTTAGGCTTTGGTGCCTTTTCCTTCGAGCTTTGGCTCGATGAGCCCCTCAAAAGCCTCCTCATCATTTTCTGAAAAATTCTGAAATTTTTAGTAAATTCAAAATAAAAGTGAACCAAACTCAATAGTATTGATAGCAACTACTCCTACAAGTGCCTAGGGCCTATATCATGCATCAAAACTACTTTTGACCATATAAATTTGACATGCAAGCTCAAGAACAAGGTCACCTAAGCAGCAAAAATTTGCAATGAATAAAGCACTAGAACAAAAACTAATTGGACCAATGGAGGAGTCACATACCAAGGAACAATCTCCCCAAGCAGTTTTGTGAGAGGTGCTTTGAGCAAGGAGATCAAAAATGGCAGCAAAATGAGCTAGAACTCGTGCTTGAGCTGGATATTCGTGTTTGTGGGAGGAAGAAGGAGTGTATGGGTGAAAGGATAAGTGGAGGTGGGCTACCGTGGGCCCACAAGGCAGGGGGGCGTGCCTAGGGGGTAGGGCGCGCCCTCCACCCTCGTGGGCAGGTGGTTGACCCCCCTGTTGTGTTCTCAGTGCCAAATATTCTCAAATATTCTAGAAAAAATCATATTTAAATTTTAGGGCATTTGGAGAACTTTTATTTTCGGGGTATTTTTATATTGCACGGATAATCAGATAACAGACAGAAAAATATTTATTTTTATTTTCTTAATATAAATAACAGAAAGTAAAAGTGGGGTATAGAGGGTTGTGCCTTCTAGTTTCATCCATCTCATGGTCATCAAAAGGAATCCACTAACAAGGTTGATCAAGTCTTGTTAACGAACTCATTCCGAATAATATGGATCCGGAGAAATTACGAATAACACTATGTTACCTTAACGGGGATATGCACATCCCCAATAATAAGAATACCATATTTCTTCTTGACAGTAGGAAGAGGAAATTCAAAACCTCCAAATATAATCGATGGAATTTTTCCAATAGAGTTGATACTATGAACTTGAGGTTGTTTCCTCGGAAAGTGTACCGTATGCTCATTACCATTAACATGAAAAGTGACATTGCCTTTAGTGCAATCAATAACAGCCCCTGCAGTATTCAAAAAGGGTCTTCCAAGAATAATAGACATACTATCGTCCTCGGGAATATCAAGAATAACAAGGTCCGTTAAAATAGTAACATTTGTAACTACAACAGGCACATCCTCACAAATACCGACAGGTATAGCAGTTGATTTATCATCCATTTGCAAATATATTTCAGTATGTGTCAACTAATTCAAATCAAGTCTACGATATAAAGAGAGAGGCGTAACACTAACACCGGCTCCAAGATCACATAAAGCAGTTTTAACATAGTTTCTTTTAATAGAGCATGGTATAGTGGGTACAACGGGATCTCCAAGTTTCTTTGGTATTCCACCCTTAAAAGTATAATTAGCAAGCATGGTGGAAATTTCAGCTTCCGATATCTTTCTTTTATTAGTAACTATATCTTTCATGTACTTTGCATAAGGATTCATTTTAAGAACATCAGTCAATCACATACGCAAAAAGATAGGTCTAATCATTTCAGCAAAGCGCTCAAAATCCTCATCATCCTTTTTCTTGGATGGCTTGGGAGGAAAAGGCATGGGTTTCTGAACCCAAGGCTCTCTTTCTTTACCGTGTTTCCTAGCAACAAAGTCTTTCTTATCATAATGTTGAATCTTTGATTGTGGGTTATCAAGATCAACAACAGGTTCGATTTCTATATCATTATCATTACTAGGTTGAGCATCATTATGAAAATTATTATTAACATTATCACTAGTTTCAGGTTCGTTACCAGATTGTGTTTCAGCATTAGAAATAGAAATATCATTTGGATTCTCAGGTGTTTCAACAATAGGATCACTAGAAGCATGCAAAGTCCTATCATTTTTCTTTTTCTTCTTTTTAGAAGTACTAGGTGCATCTATATTATTTCTCTAAGAATCTTGCTCAATTCTCTTAGGGTGGCCTTCAGGATACAAGGGTTCCTAAGTCATTCTACTTGTTCTAGTAGCCACTCTAATTAACAACATTATCATTATCTTTACTATTCAATTCATTGAGCAAATCATTTTGAGCTTTAAGTACTTGTTATACTTGAGTGGTAACCATAGAAGTATGTTTACTAATGAGTTTAAGTTCACCTTTGACATTAGCCATATAATCACCCAAGTGTTCAAGCATATTTGAATTGTATTTCAATTGTCTACCAAAATAAGCATTAAAGTCTTCTTGCTTAGCCATAAATTTATCAAACTCATCTAAGCATGGGCTAGCAAATTTAGTAAATGGGATTTCAACTTTATCATATCTGTAGAGAGAATTTACCTTTACTACCTGTGTCGGGTTATCAAGACCATGAGTTTCTTCAATAGGTAATGGATTAAGATTATATGTTTCTTCAACAGGCGGTAAATTAAGACCATGTATTTCTTCAATAGGAGGTAAATTCTTAACATCTTCAGCTTTAATACCCTTTTCTTTCATAGAGTTCTTTGCCTCTTGCATATCTTCAGGACTGAGAAATAGAATACCCCTCTTCTTCGGAGTTGGTTAAGGAATAGGCTCAGGAATTGGCTCCGGAGGTGTCCAATTATTTTCATTTGTCAACATATTATTCAATAGAATTTCAGCTTCATCCGGTGTTCTTTCCCTGAAAACAGAACCAGCACAACTATCTAGGTAATCTCTGGAGGCATCGGTTAGTCCATTATAGAAGAAATCAAGTATTTCATTTTTCTTAAGAGGATGATCAGGCAAAGCATTAAGTAATTGGAGAAGCCTCCCCCAAGCTTGTGGGAGACTCTCTTCTTCAATTTGCACAAAATTATATATATCCCTTAAAGCAGCTTGTTTCTTATGAGCAGGGAAATATTTAGCAGATAAGTAATAAATCATATCTTGGGGACTACGCACACAACCAGGATCAAGAGAATTAAACCATATCTTAGCATCACCTGTTAATGAGAATGGAAATATTTTAAGGAAGTAAAAGTAACGAGTTCTCTCATCTTTAGTGAACAAGGTGGCTATATCATTCAACTTAGTAAGATGTGCCACAACAGTTTCAGATTCATAACCAGGAAAAGGATCATATTCAACCAAAGTAATTATATCAGGATCAACAGAGAATTCATAATCCTTATCAGTAACACAGATAGGTGAAGTAGCAAAAGCAGGGTCATGTTTCATTCTAGCATTTAGAGATTGCTTACTCCATTTAGCTAATAACCTTTTGAGTTCCTTTCTATTTTTGCAAGCTAAAATAGCGAAAGAAGCTTCTTGATCAAAAATATAACCCTTAGGAATTACAAGTGATTCTTCATCATCACTTTCATCAGTATCATCAGATTCAATATTTTCAATCTCTCTAGCCCTAGCAAGTTGTTCATTAAGAAAATCACTAAGTGGCACAGTAGTATCAGGCATAGAGGTAGTTTCATCATAAGTATCATGCATAGCAGAAGTGGCATCATCTATAACATGCGACATATCAGAACGTATAGCAGAAGCAGGTGTAGGTGTCACAAGCTTACTTAAAACAGAAGGTGAATCAAGTGTAGAGCTAGATGGCAGTTCCTTACCTCCCCTCGTAGTTGAGGGATAGATCTTGGTTTTTGGATCTCTCAAGTTCTTCATAATGATAAGCAGATATATATCCCAAGTGACTCAAAGAATAGAGCTATGCTCCCCGACAACGGTGCCAGAAAATAGTCTTGATTCGACACAAGGGGAGCCAAAGAATACTCTCAAGTATTAGCAGCTAAGTTGTCAATTCAACCACACCTGGAAACTTACTATCTACAGCAAAGTGTTTAGTAGCAAAGTAATATGATAGTAGTGGTAACGGTAGCAAAAGGTAACAATAGTAAAAGTAATGTTTTTGGTATTTTGTAGTGATGATAGCAATAGCAACGGAAAAGTAAATAAGCGAAGAACAATATATGGAAAGCTCGTAGGCAATGGTTCGGTGATAGAGAATTATGCCGGATGTGGTTCATCATGTAACAGTCATAACCTAGGGTGACATAGAACTAGCTCCAGTTCATTGATATAATGTAGGCATGTATTCCGAACATAGTCATACGTGCTTATGGAAAAGAACTTGCATGACATCTTTTGTCCTACCCTCCCGTGGCAGCGGGGTCCTTACGGAAACTAAGGGATATTAAGGCCTCCTTTTAATAGAGAACTGAAACAAAGCATTAACACATAGTGAATACATGAACTCCTCAAACTACGGCCATCACCGGTAAGTATCCCGATTATTGTCACTTCGGGGTTAACGGATCATAACACATAATAGGTGACTATAGACTTGCAAGATAGGATCTAGAACACTCATATATTGATGAAAATATAATAGGTTCAGATCTGAAATCATGGCACTCAGGTCCTAGTGACAAGCATTAAGCATAGCAAAGTCATAGCAACATCAATCTCAGAACATAGTGGATACTAGGAATCAAACCCTAACAAAACTAACTCGATTACATGATAGATCCCATCCAACCCATCACCGTCCAGCAAGCCTACGATGGAGTTACTCACGCACGGCGGTGAGCATCATGAAATTGGTGATGGAGGATGGTTGATGATGACGATGGCGACGGATTCCCCTCTCTGGAGCCCCGAACGGACTCTAGGTCAGCCCTCCAGAGAGGTTTTAGGGCTTGGCGGCGGCTCCGTATCGTAAAACGCGATGATTTCTTCTCTCTGATTTTTTTCTCCCCGAAACACAATATATGGAGTTGGAGTTGGAGTCAGAGTCGGAGAGGCAACAGGGGGCCCATGAGGTAGGGGGCGCCCTAGGGGGGCAAGCGCGCCCCCCACCCTCGTGGAGAGGTGGTGGCCCCCCTGACCTTCATCTTTTGCAGGTATTTTTCATATTTTCTGAAAAGTGACTCTGAGAAGTTTCAGGTCATTCCGAGAATGTTTGTTTCTACACATAAATAACACCATGGTAATTCTGTTGAAAACAGCGTCAGTCCGGGTTAGTTCCATTCAAATCATGCAAGTTAGAGTCCCAAACAAGGGAAAAAGTGTTTGGAAAAGTGATACGTTGGAGACGTATCATTTATCACACAAAGTATAGTGCCCCGCCCCCTACATTATGACAAGTATTTTTCCCTGAGCTGCAAAAGCCACACATTAGCCCAAATTATAATCAATGTTCTATATATTATATGTAGTACTAGCAAGATGCCCATGCGTTCCACGGAACATCAACATGGTCGAGGGGAGTCCTTATTTGCAAATATGGAGAGGGGTGTGGGTATCTTTTTCAAACTTGCCATAGTTTCCTTCCTATCCGTCAGATATAAATTGGGCAGCCTATATTACAGGATGGCAGGCACACCATCATCAACAACTCTATTTTTTATAAGAGTAGAGATAAAATACATTATATGTAGTATAACATGTTCATAAGCAAACCATGTGTATCACTGTTATATATATTCACACATGCATCGGTTTAAAACACTATGATAAATTCTTCAAATATCTGAATTCGCTTTTTATAATGAATCATGATCTCTATTCGTCTTTTACACCCACACAATCCTCTTATATTTGTTGCTAGCGCTAACTTTCTCTTGTGCATGCACACGCCCGCATCCCTCTCACCCTCCCTCAGCATTCTCTAGCTCCATCGCGCAAATTTGTCTTTTCACTTTAGGTCGTTCTGGCACCCTGGCTCAGAGAAACCTGAACGCCCCGTATTCCAGCCCAGAGATCGAGGAGAAGTCTCTAGAATACGGCACTGCTTGACATAGAACAAATCAGCTCTTATTACAAGAATAATAGTACAAGGGTCTGATGTTACAAAGAAGCACATCAGCACGACGACACTACGCATGCGATCCTACACTTGCTCTATGCTAGGAGCAGAACAACACAAAGCAGTGGAATACTTCTAGCAGCAGAACAATGACGAAGGTGGTGAACTCCACTCCGCAGGGACTCTGGCTGGGACACGATCTAGCTCGCACGCACAACAACCTCGACAAGAAATCAAGCAATCATGGAATCACCTGCAATCTGGCATGACATGCCAGGTCAGTACATTGAATGTACTTGCAAGCTCACAACAACCATAAACATCAACGCAGGACAATAACATAGCATTAAACATGTTAATTAATTAATAACTACTAAGATGAAACAACTACTAACCATGGTATGAAACTAATACAATACTGATAAATCACCATCTCATATCTCCATATCCATATCTCTCTTGGCTAACCGGCCAAGCAATATTCCATCTCGATCACCTCGTGATCAAAACCAAACGGTGATCTTTCCGGTGATCACAACCATGACCAACACTTGGTCCCAAACGGTGATCTTTCCGGTGATCACAACCATGACCAACACTTGGTATCAAACGGTGATCTTTCCGGCGATCACTACCATGACCAACACTTGGTCTCCATATCATCATCAACATCCTACCAATCTGTACTGCTCAACATATCAACATATAAATCATCTATAAGTCATTCCGTCATGTGAATGTTGATCGAACGGTGTGACCTAGTACGAACCCATGCCCATGACCGAGGATGCGGCTATCGATAGATTTTTAAAACACACTCTTCGCAGAGGTAGTGCACTTTACCCACACCATGGAACCCATGGCCTCACACTCCCATTCGGGTGGACCAAACGGCGTTCCGACAAAACCAATCTACTGCCATGACACTCTCCCGGCCACTCCGACTCACTCTCCATTGGGCTAGTCCTGGGTGGCCCCTGTGTCTACCAAAGACACAACGACCACTGTCGTGGCCACAACATAAACTGTCCCACACGGGGACACCCGCGCGCAAAATCCAGCTACGGGCACACAAGGCTTATGTCCGCCTACCTGATCAGGGTAGCGCGCGCCCATAACCTTCCCTCGTTGGAGGCACCGGCGAGAGGCACGACAATAGCATCACATTAGGGCCTTCCCTTAAAGGCAAATGTGGTTGCACTGGAGAAAGCGCGGTTCGGTGGCACCTGATCAACTTAATGACGGAATTCATCCCCAAAAATATAACTGTGATGACTGATACACTGATATCAACTATCAAACTATAATTCAAGTCATATCAATATCCCACAAATAATCCAAGGCTTAATATTGTCTTACCAAAATACTCCGAGGACGGCATAACACTACTATCATGATGAATCCAAGAACGATAAGACTACTACTCAAATATCAAGAACTAACTATCCAACTATGATCCACATGCAAGCATCATCTCCAACATCATACTCCAAAACATAATATGATCTAGCATCATGATGGAAATAACACTAGCCACTAATAATCCAAAGGCAACATGATATCCAAAGTAATACTCCAAAATAATATTAGATACCATCATGAAAAATATTTATAAAAGTCACTAATAATCCAAAGGCAACATGTCATCCACATAATCATCAAAATATAAGTCCTAGAACTCCAAGCAATATCATGGCAACATCAACATCAAAGCAATACTCCGAGAAATGCCATGAACATATCATACATAGCTACTGCAATATTTTAAACAAGTTCAAATGAATAAACCATGTCACTGCATTGCAATCATGCAAATGGAGGGTGTGGCTTGCCTGGGGTAGAGGAAATCACTGGGAAGAAGTGCGAGAAGCTCGCGGAAAGAATCACCGGAAAACGTTCGCTCTTGGAGGGGCTGAATAAGGGAAAGGCATAATGGTCATTTTCAGAATGTTGTCACATGGTGAAAATGACACCAACAGAACGGGCTCGATGAAACGAAGAAGTGGGCTTTGGAATCGCCTGATTTGGAGTTGGGAGTAAAAAGATATGAATGTTTTTCTGCCAGGGACCTTTATGCAATAAAATCATCACAAACAGGACCTTGGCTGGAAAAATAGAACGCGCCTTTCTCAGAAATACGCTTTCCAGAGAGGAAAACACATTCCTGCCCGAAGAAGAAACGAAATACGCCTTCAATAAGAGAAAGGGTACTCACAGGAGTACGTCTCCACTTATCCACGCTGGCAAGCACGGGGCCGGGGCTTGGGTCCCCGACGCGTGGGGCCCGCCGCGCTTTCTCTCTCCTACCGGGACTTCTCCTTCCTCCTCCTCCCACTGGCCCAACCGAAGCAGAGGAGGGGACATGGGAGGGACGATGCCGACGACTGCCCCGGCGGCTCCGGCAGTCCCCGGCTGGGCTGAGATCACCGGCAAGACTGGCGAGTAGCACCGCGTCCATCTGGGCGTGCTGCGGGCACCGTGGAGGGACGGGGTGGCGGCGACTCGCGGAGGTAGAGAGCATGCAGCGGCGGCCGAATCTTGGGGTCGCGGTCTGAGGCACTCCAGCGAGAGGGTGGGGTGGTGAAGAGGTTCGCCAGAGCACGGGGAAGACTCTGGTGAGGTCAGTGGGTGGAGGAGGGGACCGGATGGCTCGGATTTAAGACGAGCTTCACGGCGGCCATGGTGGACGGAGGACGAGCAGAGGGGCTCCGGTGCTCGGGGAAGAGGTTGGGGAGGAATAGTGGAGTGAGGCAAAGGCGATGGTGAGGTCGAGAGGCCTCGGGGTGGGCTTATATAGCCGCGGGGCGGGCTTATATAGTCGCGGGGCGAGGAGGCCGAGCTGTCGTCGCCGCGGATGCGTGTCCGACGCCGCGGACGTGTGTGCACATGCATGAGCTCATAGGTAGACGACAGGGGAGGAGCAGTGGAGGTTCTCACGGGGTAGAGGAGGCCAACGGAGCACAGGGAGGAAGATGACGGCGATGAACCGAGCCAAAACGCCACTGTATGTCCGTGGGCACGCGGCGGTTTGCGTCGGTGAGGAAGCTTACGGAGGGGAAGAGGGGTCCAGGGAACGACGACGACGAGATGCAGCCACTATACATGCTCACGAGTTCTAAGACGACGAGAGGGAAGAGGACGAAGCAAAAATGACGTGCTGGACGCAGCCACTGCGCACAGAGCGCGCACAAGCTTGCCATCGTCGTAGTCACCATGTGAACCGGGGCATTCAATGCTCTACAGCATCCAAAATGTTGTCTAGCTGATAGTTCATCCTCGGGAGGTTGCAACTATGGTGGTAGCTCAGTGAGAACTGCTATGGTTAAAAGGTAATCACCCTCTGAAGTTTACTGCAGTAAACTTGGGTGAGAACTGCTGAGCAACAGGAAAGGGATTGGAGCCAGAGAGTTTGTCTGCGAGGTTTAGGGTAAGAAGGACTAAGATTATGTAGAGTTTGAGGGGAAATGGACCATTAATTAATATGGTTTCTTTGTAACTACCATTACTGGTCCGGAATCAAGATCATGATGGTTCACTCACATAGAGTAACCACTTGAGATAAAAATTTGGTAGGGCTTGGTGATTTGGTCATAGTAAGAAGCTGTAAAAATTTCATACCAATTGGATCCACCAAAATGGTAGTTTCGTCACAACTATCTTCACTAATCAGAATCTTGCAAGAATTTTGGAGAAATAATGGCTTGGTGAAATGGTGCCAAATTTGGTGGATAGAAGTTATTTAATTAGGATAACACTCTCATAATTTATTAGGATTTTTGAAACAATATAGAATGCACTTGCTTCACAACCTAAAAATTTTACCAGAAGCAAAGATTTGGTCCTGTGCTCACATAGAGGATTGGATGGGACTGAATTTTAGAGGAGTGGGATAATATGAGCACATGAAGGAGTGTGCAAAATTTCAACTCATTTGGATAGCCCGAGCTAGCCCTTCCTTCACAAAGGCTTCCCTCAGACAGGAACTTTGAAAAATCACTGAGGAAGTTTGGCTAGGAAAATAAAGTTGAATTTTGGCACAGGTCAATTATTTGGATGATATATCATGCCCAAAAAGTTTGGGGGCAAATGGGCAAGGATAAATAGCATTTGCTTCACAATGTGCCATTTAGGACAGAATAGGAAATGAATTTATTAAGCATGATGAGAAATATGTCCAATGAAATATGCTGCCATATTTGAGTAATATATGACCCAAGCAATTTATAAGAATTATTGGGGGATTTTTGGATGGACAGAAATATAGGTTGCTTCACAACCTAGGGCAGATAGGGTAATTCCTTTAATAGGAAAAGGAATATTCCTGAGAAAAAGAAATTAGGGTTTGGTCAAGCAGTGGAGTGATATGATCTTGGCAAGGTTTTGAGGATGATGAGACACTTGGGAGGGGAAATGAGGATGATTTCCCAGGTGGCAAGGCCACGGAACCACTCCAAAAAACAGAGCAAAAACAATAAATCAAAAGAAAAAGAAAAGGGCCAAAATCCATGCTATTACAACTCTTACCCCCTTAAAGAAATCTCGTCCTCAAGATTTAGTTGCTCAGGGAACCGGTAGGACTTGAGGACACCGTTTCCAACTCGGGTATCCATTTCTTTTGTATATAGTTCCCCCCAGAATTTCAGATGATCAGATTATCTTTGCTCGGGGTGGTTTGCTTCACCTTTCCCCAAATTTTGACGGGTTTTTGCGCACACCCAAATCCTTTTGCTGATGTTGATTCTTTCATATCTACAGTGATATCCAATGGATCTGGGCATAAATTTTCCTTTGGTCATGAAAACCTTTTTACTTCTGTCAGGGGGTTGCTTCAAATAAATGCAGGCCTTCTGGTTTCAATAAATGCTGAGAATTGATCATGGCAATCTTCTGACAGGATCTTACTACTCATAGGTGGTACTGATTTTGATTTATTTCTTTGGCTCGAGCGTGAGATACGTACCCAACGATCTGACTGCCTTTTGTTAGGAACAATATAACGGTGTATGGAGTTTTAGCTGTGTCATACCTCAAATATTTACATCTTGAGACTGGCCTATCAGGGGGCTGACAGACAATTGCTTTTTCCTGACAGATTGACCATGTACTTGATTCCATCGGTGAGTATACCGGGTCCGAGCTGATTGTTCGGCTTTTGACTTTCTCATTTTGTCGGTATACCTATTTGGATTTTTCCATCCTAACCATTCCAAGCGGGTCAGCGGGATATGAAATCCTTGTAAAACAGAGTAGGCCTCTGAGGGTATGCCTTTGGGGATCATATGGAATTACGGCCTCCAACTGATTTGGGTATCCAGACCTTGATGGTCATGCAAAAAATCATCATACGTTTGCTGTGAGTCTCACCCTTTAACGGTCATGATTTTCTTTGTGAGGATACCTTACTGGAATAACTTGGCCACACCTGTCCTTGATTCTTTGTATGACCAGGGACGTGATTAGTGCAATATTGTTGGAATTATTCCTTTGTGCCTGTTTTCTGACCTGAGTGCGCACACATATGACATATACCCGGGGTTTGTAGCTATACGGAGCTCATTGCTGAGGCCAATCATAGAAGAAAATGACAAGGTTTTAAGGCATCTCCTTGTCAGTTGCGGCAATAATGACCTTGATGACCATTTTCAAGACTGTTGATTCTGTGATGTCATCTCCATATCTTGTCGATCCTTGAAATGTATCTCTGCGTGATTCATGAGCCTGTGGGATCCGTACTTTCCTTTAGGTATATTTGTTGGATCCTTGTCGTACCTCGTATGAGTGACTGATATGGTTGGGGATGCATGCCCACCATATGTATAAGAAGAACATGCCACCAAACACTCAATCCCTGCGGTAGGCATATGTTTTGACTGCATTGTACCTCTGACAAAATTATTGCAAATCTGATCATTGAACTGTAGAGAAAATCCATTCATGTAGCTTGTCGGGGAAGGCTCGTTAGCTTCTGCTCGAAGCTTTTGTCTGGGTAGCATGCAGAAGAAGCCTCGATAGCTTACACACAAAGCTTGACATGAGTATTGTGCAGGAGAAGCCGGGTTTCCGTACTTGAGAAGTTTCTCCTCGGGTTGCTTGTTGAGAAATATTCATTTTTCGTCTGTCAAAAGATTTTACCGAGGTATCTGGCTGTGAAAGACGAGGTATCTTGTGCCGGAAACTGTTCGCATATCATGCTGAGGAAATTTGAGGAGCCTTGCATCATATATTTCTTCCGATAGCGTGTGAAAGAATACTAAGTTTCTTACATCCAAAGCTTCATAGTAATATGTAGAATGAAATCTACAGACATGCCCATAATATTCTGTGGCTGATTATGTGCATGAGAACATTTACTTGACTGTCTTCCTTGAGCATGTCACATTCTAACTTTATTTTGGATGATAGTATATTTCAAACATCATGCATTGCTGAGCCAAAATTTTGTATATGATCCATACCTTTGACTGAAAATATTCCGTTGAGCTTGTACCTGACTTGTCTTGCTGCTGACTTGATCAGTACTATTGTGAGGATTTGGTACTGACGGGGACTTGATTTATCAGTACTGTTGTGAGGAGTGAACACTAATGCAAAATTGATTATCAGCCTCAAAATCAAATATTCCCCATTTCACTGCAGTCGGCTGACAATTCCATTCTATTTAGCTGAGTTTCCAAATATTTGAACTCCTTATTACTTCTTCGAGTCCGGTGTCAGATGATGAGCAACTCTTTATAGGGGGAAAATAATGTAACACCGGTGCCCGAAAAGAAAGAAGCAAAATAAAACTCAACTAAACAAAAGCACACAACAACAATCAATTCACACACAATCAATGTCATATATTACTCCTAGTCACACAATATGCATGCCTACTTAAGCACACAAATCTCGCGGGATCTTCGATTCTACGATCTAGCATGTTGTGACGATGTGCACGAGGACGAATAGATGTGTGGAAAAATTGGTGTAAACAGCGCTACACCAAGTGCTAGCTTAGCCAGGTAGCAGCCTGGACTAGCTCGAAGGCGAGGACGTACTTGGTAATCATGTAGCAGGACACAAATGTCATTGCCACATTATTATTAAGCGGACGGAAAATATCCGTACTCGTCCAAGAAATAAGGATAGCGGGGAAACTGAGTCTGCTGGCATTGCCCTTTCTTGATGACTAAGACCATTAAGGGTTGCCAATACGACAAGAAAAAGGATGATCCGGGGTAGAAGCATGTCCATCACCGAAACGATAGGCGGGGGCTGAAAGGAGGATATCGGCGAGATACCTAAGCACCATTTTTGCAAACAATGTCGGGATCACTTGGCATCACTATGCTGGGACAGAAATGACACCAAACACCGAAGAACAAGCAAGAAAATAAAATTGGAGAAATGCAAAGGCTGAGTTGTAGTGGATCCAAGCCGATGCCAGCTACACTCACCAGATCAACCGTTAGCAACAAATACTAAGGCTATATGCATGTTGTGCAACAAAAAAATGCAGCAACCAAATGCAATAAACAAGCCAGACTATATACTACCGATTTCTACCGCTCGCGCTGACTAGGGCGTCCTACAGCCAGACCTGCTATGATACCAAGCGTTGTGGCACCCCGGCTCAGAGAAACCGGAACGCCATCTATTCCAGCCCAGAGATCGAGGAGAAGTCCATGGAATACGGCACTGCTTGACATAGAACAAATCAGCTCTTATTACAAGAACAATAATACAAGGGTCTGATGTTACAAAGAAGCACATCAGCACGGCGACACTACGCGTGCGATCCTACACTTGCTCTATGCTAGCAGCGGAACAACGACGAAGGTGGTGAACTTCACTCTGCAGGGACTCTGGCTGGGACACGATCTAGCTCGCACGCACGGCAACCTCGACAATAAATCAAGCAATCATGGCATCACCTGCAATCTGGCATGACACGCCAGGTCAGTACATTGAATGTACTTGCAAGCTCACAACAACCATAAACATCAAGGCAAGACAATAACATAGCATTAAATAGGTTAATTAATTAAAAACTACCAAGATGAAACAACTACTCAGCATGGTATGAAACTAATACAATACTGATAAATCACCATCTCATATCTCCATATCCATATCTCTCTTGGCTAACCGGCCAAGCAATATTCCATCTCGATCACCTCGTGATCAGAACCAAACGGTGATCTTTCCGGCGATCACAACCATGACCAGCACTTGGTCCCAAATGGTGATCTTTTCGGTGATCACAACCATGACCAACACTTGGTCTCAAACGGTGATCTTTTCGGCGATCACTACCATGACCAACACTTGGTCTCCATATCATCATCAACATCCCGCCAATCTGTACTGATCAACATATCAACATATAAATCACCTATAAGTCATTCTGTCATGTGAGTGTTGATCGAACGGTGTGACCTAGTACGAACCCATGCCCATGACCGAGGACGCGGCTATCGATAGATTTTAATACACACTCTCCGCAGAGGTAGCGCACTTTACCCACACCACGGAACCCATGGCCTCGCACTCCCATTCGGGTGTACCAACGGCGTTCCGACAAAACCGATCTACTGCCATGACACTCTCCCGGACACTCCGACTCACTCCCCACTAGGCTAGTCCTGGGTGGCCCCTGTGTCTACGAAAGATACAACGACCACCGTCTTGGCCAAAACATAATATGTCCCACACAGGGACACACGCGCGCAAAATCCAACTACTGGCACACAAGGCTTATGTCCTCCTACCTGATCAGGGTAGAGCGCGCCCATAACCTTCCCTCGTTGGAGGCACCGGCGAGAGGCATGGCAATAGCATCGCATTAGGGCCTTCCCATAAAGGCAAATGTGATTGCACTGGAGAAAGCCCGGTTCGGTGGCACCTGATCAACTTAATGACGGAATTTATCCCCACAAATATAATTGTGATGACTGATACACCGATATCAACTATCAAACTATAATCCAAGTCATAGCAATATCCCACAAATAATCCAAGGCTTAATATTGTCTTACCAAAATACTCCGAGGACAGCATAACACTACTATCATGATGAATCAAAGAACGATAAGACTACTACTCAAATATCAAGAACTAACTAACCAACTATGATCCACATGCAAGCATCATACTCCAAAACATAATATGATCTAGCATCATGATGGAAATAACACTAGCCACTAATAATCCAAAGGCAACATGATATCCAAAGTATCCATCATGAAAAATATTTATAAAAGCCACTAATAATCCAAAGGCAACATGTCATCCACATAATCATCAAAATATAAGTCCTAGAACTCCAAGCAATATCATGACAACATCAACATCAAAGCAATACTCCGAGAAATGCCATGAACAAATCATACATAGATACTGCAATATAAACAAGTTCAAATGAATAAACCATGTCAGTGCATTGCAATCATGCAAATGGAGTGTGTGGCTTGCCTGGGATGGAGGAAATCACCGAGAAGAAGTGCGAGAAGCTCATGGAAAGAATCACCGGAAAACATTCTCTCTCGAAGGGGCTGAATAAGGGCAAGGGCATAATGGTCATTTTAAGAATGTTGTCACATGGTGAAAATGACACCAATAGAACGGGCTCGACGAAAAGAAGAAGTGGGATTTGGAATCACCTGATTTGCAGTTGGAGTAAAAAGATATGAATGTTTTTCTGCCAGGGACCTTTCTGCAATAAAATCATCACAAACAGGCCCTTGGCTGGAAAAACAGAACACGCCTTTCTTAGAAATACGCTTTCCAGAGAGGAAAGCACATTCCTGCCCGAACAAGAAACGTAATACGCCTTCGATAAGAGAAAGCGTACTCACGCGAGTACGTCCCCACTTATCCACGCTGGCAAGCGCGGGGCCGGGGCTTGGCTCACCGACGCGTGGGGCCGCCGCGGTTTCTCTCTCCTACATGGCTTTCTCCTTCCTCCTCCTCCCGCTGGCCCGACCGAAGCAGAGGAGGGAACAGGGGAGGGACGATGCCGGCGACTGCCCCGGCGGCTCCGACAGTCCCCTGCTACGCCGAGGCCACCGGCGAGACCGACGAGTAGCACCGCGTCCATCTGGGCATGCTGCGGGCGCCATGGAGGGATGGGGTGGCGGCGACTCGCGGAGGCAGGGAGCATGTGGCGGCGGCCGAATCTTGGGGTCGCGGTCTGAGGCACTCCGGTGAGAGGGTGGGGTGGTGAAGAGGTTCGCCGGAGCACGGGGAAGACTCTGGTGAGGTCAGTGGGTGGAGGAGGGGACCGGATGGCTCAAATTTAAGTCGAGCTTCATGGCGGCCATGGTGGATGGAGGACGAGCAGAGGGGCTTCGGTGCTCAGGGAAGAGGTTGGGGAGGGATAATGGAGTGAGGCAAAGGCGATGGTGAGGTCGAGAGGCCTTGGGGTGGGCTTATATAGCCGCGGGGCGAGGATGCCGAGCTGTCGTCGCCGCGGACGCGTGTGCACGTGCATGAGCTCACTGGTAGACGACGGGGGAGGAGCTGTGAAGGTTCTCACGGGGTAGAGGAGGCCAACGGAGCACATGGAGGAAGACGACCGCGACGAACCGAGCCAAAACGCCACTGTACGCCCGTGGGCACGCGACGGTTTGCGTCAGTGAGGAAGCTGACGGAGGGGAAGAGGGGTCCAGCGGAACGGCGACGACGAGATGTAGCCACTGGACATGCTCATGAGCTCTAAGACGACGAGAGGGAAGAGGATGAAGAAGAAATGGCGCGCTGGACGCGGCCACTGCGCATAGAGCACGCGCACAGGCTTGCCATCATCCTAGTCACCATGTGAACCGGCCCGTTCAATGCTCTACAGCACCCAAAATGTTGTCTAGCTGATAGTTTCATCCTGGGGAGGTTGCAACTGCGGTGGTAGCTCAGTGAAAACTGCTATGGTTAAAAGGTAATCACCCTCTGAAGTTTACTGCAGTAAACTTGGGTGAGAACTGTTGAGCAACAGGAAAGGGATTGGAGCCAGAGAGTTTATCTGTGAGTTTATCTGTGAGAGTTTGAGGGGAAATGGACCATTAATTAATATGGTTGCTTTGTAACTACCATTACTGGTCCAGAATCAAGATCATGATGGTTCACTCACATAGAGTAACCACTTGAGATAAAATTTGGCAGGGCTTGGTGATTTGGTCATAGTAAGAAGCTGTAAAAATTTCATACCAATTGGATCCACCAAAATGGTACTTTCTTCACAACTATCTTCACTGACCAGAATCTTGGAAGAATTTTGGGGAAATAATGGCTAGGTGAAATGGTGCAAAATTTGGTGGAGAGAAGTTATTTAGGTAGGAGAACAGTCTGGTAATTTATCAGGATTTTTGAAGCAATAGAGAAGGCACTTGCTTCACAACCTGGAAATTTTACCAGAAGCAAAGATTAGAGGATATGATGGGGCTGAATTTTGGAGGAGTGGGATAATATGAGTACATGAAGGAGTGTGCAAAATTGCAACTCATTTGGATGGCCCTAGCTAGCATTTCCTTCACAAAGACTTCCTTCAGACAGGAACTTTGAAACATCACTGAGGAAGTTTGGCTAGGCAAATAAAGTTGAATTTTGGCACAGGTCAATTATTTAGATGATATATCATGCCCAAAAAGTTTGGGGGAAAATGGGCAAGGATAAACAGCACTTGCTTCACAATGTGCCATTTAGGACAAAATAGGAAATGAATTTATTGAGCATGATGAGAAATATGGCCAATGAAATATTTTTCCATATTTGAGGAATATATGACCCAAACAATTTATAAGAATTATTTGGGGATTTATGGATGGACGGAAATATAGGTTGCTTCACAACCTAGGGCAGATAGGGTTATTCCTTTAATAGGAAAATGAATATTCCTAAGAAAAAGAAATTAGGGTTTGGTCAAGCAGTGGAGTGATATGATCTTGGCAAGGTTTTGAGGATGAGCCACTTGGGAGGGGAAATGAGGATGATTTCCCAGGTGGCAAGGCCATGGAACCACTCCAAAAAAAACATAGCAAAAACCAATGAATCAAAAGAAAAAGAAAAGGGTGAAAATCCAGGTTGTTACAGTCGTTCACCCATGGTGTGTATAGGCCCCCAGCTCCTTCTTTACAACACACATCGATCGATATGCCTCTCTAGACAGGTGTGCCTACCACAAACACAAGCTTCCCCTCTTGTCTTCTCACCGTCCATGCCTCACTCCCACCACTCTTTTCATCGATCTCGTACTCGCACACTCCTCCCCCCTCGATATAGTATTCCTCTCTCACCACCTCCTAGATGCATCCCTCTCTCTCCCTATCCTTCTCCCTAGGCTTTATTTGCTTCTAACACATACATGCATGTATACCGATCGATATCCCTACATATACCTAGGTCGACTTTAACTATTTCCCCCCACCCATCGATCGACGTACCTCACAAGTTATGTCTCTCCTTTCTCTGACAAAGGACGATTGATCTTCCTATGTAGTTATGTCTGTTTACCACAGCCATATGGTCCCCCTCATTATTTGTGCATGCCTCCTGACCCGTCTCTCGCATGCACGTGCACAGGCTGGCAGCCATCCCCTCTCATATTGATATTGCAGGTGTGCCCTCTGTTTGTCTAGCAAGCCTCTCCCACCATGGGCAGATTCAGGCCCCAGGCAGAAGGGTGGTGTCCTGGGGTGTAAGGCCCATCTCCTTTGTATATTTTAACACTGTAGCTACCATAGAACTCTACAATCAACTAAGCTGCCTGGGCCTTGGCCTAGTTCGCCTGGGGCCTGGCCCATTCCTAGGTTTGCCACCGTCTCCCACCATTTGTTAGAAGCAACTCCACTACCACCCCCTCCAACACTCTAGCTCTGTCTCTCTCCCAACCTTATTCCTCTCCTACACATATGCATGGATGCCGATCGATCTCCCTTAATACACAAGGTAGGCCTCTCTCCTCCTCCACACATATACCAGCCATTGTACCTCTATAATTAATTAGACCTCCCTCCCACCACACACCGATAGTCGAGCATTGTAGGTAGGTATCCATGCCACAGAGACAAACTACACATGTCCCCTCTCACGTTCCAGTAGGCCAGCCACTCTATATCTTTGACGTGGGCACACACAAATTCGAGCGCGTGCGCGCACACACACACATCATCACTCTCTTTGATTCTATGGATACCTCAAGCCGATGATACCTCCACCCTCTTCTCGTGGATCGCCCCCTCTATATATATGATATATCCAGGACTCTATTTCACACACATTGCATATGTTAAATTTTTTGATTGACCCTTCCCCCCAAAAAAAACACTCATGAACCCACACACTATATCTCTCTACGTTTGTATCTCTCTCACACAACCCCACGTAGGTGGTGTACGTACACGAAGAGAATAGGTGCACATACTCACGTTTTGTGCCCAGCCACACCCATGTGGGTACAAGGTGGAGCTCATTTCTGTATGAGAATTGCAGCCCACGTGCTAGTTTGAACGCGTGTAGCGGTTGTTTACCTACAGAGGTCGTGTACCACGCATGCACAAAAAAAAGTTCGACTTGATGTGTTGGCGCGTTATTTTTAAATAACGCTATATCTCTCAATGGCACATACACAGAATATAAAATGATTTTTATGGAGAAAAAGGTAGTCCGCTCCACTATATACAATGGAGCCTGCCTGCCTGGGTTTGTCTCTCTTCAGAGTATCTCACACAAGGCGGCGGTGGCCTCTCTCTCTCTCTCCCACCGTTGGTCACTGATTCGGTCGCATCTTGTCCGCCGGCGGAAAGGGAGGAGGTGCATCATTTCTCCGTTCGACGGCGCCGAGGCAGCACGTCCCGATCTGCGGTACCCGTCGTTCTCTCTGACCAAGCTCCGGCGCGGTAGGGCCTACACCACCTGCTCGCTGCCGTAGTACGGGCAGACCCCGCCTGCCGCCGCTCACCAGCTACTTACATCTTGATGACCCCGAGGTATCCCCTCCGGCCTTGCTCCACTGCCCGTGTTCCCACGTCGCTTCATGTGGATCTTCCATAGTTCTTTGCCGAAAACGTAGCTCGTCCAGCGTAATTTCCATATTGCAATCTCGTCCTCACACCGTTTTGGACAAACACAACCATGTTGTTATCTTCCCTTAGGACAAGGAATATGATTATTTTTGTCGTTGTATGTGTCATCAACTGTTATTGGCTAGTAATTGTTTCCTTTCTACCTCTTTTTTGCAAACAGGGCTATCCATTTCACCTCGTTGCTATTGCGACCTTTTGGTGAACTGCACAAATCACTTTTTTCTTAAGAGTGTTTTGTGCAGTTGTACTAAAATGTCACACGGACAACGTCTCTACATTTCAGTGCAACTGCACAAAGGGAGATTGGTTTTGCTCTATCCTCCTCATCCAACTCCGAGCCTAATCTTCTCCAACTATTTGCTTAATCTTCTCCAACTAGTTAGTCTTAAGAGAGACTGCAAAGGTGACTGGCTTCTATTTGTGTGTTTATTGTTTCATCAGCAGTCCTCTATTATCGTAATCACACTTAATATCTTTGGAACAGGGACGCTCAACTCTATTTCAGTGGAACTGCACAAAATGATCGGAATGTTGCATGCTCCAGACAGCTACTTTTTCCCAGCATGCCTTGTTGATTTAGACAAAGCTGGGGGGGACGTTGCTGCCAATGAAAGTAAGGATCAATTTTAATTTAACACGGTCGGTGTCAAAACCGGCGGATCTCAGGTAGGGGGTCCCGAACTATGCGTCTAGGCCAGATGGTAACAGGAGACAAGGGACACGAAGTTTTACCCAGGTTCGGGCCCTCTCGATGGAGGTAAAACCCTACGTCCTGCTTGATTAATATTGATGATATGGGTAGTACAAGAGTAGATCTACCACGAGATCAGAGAGGCTAAACCCTAGAAGCTAGCCTATGGTATGGTTGTTGTTGTGTATGTTGTCCTAGATACTAAAACCCTCCGGTTTATATAGACACCGAGAGGGTTAGGGTTACACATAGTCGGTTACAATGGTAGGAGATCTGAATATCCGTATCGCCAAGCTTGCCTTCCACGCCAAGGAAAGTCCCTTCCGGACACGGGACGGAGTCTTCAATCTTGTATCTTCATAGTCCAGGAGTCCGGCCGAAGGTATAGTCCGGCTATCCGAACACCCCCTAATCCAGGACTCCCTCAGTAGCCCCCGAACCAGGCTTCAATGACGATGAGTCCGACGCGCAAATTGTCTTCGGCATTGCAAGGCGGGTTCTCCCCAAATTCTGTGCACCCGTTGAATAAAGTCCGGTTTTCTGTAGATGTTGCGCTCCTTGGCTTCTACGCCCAATAATGGCCGCTTCCCTCGTGTCAAACGAATATGAAAAGTCTGAGTGCGTTTACATTCACACCACTAGCCGCGTAAATGAGCTGCCCTATTTAAGGGGACGAGGATTTAGATCCAAACCACATCTTCCCCCTTTCGCGAGTGTTCATCAGAGTGCATCCGACAAAGGTCCACTCCACCATGGCCAGTCATCACAACTCCTCCCCTCGCCCTTCCAGCCCCAAGCCCGGGTACTGGGAGAGATGCTCTATCCCGCATAGCGAGCTGGTGAAGCTCCAGACCAAGGGATTCCTCCCCTCGGCCTACATGATCCCAGTTCGAGCCGGTCTCGCCACCTATAACAGCGGGGAGCAAGCAGAAGGTGCCCCCAATCCCTCCAAAGGAGAGCGGGTGTGCCTCGTCCCTTATTTAATAAGGGGGCTCGGGTTTCCAATCCACCCATTTCTCCGGGGGCTGCTGGAGTTCTACGGCCTCTAGCTACACAATCTCACGCCCGCCTCCGTATTGCATATCGCGGGCTTCGTAGCCCTCTGTGAGCTGTTCTTGGGCGTCGAGGCTCATTTCGGGTTATGGAAAAGGTTATTCTGCCTTGTGCCCCGTTCTAAGGAGGGGTCAATGTATTAAGTGGGCGGAGCCGAAGTGTGGCGCATCGCCGGGACCGGATATCTGTCCGGAACCCCAAAGAAGGCGTCCGAAGACTAGCCCTCGGAATGGTTCTATATAGAAGACGTCCCGCTGCCGGATCCTGTCCGGATCGGCCTCCCTGAATTCGACGGTGCTCCCTTAAAGAAGCGCCTAAGCTGGCGTCCGCGGAGCCCTCAGAGGGAAAGTGACAGGGACATCATTTACTTGATGGGCCAAATAAAATTGTTAGCCCATTCTGGACTAACCATGATCTGGGTTATGGCCGAATGCATCATGCGGGGGGTGCAGCCGCTTCAGTATAGAAGCCACCCCATGTGGGACTTCAACAGGGAGGACGACGCCACCCGCTACGGCCGTAAGGGGCCGGATTCAACTGCCGCTCTGCTAAAGATCTTGTCCACTTTGTATAAGGGAGAAGAGGAGGAATTTCTCCGCGTCAACCCACAAGGTGGATTCTCTATGCACAATCCCCCAGGCTGGGTAAGTGGTCGCTTTTACTTGCTCATCCGTTTTGTATTCCCATTGTTAAATATTCAGTCTGACGACTTCAACGCAGGAACTGCGCCGGGATGTTAAGGAAATAAGCAGCCCTCCTCCACAACCCGAGGACCCAGGATGGTCCCTCGACCCGGCCTTTCAAGAGGATCCGGACATATATGTGGAGCTAATTGATGGAGTGTTCTATCAATTGAGCATGAACAACGCCTTGGTGGCCATTACGGCTGATTACCCAGGGCTAATTCCGGCCTCCCAGGTAACTGAGATCGAAGTCCCAGTATCCCGAATAGGGGTCCGTCCTCTCGTGTTTTCAGTTTTCTGATTACAACCGAACTTTGCAGGGGAGGTTTTTGAGGCGGAAGGCCGAACCTGCAGCGACAAGCCAACGAGGGGCTGCAGGGCCCCGTGGGCAGAAGAGAAGTGCAGTACGGAACAAGGCATCAGCGCAAAGGTATGGCGCGCCCCCCTATCCCAGGTGTTATACCTTCGAGGCACATTTGACACTCGTGCTCTCTTTAGGACAAAGAGACCTCGCCGGACTATATCCGGAGAGGCTGCCAATCGCGCCTCCACCAGCCAGGCTCCAAAGCCTGGTCCAGAGGCAGAGGCGAACGCAAGGCGCGTGCCAGATGCTTCTCCGACGGAGGATGCGGACGGGTTGTCTGCCACCAACTCTGAGGTGGAGAGTGCCATGAACCACAGGCGCCGCTGGACAATCCTTCGCGACGCTTGTTTCTCCCAAGGGGCGTTAGATGCCTTCAATTCGGGAGATGCGTACCTCCGTGCCTCTCAAAATGGTCTAGCCAGAGCCACGGAGCAATATGTAAAAGACATACGGGTAAGAAAATTTTGGTAATTATATATAGACCAGTAGCCCCCGAGACTTGAAACAGTTAGAATAACTGATGCAAGGATCATTTGTTATGCAGGTTCTTACAGAAAAGAATTCCCTACTGTCCAAGGAGCTGGAAGAGTGCAAAGCCCAGCTAGAGGCCGCACTGGCCGCAGCAGGGGAGCCCAAGGAGACTCCCTCTGGTAATATACACATTGAAAGATAAGTATATTGCAAAGCACGGCATGGGTGCGAATCTGACAAATGAAATTGCAGATGGCGCCGGATGGAATCCGGAAAGACAACACCTCCTACGCCAGCTAAAGGCTGGTGAGAAGGTGCTAACAACGGTGAGGCGGGAGAAGAACAATCTCTAGGATGCCAACAACAAGCTAGGCGTCGAGCTGAAAGATGTTCATGCCCAGCTGTCAGACTCCATGAAGGAGAATCAGCGGCTTCGGCGCGGCATATTTAGTAAGTGCTTGAATGAACCTTTAAAAGAAAGTTCGGCGGGGAAGTCGACTAACAGAGCAATGTCTGTAGGTGTGCTAACAGGTCGTCCTGCAGAGGAGATGCCCGGTTCTACGGGTGATCTTCTTCCCGAGCTCTCGCAACTGCTCGATCGAGTTCGGCAGGCGATGCAAGGCGTCGCCCAGGCCCTGTGGCCATCCATCTCCATGCCCGAAGGTCTTGGAGAGATTGCGGAGAAGTTAAAGGGAGCACGGCGGCGCTTCCGATTGTGGAAGGTATCGGCCTGCCGTCAAGGTGCTAGGGAGACCTGGGCCATGGTGAAGACGCGGTACTCAAAGGCTGACCCCAACCACATGGCCGAGGTCGGTCCTATAGGGCCCGATGGGAAGGAGATCCCTGTAAGCTTAGTATACGGCCAAGTAGAGTTGGCCGCAAAGTATTCCCAGCAGGACTGTAAATTAGACAGCCTGTTAGATGGTATTGAAGAGGAATACAATCAGTCAAAATGACTATGTAATTTAATTGACATTTATAATGCCTTCTAGCCGGATTGTAGATCATTTGTCATGGCTGACCTTTTTGCTTCAGCCTCGGGACCTGACGGTCCGGAGTGTGTCCGAATTCCCATACGGTTATATAAGAACCGGGGAATGCATGGAGACCAGGCGTAGGGGTCATTAGTGCGTGAACAGACAAGTGCCCGACTAGTTATGTTATATTACATGGTTAGTAAGAAACATCTTCCAGGGAGAATAGTTCGTTAGGGGTTCCTTTCCCTGGGAGGCATGCCCTAAAGTGCATGTCCATGCTGCGAAAAGAAACGCAGGAAAAACATCTGGAGGCATATAGATAAATAAAAAAAGATCATCTTTAGTTCACCGACCGAATATTCCCTTAAGAGCGCTAGCTTTCGGCTTCACCCAGTCTGAGGTACACGTCCGGCTGACCCGGCAGTAACAATCGCAGAGGTGCTCCCTTTACCACCTAGCCGAACAATCGGGAGCGTAGGGGTAAGCACAGGAGCTAGGCAACCCAGCTTGGCCAAAACTTCAGTCATATCGATGCATATAATGGTGAATAAAAGGTACATGCGGAAGCGTAACGCATGTGTTGGGCATGAAGCCCGTATAAATAAGCTACTGTTTAAAGAAGCCCCCAGGTTTAATGAGCGCGGATAGCGTGTCACTTTATGAGCCTTTAAAGGCTATAAGAGAGAGAGAGAAGGAGAGAAATGTAAGACAGAAAGTATATAAAAAATGGACAGAGTAAGGAGACGAACACAGGATCCGGCGCTAGGCATAGAATCTTCAGAGACGGGCTGCGTTCAATGGGTTCGGCTCGAGTCAGTTATCCGATGCATTTCGCAGGCGGTACGCTCCACCAGTCAGGACTTGGTCAATTATGAAGGGACCTTCCCACTTGGGCTTGAGTTTGTCCTTTTTCTTGTTCGGCAGCCGTAGAACTAATTCGCCAATGTTGTAATTTTTGGCCCGTACTTCTCTGCTTTGGTATCTTCGAGCCTGCTGTTGATAGAATGTGGAACGGGCTTTTGCTACGTCACGCTCCTCCTCTAACGCGTCCAAACTATCCTGCCGATCGAGCTCGGCTTCTCTTTCTTCGTACATGCGCACTCGAGGTGAGTCATGAATTATGTCGCAAGGCAAAACTGCCTCTGTGTCGTACACCATAAAGAATGGTGTGTATCCGGTGGTGCGATTCAGCGTGGTCCGCAGCCCCCAGAGTACGGAGTCGAGCTCCTCTACCCAGTGCATGTTAGATTCCTTGAGGGACCTCACTAATCAGGGTTTAATGCCGCTCATGATAAGACCATTTGCACATTCGACCTGGCCGTTAGTTTGTGGGTGATAGACGGAAGCATAATCGAGCTTGATGCCCATGTTTTTGCACCAGAGTTTTACCTTGTCAGCCGTAAAGTTCATGCCATTGTCAGTGATGATGCTGTGGGGGACGCCGTAACGGTGTACAACCCCGGATATAAAGTCTATCACAGGTCCGGATTCGGTCGTCTTGACGGGCTTGGCTTCTATCCATTTGGTGAACTTATCCACCATGACCAGTAAGTATTTGTGCTTGTGGGTTCCGCCTTTAAGGGGTCCAACCATATCAAGCCCCCAGACCGCAAAGGGCCAAGTGATGGGGATAGTTTGGAGGGCGGTGGGTGGCATATGGCTTTCGTTTGCAAAGAGCTGGCAACCGGTGCATCGTTGGACTAAGTCCTGGGCGTCTGCGCGGGCTGTCGGCCAGTAAAAGCCTGAGCGGAAAGCCTTGCTCACAATGGACCGAGCTGCAGCGTGATGACCGCCAAGTCCGGCATGAATTTCCGCCAGGAGGTTCCGCCCTTCCTCTTCGGAGATGCACCTTTGAAGGACTCCGGTAGTGCTTTTCTTATAAAGCTCTCCCTCGTGGACTTTGTAGGCTTTGGATCGCCGCACTATGCAGCGTGCCTCATTTTGGTCCTCGGGGAGTTCCTGCCTAATAAGGTAGGCGAGGAATGGTTCTGTCCACGGGGCGATGACGGCCATTATTGCGTGGGCTGAAGGTGCTATTTCATTGGTAGAGCCGCCGATTGTGTCAGAATGTTCGATGTCGGGCAGTGCGGTTGGGTCCGGGCTGTTGTTGTGTGGCTCCCCTTCCCATACTACGGATGGCTTGAATAGCCTTTCCAAGAAGATGTTGGGGGGTACTACATCACGTTTTGCGCCGATGCGTGCCAAGACATCTGCCACCTGATTATTTTCCCGGGCTATGTGGTGAAATTCAAGCCCTTCGAATCGAGCTGACATTTTTAGTACGATGTTGCGGTAAGCCGCCATCTTTGGATCCTTGGCGTCGAAGTCTCCATTTATTTGGGATATTGCGAGGTTCGAGTCCCCACGCACCTCTAGGCGTTGAATGCCCATGGATACTGCCATCCGGAGACCATGTAAAAGGGCTCATATTCGGCTGCATTGTTGGAGTCTGTGTACATAATCTGGAGTACGTATTGAATTGTGTCTCCTGTGGGGGACGTCAAAATGACGCCAACCCCCAGTCCAGCCAACATTTTGGAGCCATTGAAATGCATGATCCAATTTGAATATGTGTCGTACTCTTTAAGGAGTTCGGCCTCCGTCCATTCTACAATGAAGTCGGCCAAGACTTGTGACTTGATGGCTCGCCGTGGCTTATAAGCTATGTCGAACGGGAGGAGCTCAATGGACCATTTTGCAATCCGGCCCATTGCGTCACGATCATTTATAATATCATTAAGTGGTACTTCCGAGGCTACTGTGATTGAACACTCTTGAAAGTAGTGTCGTAGCTTCCGGGATGCCATGAATACCGCGTACGCAATCTTTTGATAATGCGGGTACCGTGATTTGCAGGGAGTGAGGACGGTGGACACATAATAGACCGGCTTTTGAAGGGGGAATTTGTGTCCGTCCATTTCTCGTTCGACGACGAGCACTGCGCTTACAACCTGATGTGTTGCTGTGATGTACAATAGCATTGGTTTGCCAGTGTTTGGCGCGGCCAGGACTGGGTTTGTTGCCAATATGGCTTTTATTTCGGCGAGTCTGGTCGTTCCTGCATCCGTCCATTTGAAGTGTTCGGTGCGCTGAAGGAGGCGGTAAAGGGGTAGGGCCTTTTCTCCCAAGCGGGAGATAAAGCGGCTTAGAGCCGCCACGCATTCGGTTAACTTTTGTATTTGTTTGAGGTCCTTTGGGATATTCAGTTGCGACAGAGCTCGGATCTTGGCTGGATTTGCTTCAATTCCTCTACCGGATACAATGAAGCCCAAGAGCTTTCCGGCTGGAACACCGAAAACGCATTTTCCGGGTTGAGCTTGATGTCGTATGTTCGGAGGTTATCGAATGTGAGCCTCAAGTCGTCTACTAGAGATTCGACATGTCTTGTTTTGACGACCACATCATCTACATATGCCTCCACTGTTTTGCCGATCTGGTTTGCCAGACATGTCTGAATCATGTGCTGATATGTTGCGCCGGCGTTTTTGAGCCCGAAGGGCATTGTGTTGAAGCAGAATGGGCCGTATGGTGTGATGAATGCCATTGCGGCTTGGTCTGATTCTGCCATCTTGATTTGATGGTAGCCGGAATATGCGTCCAGGAAACACAACGAATCGTGTTTTGCGGTAGCGTCGATAATTTGATCGATACGGGGGAGGGGGAAGGGATCCTTTGGGCAAGCCTTGTTAAGGTCTTTAAAATCAATGCACAGGCGCCAGGATTTGACATTCTTTGGTACCATCACCAGGTTTGCTAGCCAGTCCGGATGTTTTATATCTCTGATGAATCCGGCCTCCAATAGTTTTTCTAGCTCCTCTCCCATGGCCTGTCTCTTAGGTTCGGAAAAACGCCGAAGAGCCTGTTTGACAAGTTTGAATCCTGTTTGGATGTTTAAGCTGTGCTCGGCCAGCCTGCGTGGGATTCCTGGCATGTCTGAAGGGTGCCAGGCGAAAATGTCCCAGTTCTCTCGTAGGAACTCTCGCAGTGCGGCGTCTATGTCAGGGTTTAACTGTGCCCCGATGGAAGCTGTTTTATTGGTGTCCGTTGGATGGACTTGGAATTTGACTATTTCGTCCGCTGGTTTAAAGGAGGTGGACTTGGATCTTTTGTCGAGTACCACATCGTCCCTATTCACCGTAGAGCGCAGCGCCGTCAGTTCCTCAGCTGCTAGGGCTTCGGATAGTGCCTCGAGGACCAGTGCGGCTGTCTTGTTTTCGGCACGGAGTGCTATGTCCGGATCACTAGCGAGAGTGATGATCCCGTGGGGCCCGGGCATCTTGAGCTTCATGTACCCGTAATGGGGTATTGCTTGGAAGATTGTAAACGCTTCCTGCCCTAGCAGAGCGTGATAACCACTGCTGAACGGGGCCACATGGAACATGACCTCTTCGGACCTGTAATTATCCGGCGTGCCGAACACCACATCTAGTGTGACTTTTCCTGTACAGTGCGCTTCTCGACTGGGGATTATTCCTCTAAAGGTTGTGCTACTTCGCTCGATGCGATTCCAGTCTATTTCCATTTTTTGAAGAGTTTCCTCATAAATGAGGTTTAATCCGCTGCCACCGTCCATGAGTACCTTGGTAAGACGAAAGCCGTCCACTATTGGACTAAGGACCAATGCAGTTGGTGCTCGGGCTGTTCGGAATTTAGGTTCATCACTGGCGTTAAAGGTAATAGCCATGTCACTCCATGGGTTTATTGTTGCTACTTGGTAGACTTCGGCAAGGCTGCGGAGTGTCCTTTTTTGCATATTATTTGATGTGAAAGTCTCGAAGACTGTTAATACCGTATTGGAGTCTCTGGGGTGGCTTTCTGTGGTCTCCGGAATTAGGAGATTTTTGCCGATTTTTGCCACCTGTCGGAGTATCCAACATGCTCTAAGGCTGTGAGTTGGTGTGGCATCCTCCGCACTGTGAATCTTACAGGGTCCGTTAAGCCATCCTTCCAATACGGTTCCATGCCCTGTAGAGGTTTTTTGCTTTTTGGTGCTTGACCCGGGTGTCTGGCAATGATGCACCCGTTTATTTCGCACTGGGTTTGCAGTCAGGGCCGGATTATCCCAAAATTTTATTTCGGTTTTCCGGGTGCTTTCCATCGCACATTACTTTCGTACTATGGACGCCAAGTCAGCGAAGTGTGTGATATCACGGCGACTTATGGCACTGAGGATTCCCTTGTCCGTGCAATTATTGCAGAAGAATGAAATCACGTCTTCCTCGCGGCAGTCCTTTATCCCGTTCATAACCAGGAGGAATCTAGCCCAGTAATGATGTACTGTTTCTTCGGGCTCTTGCCTAATTTGGGATAGATCGCTAATGTTCGGGTGGGTGGGTGGAATTAAATCCGAAGCCTCACCCCATCTGAGGCTCAGAGGCCGAGGAATTTCCAAACTCGAAAATTTGGGTTCCTGGACGTTGTCCAATGAATCCAGTCCGTCGCCTGACTCTAAGTTTAGGTATTGAGTGATATCCTCCCCTCCGCGGGTATCCGGCTTGGAGGGATCGGGAATCCGGACGTAATGAGTCCTCAAGATAGATGAAGGGTCGCTGCACTGTCCCTCTACCACGGCAACGTGATGGGTGACTTGGGGAGAGTTAATCTCTCTCTGATCGGGTTTAGGCCCAATCTGGTCGTAATCCGTAGCGACTCCCAGGGCGACGAAGCGATCCAAGAGCTCGTTTATGGAAGAGAGCTCCATTGGATCTAACTGCTCGGTGAGTTCCGAGCTGACATGAAGATTGTTTTTGATGGCCCGAGAGGTCATCGTCGATGCAGAAGCCGAACGGGCGGTCATAAGAAAACCACCTAGCCGGAGGGTTTGGCCGTCAGCCAAAGCTCCCTTAGCAACGGTGCCGTCTTTAAAGACGGGGCGAGGCATCCTTCCTGATGGCGACGACACAGAGGAACTCTCAATGAAAGCACCAATGTCGGTGTCAAAACCGGCAGATCTCGGGTAGGGGGTCCCGAACTGTGTGTCTAGGCCGGATGGTAACAGGAGGGAAGGGACACGAAGTTTTACCCAGGTTCGGTCCCTCTCGATGGAGGTAAAACCCTACGTCCTGCTTGATTAATATTGATGATATGGGTAGTACAAGAGTAGATCTACCACGAGATCAGAGAGGCTAAACCCTAGAAGCTAGCCTATGGTATGATTGTTGTTGTGTATGTTGTCCTAGGACTAAAACCCTCCGGTTTATATAGACACTGGAGAGGGTTAGGGTTACACAAAGTCAGTCACAATGGTAGGATATCTGAATATCCGTATCGCCAAGCTTGCCTTCCACGCCAAGGAAAGTCCCTTCCGGACACGGGGAGGAGTCTTCAATCTTGTATCTTCATAGTCCAGGAGTCCGGCCGAAGGTATAGTCCGGCTATCCGAACACCCCCTAATCCAGGACTCCCTCAAACACCTTCTCACAACTTTGTCTTCAGTTGTGATGTAAATATTAGCTCTGATCTGCTAATCATTGAGATGCGTTAGCAAGGAAGTTAGTTTTTTATTGTCTCCGAAAGAGCATCGATGGCAAGACACACGAAACAAAAGCTGAAAGCTCAGAGCATTGTACAATTTCATGTCGCTGGAAAATTATTTGTATAGTACGTCAATTATGTAAACAAAATGATGGAAGCTTGATAGCATTACCAGAAGCCTCTTCAGCATCCGGGTCCATGTGTCATGCACACAATTATACTCCTCCATTCCTAAATATTTGTCTTTTTAAAAATTTCAAATGGGCATATTTTAGAGTGTAGATTCACTCATTTTGCTTCGTATGTAGTCACTCGTTGAAATCTCTAGAAAGACAAATACCACATTTTAAGAACCGAGGGAGTAGTGCACAACCGCATGGGAGACTCATCCCGGTCGTTGCGCCGCATTAATAGTGAGCAATGAGCAGTCAAATCATAAGCCCCTCATTTCCCACTATAAGTTTCTCAGAAGAAGCAACCATCAATACGCTCTTCTTTGAATCTGCTCATACTACTCCATCCGTCACTGTTTATAGAGCGCGCTTCAAAAAAATCTCTGGGACCAAGGCAACTAGCGGTCGGCCTGAAAAATAGCATTGGTAGTTATAGCACGGCGTCTATTACTAGAGGAAATAATGCGTACACACATGCATGCAGTGCTTCCACCCCAGGTACTCACATGCATGCACTTACTCCACTCCGTAGTACATCGAGAGAAAATTGTGGACTTGATTGTGGTTACCACGCCCTAATTAATTGATCATTAAACTAAACACGTCTAAAGTCTCTCTGGTGGTGGCAATGCATTGAGAGAAATGCATCAGAATGAAGCGCGCCATGTAAACTGTGACGGAGGGAGGAGTAGTACGAAGGTGCAAAACCAAATACGTGTATGGCCAGTCAGTCAGCGCACCTCCTCTTGGCATATCACTGACATGTGGGGCCGGAGTGTGAGCAAACCGATCTCAATTGACGGCAAAATGGCCAACCCGCTATTCCTTGAGAGAGAGGAGGAGTGAGAACACACAGACAAGCTCGCATGGAGGCGAAGATATATTCGAGCATGGTTGATCGATATCATCACTACATGTTCGATGTTTTTTAATACTGCCGTTTTCCGCCCTTCTCCCGAATAAATGTGTACTTTATCAGAAATTAAAATAAAATAAAAGTACAGATGCTTGTGCATGCGGTTCTAGTAGTAGTACTACTCATACTACTAAACCTTTCACTTGGCTCTTCGCCTCTTCGTGAAGTCGAACAATGATGGTACTCCGCATGTTGGGTACTATAGTGTATGCCTTTGGCAATCTGACACCGAATGAACTAATGCATGCCCACCGCCTGGGCGAGGGTAGGTTGCATTAGTCAAAAGGCGTATGCAAGCTTCACCTTGTCCTGCAAGCTTCTCCTTGTTCTGCTAGTTGACGGGACACACCAAAAAGTAGTGCTAGTCCATACTCCCTCCTTTCCGGTTAATATGGCTTAATCTATTTTACGGGTAAATGAGAGAGCTTTATTAATATATAAGCATTCTTAGGATGATCAGCCAAGAGACTAGTCACTAGGAAGCAAGGTACCCCGCAAAAAAATAAGAAGGAAGCGAGGTGTTTCATCAAGCGAGCTCTCGGCCACATTCAAAGTGCAGCAAGCACGGTTCACACAAAGATGTGTCGCAAGGTTTGCTGACCCATTTACATGCTGAATAACAAAAAAGAGAAAATATTATTGAGCACTCCTATTTGTAACAGGATATGAGCCCGAATTAAGCGAGAATTGTGGCGAGTGTTCCATGCAATCAACTTCCATTATCACATGCAAGAGCCCTAGAAGAGAACCAAATGTGTTGAAGATTGCTTTATCACATTTTTAAAATATAATAAGAGTGCAGACGCTCCTCCATCCGGTTCCTAGTAGGATAGTACATACCTCTATAGTAGTAGTACTAGTAAACTTTGCGCTAGGCTGTTCGCCTCTTCGGGATGTCGAACAATAATAGTACTAGTATAGTGTATGCTTCTAGCAATCTGACACCAAATTAACTGTTGCACGTCCACCGCCTGAGCGAGGGAGAGCTTGCATTAGGCAAAAGTTTCTCCTTGTCCTGCGAGCCATCACGCGCAAGCTTCTCCCATCCTGTAAGCTTCTCCTCATTCGGCAAGTTGACGGGACACGTCAAAGTAATGCTAGTCCATACTGCCTCCTTTCCGGTTAATATGGCTTAATTTCAAACGAGATAAATACATTGTCTGTCACTATATATTTGTAAAAATACGGTTAGTGGACTTAATTATACTCTCATTGCGCTCAATATATACATTTTCCGGTGTTTATATGGTCACTAGCTCACCCTGGCTGAGTATGTGTGTGCATGCACATGTAGGTTGAGCACTTGAGCGTGACCGTGTGTGTTCCGTCGTGTGCTCAGACATGCATGCACTAGGGCGTCGCGCGCGTTTTTGCGTCCATCTATATGTGTGACTGTTGCATGCATGCACGAGGTTGTAGTCCCTCACATTCACATGTTCATAAGTCAATGCTTTGTCAAAACGTTGCATGCAAGGTTTAATCATTCGCTGTTCATGCATGCATTCCTGATATTAATACGTTGGTAAAGACAATTTCTTGAGGAAAACGAGCCCATGAATTGAGTACAAAGGGGACCAATAAGCCAAGACGGAGGGAGTACCAATAGTGAACCGGAAGGAGGGAGTAGGTACTAGTAGTATAGTACTACGTAACAACGTGTAGTAACAAAATTCCTCTATGCGCATCCTGTCTACGTGTCATGCAAGAAAATAGAGATAAGTACAAGTAAGACTCAGGAACGGTCATACACATAGGGGGAGTACGTGTAGGGGGGCACTAAGGAGCAGTCAAATCACATAGTAAGTTAGTCGGAAGAAGCAACCATCATTTCACTCTTCAATGACACGTACACAATATAAAGTGGTTGATATGGAGAGAAAAAGAAAACCACTATATATACACTAGCAAGAGCCTAAGCTACAAGCCTGCTTGCTTGGGTTGCTCTCTTCACAAGCATAGAACGATGGTGGCCACATCGCTGGTCACATATCCGGCCTGATCCCGCCGCTGGGGGAAGGGAACAATGTTCTGCGTAGACGCGGTCGACATCGGCGAGGGAGAAAACCCACAGTCGGGGCGTCCCAATCGTGGTCCCCGTGGTATGGGATGATGTCGTGTCCCAACCGCCCTTCTAACTACAGCCCGATGTCCCAGGTAGTAGTACATCTTTCTTTTGGAGCCGGCTTGCTCCACTGCCGCAGCTCCCCATGTAGCTCCATCTCCATGTCGATCTATCTCTACTTCTACTGGCTTCTATTTGTGATGAGTTTATGTCTCATGAACTAGTGCCAGTACTATTATTCTAATCACACTTCTTCAATATATTTGCCATCGGGGATGCTCAGCTCGATTTTAGTGGAACTGCACAAAAGCATCGTATGATCCGAGGGTGCCAGCCGTCTTTCCTTCAATAGGTTCTACCTAGCCAGGAAATTAAATCCTATTTAGGGTTTAGGGTTTAAGTCGTGGTGACCCCATCAGTAGTTTTTCTTTTGTACATGCTCTCACAACTTTTGTCTTTAGTTGTGAAGTAAAATTTGGTTATGATTTGTGAATCATTGAGAAGCATCAGCATGCGTGTTAGTTTTCCTTTGTATTTGATGGAATGTTGTAACGGGGCAACCTTGGAGTAGGAATGAAAATGGAGTGGAAAGTTTCCGCTTTTCTGGAGAAAAAATGGAAACGGAGAGAAACCAATGTTTTGTTTCGTTGGATCGCGCCATCGAGCAAAACCAACGTTTAAATCACGCATGTCGCATTCGTGTCTCACCCTCCTCCACGGCTCCACCCCACATGGTCGCTCGGCATGCCACTCACCGCAAACCGAGTATATGATGACTTTCCCGCCTGCTTGTTGATGGATCGCGCCATGGAGTGCTAGCACTACTGGAAGAGATTGACGAGTTGGGGGAAGACAGCTAGGTGTAGCACGGACTCCCAAGAACTTTTTACATGCATGTTGTGGTCGGCTATTGCGACCTTTGAACACGAAGCAGTCGCGTGCGCTGGGAAGCGGCGCAGGCGACACTCTCTCGACCGGCGTGTCGCTTCAATGCCGGGGCCAGTGAGAGGTCGTGTCCGCTCTGGCCAAGCATGAATGCGGCACTAACCATTTCGGGTGGGAAGCACACGCGGGTGATGAAGAGGGTTCGGGTTGGTCAGGAGCGGGCGTGGCAGCGGTCCGGACGCCCGCAAACAAGAGATGTTGTATGTTAATATTGCTGCGTATATAATTAACAACGTAAATAATGTGCCAGTTGGACAAATATGAATGGAGATGGAGATGGAGATGGAATTTTACGTAAACATGGATATGCATGTCTATGTCTATGTGTGTGTGCGCGATGACTCTCACGACCTGGACGCGGGGGCGTGTTTTTGATCGAGTTTTCTTTCTTGGTCAGTTTTCAATTATTGTTAGTGGGCTTGTACAGATGCAAAATGTATTTTTCATAGTGGCCTTGTATAAGGGAATGGAGGGAGTATTTAAAACCACTTCCATGGAGAGATTTTTTTAACTCCATTGTGTATATAGCCTCTTGTTTGATTGGGTTTATCGCGTCTCGCTCTCTCACCCTCTCCATATCAAAACAGGAAGACAGTGTCCACTCTATCTCTCTCCTCACCGGTGGTCACAGATCCGGCCGAATTCTGTCCACTACGGGAGGTGAGGAGGTGCAGCGTTGACGTTGTCGCTGTCCGCGATGGAGGGAGCCGATGCGCATCGCCCTCTCAGAGCCGGCGCTGGCGCGGACGAAGGTCCTCCGCGCCCTTGTTCGCTGTCATCGTGTGGGCAGATCCCGTCCGCCCGCCTAAGTGACATCTCGCCCACCTGAGGTATAACTTCTTGTACTGGTCCAGCTCCCCAGGTCGTTGCATGCGGGTTTTCTTCTATGCGACTACTCCCCAGCTCCCCATGTATTGTAGCTAGGGTTCGTCGGCTGGTCCAACATCACCTACTATTATAGGGGAAATGCCACTCAAAAAGTTTTCCTGATTTATGCCTCAGTGGAGGTATACATGTTGTTTCGACAAAAAGTACATGGTGGTTGTGTGGTCATTGTCCATATGCTCCTATTGCTGCTGCTAATCTAATACTATCATTGGTTAAATGAAGAAATGATTTTTCTCTCGGCTATCCTGGTTTAGTTCCCATCAAGGTAATCATGATGCTTCTGTTTGTTGGTGTACTTTTCATTAATTCTTACTGAAAATTCAGATGTCGTTGTTAATCTTGTACCACTGCCAAAACAAAGTAACAACACTATATCCCTTTTTTATATTTTTGCAAACAGCGATGCGTATCTCCATACCCGAGCATGTCTTCCTCAATTTTAGTGGAACTACACAAAATTGGATGGCCATTGTTGTTCTGCCTCACTGTCCTCTGCCACGTGGTTCTTCCTTCCTCGAGCTTGATTAATGAGAATAAACAGACCACGGTGAGGATTTGTCGAACTTCATAGGTGCCTCACCCAAACTTGATGCCAAATGGATGATGCATCACCATGATGACCTATCGATGCTCATGGTTGCGCCTCATGGTTGCATCGGCTGGTGAAGCTGATCGATTTTCGATAAAAACAAGTTGTCTTCTAGCAGTGCTCTTTGCTTAGTTGCGTTGGAGATGCAGTCGTCTTTCACGTTGGTGCAATTTTATCACACAATTGGCTATGAACCAAATGTTTCCTCGAAGAAGGATCGACGTTGGTACTAAGAGCAAAAGTTTTGTCTTGATTTCTAAGCCTTCTCACAACTTTGTCTTCAGATCCCCTGTAATTTTATTTGTCCAGCTATTAACTTTGATTAAAAAATGGTGTGGACTAAAAACCCGGATGGACGTAGTAGCCCTCCATTTTTATTTACTCCGCATATTAGATACTAAAGTCAAACTTTGTAAAGTTTTACCAAGTTTAGGCCAAACACAACAAACCATAATTATTGAGAGAGGGCAAACTGTACATACTCTCAAACCTTTCCGATAATTGAAATTAAAATTCTTTATTTGTACACACTCTCACACATTTCCGATAATTTGGCGCATGTGTGGTTGTTCACTTAAGGGAGGGTAGTGTACCGCACGTGAAGGACAGGAAGTGTGACCAAGACGCGTGGATCGTTAGTTCATCAGAAGTAGTAGTTTTCTTCACTGTTACATTAAATAAAGAGTTTTGTTTCGTACTTACACAATTTAAAATGATTGTTATGGAGAGAATAAGAAAACCACTCCACTATATATTAGTAGAATACACGAGTACTATATGGACACAGCTTCATTGACTTAGTGCACCTGCCTTTGGGTTTATGACAGGTGGGCCCAAAATGTGGTTGTCCCACCTGTCATACAACCAAAGGCAGGTGCAGTTAAGGCACTGGAGCTCAGTCCGTAATACATTATATATGTAGTACACTATATAAGTTGGAGCCTTAGCGCTTGTTCACTAGGGTTTGCACTCTCCACACTCTCGCCGCACTACATATATATACACGCTAGAGGCTTAGTGTTCCTTTGCTAGGGTTTGCTATATTCACAATCTCTCACCCTCTTCACTAGATCTAAACAAGACTGGGTTGGCCTCTGTTTCTCTCTCCCCCCTCACAGCTGGTGAAGGAGGTGTCCGGATCACGTCGCACCGGGAAGGGGAGGAGGTGCAGCGTTCAATCTACCGCCTTCGGCGAGGGAGGCAATACACTGCCGGCGACATTGTTCTCTTTCACCCAGCACCTGTGCGGGAGGGCCACCGACCCCTTCTTCCTCGCTTTCGTACGTAGTGTGGGCATATCCAACCTCCCGCCGCATGCCTTGCCACATCCCGACGACCCTAAGGTATAAGTTTCTTTGAAACCGTCATTGCTCTAGCTGCATGCGGATCTTTTTCGATTCTGTAGTCGAATCTAGGTCTTGGTTCAAAGAGGAAAGAAGGGTGCGGTGGGTGGAGCATGAATCTAGGACATGGTTCAGTGAGGAAAGGAGGGAGGGAAATGGTATAAACTGGCTATCCAGCCGCTTTGTTGGTCGAAAAGGGAAAAGGGGGGTAACCCAGTACACGCATCTATAAGGAATTGATATCTTTGTTGAAAAGGGAAAGAAACTGGGGGGGGGGGGGGTCGGGTAGTTTGTGCAGGACTAGATTTGTTGCCCTCACATAGGAAAAAGGTTCAAAGAGAACAAATATGGGACCAATGCATATATGCTGCTTGCCTACATACTCTGCATCACCCATTTATACGTGTGGACGCACATGGTGCTGGCATGTCCCATGTCCCATGTCCCATACAACTATTTTGCTATTGTTAATCTAAGAATGCTACTGGAAAATTGAAGCAATGCCACTGTTAAAAGTAAATTACATTCTTAACGAATGTTGTTTTAAGAGAATGTCTCTGTTAATATGAACCAATGCAACTGTTCTAGAAATGCTACTGTCCTACTTTGTTTTCCATCAAGATAAGTTAGATGCTTCTTTTTGTCGTCGTTTGTTTCATCCTCCTTTATTGGCCAGTAATTGTTTCCTGTTTTGCCTCTATTAAAACAGGGATATCTATTCAACTTGTTGCTATAGCAAACTTAAACGTCACAACGGCGACTTTGCTTGATTTCAGTGCAACTGCACAAAACGAGATTGGGTTTCCTATTTGTGTTGGCAGATTCGTAGGTGATCTTGTGTGCGTCATGACAGGTTGGTACTTGCCTTCATCCACATGATCGTGTAGTGTGTTTTGAGATGCTGTGCTACTTGTATTGGTACCATTTTAAATAAATGTTGAATTGAAGCTATTGTATTGCTCTCTTTTCCCATTAAGTAGTGAACAAAAATGGTACCAACCCAGACATGATGTTTGTTGCTTTGTTACAACAAACTCTGCATCACCCCCTTTATAAGTAGATGGAAGCACATGGTGTTGTTGCGCCCACTCTCCCCTAGAACTGTTTATGCCTTTTCTTAATCTAATGCCACTGGTAAAATTAAGCAATGCCACTCTCAGAATTAACTACTGAGCTGTTTTAAGAGAATTTCTCTGTTAATATGAATCAATGCAACCGTTTTAGAAATGCTACTGTCCTATACTTTGTTTTCCATCAAGATAAGGTAGATGCTTTTTTTGTGGCCACATGTTTCATCCTCCTTTAGAGCATCTCCAGCCGTGCCCTCAACAGCCCTCCCAGGCCACTTTTTCAGCGCTGGCGCCGGAAAAACGCCCTAGTTGCGCCCCTAGGACGCCGAAATCCGCCGGTTCGGCCCTTTTTGGGCCCGGACGTCGCGGGCTGAACCCGGCGCACTAGGGGGCGCTCGGGTGCTCCGGAGCAAGGGAAAAGCATGGCTGGCCCACACCGTCAGGCAAAAAGTCAAGTTTTTCTTCCCCGACTCACCTCCCACCCCCCGCGTGCTCGGCCGCCAACAGCTGTATCCCACCGCCGCCCACCGCTCTTCACCGCTAGATAGCCAATCCCCGCCGGGAAAAGAGCATAGGTTTGATGTCTACTACACAACCTTATTCTTGTAGACATTGTTGGGCCTCCAAGTGCAGAGGTTTGTAGGACAGTAGCAAATTTCCCTCAAGTGGATGACCTAAGGTTTATCAATCCGTAGGACGCGTAGGATGAAGATGGTCTCTCTCAAGCAACCCTGCAACCAAATAACAAAGAGTCTCTTGTGTCCCCAACACATCCAATACAATGGTAAATTGTATAGGTGCACTAGTTCGGCCAAGAGATGGTGATACAAGTGGTATATCGATAGTAGAGAAAGGTTTTTGTAATCTGAAATTATAAAAACAACAAGGTAACTATTGATAAAAGTGAGCGTAAATGGTATTGCAATGTGTTGAAACAAGGCCTAGGGTTCATACTTTCGCTAGTGCAAGTTCCCTCAACAATAATAACATAATTGGATCACATAAGTATCCCTCAACATGCAACAAAGAGTCACTCCAAAGTCACTAATAGCGGAGAACAAACGAAGAGATTATGGTAGGGTACGAAACCACCTCAAAGTTATTCTTTCCAATCAATCCGTTGGGCTATTCCTATAAGTGTCACAAACAGCCCTAGAGTTCGTACTAGAATAACACCTTAAGACACAAATCAATCAAAACCCTAATGTTACCTAGATACTCCAATGTCACCTCAAGTATCCGTGGGCATGATTATACGATATGCATCACACAATCTCAAATTCATCTTTTCAACCAACACATAGAACCTCAAAGAGTGCCCCAAAGTTTCTACCGGAGAATCACGACGAAAACATGTGCCAACCCCTACGCATAGGTTCATGGGCGGAACCCGCAAGTTGATCACCAAAACATACATCAAGTGAATCACGTGGTATCCCATTGTCACCACAAGTACGCACGACAAGACATACATCAAGTGTTCTCAAATCTTTAAAGACTCAATCCAATAAGGTGACTTCAAAGGGGAAACTCAATCCATTACAAAAGAGTAGAGGGGGAGAAAACATCATAAGATCCAACTATAATAGCAAAGCTCGTGATACATCAAGATCGTATCACCTCAAGAACACGAGAGAGAGAGAGAGAGAGATCAAACACATAGCTACTGGTACATACCCTCAGCCCGAGGGAGAACTACTCCCTCCTTGTCATGGAGAGCACCGGGATGATGAAGATGGCCACCGGAGAGGGATTCCCCCTCCGGCAGGGTGCCGGAACAGGTCTAGATTGGCTTTCGGTGGCTACTGAGGCTTCTGGCAGCGGAACTCCCGATCTATTGTGCTCCCGGATGTTTTTAGGGTATATGGAGATATATAGGCGGAAGAAGTACATCAGGGGAGCCACGAGGGTGGAGGGCGCGCCCAGGGGGTGGGCGCGCCCCCTTCCTCGTGGCCTCCTCGAAGCTTCCCTTACGTGTACTTCAAGTCTTCTGGTCTTCTTTCCTTCCAAAAATGAGTTCCGTGAAGTTTCAGGTCAATTGGACTCCGTTTGATTTTCCTTTTCTTCGAAACCCTAAACCAAGGTAAAAACATAAACTGGCACTGGGCTCTGGGTTAATATGTTAGTCCTAAAAAAGATATAAAAGTGTATAATAAAGCCCATAAACATCCAAAACATATAATATAATACAATGGAACAATCAAAAATTATAGATACGTTGGAGACGTATCAAGGTTCACCGAGGCAGCCCCTCCACCAGCAGCTAGGCGTTTTTCATGTTGTTTCCGGCCACGGGGGGGGGGGGGCAGTTCAGCGATGGGTACGCGCCCACCGGGCGCAAGGTGTTCGGTGATTTTCCTGCCTCCGCGATGGACTCTGATGATGAGGAAGCGATCGCCGCACTGCTGGAGGAGGAAGCCGAGGCCGGCGTCCAGGAAGAGGGACACCTCATGGTCCTCGCCGCCCTTGCCGCCCTGCTGGCGAGCTATGAAAATCCGCGATGAGGTGGCTCGGCACCGGGTCGGGTGAAAGCAAAGAACAGGCATCGTCTCGAAGGCTACTACATGCTCTACTCCGACTACTTCGCCGACGCACCACTACACGGTGATAAAACATTTCGGTGCCGTTATCGGATGAGCCGAAAGCTTTTCCTCATGATTGTGAATTCCATCCGGGAGTTCGACAGCTACTTCAAGTGCAAGAAGGATTGCACCAGCAAACTTGGATTCACCTCGATCCAGAAGTGCACGACAGTGATGAGGATGCTTGCATACGGAGCTCCCGGTGATTCCCTCGACGACTATGGGCGCATGGCCGAGTCCACCACCATTGAGTGTTTCTACAAGTTCTGTCGGGCAGTCATGGCAGTGTTTGGACCGCAATACTTGCGAACACCCAATGCGGAAGACACTGCTCGGATCCTAGCACAGAATGCAGGAAGAGGATTTCCTGGGATGCTTGGAAGCATCAACTGTATGCATTGGAAAGGGAAGAACTGCCCATTTGCTTGGCAGGGGATGTACAAAGGCACCAAAGGCGGTTGCAGTGTGGTACTTGAGGCGGTGGCCACACAGGACCTCTGGATTTGGCACTCCTTCTTTGGTATGCCAGGAACTCACAATGACATCAACATGCTGCAGTGCTCCCCTATCTTTGCCAAGCTTGTTGAAGGTCATTCTCCTCCGGTGAACTTCGAGGTCAATGGGCGACACTACAACAAGGGGTACTACCTAGCTGATGGCATCTATCCTAGATGGTCTACATTTGTGAAGACTATCTCAAACGTTGTGCCACGAGGCAAGAAGTCCTACTTTGCCAAGTGTCAAGAGGCTTGCAGGAAGGATGTCGAGCAGGCTTTTGGTGTGCTCCAATCTCGATTTGCTGTTGTTCGCTACCCTGCTCAGACCTGGTCGAAAGATCAAATGTGGGAGATCATGACTTGTTGTGTCATCTTCACAACATGATCATCGAGAGCGAGCAGGAAGAGCCAGTGTTTGACACTGAACCATACTACAGGCAGGGTCCTCTAGCCGAAGTTGATCACCAGCTACCAGCAACTTGGATTGCCTACCTCAGTATGTGTCAGGAGATCCGAGACCCACAGGTGCATCATCAACTATAGCAGGATCTGGTGGAGCACCTATGGAGGCTCAAGGGCGACTCCGTGCTCGACGTGTGATGAAATATGAGTTTTTATTTGTTGAACTATATAATTTGTATTGAACTATTTGTTGTTGCACTATTTTGTTGAACTATTTGATTTTTTGTGATGAACTATGTGATAAAAAATATTTATGTTCATAATTGAACGCCGAGCCACGATGAACCACGCCTAATATGGGCCGACTCTCGCCCATATGGGGCCTTTATTCGCCGAAAGCGGGCCGAAAACTGGGCTGACCTCGGTGCCTGGGGGCGACGACTGGATGCCCAACCGCCCCCAGCGCCGATTGTATCGCCGGCTCACCCCCAGGGGGCGATTTTTATGCCTCCTAGGGGGGCAACGGCTGGAGATGCTCTTATTGGCCAGTAATTGTTTCCTTTTTTGCCTCTCTTAAAACAAAGATATCTATTCAACTTGTTGCTATAGCAAACATAAATGTCACACCGGCGACTTTGCTTGATTTCAGTGCAACCGCACGAAATGAGATTGGATTTCCTATTCGTGTTGGCAAATTCGTATTTTATCTTTGTCGTCTCATGAAAGGTCAGTACAGGCCTTCATCCACATGATTGTGCAGTGTGGTTTGAGATGTTATGCTACTTGTATTGGTACTATTTTAAATAAATGTTGAATTGAAGCTATTGTATTACCGTCTTTTCCCATTAAGTAGTGAACAAAAATGGGACCAACCCAGACATGATGCTTGTTGCTTTGTTACAACAAACTCTGTATTACCCCCTTTATAAGTAGATGGAAGCACATGTTGTTGTTGTGCCCACTCTCCCTTGGAACTGTTTATGCTTTTTGTTAATCTAATGCCGCTAGTAAAATTAAGCAATGCCACTCTAAGAATTAACTATTGAATCTTAGTTCAAAACTGCAACACTTGTTAGGGATTGGCGGGATTACCATTTTTGTGGCCGCATGTTTCATCCTCCTTTATTGGCCAATAATTGATTCCTTTTTTGCCTCTGTTAAAACAGGGATATCTATTCAACTTGTTGCTATTGCGACATTTTGCTTCGCTACGCGAAACACTTTTGTTTTAAGAGTGTTTTGTGCAGTTCAACTTGAATGTCACACCGGCGACTTTGCTTAATTTTGGTGGAACTACACAAAAGGAGATAATGGATTTTCATATATGTGTTGGGATTTCTTTCAAGTCCACCTCGCGAGTTGATTCAAATCTTGGTCAAGAAAGGTTGGTACCGACTTTCATCCACATGATGTTGCACTGTGCTTTGAGATGTTGTGCTACTTGTATTGGTAATAAATGTTGAATTGAAGCTATTGAACTAGTGTCTTTTACCATTAAGTGGGCAAAAATTGTTCCAACCCAGACATGATGCTTGTTTCTTTGTTAAAACAAACTCTGCAACACCCCCTTTAAAAGTAGATGGAAGCACATGGTGTTGTTGCGCCCACTCTCCCTAGAACTGTTTATGCTTTTTCTTAATCTAATGCCGCTGGTAAAATTAAGCAATGCCACTCTCAGAATTAACTACTAAACTATTTTAAGAGAATTTCTCTGTTAATATGAATCAATGCAACCGTTTAAGAAATGCTACTGTCCTATACCTTGTTTTCCATCAAGATAAGGTAGATGCTTCTTTTTGTGGCCGCATGTTTCATCCTCCTTTATTGGCTAGTAATTGTTTCCTTTTTGCCTCTTAAAACAGGGATATCTTTTCAACTTGTTGCTATAGCAAACTTAAATGTCACACCGGCAACTTTTCTTGATTTCAGTGCAACTACACAAAACAAGATTGAATTTCCTATTCGTGTTGGTAGATTCATATTTTATGTTGGTCGTCTCATGAAAAGTCAGTACAGGCCTTCATCCACATGATTGTGAAGTGTGCTTGGAGATGTTGTGCTACTTGTATTGGTACTATTTTAAATAAATGATGAATTGAAGCTATTGTATTGCTGTCTTTTCCCATTAAGTAGTGAACAAAAATGGGACCGACCCATACATGATGCTTGTTGCTTTGTTACAACAAACTCTGCATAACCCCCTTTATAAGTAGATGGAAGCACATGTTGTTGTTGCGCCCACTCTCCCTGGAACTGTTTATGCTTTTTGTTAATCTAATGCTCTTGGTAAAATTAAGCAATGACACTCTCAGAATTAACTACTGAATCTTAGTTCAAAACTGCAACACTTGTTAGGGATTGGCGAGATTACCATTTTTGTGGCCGCATGTTTCATCCTCCTTTATTGGCCAGTAATTGCTTCCTTTTTGCCTCTGTTAAAATAGGGATATCTATTCAACTTGTTGCTATTACGACATTTTGGTTCGCTTAATTTTGGTGGAACTGCACAAAAGGAGACTGAATTTCCATATATGTGTTGAGATCTCTTTTAGGTCTTCCTCACGAGTTGTTCCAAATTTTGGTCTTGAAAGGTTAGTACCGACTTTCCTCAGAATTGACTACTGAATCTTAGTTCAAAACTGCAACACTTGTTAGGGATCAGCGGGAGTACCATTTCTGTTAGGGATTGGCCGGAGTACATGTTTAAGAAATTTATTGTTCAGATAATGTCTCTGTTATTATATATCAGTTACAGTGTTTTACAAATGGTACTATCCTGCTTTGTAGTTCTTTATACATGTTTGACCAATGTATTGTTAAGATAATGTCTCTGTTAAAATGAATCAGTCGCATTGTTTTAGGAATGGTACTTTTCTGCTTTGTCGTTCTTTATACATGTTGAAACAAGGCATTGTTAAGAGAATGTCTCAGTTAATATGAATGAATCACACTGATTGAGAATTGCTACTCTCCTGCTTTGTTTCCCATTAAGATAAGGTAGATCAGTAGATGTTTTTCTTCTGGGAGTACAAGTCATCAACCGTTATTTCTCAGTAATTGTTTCCCTTATACCTATTGTTGCTTACGGGGATATCAAAATTAATGCTCGGTTTTATTCCGACTTTGATTTTAGTTGAACTGCACAAAAGGAGCCAATGTGTCTAAGGCAAACCGATGCATTAGTGGGTCCAGTTGGTCTTACCACTTTGCAAAAAGAAGCAGTCACTGTTTGCGCTACATTACACAAGGAATGATCGAGAAGCTTTACAGAGTATTAGTAGATGCTGGTGACATGACTAGTCTGCAGATAGCATAGGAAACTCTACAACACATGAAGTGCATTGGGGAAAAAGTGCCCAAACAAGTAAAAGAAGCCAGGACAGGACTCCAAATCTGTGAATGTCATTCTAAGCAACAATGATGGGGCATCTGGGTATGGTAATCTGTTTACCGTACTTTCAGTTTGTTAGTCCACCAATTGGTGGGTTGACACTGGGGCCAATATTCATGTGTGTGTTGATGTGTCTTTGTTTTCTGGCAGCATATAAATACGAAATCCACAGGGAGGCTCAGCTTGATTTTAGTGGAACTGCACAAAATGTTCAGATGGTTCGTGTCCTCCATAATTCTTCATCATGCACAATACATCGAATGGTGCTCTAATCATTCGTCGTCACCTTGAGCCACCGGACTATCAGATGACAAACCCTGCCCATTCCACAATCATAGGCATTACATATTTTGAATGGGAAAAGCTTGTCAAAATTTAATCATTGATGTTAGCAAGAAGACATTAGTTTAATATATTGGAATTGGAAAACCTTGTCAATTTGTGCTCATTGATGTTATCCAGAAGACATGCATTTGATATTTTTGAGTGGAACGCCCTTTGCTGTGAGCAACGTCGATCTTTTTTCCTATTCCTGTCTTCAGTTCAGAAGTAAATATTTACTCTGCTGAGATGCATAGTCACATGAATGTTGACTTATGTAAGTTATTTTAAGAGTTTGTTATGAATGTTTTGTATGTAATATCATGCCTTGTGAGTTTGATTGCAAAGTTGAGCTTGGAATGTTGTGGCATGAGGCATCACGAGCTGTTCACCGTGCCTCCTGAGAATAATGCTTCATATCGTTTTGCGTGTTGATCTAATGCCCGTGATTTGCATGTTAAGAAGATCATCCTCTTATGTTGTTTATGTGCTTAAGAAGTTCATTGTCTTATGTTTCATTCATAGCCTATACGACAACTCGGGTAGGTTAGAGGTGAAACCATATGATCTTCCGACCAACTCATCATCTTAGGCCGTGATTGGATCGTCATTTTTTGACCAAAACCGCTTGTAAAACTGACGCTTGTAAATAAAAGCGGATGGTCTCGGGCAAAGCGCTTGGTTGATCAATTTCGACTAGTAAAATACACACTGGTCTCTCAAATTACACGCATAACCCACCGGTTTTACTTACAGACCTCGGGCCCTCGGTTTCATTATGCCTGTATTTTACGCGTTGTTTCCGATGACGAGTAAATTACACTTGTATCTTAATACAGGTGTGAAATAAACAAGAGCTCCAAGGCACAGCCTTACTGTTTCATGCCGTCTCAGTCTCTTGAAGGTTCTCATAGATGTCCGATGATCCTGGCTTCCTGAATGAGCAGCGGGCGCTGTATCAGACCATCTGTAGGGCCCATGAGGCCCTCTCCGCAATCCTTCGAGTTGTTGTGCTCGATGTGGCACCGAGAATTGTCAACATCGTCAACGAACATGAGGATTCAGGAGATGACTTTATTTTGACTGGATGATAGTAGGGACCCACTAGGGCCATAGCAGTACGTACGTAAGTGCCTCCTTATTATGTACAACTATATTTTTTTTGCTTCCTCCTGGTTTCCTGACATCACGGTCCCACACCATTGTCAACCTATGTAGTCAATAAACGAGAGAATTGCACAAGGAGTGGCCGACAGGTGTGACCAAGCAGCTCGAGCAGTATTTGTGTTTTTGAGGTGGGAGCACTGCAGAGTTTTTCTTGAGCGATGTTTTCATTGTTGTTTAGAGGAGAGCAGGGTATTAACTGGGCGGGTTGTGGCCCATCTAGCCCAGGCCAGATATCCAGCCCAGATATTACTTTTTTCCAAGCTGAAAATGGCTAGCCAAGCTATACTTTTTTTTAGGAATACCCAGGCAAGGTCAACTTGTTATTCTCCGCCCCGCTGGGCTACAAATCTTTCCTAGGAGGGATGCATTAGGCTTAACAGGAAAATGGGCTTTAATAAATATTAAATGGGATGTAATTATAAAAACTAGGCAGTAACTATAAAAAATGCACCAAACACGTAATTAGTTTATAAAATAATATTTTTGGATTTTGATAGTTTTAATTTCATTAATTGTTGCGCGCGTAATGTTTCATTGGATTTTTACATAATACAAACTTATATTAAAATTGTATTTAATCTGACTAGAAATTTCGGGATAAAAATATTTTGGATCCCATCAAAATGTGGGAAATTTTTTTGAATTTTGTTTTGAACGGTTGGTTCAAATTAGTAATCATTGTCCTTGCTAGAAAAAGGGATGTACTTTTAACAAACTATAAATGGGTTGTAGTAAATTCCATTATAATTCAAAAATGGGCTGTACATTCTTACAAATCGCAAATGGGCTATAAGTTCTCTGCCACACACTTGTGAGCCTAAGTACGAAGTTGACACGTCCCCTAAAAAAAGTAAGTTGACGCGTATGCAAGGTTTTGTCAACTTATAGTCAACACACGGTTCTAGCAGCAGTGGTTGTTGGATGTCCATCCAACGGATGTCGTGCTTCTTCTTCAATCTCGGATATTCTAGCTTCAGCCACCCAAAAAATGATTCCCCCCCCCCTCGGAGGCTGACCTGTGGGCCTACTAAGTTGACGCGTACCAAGGGCTTTTTCAACTTAGTCATTATAAACGATTCTAGCTGCAGTGACCGTATGATGTCCATCCAACGGCCGTCGTGCTTCTTCAACCTCTGGTCTTCTTGCTCCAGCCGCCCAAAGCAGCACTGGTCGTGTCGCATGCTCCTGCCTCCCATGGCCAGCTGTGCTGCCATAGAGGCCTCACCACCCCCTACTACTCCCACCGCTGGCCAGGCCATCCCTCTACTCACCCACACCCCATGTCATTCTGCGGCAACGGCAGCCTCACACCGCAGCCGAACCAGTGAACCCTCGTACTCCTCTCCGTGTGGGCATCCACTGTCGCGTCTTCCCCGGCTCCGCGTCGTCCCCTTCCTAGGCATCGCCATCGTCCACCGCCCTGGTGCTCTTGGCACGGCGTGGTCAACGAATGACATCCATCGGACGTGGACTGTACGTGGAGAGGCTGACAGCTGGGTCCACGGCCGCACACAAGGAAATGCTTCCTTATTACGCACAAAATAATGATTCCTCTACCTGACATCTGGGACCTACTGGAAGGGCCTCTGTATTTCATGAAAAAAATGTTCCCCCCGCTGACAGGTCAGACCCACCAGCTATATCTTCACACGCAAGGAAGTGCCTCCTTATTACGCACAAAAAATGAATACTCCCCCTGCTAGCTGGGACCCTGCATAGTGGGAGGCTGACATGTGGGCGTACTAAGTTGATGGGGACGGAGGGCTTTGTCGACTTAGTCAATATGAACGATTCTAGCTCCAGTGACTGTACGATGTCCATCCAACGGCCGCAGTGCTTCTTCAACCTCTGGTCTTCTTGCTCCAGCTGCCCAAAGCAGCGCTGGTCGTGCGCCTGCTCCTGCCTCCCGTGGCCGGCTGTGTTACCGCGGAGGCCTCACCGCCACCTACTACTCCCACCGCTGGCCAGGCCCTGCGGCGACGGCAGCCTCACACGGCAGTTGAACCAGTGAACCCTCATACTCATCTCCGCGTGGGCATGCTCTGCCGCACCTTCCCCGGCTCCGCGTCATCCCCTTCCTAGGCCTCGCTTTCGTCAAACACCTTGGTGCTCTCGTACGGCGTGGTCAATGTGGTCAATGACCGACTTCCATTGGAAGCGTACTATACGTGTAGAGGTTGACAGTTGGGTCCACGACCGCAACAAGGGAGTGCCTCCTTATTACGCGGAAAATAATGATTCCTCCACCTGACAGCTGGGACCCACAGGATGGACAACCGTATTTCGCAAAAAAACATTTCCCACTGACTGCTGGGACGCACCAGCTACATCTTCGCACGCAAGGAAGTGCGTCCATATTACGGGCAAAAAAATGATTCACCCCATGACTGCTGGGACCCACCAGCTACATCTTCACACGCAAGGAAGTTCCTGACAGTCGGGACCCACCTGGTCGAAGAATAAGTAGCGTTGTCATTCTGGTCGCGAACATGTACGTACATACTGGTCAATGTAGGGGCACGCACGTGCGCGCATGCTACCTCTTGAGCATGCGTTGGTTTTCCCTTGAAGAGGAAAGGGTGATGCAGCAAAGTAGCGTAAGTATAGCCCTCAGTTTTTGAGAACCAAGGTATCAATCCAGTAGGAGACTACACGCAAGTCACCTAGTACCTGCACAAACAAACAAGAACCTCACAACCAACGCGATAAAGGGGTTGTCAATCCCTTCACAGTCACTTATGAAAGTGAGATCTAATAGAGATAATAAGATAAATATTTTTGGTATTTTTTTGTATAGATTGAAAAGTAAATATTGCAAAATAAACGGCGACAGAAAGAGCTAGTTGATGGGAAAATAATATGATGTAAAGTAGACCCGGGGGCCATAGGTTTCACTAGTGGCTTCTCTCAAGATAGCATATATTACGGTGGGTGAACAAATTACTACCGAGAAATTGATAGAAATGTGCATAGTTATGATGATATCTAGGCATGATCATGAACATAGGCATCACGTCCGTGTCAAGTAGACCAAAACGATTATGCTTCTACTACTATTACTCCACACATCGACCGCTATCCAGGATGCATCTAGAGTATTAAGTTCAAAAGAACAGAGTAATGCATTAGGCAAGATGACATGATGTAGAGGGATAAACTCAAGCAATATGATAACCCCATCTTTTTATCCTTGATGCCAACAATACTATACGTGTCGGATCCCTTTCTGTCACTGGGATCGAGCACCGCAAGATTGAACCTAAAGCTAAGCACTTCTCCCATTGCAAGAAAGATAAATCTAGTATGCCAAACCAAACTGATAATTCAGAGAGACTTGCAAAGATATCAAATCATGCATATAAGAATTCAGAGAAGAATCAAATATTGTTCATAGATAATCTTAATCATAAACACACAATTCATTGGATCTCGGCAAACACACCGCAAAAAGAATTACATCGAATAGATCTCCAAGAACATCGAGGAGAACTTTGTATTGAGATCCAAAGAGAGAGAAGAATCCATCTAGCTAATAACTATGGACCCCGAAGGTCTATGGTAAACTACTCACACATCATCAGAGAGGCTATAATGTTGGTGTAGAAGCCCTCCGTGACTGAATCCCCCTCCGGCAGATCACCGGAAAAGGTCCCTAGATGGGATATCACGGGTACAGAAGGTTGCATTGGTGGAAAAGTGGTTTCGTGGATCCCCTGGATGTTTTCAGGGTACAATAGTATATGTAGGCGAAAGAAGTAGGTTGGTGGAGCTGCGAGGGGCCCACGAGGGTGGGGGCACGCCGCCCTACCTCGTGGCCGCCTCGATGCTTCCTTGACGTCCACTCCAAGTCTCTTGGATTGCGTTTGTTCCAAAAAAGATCCTCGCGAAGGTTTCATTCCGTTTGGATTCCGTTTGATATAATCCTTTTCTGCGAAACACTGAAATAGGCAAAAAAACAGCAATTTGCACTGGGCTTTTGGTTAATAGGTTAGTCCCAAAAATAATATAAAAGTGTATAATAAAGCCCATAAACATCTAAAACAGATAATATAATAGCATGGAACAATCAAAAATTATAGATACGTTGGAGACGTATCAAGCATCCCCAAGCTTAATTCCTCCTCGTCCTCGAGTAGGTAAATGGTAAAAACAAAAAATTTGATGTGGAATGCTACCTAACATAATTTTCAATGTATTCTTTTTATTGCGGCATGAATGTTTAGATCCAAAAGATTCTAGACAGAAGTTTAATATTGACATAAAAATAATAATACTTCAATCAATGCTAACCAAGCAATCATGTCTTATCAAAATAACATAGACAGAGAAAGTTTATCCCTGCAAAATCATATAGTTTGGCCATGCTTCATTTTCGTCACACAAAATGCTCCCATCATGCACAATCCTGATGACAAGCCAAGCAATTGTTTCATACTTTAGTCTTTTCAAACTCTTTCAACTTTCACGCAATATATGAGCGTGAGCCATGGATATAGCACTATGGGTGGAATAGAATATGATGATGGAGGTTGTGTGAGAATACAAAAAGGGAGAAAGTCTCACATTGATGCGGCTAATCAACGCTATGGAGATGCCCATCAATTGATGTCAATGCAAGGAGTAGCGATTGCCATGCAACGGATGCACTAGAGCTATAAATATATGAAAGCTCAACAAAAGTAACTAAGTGCGTGTGCATACAAATTGCTTGCTCACAAACACCTAGAGCATTTTGAGGAAGCCCATTGTTGGAATATACAAGCCAAGTTCTATAATAAAATATTCCCACTAGTATATGAAAGTGACAACATAAGAGACTCTCTATCATGAAGATCATGGTGCTACTTTGAAGCACATATGTGGAAAAAGGATAGTAACATTGCCCCTTCTCTCTTTTTCTCTCATTTTTTTGGGACTCTCTTTTTTATGGCCTTTCTCTTTTTTTCTAGAAGAACTTTCCTCACATGGGACAATGCTCTAATAATGAAAATCACCACACTTATATTTACTTTACAACTCGATACTTAGAACAAAATATGACTCTATGTGAATGCCTCCGGCGGTGTACCGGAATATGCAATGAATCAAGAGTGACATGTATGAAAGAATTATGAAGGTGGCTTTGCCACAAATACGATGTCAACTACATGATCATGCAAGGCAATATGACAATGATGGAGCGTGTCATAGTAAACAGAACGGTGGAAAGTTGCATGGCAATATATCTCGGAATGGCTATGGAAATGCCATAATAGGTAGGTATGGTGGCTGTTTTGAGGAAGATATAAGGAGGTTTATGTCTGATAGAGTGTATCATATCACGGGGTTTGGATGTACTGGCGAAGTTTGCACCAACTCTCGAGGTGAGAAAGGGCAATGCACGCTACCGAAGAGGCTAGCAATGATGGAAGGGTGAGAGTGCATATAATCCATGGACTCAACATTAGTCATGAAGAACTCATATACTTATTGCAAAAATCTACAAGTCATCAAAACCAAGCACTACGCGCATGCTCCTAGGGGGGATAGATTGGTAGGAAAAGACCATCGCTCGTCCCCGACCGCCACTCATAAGGAAAGCAATCAAAGAACACCTCATGCTTCAAATTTGTCACACAACATTTACCATACGTGCATGCTACGGGACTTGCCAACTTCAACACAAGTATTTCTCAATTCCATAATTACTCAACTAGCACAACTCTAATATTACCACCTTTATATCTCAAAACAACTATCAAGAATCAAACTTCGCATAACATTTAATGCACTCTATATGAAAGTTTTTATTATACCCATCTTGGATGCCTATCATATTAGGACTAATTTCATAACCAAAGAAAATTGCCATGCTGTTCTAAAAGACTCTCAAAATAATATAAGTGAAGCATGAGAGATCAATAACTTCTATAAAACCACCACCGTGCTCTAAAAATATATAAGTGAAGCACTAGAGCAAAATTATCTAGCTCAAAAGATATAAGTGAAGCACATAGAGTATTCTAATAAATTCCGATTCATGTGTGTCTCTCCCAAAAGGTGTGTACAGCAAGGATGATTGTGGTAAACTAAAAAGCAAATACTCAAATCATACAAGACGCTCCAAGCAAAACACATATCATGTGGTGAATAAAAATATAGCCTCAAGTAAAGTTACCGGTAGATGAAGACGAAAGAGGGGATGCCTTCCGGGGCATCCCCAAGCTTAGGCTTTTGGTTGTCCTTGAATTTTACCTTAGGGTGCCTTGGGAATCCCCAAGCTTAGTCTCTTGCTACTCCTTGTGCCGAAATCCATCAAATCTTTACCCAAAAACTTGAAAACTTCACAACACAAAACTCAACAAAAAATCTCATGAGTTCTGTTAGTATAAGGAAACAAACCACCACTTTACGGTACTGTAATAAACTCATTCTTTATTTATATTTGTGTTAAACCTACTGTATTCCAACTTATCTATGCTTCATACCCCCCAATACTAGCCATAGATTCATCAAACTAAGCAAACTACACACGAAAAACAGAATCTATCAAAAACAGAACAGTCTGTAGTAATCTGTAGGTTTCGAATACTTCCGCAACTCCAAAAATCCTGAGAAATTAGGACATCCTAAATAATTTTTATATTGATCCAATTCAGTTGGAATCAGTATTTTATCACTCTTTGATTAAAAATTAAAAATATTCTCGTGAGCGCATACTTTCTGTTTTTTCAGCAAGATCAAATAACAATCATCCAAGAAGATCCTAAAGACTTTACTTGGCACAAACACTAATTAAAACATAAAAAACACAATCATAAAATAGTATAGATTATTTATTTATTACTAAACAGGAACAAAAAGTAAAGAACAAAAATAAAATTGGGTTGCCTCCCAACAAGCGCTATCGTTTGACGCCCCTAGCTAGGCATTGCGATTTCAATGATGCTCACATAAAGACAAGAATTGAAGCACAAAGAGAGCATCAAAAAACACATGACAAACACATCTAAGTCTAACATACTTCCTATGCATAGGCATTTTATAAGCAAACAAATTATCAAGACAAGCAAAAACTAGCATATGCATGGAAGAAAAAAGAAACAATAGCAATCTCAACATGACGAGAGGTAATTTAGTAACATGAAAATTCCTACAACCATATTTTCCTTTCTCATAATAATTACATGTAGGATAATAATAAAATTCAACAATATAGCTATCACATAAAATATTCTCTTTATGAACCACATGCATGCAAAGTTGGCACTCTTCCAAAATAGTGGGATTATTATAAAATAAAGTCATGGCCTCTCTGAACCCACTTTTGTCGAAAACTTCATAAGATTGAACATTAGCCAAATATGTGGGATCTAAAGTTGACACTCTTCCAAACCAATTTCAATATTATTGCAAACATTATTATCAATCTCATATTCATCATGGGGCTTAAATAAATTTTCAAGATCATAAGAAGAATCACCCCAATCATGATCATTGCAACAAGTGGAGGACATAGCAAAACTAGCATCCCCAAGCTTAGGGGTTTGCATATTATTAGCACAATTTACATAAATAGAATTTATAATAAAATCATTGCAATCATGCTTTTTATTCAAAGTCTATCGTGAATCGCTTGATAAAGTAATTCATCACACTTTTCATATTCATGAATTTCAAGCAAAACCTCATAAATATAATCTAGTGCACTCAACTCACTACCAATAGGTTCATCATAATTGGATCTCTTAAAGAGATTAGCAAGTGGATGAGGATCCATAAACTTTTAGCAAGCGAAGATGCAAGCAAAAAGAAGGTACCTGGTAACACAAGATCGAACAGAAGAAGGGCGAAAGAAAAGGCAAAGGTGAAGTGGGGGAGAGGAAAACGAGAGGCAAATGGCAAATAATGTAATGCGAGGGAGAAGACTTTGTGATGGGTACTTGGTATGTATTGACTTGAGTGTAGATCTCCCCGGCAACGGCGCCAGAAATCCTTCTTGCTACCTCTTGAGCATGCGTTGGTTTTCCCTTGAAGAGGAAAGGGTGATGCAGCAAAGTAGTGTAAGTATTTTCCTCAGTTTTTGAGAACCAAGGTATCAATCCAGTAGGAGACTACACGCAAGTCACCTAGTACTTACGAAAGTGAGATCTGATAGAGATAATAAGATAAATATTTTTGGTATTTTTTGTATAGATTGAAAAGTAAATATTGCAAAATAAACGGCGATAGAAATAGCGAGTTGATGGGAAAATAATATGATGTAAAGTAGACCCGGGGGCCATAGGTTTCACTAGTGGCTTCTCTCAAGATAGCATATATTACGGTGGGTGAACAAATTACTACCGAGAAATTGATAGAAATGTGCATAGTTATGATGATATCTAGGCATGAACATGAACATAGGCATCACGTCCGTGTCAAGTAGACCGAAATGATTCTGCATCTACTACTATTACTCCACACATCGACCGCTATCCCGCATGCATCTAGAGTATTAAGTTCAAAAGAACAGAGTAACGGATTAGGCAAGATGACATGATGTAGAGGGATAAACTCAAGCAATATGATATAAACCCCATCTTTTTATCCTCGGTGGCAACAATACAATACGTGTCGGTTCCCTTTCTTTCACTAGGATCGAGCACCTCAAGATTGAACCCAAAGCTAAGCACTTCTCCCATTGCAAGAAAGATCAATCTAGTAGGCCAAACCAAACTGATAATTCGAAGAGACTTGCAAAGATATCAAATCATGCATATAAGAATTCAGAGAAGAATCAAATATTGTTCATAGATAATCTTAATCATAAACCCGCAATTCATCGGATCTCGGCAAACACACCGCAAAAACAATTATATTGAATAGATCTCCAAGAACATCAAGGAGAACTTTCTATTGAGATCCAAAGAGAGAGAAGAAGCCTTCTAGCTAATAACTATGGACCCGAAGGTCTGTGGTAAACTACTCACACATCATCGGAGAGACTATGGTGTTGATGTAGAAGCCCTCCTTGACCAAATCCCCCTTCGGCAGATCGTCGAAAAAGGTCCCCAGATGGGATCTCACGGGTATAGAAGGTTGCGGCGGATGGAAAAGTGGTTTCGTGGCTCCCCTAGATGTTTTCAAGGTATAAGAGTATATATATAGGCGAAAGAATTAGGTCGCTGGAGCTGCGAGGGGCCCAAGAGGGTGGGGGCGTGCCTGGCCCCCTGGGCGCGCCGCCCTACCTCGTGGCCGCCTCGCTGCTTCCTTGACGTCCACTCCAAGTCTCCTAGATTGCATTTGTTCAAAAAAAGATCCTCGCAAAGGTTTCATTCCGTTTGATATTCCTTTTCTGCGAAACACTGAAATAGGCAAAAAAACAGCAATTTGCACTGGGCTTTCGGTTAAAAGGTTAGTCCCAAAAATAATATAAAAGTGTATAATAAAGCCCATAAACATCCAAAATAGATAACATAATAGCATGGAACAATAAAAAATTATAGATACGTTGGAGACGTATCAGCGCATGTGTCGTAGTAGAGGCGTGCACGTAGCATGTACATGTACGTACAGTGGCGAGGGTGCAAGAAAGTAAATACGGCCATGTACATACATGCGGGCGGTGATGTCTACTACACAATCTTCTTCTTGGAGACGTTGTTGGGCCTCCAAGTGCAGAGGTTTGTAGGACAGTAGCAAATTTCCCTCAAGTGGATGACCTAGGGTTTATCAATCCATAGGAGGCATAGGATGAAGATGGTCTCTCTCAAGCAAACCTGCAACCAAATAACAAAGAGTCTCTTGTGTCCCCAACACACCCAATACAATGGTAAATTGTATAGGTGCACTAGTTCGGCGAAGAGATGGTGATACAAGTGGTATATGGATGGTAGATAATAGTTTTTGTAATCTGAAAATATAAAAACAGCAAGGTAACGAATGATAAAAGTGAGCATAAACAGCATTGCAATGATAGGAAACAAGGCCTAGGGTTCATACTTTCACTAGTGCAAGTCCTCTCAATAATAATAACATAATTGGATCACATAACTATCCCTCAACATGCAACAAAGAGTCACTCCAAAGTCACTAATAGCAGAGAACAAACGAAGAGATTATGGTAGGGTACGAAACCACCTCAAAGTTATTCTTTCTAATCAATCCGTTGGGCTATTCCTATAAGTGTCACAAACAGCCCTAGAGTTCGTACTAGAATAACACCTTGAGACACAAATCAACCAAAACCCTAATGTCACCTAGATACTCCAATGTCACCTCAAGTATCCGTGGGCATGATTATATGATATGCATCACACAATCTCAGATTCATATATTCAACCAACACATAGAACATCAAAGAGTGCCCCAAAGTTTCTACTGGAGAATCACGACGAAAATGTGTACCAACTCCTATGCATAGGTTCATGGGCGAAACCCGCAAGTTGATCACCAAAACATACATCAAGTGAATCACGTGATATCCCATTGTCACTACAGATACGCACGGCAAGACATACATCAAGTGTTCTCAAATCTTTGAAGACTCAATCTGATAAGATAACTTCAAAGGGGAAACTCAATCCATTACAAGAGAGTAGAGGGGGAGGAGAAACATAAGATCCAACTATAATAGCAAAGCTCGTGATACATCGAGATTGTGCCAAATCAAGAACATGAGAGAGAGAGAGATCAAACACATAGCTACTGGTACATACCCTCAGCCCCGAGGGAGAACTACTCCCTCCTTGTCATGGAGAGCACCGGGATGATGAAGATAGCCATCGGAGAGGGATTCCCCCTCCGGCAGGGTGCCGGAACATGTCTAGATTGGCTTTCGGTGGCTCCGGAGGCTTCTGGCGGCGGAACTCCCGATCTACTGTGCTCCCGGATGTTTTTAGGGTATATGGAGATATATAGGCAGAAGAAGTACGTCAGGGGAGCCACCAGGGGGGCCACGAGGGTGGAGGGCGCGCCCCCCTGCCTCGTTGCCTCCTCGTTGCTTCCCTTACATGGACTCCAAGTCTCCTGGTTGCTTTCCTTCCAAAAATAAGTTCCGTGAAGTTTCAGGTCAATTGGACTCTGTTTGATTTTCCTTTTCTACGATACTCTAAAACAAGGAAAAAACAGAAACTGGCACTGGGATCTAGGTTAATAGGTTAGTCCCAAAAATAATATAAAAGTGTATAATAAAGCCCATAAACATCCAAAGTTGATAATATAATAGCATGGAACAATCAAAAAAATATAGATACGTTGTAGACGTATCAGCATCCCCAAGCTTAATTCCTGCTCGTCCTCGAGTAGGTAAATGATATAAACAGAATTTTTGATGTGGAATTCTACCTAACATATTTCTCTAAGTAATTCTTCTTTATTGTGGCAAGAATATTCAGATCCATAGGATTCAAGACAAAAGTTTAATATTGACATAGAAATAATAATACTTCAAGCATACTAACTAAGCAATCATGTCTTCTCAAAATAACATGCCCAAAGAAAGCTATCCCTACAAAATCATATAGTCTGGCTATGCTCCATATTCACCACACAAAATATTTAAATCATGCACAACCCTGATGACAAGCCAAGCAATTGTTTCATACTTTTGATGTTCTCAAACTTTTTCAATCTTCACGCAATATATGAGTGTGAGCCATGGATATAGCACTATAGGTGGAATAGAATGGTGGTTGTGGAGAAGACAAAAAGGAGAAGATAGTCTCACATCAACTAGGCGTATCAACGGGCTATGGAGATGCCCATCAATAGATATCAATGTGAGTGAGTAGGGATTGCCATGCAATGGATGCACTAGAGCTATAAATGTATGAAAGCTCAACAAAAGAAACTAGTGGGTGTGCATCCAACTCGCTTGCTCACGAAGACCTAGGGCATTTTGAGGAAGCCCATCATTGGAATATACAAGCCAAGTTCTATGATGAAAGATTCCCACTAGTATATGAAAGTGACAACATAGGAGACTCTCTATCATGAAGATCATGGTGCTACTTTGAAGCACAAGTGTGGTAAAAGGATAGTAGCATTACCCCTTCTCTCTTTTTCTCTCATTTTTTTATTTTTTATTATTCGGGCCTTATCTTTTTTTATGGCCTCTTTTCTCTTTTTTTATTTAGGCTTCTTTGGCCTCTTTTATTTATTTATTTTCGTCCGGAGTCTCATCCCAACTTGTGGGGGAATCATAGTCTCCATCATCCTTTCCTCACTGGGACAATGCTCTAATAATGATGATCATCACACTTTTATTTACTTACAACTCAAGAATTACAACTCGATTCTTAGAACAAAATATGACTCTATATGAATGCCTCCAGTGGTGTACCGGGATGTGCAATGACTCATGAGTGACATGTATGAAAGAATTATGAAGGTGGCTTTGCCACAAATACGATGTCAACTACATGATCATGCAAAGCAGTATGACAATGATGGAGCGTGTCATAATAAGCGGAACGATGGAAAGTTGCATAGCAATATATCTCGGAATAGCTATGGAAATGCCATAATAGGTAGGTATGGTGGCTATTTTGAGGAAGGTATATGGTGGTGTCGGTGTCAAAATTGGCGGATCTCGGGTAGGGGGTCCCGAACTGTGCGTCTAGGTGGATGGTAACAGGAGACAAGGGACACGATGTTTTTACCCAGGTTCGGGCCCTCTCGATGGAGGTAAAACCCTACTCATGCTTGATTAATATTGATGATATGGGTAGTACAAGAGTAGATCTACCACGAGATCAAGGAGGCTAAACCCTAGAAGCTAGCCTATGGTATGATTGTTTTTCGTCCTACGGACTAAAACCCTCTGGTTTATATAGACACCAAAGAGGGCTAGGGTTACACAGAGTCGGTTACAATGGTAGGAGATCTACATATCCGTACCGCCAAGCTTGCCTTTCACGCCAAGGAAAGTCCCTTCCGGACATGGGACGAAGTCTTCAATCTTGTATCTTCATAGTCCAGGAGTCCCGCCAAAGGTATAGTCCGGCTATCCGGACACCCCCTAATCCAGGACTCCCTCAGTATCCCCTGAACCAGGCTTCAATGACGACGAGTCTGGCGCGCATATTGTCTTCGGCATTGCAAGGCGGGTTCCTCCTCCAAGTACTTCATAGAAGATTTTGAACACAAAGGTAGTCTTCGGCTCTGCAAAATAAGTTTCCACATATTGCCATAGAGAGAATAATATTTACACAAATCTAATCTGCTGACGTATTCCGTAGCGTGACATCACACCACGGCCAAGTCTTTATTCGAATCGTTTTACAGTCCCACCTCAGCGCGTTTAGCGAGGCGGTTTCCTTGGCACGTCTTGTCAAAGCAGAGATCGTGTCCCCTTATTCCAGGATTCTCATCAATACGGGTGTGGGTAACCCAACCGCGCCATTGATTACGGCGCTTGGGAGATAAGCGAGTTTTACCAGGCTGGTGGCGATGCATAGTCGCGTTCGCCCATATAAGGGGACAAGGATCCACCTTTTCATACACGCCTTCTTCCTGCTTTGCCTATCCATTTCCGCGCACTCGAGCTCTAGCGCCCAAGTCCTCACACCCCACCTCAATCTTCTCCAGCCATGTCCGGAGCGGGCGGCAAGTGGATGGTATCCTCCGTCACGGAGGGACACATCAAAAAACTGAGGAAGGCCGGATACTTGTCTAACGACATTGCACACCGGCTTCCCGAAGAGGGGCAACTCATCCCCACCCTAGGCCCCATGAGAGGGTGGTATTCCTCCCCCATTTCCTCTGCGAACTGGGCTTCCCTCTCCACCCATTTGTCCGGGGGCTCATGTTCTACTATGGCCTGGATTTCCACGATCTGGCCCCGAACTTTGTCCTCAACATCTCGGCGTTTATCGTCGTGTGCGAGGCTTTCCTCTGCATCCGCCCCCATTTCGGCCTATGGCTCAAGACTTTCAATGTCAAGCCGAAGGTGGTGCGCGGCACCCAGGTGGAGTGCGGAGGCGCCATGGTGGGCAAGATGCTCAACGTCCTATGGCTCGAGGGCTCCTTCGTGGAGACCCTAAAGGGGTGGCAATTGGGGTGGTTTTACATCACCGAGCGTGCGACCCTGAATGGGCCGCAGCCCCCAAGTTCCGATCCAGACCCCCTAAGCGGCTCACCTCCTGGAAAGGGACGGGCCTGTCGTGGGGTAAAAAGGAGAGCTGACCGGACTCCAAACATGCGTCCAAACCCTGGTGGACAAGAAGCTCAAACTTGTCAACATAGTCCAGGTTATGCTCATCCGCCGGATCCTCCCGTGTCAACAACGGGCTTTCAACCTGTGGGAGTTCGACCCGGCGCAGCACCGAACTCTGAGCAGGCTCTTCGACACGACGTACGAAGATGCCTGGAAGGTGCTTTTCAAGGGCGTCGAGGCCCCCGCATCCGCTACCGAGGTTCGCGAATTCAGCATGCAGCGTCACGCTAGTGCGGTAAGCTGTTTTTACCTTCTACAGGGCATTAGTTTTTCATAGTTTGACTCCATGCGGGATCTAAGCTCCCTTACCTTTGACAGGATTGGCAGGAGACATCTGGATAGAGCAATTGTCCGTCTCCTTTGCCCGAAGGCCCAGCGGACGCTCGCTTGGCGAAGCTGCTGGTTCCGGCACCCTATGTGGTGCCGGAGAAGAAGGCCAAGAAGAAGGCCATGGGGACTCGAAAGAGTGCCCGGCGCCTGGAGGTGTCGGATTCATCATCCGACGACTCCAAGACGCACTCGTCCCGTGAAGATGAGGAGGAGGAAGAAGAGACCTCTCCCCCTCCAGTGGGGGGGGGAGGGAAGAAAAGGAAGGCCGCCCCAACTGGGGAGCCGAAGGGTCCAAGAAGGGGAAAACCCTTCCTCCGGACTACTCCACCAACGCCGACGACGGCGAAGAGGAGTGGCCGCTCAGGGCCAAGCCCCTGGCGAAATCGTAAGCATCCGGATACCAGAGTGATTCATAGTATTCCTCCATTGCACAACTTTTCCTTACGTCCAACATGTTTATGCAGTCCACCCAAAGACCGGCTCGACGTGTCGTCAAGCGGTTCCCTGGATTCGTCGGATGTGAATTCACTTCCGACGGCTACCTCCCCCCACCCTACGGACGACGCCGAGGTGGCGTCCCAACAAGTTCCAAGCCAGGAGGAGGTGGTCCTGGAGGTGCCGCAAGGCGACCTCCCGGACTCCAGGCGTAAAGGGGATAGAACCCCCAAGGGCTCCAAGTCCAGCCTTGAGCCAGACACTGCGCCGGAACCTTCAACGGTTCCGGACTCCGGTAGGCAGCATCCTTCCAAGAGGAGCAAGCCTACCGAGCCGGTGACCTCCGTCCAACCGGAGGCACCGGACAATTTGCTGGAGGTGCTTAACGGCGCCTCCGTCGACGAGGAGCACCGCACTATTATGAGTGCGGTGATCCAGAAGGTTCAGTCCGCCAAGAGCGGACTGACTGAAGCATGTGCCAGCCTTCTAACAGGCTTTGAGGTAAGTAAAGAATATGTAAAAATATTACCGCATAGACAGTAGCCCCTGATGCTCTGTTCGGCATTCAGAAAGAAAAGCCGAATAGAGGATCTAATAACATTCGCAGGAGTCTAACATAATCAAGTCAATATGCGTATGCAGGCTTCGCTGCTGGCCTCCGCCGCACTAACTGCGGAGGTGGATACACTGAAGCAAATCCTCGCGCGGTCCGAGAACGAGCTCGGCCATGCCAAGAGGCAACTCGAGGAGAGGGAAGGTAAGTAATACCTTGCGCAAGTATATAGAGAAGATGTGGTTGCAAAAAATGACAGGATCAATGTGCTATTATAGGGGCCATGACCGAGGTGGCAACTATCCGAGGCCGAAAACAGAGCGGCCACGGAGCGCACAGAGAGAGGGAAGCAGGAGGCGCAGGTGGAGGAGGTGCAGAAAGAGCTCCAGGCTCTCGCGAAAAAACACGAGAGTTTGGAGCTTGACTCAAAGACGCAAGCGTCCGAGCTTGTGGCAGCCCTCGAAAGCGCGAAGTCTGCCAAGGCCGAAGCCCAAAAAGCCCTCCAAGAAATTGAAGCGATGAAGAAGATAGCAGTGGGTAAGGCATTCATTATGCAAAGCAAGCACGTGAAAGTGAATTACTTGTTACTTAGCCGAGTCTGGAGCTCTCCAGGAGCATTCGCAGATTTGCCCCGCAGTGCGTCTGATGCCGCCGCCTACTACCGAGCCGAGGAGGGGAGCTCGACGGAGAAGGTGTTCTGGTCTCAGTATGCTGAGGCTGGACACCTGGTGCCTTTGAGCGACCAGCTGAAGCAAATGGTCGAGCTCCACAAGGTGGCCGAACAGGCCATAAAGGGCCTCATAGTTCCGCTTTGGCCTGGAGAGGCTCTGCCTGGGAGCTACTTCGGACTGGTGAGGCGGCTGGTGGATGCCTGTCCACGGCTTGAAGTAATCAAGCGCTCCGTCTGCATTGAAGGTGCCCGTAGGGCGCTTGCCCGTGCTAAAGTGCACTGGGCAAGATGGATGCGGAGAAGCTGGTGAAGGACGGGCCGCCGCCGGGCAAGAAGCATCGCGTCCCGGAAGCGTATTATGAGGGCGTCCTGAAGGGTGCTCGCCTTATAGCAGATGAATGCTCCAAAGATGTAATTTTTGAGTAAACTCGCATTTGTGATCCTGTACGCTGAAAACTTGTTCATATGCGCTAAGCAACGCTTTTGAATTTAAAATATTACCTTATGTGCGGCCGTTTATCAAATTTAAGAGATGGCGAGTCGTCGGCTTCTGCCCCCATGCCACGAGTGCTGGGGTGTTCGGGATAAACATGAGCACTCTTTTTCCCATTCTTGGGTCCTTCGAGGGAGGCGCTCAACACAACAAACAAGGCAATCGGACTATAATGCTTGAACACTCTCACTTAGCCATAGAATTTTATAATTTTAAATTTCAGCGAAGCCCCTAGTGTTCGGAAGACCGAGTTCGGGGCACTATCCACGCCTAGGCCGGACAAAGACCACTCCTCTCTCTAAGCGGCATAAGTCTTTAGGGACTCGAAAACCTCTCGAACAGCGACCAGCTCTCGCCTCATCATGACGGTCAATTTTAGCTTTCTCTACTGAGGTGCTTTGCCCAGCTCAACTGGGGCACAATTGTCGGTGTTCTGGGAACGGGGGTCCCCAGACTTGCCTGCCTGCGGCCTGCGGCGTGGCTCAAAGGGGGGCCCCAACACGGCCCGTCTTCACCAACACAAACCCAAGACCCTCGTGAGGCGCCAAGCCTCGTGGGGCAGACGATGCAGAGCTTCCTCAGGCACGGCCTCGTTAGGCTGGCTCACGAGGAGGTGGAGAAATCAAGGCGGGGTACCTCGTGAGGTGCCCGTGATGCAAGCCATGATGACTCAGGGCGCCAGGCGGGTGCCAGCCGCGTAGTGTCCTCCTTTCCTCTTTGGTGCAAAGGGGGCAAGCGCAGCCGCGGAGTACCGAGGCATCAGGCAAAGGTTGCCATTTCGGTGCAACGAGACCACGACCAGGAGGACTACGAGACGGAGGTCACCGTGGAGCCCAAGACGGCGTCATCACCAGAGCTTTGCGCAGGCGAAGACTAATTTTGTCAGGATAGCTGATACTTGCTGTCCCCTTTCAAATTAGCCCGCCATTGTTGGCTCCCTTCCCGCTCGATATTATGGAAGAGGACCAGGGCCTCTATAAATAGGATCAGCCACCCACATAGCAAGGGGGCGGTCGAGAGAGAGAGAGAAAGAGAAAGGCGACTGAACTCCTCCCAGCAGTTCATCGCCCCGGCCAAGAACAGACTCTAGCGAGGCTGTTCTTCCTTGTATGGTTCATCATCATCAGCCCAAGAGGCAATCCACCACACCACACACTGGAGTAGGGTATTACACCACATCGGTGGCCCGAACCAGTATAAACCCTGTGTCTCTTGTGCTGTTCTTCCCATAGTTTAGATCCTAGCATGGCGGAGGGGTGCAGGTAGGTAGGAGGCGAAATCTTCGCGCGCACCCCAGTGTTCGAACCTCAAGGGTCTGCCGGAACCCGAAATCTGACATTTGGCGCGCCAGGTAGGGGTGCGCCGTGACTCGTCTTCCACCACCCCGTTCTCCTCCGACCATCACGCCCATGTCTGACGCTTGTCGGGCCCGCGCCGAGCGCCGGGCCGCACTCGCTTCCCGCGTCGCCCAGACGGCCCCTGTCGGCGGGCATCCATGTCGTTCCCTGTCACCTGCCGTCAACACCGCCACCGGCCCGGGGGCGACAGCAAGCATCGTCCCAGCATCCTCCGTGCGGCAAGACGGCCGCACCGCAACTCTCTCGCTCACCCCAGCTGGTTCTTCGCCCGCGCGCTGCGCGCCCATGGAGCCCCGCAACCTCTCCCCTATCGCGCTGCATCAACCCCCGGTCGTCGCGGCCCTCTTGGCGGCTCGCAGGCGCCGCCCATGAGTCACCACATCAAGCCGTTCATCCGCCGGGTCAGTGCCGCTTCCACATGGCAGGGGGCTCCCCTGGATTGGGCGGCACCCGAGACCGGCCTGACCTTCAGCTCGGAGGACCACCCCTCCAACTCGGCCTGCTCGGGTGCGCTCCCCATGCTGTGCACCCCCACCATCTGCCAGGTGGCCGTCACCAGAACCCTCATCGATGGCGGCGCGGGCCTCAGCATGCTCTCTGTCAAGGCCTTCAATCTCCTCTGCATACCCCAGGAATGGCTGCGACCCAGCCAGCCCTTCTCAGGCGTTGGGGGCGGATCGTCCAGCTCCTTGGGACAAATACGGCTCCTAGTAACCTTCCGCACCTACGACAACTTCCGCACGGAGCTGGTCGACTTCGACATCGCCCCCATCGGCCTCCCCTACAACGCCATCCTCGGCTACCCAGCGCTGGCCCAGTTCATGGCAGCGACGCACCCAGCGTACAACCTCATGAAGATGCCCGGGAGCAGCGGTGTCCTCACCGTGCACGGGGACACCGGGGACGCTCTGCGGGTGCTCAAGCTCGTCTTCAAGATAGCGGTGTCGGCACAGCCCGCCGACTTGGAGGCCCCCGAGCCCAAGGGAGCTGCGCCCGCCAAGAAGAAGCAGTTGTTCACCCAAGACAAGGCAGAAACCAAGCAGATACCCATCGATGAGGACGAGGCCACCGACGCCACTTTCACCATAGGCGCCCACCTCAAACCCGAGCAGGAAGAGGCCCTGGTCGGGTTCCTGCGCGCAAACAAGATGGTATTCGCTTGGGAGCCAGACCAGTTGGCAGGGATCCCCAGGAGTGTAATCGAGCATCACCTCAACGTATGCCCCAACGTGCGCCCTGTGAAGCATAAGGCCAGGCGGCAGTCCACAGAAAAGCAGACCTTCATCGTCCAAGAGACCCGCCAATTAGAGGCTGCTGGGGTCATTCGCGAGGTCCGATACCCAGATTGGTTGGCCAACCCTGTCGTTGTGCGAAAGAAGGGAGGGAAGGAGTGCATGTGTGTCGACTTCACCAACCTCAACAAAGCGTGCCCGCAAGATCCATTCCCGCTCCCCCGCATCAACCAGATCGTCGATTCCACTACGGAATGCGACCTGTTATGCTTCTTGGATGCCTTCTCTGGGTATCACAAGATCAAGATGGCAATAGAAGACGTCGAGAAGACAGCCTTCCTAACCCCGTGCGGGGTGTACTGCTACACATGCATGCCATTTGGGCTGCGTAACGCAGGAGCGACCTTTCAGCGGCTGATGCACATCACCCTGGGCCCGCAGCTCGGAAAGAATGTCGAGGCTTACGTTGATGACATTGTGGTAAAATCTCGGGAGGCCAGGACCTTGATACAAGACCTGGAGGAAACCTTCACGAGCCTCAACACAGTGAACCTACGGCTCAACCCAGAGAAGTGTGTGTTCGGAGTCCCCTCGGGCAAGCTCTTGGGTTTCCTCGTGTCCCACCGAGGCATCGAGGCTAACCCGGAGAAGGTCAAGGCAGTGGAAGACATGAGCCCGCCAAAGACCCTCAGAGAAATGCAGAAGCTCATGGGGCGCGTGACCGCGCTAGGGCGCTTCATCTCCAAGTTGGGGGAGCGAGCGCTACCTTTCTTCCAGCTAATGAAGAAAAAAGGGCCCTTCGAGTGGACTGAAGAGGCCGACAAGGCGTTCCAGGATCTCAAGAGATACCTGACCAGTCCACCGGTCATGGTGGCTCCGCGCCCTCAGGAGCCCCTGGTGCTTTACCTTGCTGCCACTCCCTACTCCGCCAGTGCAGCCTTGGTGGCAGTCAGAGAGGAGCGTCGAATCAAAACCGCAGAAGCGGCCGGGATGAGGCAGGATAGGAACCGGGAAGGCCCACAGACACCGCTACAGCGGCTGAGGAGGATCAGCCACCGCAAGGGGGCGCACCGGAAGCGGAAGAGGCCCCACTCCCAGATGGCCAGCCTCAGGAGTCCTCATTGCCTCAAGAGGCACCAAGGTCTCCGAAGGGGGCCACCAGCACTGACGCACTCCACCTCGTCGAGCACCCTGTGTACTTCGTCAACACGATGTTGCGGGATGCAAGGGCACGGTACCCCATGCCTCAGAAACTCCTCCTCGTGCTACTGGTGGCCTCGCGCAAGCTGCGGCACTATTTTCGGGGTCACCCCATCAAGGTCGTCTCGTCATACCCCCTGGAGAGACTGCTCAGGAGCCTCAACTCAGCTGGGAGGGTCGCCGAGTGGAACATAGAGCTGCAAGCATTCCAGCTCGAATTCAGCACGACCAGAGTCATCAAGGGAGCAGCGTTGGCGGATTTTGTGGAAGAATGGACGGAGGCGCCAGGCCTCAAGGCCGACGAGGATCGGTCCCTGTCCCCGGGAAGCGAGGCACCAGAAGCTGGGTCATGTACTTCGATGGGGCGTTCTCCAGGCACGACGCTGGGGCTGGGGCGGTGCTTATATCGCCCACTCAGGACAAGCTCTATTACGCTGTGCAGCTCTGTTTCCAGCAAGGCGAAAAGGTCTCCAACAACATAGCGGAGTATGAAGGTCTAATAGCAGGCTTGAAGGCCGCAGCTGCCCTGGGGGTGAAACGCCTCACCATCAAGGGCGATTCACAGCTCCTTGTCAACTTCTCCAACAAGGTGTACGAGCCGAAGGATGAGCACATGGAAGCCTACCTTGCGAAGGTCCGCAGGATGGAGAAGCAGTTCTGGGGGTTGGAGTTGCAGCATGTGCCCCGTGGCACCAATCAGGAAGCCGATGACATCGCCAAACGCGTGTCCAGGCGGTTACCTCAGGAGCCTGGCATTTTCGAGGAGCGGCTCTTCAAGCCTTCAGCCCTGCCGTCATTATCAAACACGGCTCAGCCCCAAGAGGAGCTCCCCCAGCCACCTACCTCAGGAGCTCCGGCCTGTGGCCCGGCCTCGGGAGCACGCCTGCTCCTGACGATGGAACCTCAGGAGGGATGTTGGATCGCGGAGCTCCGGAGCTACTTAATGCAAGGGACCGTGCCGGAGAAGGAGGAGGAAGCAGAGCGAGTGGCACGCCAGGCCACGGCATACTGCATCAAAGATGGAGAGCTCTACCGGAAGTGACCAAACGATGTATCCCTGTGCTGCATCTCCAGGGAGCAAGGGAAGGAACTACTGGAAGATATACACGGCGGAGACTGCGGACATCACTCATCATCACGGACCCTCGTCGGCAAGGTGTTCCGCAGTGGGTTTTATTGGCCCACCGCGCTCAATGACACCGTGGGACTAGTGAAAGCTTGTGAAGCCTGCCAGTTCCACGCCAAGCAGATTCATCAGCCAGCAGGAGGCTTGCAGACTATCCCCCTTTCGTGGCCATTCGCAGTTTGGGGGCTGGACATCTTGGGCCCATTTCCCCAGGCGCCAGGGGGCTACCGCTACCTTTACGTTGTCGTGGACAAGTTCACCAAGTGGGCTGAAGTAGAGGCTGTCCGCACCATTCCCACGGGTTCCGCGGTCAAGTTCATCAGGGGCATCGTGAGCTGGTTCGGGGTGCCGAATCGCATCATCACAGACAACGGTTCGCAGTTCACCAGTAACCTGTTCAAAACATATTGTGCTAACCTTGGAACGTAGATATGCTACGCTTCAGTGGCGCACCCCCGAAGCAACGGCCAGGCCGAGCGGGCAAATGTGGAGGTCCTGAGGGGCCTCAAGACCAGGACGTTCAAGAAGAAGCTGGAGGCCTGCGGCAGAGGTTGGTACGACGAGCTTCAGTCCGTGCTGTGGTCCATCCGCACCACTGTGACCAAGCCGACTGGAGAGACCCCGTTCTTCCTGGTCTACGGAGCGGAAGCAGTCCTCCCTCACGAGGTGAGACGTCACTCCGCGCGGGTCCTGGCGTTCGACGAGGCGCAGTAGGACGCCATGCGGGGGATGGACCTCGTGCTGGGGGAGGAACGTCGCCGAGAAGCCGCGCTGTGAGCGGCGAGGTACCAACAAGCGCTGCGGCCATATCACTGCCGCAACATCTGCCCCAGGACTCTTGAGGTAGGAGACCTCGTGCTCAGGCGAGTTCTCTCCAGGGAGGGACTGCACAAGCTCTCTCCCATGTGGGAGGGCCCGTTCAAGGTTGTTCATGTTTCCAGGCCCGGCTCCGCGCGCTTGGAGACTCAAGAGGGAGTGCCGGTCCAGAATGCATGGAACATCCAGCACCTCTGGAGGTTCTACCCCTAAAAAGGCCCAGAGCCTGTGAAGCAAGGCGAGTGCCTGTGAAGCTATCGCGTTTTGGAAAAGGCCCAGAGCCTGTGAAGCAAGGCGAGTGCCTGTGAAGCTATCGCGTTTTGGAAAAGGCCCAGAGCCTGTGAAGCGAGGCGAGTGCCTGTGAAGCTATCGCGTTTTGGAAAAGGCCCAGAGCCTGTGAAGCAAGGCGAGTGCCTGTGAAGCTATCGCATTTTGGAAAAGGCCCAGAGCCTATGAAGCGAGGCGAGTGCCTGTGAAGCTATCGCGTTTTGGAAAAGGCCCAGAGCCTGTGAAGCAAGGCGAGTGCCTGTGAAGCTATCGCGTTTTGGAAAAGGCCTAGAGCCTGTGAAGCAAGGCGGGTGCCTGTGAAGCTATCGCGTTTTGGAAAAGGCCCGGAGCCTGTGAAGAAGGCCAATGCCTGTGAAGCTCGCTGCCCGTGACACTCTCATGTAATAATGAGTTGGGGCTGTACACGCCCCGGAGTCTCAGTAGCGCCGGCCTCAGGCCCTGGGGCTCCCTCCCACGCCCAGTGGTACAACTTAGCTCCGCGCTGGTGAGAAGACGTCGAAGACTAGATTAGGTGGCCGGACGCGGCTTTTCATTTGCTTTCCGCAGTTGGCTTGTTCCTTCTCGTTTGAAGTTTTATTGAAGTTGTTGCCGTCTTTGGCTTGCGGTTCTTCGGCTTTTCACTATCCTGCCTCGATTTCTCTTGTGCAAGGCCTCGCGAGGGGGGTAGCTGAGCGCCCTCGCGAGCGTTCCTATCCTAGTCATTCAAAGAGTTCGCGACCTGGGCCCCTTATAGGAGCACCCCTCCGGTCCGTGCCCCTCGGGCACCGCGACACAAACACAGGGCCTGGGTCGGTCGCCCCCACGGCTGGGGCCGGGAACCATCCACGCGCGGGCACGTAGCCGGAAGGTACGATAAAGAAAGCAAAACGATGATTAACAGCAATAACCCATACACGCCCCCGCGGGGCACCACACTACTGTCCTTTTTACGCGGGAAAAGGGAAGAGAAAGAACAAATCTGGTGCGGCTCGCCACACACCGGCCTGCAGGGAAGCCCGAGCTGCCTCCGGAGCTCAGGCGGACTCCCTCTCGCGCTTCACCAGGGCGCGATGATGGGCGGACACGCTACCACCTCCCAAGCAGATACGACGGCGTGGGGGCTGACTGCGGCCACCACTAGAAGAGTCGCCGCCTGAAGAAGAACCGGAGAAGCTTGAGGAACCCTGAGCGCCGCCAGCCCCGCGAGCGCCGTCCTCCCCATCGTCGCCGGAGCCGGGTTCCCAGCCGCGGTCGTTGCCCTCGGGGCAACACCCTGCGCGGCGACCATCTTCCCCAAACGCCCTCACATAGAGGGTGGCATCACCGTCAAACCTGAAGTGTAGGGTGCACCGACGGCCTAGGCCACGCGCGCGGGCAAACGTCTGCCAACCGCGGGCCAGGGCCAGGCTCCCGGCTGCGGAGACCTCTAGTGAAACCCATGAGGCCTGGGTGCAGGAGCCGTCGGCCTGGAGCCAGAGGCCGCCCAGGGCGCCGGCCGGGAGCTCGCCAAGGAGGAAGCGAGGAAGTGGAAGCCAGGTGCCAGTCGGCTCCGCCGACCAAACGATGAACTCCGGCAGCACCTCTGCAGCGCAAAAGCGTGGCATAGGGGGACGCGCAGCCGGAACGCACCCCCCGGCCGCAGCAATCTGCCTGCCACCACGCTGGAAAGTGCCTCCGCGACCGCGGGGAGTTGCCGTGGTGGCCACAGGATGTTTGCGGGGGCGCCCTCGGCCGCACTTGGGCGGGGTAGAGGCATGCTCAGTCTGGCAAGCCTTCCCCTTCTCGCGGCCGAGAACCTCCTCAACGGGGCCATGAAGAGGAAGGAGAAGCAAGGGGAGATGAACCGGAAGGGCGCACGCCGTTCCATACTTATAGCCGGCGAAGGCCAACCGCCGACCTCCATGATCGCAGGTAATCATGACCCATTTTTGCATGCAGGGACTTGTCCAATCCGTGCAGTTGCCGAGGCACCATGGGGAAGTGGAGACGCCCACGTCCAATCAACTGCCACGCGGCGCCTAAGGCCGCAGGCTGTTAGGGCCCGCAGCGCTTCGCTCTTGCCCTTCCGCCTCCTTGAACGGCCAAGCTCGGGCGCGCCTGGGGCCCGGGGGCTACTGTCGGCATTCTAGGAACGGGGGTCCCCAGACTTGCCTGCCTGCGGCCTGCGGCATGGCTCAAAGGGGGGCCCCAGCACGGCCCGTCTTCACCAACACAAACCCAAGACCCTCGCGAGGGGCCAAGCCTCGCGGGGCGGATGACGCGGAGCTTCCTCAGGCACGGCCTCGTCAGGCTGGCTCACGAGGAGGCGGAGAAATCAAGGCGGGGTACCTCGTGAGGTGCCCGTGACGCGAGCCATGACGACTCAGGGTGCCAGGCGGGTGCCAGCCGCGCAGCGTCCTCCTTTCCTCTTTGGTGCAAAGGGGGCAAGTGCAGCCGTGGAGTACCGAGGCATCAGGCAAAGGTTGCCATTTCGGTGCAACGAGACCAAGACCAGGAGGACTACGAGATGGAGGTCACCGTGGAGCCCAAGACGGCGTCATCACCAGAGCTTTGCGCAGGCGAAGACTACTTTTGTCAGGATAGCTAATACTTGTTGTCCCCTTTCAAATTAGCCCGCCATTGTTGGCTCCCTTCCCGCTCGATATTTGGGAAGAGGACCAGGGCCTCTATAAATATGACCAGCCACCCACATAGCAAGGGGGCGGTCGAGAGAGAGAGAGAGAGAGAAAGAGAAAGGCGACTGAACTCCTCCCAGCAGTTCATCGCCCCGGCCAAGAACAGACCCTCGTGAGGCTGTTCTTCCTTGTATGGTTCATCATCATCAGCCCAAGAGGCAATCCACCACACCACACACTGGAGTAGGGTATTACACCACATCGGTGGCCCGAACCAGTATAAACCATGTGTCTCTTGTGCTGTTCTTCCCATAGTTTAGATCCTAGCGTGGCGGAGGGGTGCAGGTAGGTAGGAGGCGAAATCTTCGCGCGCACCCCAGTGTTCGAACCTCAAGGGTCTGCCGGAACCCGAAATCTGACAACAATCGCAGTAGTTCTCCTATTGCTACCTTAGCCGATATAACGGAACGTAAGGTACCAAAACATAGGAGCCGGGCAAACCCAACTATTGACCCAAGACATGATTCGGAGCCAATGCATATAATGCTATAAGTTCGGGGTGCCGCACTTGTGAAAGTGTTCGGACTTCTCACACCGTATTGTGGGGTACTTAAGCCCGTGGCGTATTGGCCGTACCAAAGTGTACGGGTGCAACATGTCATTAATGAACATATATTCGTAAAAAAGAGTAATGCAATAATAGACGGAAGCTATGCATTGTTTATTTAAAAAGGCTGTGATCAAAGCAGAGCGATACAAATAGTGCAATAAGCAAAAGATGGGACTATTTAACATGTCCTTTCCAGGGGCGAGCTGCGGAATGGTATGTGAAACAGGTATACTGCTCGTTATAGAGACCACCTTAGAGTTCCATAGTGCGGCGTAGCTTTCTGCTTCCCTAGTTGTATCGTTTGTGCGGCAATTGTACTGTCAGACAAGCCTTCCGAAGAATGGAGTCCTGAAAATAAGAGAAAATGAAGAAGTCGGCAGCCCCTAGTGTGGTTTAAGCCGTGTTTCGGGTGTGCCGTGATGGTGCCCCTCCCCCTTTGCCCATGGTATTTCCAGAGTGTAGTTATGTACGCGCAACACTGGTTTCGCAAGTTCGCGAGGGCTGGGGTTGGGGCCGCATTGCTACGCTTGCTCGGAACGTGCCAGGCGGTCTTGTTGTAGGTTACTCCGGGCGCGCTTGACGGTGTCCAGACATTTAATGGCCGGACTGGAGAATTGCCTTGAGAGGCTGTTTTGTACTTCCGCTGCGATAGCCGCCGTATGCTCCTCCGTTCGGAGAGAGCGTTTGGTGTTTCCATTGACCGTGATGACTCCTCGAGGGCCTGGCATCTTGAGCTTGAGGTATGCGTAGTGCGGCACCGCATTGAACTTGGCAAATGCGGTTCGCCCGAGCAGTGCGTGATAGCCACTGCGGAAGGAACTATGTCGAAGATTAACTCCTCGCTTCGGAAATTATCCGGAGATCCGAAGACCACTTCAAGTGTAACTGAGCCTGTACAGTTGGCCTCTACACCTGGTATGCCCATTTTCCGCACTGTATCCTGGTAAAGCAGGTTCAGGCTGTTGCCGCCGTCCATAAGGACTCTAGTGAGGTGAAATCCGTCAATAATTGGGTCTAGAACCAATGCGGCGAATCCGCCATGACGGATGCTAGTGGGGTGGTACCTTCGATCAAAAGTGATCGGGCAGGAAGACCATGGGTTGAACTTTGGGGCGACTGGCTCCATCGCGTATATGTCCCTTAGTGCACGCTTCCGCTCCCTCTTGGGGACGTGGGTTGCGTATATCATGTTCACCGTCCGCACTTGTGGGGGAAAACCTTTCTGTCCACTGTTGTTCGGCGGTCGGGGCTCCTCCTCGTCATCGCTATGCAGCCCCTTGTCTCTGCTTTCGACATTTAACTTGCCTGCCTGCTTGAACACCCAACAATCCCTGTTGGTGTGATTGGCTGGTTTTTTGGGGGTGCCATGTATCTGGCATGAGCGGTCGAGTATTCGGTCCAAACTGGACGGGCCCAGAGTATTTCTTTTGAATGGCTTTTTCCGCTGACCGGTTTTAGAGCCTCTGAATCCGGCATCGTATCCTCAGCATTGTCGCTGTTAATGCGGCGCTTTTGCTTGTTGCGGCGCGACCTGCCACTGCTGTCCTTGGTATCTGAATTACCAGGGCTCTTGGTCATGTTATTGCTGCGAGCTAGCCAGCTGTCTTCTCCCACGCAAAAGCGGGTGAGGGAGTCCTGGATTAGGGGGTGTCCGGATGTCCGGACTATACCTTCAGTCGGACTCCTGGACTATGAAGATACAAGATTGAAGACTTCGTGCCGTGTCCGGAAGGGACTTTCCTTGGCGTGGAAGGCAAGCTTGGCAATACGAATATGTACATCTCCTACCATTGTAACCGACTTTGTGTAACCCTAACCCTCTCCGGTGTCTATATAAACCGGAGGGTTTTAGTCCATAGGACAACATACAGAACAACAATCATACCATAGGCTAGCTTCTAGGGTTTAGCCGAGTCGATCTCGTGGTAGATCTACTCTTGTACTACCCATATCATCAATATTAATCAAGTAGGACGTAGGGTTTTACCTCCATCAAGAGGGCCCGAACCTGGGTAAAACTTTGTGTCCCCTGCCTCCTGTTACCATCCGGCCTAGACGCACAGTTCGGGACCCCCTACCCGAGATCCGCCGGTTTTGACACCGACATTGGTGCTTTCATTGAGAGTTCCTCTGTGTCGTCGCCGTCAGGCTTGATGGCTCCTACTATCATCGATAGTGATGCGGTCCAGGGTGAAACTTGTCTCCCCGGACAGATCTCTGTCTTCGGCGGCTTTGCACTGCGGGCCAATTCACTTGGCCATCTCGAGCAGATCGAAAGCTATGCCCCTGGCCGTCAGGTCAGATTTGGAAGTTTAAAATACACGGCTGACATCCGCGGGGACTTGATCTTCAACGGATTCGAGCCACTGCCGAGCGCGCCGCACTGTCACGACGAGCATGATCTAGCTCTGCCGCCGAACAATGCCCTGAAGGCCGCACCCGCATCGGCTCTGACCCTTAATTCGGAGCCAACTGCGCCGATCAAGGATGGGTGGTTGTACGCCGCCTCGGGGGCTGCGATTCTAACGGCGATCGAGCCGAACACCAGCTCCGCACTCCACGAGACTCGTGATTCCAAGGACCCGGACTCCTCTCTGAACTCCGAACCATTCGCGCCCCTATCGACCGAATCCGATTGGGCGCCGATCATGGAGTTTACCGCCGCGGACATCTTTCAGCACTCGCCCTTCGGCGATATTATGAAATCACTAAAGTCTCTCTCTTTATCCGGAGAGCCCTGGTCGGACTACAGTCAGCAAGGTTGGGATACGGACGATGAAGAAATTCAAAGCCCACCCACCACCCACTTTGTAGCCACTGTCGACGATTTAACCAATATGCTCGACTTCGACTCCGAAGACATCGACGGTATGGACGCCGATGAAGGAGACGATGAAGAACCAGCGCCTATTGGGCCCTGGAACGCCACCTCGTCATATGACATATACATGGTGGACGCACGAAAAGATGATGACGAGGAGCGGAAGGACGCACCGAAGGCTTGTTCCCTCGAAAAGCAGTCAAAGCAGCGACGCAAGCGCCACCCCAAATCCTGCCTCGACAGAAATAGCGATCACACAGACCCAGCGCTGGAGCAGGGCGGACCGCTGCCGGACAAGGGCAATCCGAATAATCAAACCGAACAAACAAATTCTATCGAAGATAATGGTCCGGACGACATAACGCCGGACAGGCACCCGGAGCAGCAGAATGCCCGTAAAAGGCTTGTTGCCACCGCGAGGAGTCTGAAAAAGCAGAAGCAAAGGATCAAGGCTGCGCAAGACACACTCCAAATCAGATGGAGTAAAATACTCAACACAACAGCGATGTACGGCGACAATTGCCCCTCCAAGAGCTACCCAAAGCGGAAGCTGCTACCTGAATTTGATGAGGAGGCCTCAGACCCCCCCCCCACAACCAAATATCAAGGCAGCCACCTGGTCAGATAGACGACCCCTCTATCAACACAGAGCGGCATACAACGCCACTCACAATACAACACGCGACCCATGCGAGGGCTCGCACCCAAAGGACGGCGCAACAAGATCCATCTATGGACCACGCAAGCGCGCCCCAGCATACAATGCAACACAACAAACATCCGAACACCGCGGTACACCCAGATACAGGGGTGCCGCACACCCCCTATGTTTCACCAATGAGGTGCTGGACCATGAATTTCTAGAGGGATTCAAACCCGTAAACATAGAGACATACGACAGAACAATAGACCCTGGGGTCTGGATTGAGGACTACATCCTTCATATCCATATGGCTCGAGGAGATGATCTCCACGCCATCAAGTACTTACCCCTCAAGCTCAAAGGGCCAGCTCGTCACTGGCTTAAAGGCATCCCCGAAGGCTCCATTGGAAGTTGGGAAGAGCTCGAAGACGCCTTTCGGGCAAATTTTCAAGGGACTTATGTCCGACCTCTGGATGCGGACGATTTGAGTCATATAACTCAACAGCCCGGAGAGTCAGCCTGAAAGCTTTGGAACAGGTTTCTTACTAAAAAGAACCAGATTGTCAACTGTCCGGACGCCGAAGCCTTGGCAGCTTTCAAGCATAGCGTCCGTGACGAATGGCTCGCCAGACACCTCGGCCAAAATAAGCCGAGAATGATGGCCGCATTAACAAACCTCATGACCCGCTTTTGCGCGGGTGAGGACAGCTGGCTAGCCAGATGCAGCACCAGCGACCCCAGTACATCTGAAGTTAGAGATGGAAACGGGAAATCACGGCACAACAGCAATAACAAATGTCGGAATAAAGAAGACAGCATGAAGGGCACAAGAGTAAATGCCGGATTCAAAAGCTCTCGGCCAGGTCAAAAGCCGCCCCCTAAAGGCACCAGGGTGAACTGTCCAGCCTCAACAAAATTCTGGACCAAGTATGTCAGATCCATAGTACCCCTGGTAAACCTGCTAATCAAACCCACAGAGAATGTTGGGTCTTCAAGCAGTCCGGCAAGCTCAACGCCGTACACAAGGGGGAGGATACACCAAGTGAAGACGAGGATGAGCCTCCCAAGCAAGACACGGGGGAACAAAATAAATTTCCACCAGAAGTCAAAATAGTAAACGTGTTACACGTGATCAAGGGAAAAAACAATGCGGCACTCCTAGGAAAATATACCCAAGTGCCTGTCACCGCGAAGTCCTGCCACTGGTCGTCTCAACCGATCACTTTCGACCATCGCGATTACTCAGCAAGTATCCGACATGCAGGATGGGTTGCCCTGGTATTAGACCCAGTAATTGGCGGATATCACTTCACACGAGTCTTGATGGACGGCGGTAGCAGCCTAAACCTAATATATCAGGATACAATCCGCGGGATGGGGTTAGACCCAACACAAATTCGCCATAGCAATACTACCTTTAAAGGAGTAACGCCAGGCCCAGGGGCTCATTGTACGGGCTCCCTCCTACTACAGGTTATATTCGGCTCCCCCGATAACTTCCGTCGCGAGCATTTAACCTTCCACATCGCTCTGTTTCAAAGTGGCTATCAAGCACTGCTCGGACGCGATGCTTTTGCTCGCTTTAATGCAATACCACACTACGCCTCCCTCACACTCAAGATGCCCGGTCCACGTGGCATCATTTCAGTGCACGGAAATATCAAGCGATCTCTGCGCGCCGAAGAGAGTGAGGTTGCCTTGGCAGCCGCACACTAAAGGCGCCCGGACCAGCGAAAGCATCCAATAGGTCGTCAAGACCTCAGACACAACTAATCGAGTCCGGCGCCGCTACTCATACCGAATAAATGGTCACACCCCTATTTGTCAATACAAGGGGCTCAACACGCGCAGACAAGTGGCAATTTCTTCTCATCTTGAATTATACATGGTTTCTTTAAAAAACTATCTTTTTGCACGACAACTTTTTCACCTAAATTCCTCTCTTTTACAGACGATCATCGTGCTACACCCATCCAGGATACAGCACAACGGAGACACAGGCGCAGACATGCAGCAGGGACCCGCTCCAAGGATTCTTTTTAGATTAAGACCCTGCGTAAATCTTTTTTACTGTCTCTTGTTGATACATATCCACCGTTGTGAAGGATGCTGGCGTCTTGGCATGTGGCCACGCCAGAACAACGCACGTAGCTGGACACAAGGGGCTTCTTACAAAGGCCATTATTTAGGCCCGGTTTATACCGCAAAGACCGAATACCTTAGGGAGTGTTCGGCGTCGCGAGTTTGGCCCTATATGCATCAGCTCCGAATCATTGTCTTTGGTCAAATGTTGGGTTTGCCCGGCTCCTGTGTTTTGGTGCCTTATGTTCCGCTTTACCGGCTAAGGTAGCACCAGGAGAACTACTGCGATTGTGCCCTGGTTCATCCGGACGAGCACCTCAGTAGAGAAAGCCGAAAACTGACTGTCATGATATAGAGTGAGACTGGTCAACCACTCGATGACCTGTGGGAATGTTAGAATTCCTCCGCCTTAACGAAGGGCCGTTTCCGGCCAGACATGTACGCACCCCGGGATCGGGAGAGTGCGGAGCCACCAGGGGCTATTTAGTAGCCCCTCTGTCAAACTCCTATGGCTAAGTGAAAGTGTTAAAGCATTATAGTCCGGTTGCCTCGCTCGCTCCGCTATCACCTCCTTAATAGGACCAAGACATTGGGTTAAGTGTGAACGCGTGTTTTTGCGAGCACCTCCGCATTATATGCATGGGGGTTGAAGCCGACGGCTGCAATCTTTCAGGCTATACACATGTATACATAAACGGCCGCCCAGGAGGCATCATATTACTTTCAGGCAAAAGTATAAAAATAGCCTTATAAAAATTTATAAAAGCATTTCGCTTACAATGAGATTACATATCACTCAAACATAATATTTTTTGAGCACTGGGTCTCTATCAAACGAGCACCCTCAAGAACTTCTTCAAAGTAGTGCTCAACAGCCATTCGGCCTATGGCCGAATCCCGCGCTGCAACAGTGGTAGCATCCATCTCCGCCCAGTATGCTTTAACACGGGCAAAGGCCATCCGTGAGCCCTCTATTCACGCCGACCTCTTCATCGCATCAATGCACGGCACCACGTCAAGGAACTGCTGCACCAAGCTAAAATAGTTGTTCGGTTTTGGCCTTTCCGGCCATAGCTGATCCACAACAGACCTCATGGCGAGTCTGGACAACCTATTCAGTTCGGCCCATTCGGCTAATTGGTTAGTCAGCGAAAGCGGACGCTCGGGAGAATGGAATTGTGTCCAAAACAGCTGGTCCACTTCATGGTCCGTCTGACCCTTGAAGTACTTGGCCGCATCGGCAGCGCTCGCCGCCAAATCCATATACACATCCTCCGAACTCCACAGCCGATCCAGAGGGGCATACCGTGGATCTCCGAACTTCCTCCGCAACATAAAGGATTTCCCAGCTACAATATCCCCGGCTTCCCGCAGCTCCTCCTTCTTCGCCCTCATAGCAGAGCGGATTTCTTTTCTCGTCGCAGCAGCCTTCTCAAGGTCCGATGCCTTCGCTAAGTTTTCCTTCTCAAGAACCCGGCAACGGTTGGCGGTGGCTTTTAATTCTATGGCCATCTTGCCATCTTATCTTGGCTCTCGCCATGCGCGGCCTTCTCGGCCTTCAACTCTTCGGCCACCTTCAAAGCAGCCGCATTACCAACCCTCACTTGTTCCTTGGCTCGAGCAAGTTCTGCCCGCAAGGCTTCAACAGTGGCAGCTCCATCTGCAGTCACAACATATTAAAGATACTGGCATCATGTTGCTCTTACTAGGTGGCGTTTACCAGACAGTGACACTTACCTTGTGCCTCGTCAAGCCTTTTGTTAACAAGCTCGATGTCGGCGTCTGCCGCATCCAACTGCCGTTTTAAATGGGCAAACTCGCTAGTCCGGCTAGCCACCGGAGCTTCCATCACCTGCACATAGAGGCAGTATGGTTATCACCTGGGAATATGATCCTCTGTTCGTCGTTGTTTCCGACGACAACCAGAGTCTCAGGGGCTACTATCTACACAGGGCACACCTAGCATGTGCAGGACTATCATACATTATTTTACGTACCTCAAAGCCTGTCAGTAGACTCATAAAAGCTTCATGCAATCCGCTTTCGGCGGACGAGATCCTCTCCATCACCGTATTCATCAACATACGGTGTTCATCTGAGATGGCCGCTCGCCCCACCAACTCCCTCCGAACATCCGATCGCACACCAGACGGTGTCAGACTCTTTTGTCTGCTCTCTTCGGGAGCCGGACACTGGGAGCTTCGGGGGTCAATGGGATTATCTTCTGGCGTCACCGGACTCGGAGAGGCCCTCCGCGACGATACTTCGGGGTCGCCCGCTTCCGGAGCGGAGGAGTCCGGAGGAGGCGTTTCGATCTCCATCATCTCTGGAAGAAGATCCCCTGAAGATGAGCTCATTTGAGAGGGGCTAAGGCCCGAACTGCAAAAATATATGCGGTGGTTATTTTCTCAGAAGAAAAAGATGGCATACTTGTACTATTAGAGTGTTTCGGGTCTCTTACGACTCGCTGGAGAATTGATCCCCCCGCGGACTTGGTGCGGCAAAAGCACCCCCCAAGGTAGGACCCTCTGTGGGAAAATTCTTCTCTTGTTTGGAAGCTTCGGCTTCCGGATCCCCGGGCGCAGTCCTTTTCCTCTTCCGGTCGTCTTCCTTCATGGAGGCGCTCGCTCCCTCGGTTAGAATGGGCAGCGTTGGGGGCCCGCGTCCGCCCGTATTATCCTCCCCGGTATCTTCCTTCAAGGGCTCCGGGCAAGGTGCGACCTGGAGCATCTTTTCCAATACCGGATTCTCCAAACCCTCGGGGAGGGGGGCCGAACACCGAATCAACTTCGCCTTTGTTAACCAGTCCTGGTCAAAAAGCAAACTCTCAGAAATAACTTCGTAACAAATGAGAGATAGTATGTTCGGCCGGAAGATTCCTTACCTGTTTGGCGGCGCGGTTACTGCTCAGGCCCACATCCTCGGTGATTTCCGGACACTCTACCTGAGGTCCGAAGAATGACTTGTACATCTCCTTGTGCGTTAGGCCGAGGAAATTTTGAATGACACGCGGTCCCTCGGGATTGAACTCCCACAAGCGAAGGGGTCGGCGTTTGCAAGGCTGGACTTGACGAACCAGCATAACTTGTATTACCGCAACCAAACTGAAATCTCCATTGAAGAGATCTTGAATGCGGCTTTGCAGTATAGGCACGTCCTTGGCTGGACCCCAGCTCAATCCTCTGCTAATCCATGACATCAGTTGTGGTGGAGGGCCCGAGCGGAAAACAGGGGCGGCCGCCCACTTGGCACTTCTAGGAGCCGTGATGTAGAACCACTCCTGTTGCCACAATTCAGACACCTCTAGAATGGAACCTTTGGGCCATGGAGCTCCCATCATCTTGCGTATTGAGGCACCTCCACACGCCGCATGTTGCCCCTCGATCATCTTCGGCTTTACTTCAAAAGTCTTGAGCCACAGGCCAAAGTGAGGGGTAACCCAGAGGAAGGCCTCACACACGACAATAAATGTCGTGATATGAAGAAAGGAGTCCGGAGCTAGATCATGGAAATCTAGCCCATAATAAAACATCAAACCCCTGACGAAAGGATCCAGAGCAAGGCCTAGACCTCGGAGGAAGTGAGAGACGAACACGACGATCTCGTTGGGTTCGGGGGAAGGGACAGCCTGCCCTCGGGCAGGCAGCCGATGCGGAATCTCGGCGGTCAGATATTTGGCCTCCCTCAATTTTTTGATGTCTTCTTCCGTGACGGAGGAAGGCATCCATCGGCCTTGAAGGATAGATCCGGACATGATTGAAGGTTCGGAGCACCTGACCTGAACTTTGGGTTTTTGAGCTCGAGGTGGGGGAAGGATTCGATTGAGCACGGGAGGGAAAAAAATAAAAGCCTTGCCCCTTTATAAAGACGGTGAATATCAAGCATCCTCTCCGTGGCCGTTTGGACTTGCCTATAGTCTAGGAGTCCTAGAAGCGGTTGGGTTACCCACGCCCGTATTGATGAGAATCCTGGAATAAGGGGACACAATCTTTGCTTTAACAAGACGTGCCAAGGAAACCGCCTCGCATGACGCGCTGAGGTGGGATAATAAAACGACTCGGATAAAGGCTTGGCCGTGGTGTGTCACACTACGGAATACGTCAGCAGATTAGATTTGTGTAAATATTATTCTCTCTATGGCAATATGTGGAAACTTATTTGTGCAGAGCCGGACACTATCTTTGTGTTCAAAATCTTCTATGAAGTACTTGGAGGAGGAACCCGCCTTGCAATGCCGAAGACAATCTGCGCGCCAGACTCGTCATCATTGAAGCCTGGTTCAGGGCCTACTGAGGGAGTCCTGGATTAGGGGGTGTCCGGATGTCCGGACTATACCTTCAGCCGGACTCCTGGACAATGAAGATACAAGATTGAAGACTTCGTCCCGTGTCCGGAAGGGACTTTCCTTGGCGTGGAAGGCAAGCTTGGTGGTACGGATATGTAGATCTCCTACCATTGTAACTGACTTTGTGTAACCCTAACCCTCTCCGGTGTCTATATAAACCGGAGGGTTTTAGTCCGTAGGACAACATACAGAACAACAATCATACCATAGGCTAGCTTCTAGGGTTTAGCCTCTCCTATCTCGTGGTAGATCTACTCTTGTACTACCCATATCATCAATATTAATCAAGCAGGACGTAGGGTTTTACCTCCATCAAGAGGGCCCAAACCTGGGTAAAACTTCGTGTCCCCTGCCTCCTGTTACCATCTGGCCTAGACGCATAGTTCGGGACCCCCTACCCGAGATCTGCCGGTTTTTACACCGACAGCGGGTCATAAGTGTCGTGAGGGCTGCCATAGATTTCGGCTTTTCCTGTCCTAGGTGCCGTGCAAGCCACTCGTCGCGGATGTTATGCTTGAAGGCTGCTAGGGCCTCTGCGTCCGGACAGTCGACGATTTGATTTTTCTTGGTTAGGAACCGTGTCCAGAATTGTCTAGCCGATTCCTCTGGCTACTGAATTATGTGGCTAAGGTCATCGGCGTCTGGTGGTCGCACATAAGTGCCCTGGAAATTGTCGAGGAATGCGGTTTCCAGGTCCTCCCAACAACCAATTGATTCTGCTGGCAAGCTGTTAAGCCAATGCCGAGCTGGTCCTTTAAGCTTGAGTGGGAGGTATTTGATGGCGTGTAGGTCATCACCACGTGCCATGTGGATATGAAGGAGATAGTCCTCGATCTATACCGCGGGATCTGTTGTGCCATCGTATGATTCGATGTTCACGGGTTTGAAACCCTCGGGGATTTGATGATCCATTACTTCATCTGTGAAGCATAGTGGGTGTGTGGCGCCTCTGTATTGGGCTATATCACGACGCAGCTCAAACGAGCTTTGTCTACTGTGTTCGGCCCGGCCGCATTTACTGTATCCGGTGTGACGATTACCGTCTCGTGCCGTGGGGCGCCCACGCGATCCGTAGATCGATCTTGTTTGCCTTGCCTTGTCCTCCAATATATCTCGCAGGTCTGGCGTGTTTTCCCGTGCCTTGGTATTTTTTGAGCGGCACCGGGGTGCGGCTTGAGTGGAGGGCCGAGAGGCCTCTCTGTCGCGGCCACGGGGTGGCCAGTCGGCTGCATCATGCGCTGGTGATGTAGGTTTAGGTGCTTCCTCCTCTAATCGGGGTAGCAACCTGTGCTTTGGGTAGCTCTTGGAGGGGCGTTCGAGTTCATACTCTTCGGCTGCAAGGACTTCAATCCATCTGTCGGCTAGCAAATCTTGATCAGCTCTAAGTCATTGCTGTTTTTTCTTGAGGCTGCTCGCCGTGGCCATAAGCCTGCATTTGAAATGGTCTTGTTCGACGGGATCCTCCGGCAGGACAAATTCATCGTTGTCGAGGCTTGCCTCGTCTTCGGAGGGAGGCATATAATTATCGTCCTCGACCTCTCTGTCTGTCGCTCTCTCATGAGGGCTGGTTTCTCCATCCTCCTGTGCTGAATCTTGCTGGAGGTGGTTGTCTTCGGCACTGTCCGGGGTGTTATTATCTCCCGTGCCGGAATCACCGTTTTTGCTTTGGCGGGATTTAGAGCGGCGCCGCTGATGCCGGCGCTTAGGCTGCTTCTTGGAGGGGTCATCCTCCGCTGTTCCATCGCCATTGCCTTCTTTTGAGGTGTCCACCATGTATATATCATACGACGAGGTGTCTTTCCAGTGCCCTATAGGTGCTGGTTCTTGATTGTCTCCTACATCGGCGTACATACCGTCGATGTCTTCGGAGTCGAAGTCGAGCATGTCGGTTATATCATCGACAGTGGCTACGAAGTGGGTGGTGGGTGGGCTTTGAATTTCTTCATCATCCACATCCCAACCTTCCTGACCATAGTCCGGCCAGGGTTCTCCTGATAAAGAGAGAGACTTTAGTGAATTCAGAGTATCGCCGAAGGGCGAGTGCTGAAAGATGTCTGCGGCGGTGAACTCCATGATCGGTGCCCAATCGGGTTCGATCGGTAGGGGCGCGGAGGGCTCGGAGTCCGGCTCCTTGGAGTCACGGGCTTCACAGAGAATAGGGCTGGTGTTCAGCTCGATCGCCGTAGAGATTGCAGCCCCCGAGGCGGTGTCCAACCACCCATCCTCGATTGGCGCAGTTGGCTCCGAATTAAGGGTCGGAGCTGATGCGGGTGCGGCCTCCAGGGAACTGTTCGGCGGCAGAGCTAGATCATGCCCATCGTGACAGTGCGGCGCGCTCGGCTGCGGCTCGAATCCGTCGAAGATCAAGTCTCCGTGGAGGTCGGCCGTGTAGCTCAAACTTCCAAATCCGACCTGATGGCCAGGGGCGTAGCTTTCGATCTGCTCCAGATGACCAAGCGAATTGGCCCACAGTGCAAAGCCGCCGAATACAAAGATCTGTCCGGGAAGAAAGGTCTCACCCTGGATTGCATCGTTGTTGATGATCGGAGAAGCCATCAGGCCTAAAAGTGATGACACAGAGGAACTCTCAATGAAAGCACCAATGTCGGTGTCAAAACCGGCGGATCTCGGGTAGGGGGTCCCGAACTGTGTGTCTAGGCGGATGGTAACAGGAGACAAGGGACATGGTGATTTTACCCAGGTTCGGGCCCTCTCGATGGAGGTAAAACCCTACTCCTGCTTGATTAAAATTGATGATATGGGTAGTACAAGAGTAGATCTACCACGAGATCAAGGAGGCTAAACCCTAGAAGCTAGCCTATGGTATGATTGTTGTTCGTCCTACGGACTAAAACCCTCTAGTTTATATAGACACTGGAGAGGGCTAGGGTTACACAGAGTCGGTTACAATGGTAGGAGATCTACATATCCGTACCGCCAAGCTTACCTTCCACGCCAAGGAAAGTCCCTTCCGGACACGGGAGGAAGTCTTCAATCTTGTATCTTCATAGTCCAGGAGTCCGGCCGAAGGTATAGTCCGGCTATCCGGACACCCCCTAATCCAGGACTCCCTCAGGTGGGTTTATGATACCGGCGAAAGGTGCGTGGTATTAGAGAGGCTAGCAATGGTGGAAGGGTGAGAGTGCGTATAATCCATGGACTCAACATTAGTCATAAAGAACTCACATACTTATTGCAAAAATTTATTAGTTATCGAAACAAGTACTACACGCATGCTCCTAGGGGGGGTAGATTGGTAGGAAAAGACCATCGCTCGTCCCCGACCGCCACTCATAAGGAAGACAATCAATAAATAAATCATGCTCCGACTTCATCACATAACGGTTCACCATACATGCATGCTACGGGAATCACAAACTTTAACACAAGTATCTCTCAAATTCACAACTACTCAACTAGTATGACTCTAATATCACCATCTTCATATCTCAAAACAATCATCAAGTATCAAACTTCTCTTAGTATTCAATGCACTTATATGAAAGTTTTTATTATATCCCTCTTGGATGCCCATCATATTAGGACTAGTTTCATAACTAAAGCAAATTACCATGCTGTTCTAAAGGACTCTCAAAATAATATAAGTGAAGCATGAGAGATCAATTATTTCTACAAAATAAAACCACCACCGTGGTCTAAAAAGATATAAGTGAAGCACTAGAGCAACAACAAACTACTCTGAAAGATATAAGTGAAGCTCAATGAGTAGTAGAATAATTATGCAACTATGTGAAGGATCTCTAACATTTAAGAATTTCAGATCTTGGTATTTTATTCAAACAGCAAGCAAAACTAAATAAAATAAAATGACGCTCCAAGCAAAACACATATCATGTGGTAAATAAAAATATATCTCCAAGTAAAGTTACCGATGAACGAAGACGAAAGAGGGGATGCCTTCCGGGGCATCCCCAAGCTTAGGCTCTTGGTTGTCCTTGAATATTACCTTGGGGTGCATTGGGAATCCCCAAGCTTAGGCTATTTCCACTCCTTATTCCATAGTCCATCGAATCTTTACCCAGAACATGAAAACTTCACAACACAAAACTTAACAGAAAACTCATAAGCTCCGTTAGCGAAAGAAAACAAAAGACCACTTCAAATTACTGTAATGAACTCATTCTTTATTTATATTGGTGTTAAACCTACTGTATTCCAACTTCTCTATGGTTTATAAACTCTTTTACTAGCCATAGATTCATTAAAATAAGCAAACAACACATGAAAAACAGAATCTGTCAAAAACAAAACAGTCTGTAGTAATCTGGATCAAACGTATACTTCTGGAACTCATAAAATTCTCAAATATATTGCTGGACGTGAGGAATTTATCTATTAATCATCTGAAAAAATAATTAGTTAAATATCACTCTCCAATAAAAAATGGCAGCAATTCTCGTGAGCGCTAAAGTTTCTGTTTTTTTACAGCAAGATCAACAGGACTTCCCCCAAGTCTTCCCAACGGTTCTACTTGGCACAAACACTAATTAAACACATAAAACCACATCTAAACAGAGGCAACATGAATTATTTATTACTAAACAGGAACAAAAATCAAGGAAAAAAATAAAATTGGGTTGCCTCCCAACAAGCGCTATCGTTTAACGCCCCTAGCTAGGAACGATAATTTCAATGATGCTCACATAAAGGATAAGAATTGGAACATAAAGAGAGCATCATGAAGAATATGACTAACATATTTAAGTATAACCCACTTCCTATGCATAGGGATTTTGTGATCAAACAACTTATGGGAACAAGAATCAACTTGCATAGGAAGGTAAAGCAAGCAAAACTTCAAAACTATAAGCACATAGAGAGGAAACTTGATATTATTGCGATTCCCACAAGCATATATTCCTCCCTCATAATAATTTTCAGTAGAATCATGAATGAATTCAACAATATAACCAGCACCTATATCATTCTTTTCATTATCTACAAACATAGAAATTTTATTACTCTCCACATAAGTAAAATTCTTCTCATTTGGAATAGTGGGAGTATCATAAGAGACTCGAATACTATAAAAAAATTTCCACATTAAAAGAGTAATGTTCAGAAAAGAGGTAATCATAATCAGGACAAGTTTTATAAATATAATCACTACTTTTTATAGCATAAGTATCATCACAATAATCATCATAGGTAGGAGGCATGCTATCATCATTATAAATTTGCATATCAAAACTTGGGAGACTAAAAATATCGGCATTAAACATAGCTTCCCCAAGCTTGGGACAAACATTAATTGCAGCAAATATATTCTCAAAAACATCATCTTCATCAAACATAGCATCCCCAAGCTTGGGCCTTTTCATATCATAAGCATAATCACTCTCATCATTAATAGTATGGATAGCACCAATAGTATAGCAATTATCATATTCTTCCAAGCAAGTGCCAAAAAGATTTTCAAGATCATAAGAAGTATCATTATCTTCCACAATTATATTTTCATGAGGCATAATAGTAATATGAGAAACATTATTTGGGAGAGATATCTTTTTACCTCTCTTCATTTTTCTTTTCTTCTTCTTCACCACATCATGTGTGGGTTCAATCCTCTTTTTGGAGCTCCTTATTAATGAGATTGGTTGAATAGGAGGCTCCTCCTCGTTGCCTGATTCATCATAAGAAATAATAGAAGGGTATTGGGAAGTCTCTTCCCTTTCGTTAGTATTCTCTTCATCCTCTATTTGTTTTCTTTTCTTTATGTAATTGGCAATATAAGGATTTTCAATGCAATTCACCGCACAATACATATAAATTTCCTCTAGATCAGAGCCAAGCAGTTTATAACGGGAAAATTCTGGAAGATCCCCAGTTATATGTTTCATTTCTTCGCAACCCATAAGCAAGCTAAGTTCATTATAATATGCAAGGGAAATCAACTCATCACAATTTTTGGACACGATTAGATCATGAAACAATTTGCATCGGATGGTTAAATGACCACGTTCATTGCAAAGCTCACAAGTATGGCCAAGAAAATTTAAATTTTCAACACAATCATCTAGCCTTTCTTGCGAAAATTAAGTTTCTAAGTACTTATGCCTCTTGCAATATCTATCTTCCCTATTTGGTGTGTACTTGCAAACCGAATGCACTCCACAAAAATTGACATGTTTATAGGAGACATTTTCACCATAACTAGTGCAATCATCATTAGTACCATGGATATTCAAGGAGTTCATACTAACAACATTGCAATCATGCTCATCATTCAAAGATTTAGTGCCAAACATTTTAATGCATTCTTCCTCTAACACTTTGGCACAATTTTCCTTCCCATCGTACTCACGAAAGATATTAAAAAGATGAAGCGTATGAGGTAGACTCAATTCCATTTTTTTATAGTTTTCTTTTATAGACTAAACTAGTGATAAAACAAGAAACTAAAAGACTCGATTGCAAGATCTAAAGATATACCTTCAAGCACTCACCTCCCCGGCAATGATGCCAGAAAAGAGCTTGATGTCTACAACACAACCTTCTTCTTGTAGACGTTGTTGGGCCTCCAAGTGCTTAGGTTTGCAGGACAGTAGCAAATTTCCCTCAAGTGGATGACCTAAGTTTTATCAATCCATAGGAGGCGTAGGATGAAGATGGTCTATCTCAAGCAACCCTGCAACCAAATAACAAAGAGTCTCTTGTGTCCCCAACACACCCAATACAATGGTAAATTGTATAGGTGCACTAGTTCGGCGAAGAGATGGTGATACAAGTGGTATATGGATGGTAGATAATAGTTTTTGTAATCTGAAAATATAAAAACAGCAAGGTAAGAATGATAAAAGTGAGCATAAACGGTATTGCAATGATAGGGAACAAGGCCTAGGGTTCATACTTTCACTAGTGCAAGTCCTCTCAACAATCATAACATAATTGGATCACATAACTATCCCTCAACATGAAACAAAGAGTCACTCCAAAGTCACTAATAGCGGAGAACAAACAAAGAGATTATGGTAGGGTACGAAACCACCTCAAAGTTATTCTTTCCAATCAATCCGTTGGGCTATTCCTATAAGTGTCACAAACAGCCCTAGAGTTCGTACTAGAATAACACCTTGAGACACAAATCAACCAAAACCCTAATGTCACCTAGATACTCCAATGTCACCTCAAGTATCCGTGGGCATGATTATATGATATGCGTCACACAATCTCAGATTCATCTATTCAACCAACACATAGAACCTCAAAGAGTGCCCCAAAGTTTCTACCGGAGAATCACGACGAAAATGTGTGCCAACCCCTATGCATAGGTTCATGGGCGGAACCCGCAAGTTGATCACCAAAACATACATCAAGTGAATCACGTGATATCCCATTGTCACCACAGATACGCATGGCAAGACGTACATCAAGTGTTCTCAAATCTTTAAAGACTCAATCCGATAAGATAACTTCAAAGGGGAAACTCAATCCATTACAAGAGAGTAGAGGGGGAGGAGAAACATAAGATCCAACTATAATAGCAAAGCTCGCGATACATCAAGATCGTGCCAAATCAAGAACATGAGAGAAAGAGAGAGATCAAACACATAGCTACTAGTACATACCCTCAGCCCCGAGGGAGAACTACTCCCTCCTCGTCATGGAGAGCACCGGGATGATGAAGATAGCCAGCGGAGAGGGATTCCCCCTCCGGCAGGGTGCCGAAACGGGTCTAGATTGGCTTTCGGTGGCTACGGAGGCTTCTCGCGGCAGAACTCCCGATCTATTGTGCTCCCGGATGTTTTTAGGATATATGGAGATATATAGGCGGAAGAAGTACGTCAGGGGAGCCACGAGGGGCCCACGAGGGTGGAGGGCGCGCCCCCTGCCTCGTGGCCTCCTTGTTGCTTCCCTTACGTGGACTCCAAGTCTCCCAGGTTGCTTTCCTTCCAAAATAAAGTTTCGTGAAGTTTCAAGTCAATTGGACTCCGTTTGATTTTCCTTTTCTGCGATACTCTAAAACAAGGAAAAATAGAAATTGGCACTGGGCTCTAGGTTAATAGGTTAGTCCCAACCATAATATAAAAGTGTATAATAAAGCACATAAACATCCAAAGTTGATAATATAATAGCATGGAACAATCAAAAATTATAGATACGTTGGAGACGTATCAGGCGGGATCTCAAACGCCTACTCGCGCATACGTACGGCTAGGGCTCCTGTACATGGTTGGTTCAGAACGAAGAAACTATGTCGTCGTCGTGTTCATGGGGAGGCAACGGAATGCGTCGTGTTCATCGGGAGGCAACGGAACACGTGATGTTCATCGGGAGCCAACCGGCTTGGACGGAACAACCAATGGAAACGAGGCCTGATGTTCCGCAGAACGAAGGAAATGGCCTTGTGTTCGACCGGCCACGGTCGAAACGGGATCCTGTTCATCGGGAGGGGTCTGGCGTACTGCAAAACGGAGGAAACGGACCTCCTACGGTGGAAACGGGGTCTTGTTGATCGGGAGGGGTGTGGCATACCGCAAAATGGAGGAAAGGGACTTGTGTTGGAGCGGTACGGTCGAAACGGGGGTCCTATTCATCGGGAGGGGTGTGGCATACCGCAAAACGGGACTCCACGAGATACTGTTCATCTCCACCATCGACCTTCTCTGGCCTCCATGGGCTACTGTTCATCCACCATCGACCTCCTCCAGCCTCCACCTGCGACTGTTCATCCATGGGCTCCTGTTCATCCAGCCTCCACCGCGCGCTCCTTCACCGGCTACTGTCCAACCAGCCCTCTCCACGGGGTCCTCTTCAACCACCCCTCCACAGGCTACTGTTCATCCAGCCCTCCACCGACTACTGTTCAACCAGCCCTCCACCCGCTACTGTTCATCCAGCCCTCCACGGGGTCCTGTTCATCCAGCCCTCCAAGGGGTCCTGTTCATCCACTGGCTCGATCGATCAGGGTACTGTTCATCCAGCGGCAACGGCCTCTACTACCACAGGGCCCTGTTCATCCAACCCCCCACCGGGAGCTGTTCATCCAAACCCCCCCCCCCCCAACAACGCTCACTGTTCATCCAGAGGAAGCATCGATCGGCTTCAGTTAGCAGCAGTAGCGAAGGAATCACTCGGTTTCAGTTATGAGCAAGGGATCGATCGACCGCTCGGGTTCAGTAACGCATAGCCTGCAGTGCAATCGCTCGGGTTCAGTTAGAGCCCAACGCCTCGCTCGGGTTCAGTTAGAGCCCAACGCCTCGCACACACGCGCGTACGTATGAGAGAAACGTGCATCACTCGGGCCCCGACCACCCATCGCAGCCGGGAACTCCCCGCTATTTTCCTCGCCCTCGCTTCTACCACGGGTTTCCCCGTCATGGACGGCTCAAAGAATATCATGCAGCTGCGTCTCCGGCCCGCCCAGGACGAAAAGCCCATTTTCTGTCATGATTTTTTTGTCATAGAAGTAGGACCCAACCACATCTATGATGATATCGGGTTTTGTCACAATTATCGTCATAGAAGTGTCATAAGTATGACAGAAAAAATTTCATTCGGCCCAAAATGTCACGGATATGTCTTCTTTTTGTAGTGCTAGTGGCAGCACTTAGCTCCGCACTGGTGAGAAGACTAGACTAGGTGCCGGACGTGGCTGTTCATTTGCTTTCTGTAGTTGGTTCGCAACTTTTTTAATGAAATTTGAAGTTCTGGTGTTTCTCGATTGCTCAGTTGAACCCTTTATTTTCTCTACTTCTTCGCTTGGTTCTTTGTTTCGCGCCAGGGAGGGCGGCAGTTGCCCGACGCTCTCCCCCGCGTACCTCGCATGGGGGTTGGGCAGGTGTGTGCATCCGCTGGGCTAACCTAAGCCACGGACATGCCTCGCCAAAGCCCTGTCGCTCCAGAGCTTCGGCTCCCCTGATCTTCGCGAGGCACCCTCGATTGAGCTCGCGGTTGGCGCACCCCTCTAAGTTTGTGCCCCACGGGTACCGCGATGTGGTTCACTAGGCCATGATGATGAGGCCTCGTGCAAGGAAGGATACATCTCCCGACGAACGTCCTAACAGTTTCTGCAGCTCTGTGGCGCCTCCCGAGGTCGACGGCTCCCGAGCCGACAGCAAGGAGGGCTTAGCATGTGCCAGAGGGTGCGCCCTCGTGAGACAGGAAACTACCCGGGCGCATCCAACTAAGTTATCCCTCTATGTCTAGATGAAGCACGAGTGCCACAACACAACACAGGAACAATAAACATAACACAAGTGGCATGAAAATTACGGTTCGTTACACGCCCTCGCAGGGCCCCATACTTGTTTCTTGTAAATGCAGGAGGAAAGGAAAGGATAGGCAAAAGCGGCTCCTACAGCGCGGCTACTCACGAGGATCGGCCCCCTGGGCTTAGCCAGAGCCCTCCTCGCGATTCACTGCCTCGAAGGGAGCCCGACGACATGGCGGCTGGTCATAGTCGCCACTGCTGGAACTTTCGTCGGAAGAGGAGCTGTCGTTGCCAAACGAGTCATCGCCGTTGCTAGGGGCGAGTCCACCCTCGTCCTCGTCATGGCCGTCGCCAAGGCCGAGCACTTCGTCACCCTCGTTGTCCTCAGGGTAGCACCCGTCACGGCGGCCATCTTCCCTGAACACCCTCACGAAGAGGGTTGCGGCACCATCGTACTTGAAGTGGAGGGTGCACCGCCTGCTCAGACCGCGCGTGCGGGCAAATGTCTACCAGCCACGGGCCAGGGCTACATTGCCTGTGACGGAGACCTCCACCGCGACCCACGAAGCCTTGCTGCAGCAGCCAGCGGCCGCCAGTACCCGTGGCCGGCAGCTCACTGGCAAAGGAGTGCGGAAGCTACAGCCAAGTGCCGGACGGGTTCTCCGACCACACAATGAACTCCGGCAGCACATCCGCCCAATGGAAGCGTAGCCGAGGAGGCCGGGCGACCATGGCACGCCTCCCTTCGTGGACGGTACTATCGCGCCTTGAGCAGCTCCCATCACGCGAGGAGACGCCGCCGCCAGGAACGGTGCCGGACCCTGAAGAAGTCATCCCGCGCCCCCGAGCAGCCACGATAGGGGTCACGGCGTGCTTGCGGGGCGACCACGGCCCCGCTTGGGCGGCAGAGAGTCAGGCCCCTCCTGGCGCGCCTTCCCCTTCTCTGTGGCCGTCAATCTCTTCGTCGGCGCCACGGGCGTCGCTGCAAGACGGCAAAGCAAAGAGGAAGAAGAGGAAGCAAGCGGGATGGAGGAAGAGATGGGCAACGAGGGCTCCTCCCCACTCCTCATTTATAGCCAGAGGGAGGCCAACCGCCGGCCTCCGTGATCTAACATAATGATTGTTTTCTTCTGCATGCAGCAGGGTCTCGTCAAGTCGGGCAGCTGCCAAGGCAGCATGGGGATGCGGAGACGCCCATGACCTATCAATCGACACGTGTTAATCAAGGTCACAGGCGGTTGGGGCCCGCGGTGCTCCGCACTTTCCCTTTGGCTTCGCCTCAAAGCCAAGTCCGAGCGCACCTTGGGCCCGGGGGCTACTGTCGGCGTCCTGGGAACGGGGTACCCAGACCTGCTTGCCTGCGACCCAGGGCGTGGCTCCACCAATGGCCTGGTACGGCCCATCTTCACCAGCAACCACTCAAGACTCTTGCGAGGGGCCAAGCCTCGCAAGGCGGATGACACCAAGACCTCCCATAGGGCGGCCTCGCTAGGCTGGCTCCTGAGGAGCGGAGATATCTATGCAAGGGACGCCTCACAAGGTCCGCGTGATGTGAGCCATGACGACCAAGGCCAGGCAGGCGCCAGCGGGCGTAGAGTGCCAGTTTCCTCTTTGGTGCTAAGGAAGCGGGCGCAGGCGAGGAGTCCCGAGGCATCAGGCAAAGGTTTCCATATCGGTGCAACAAGACCAAGACCAGCAGGACGGCAGGACGGAGGTCACTACGGAGCCCATGGTGGTGTCACCACCAGAGCCTTTGGCAGGCAAAGACCACCTTTTGTCAAGATAACTTGTACTAGTTGTCTCCCTTCGAAATTGGACGTTGTGGGATCCCTTCCCGCCTAAACATTTGGGAAGAGGACCAAGGCCTCTATAAATAGGGCTAGCCACCACCATATCAATGGACGGATCATTCAGACCATCCTCAAATGCACCAGGTCATCGAGCTCAAGAACACCTCTCCTCAGGAGGCTATTCATCCACTGTACTAGTTCATCCTTAGCCCACGAGGCAATCCACCACACCACACCACACTGGAGTAGGGTATTACACCACAACTGTCGTGGTTTTGTCACGGCAGATGTCCTAGAGAAAGGACTTAGTCGTGGAGCCATCGCGACGGGTTAGCTTGAAGGGGTTAAAGCAGACACAGGGACACAAGAGAGTTTATACTAGTTCGGCCCCTTCGATGAAGGTAAAAGCCTACGTCTAGTTGTGATGGAATTGATGGGGTTTCGATGACTCGGGAGCAAACAAGCTTCGCCTATGTCTTGAGTTGTTGTCTGTCCTTGAACCGCCGCCGGGTCGTCCCCTTATATACATGGGTGACGCCCGTTGGTTTACAGAGTCCCGATACCGGCTCATAGATGCGTCCGGTTCGGTCTCCACTATTCCTAACTTATAACACAAGTTACATACCGACGCCAGTTTATAGCTATAAGCCTTAAACCGATTATGGGCCTTTATCCCTCATCTGCCCTCATGGGCTTTTAACATACTCAACTACTAATGAAGTTAACCCGGCCTGTCCTGGCCGGTTTACGCCCAGTAGTAATATCCCCAACATTAGGCCCCAAATTGATTTGAACAGGTTCATGTCAATCCTTAGCAAAATCTTCATCTTCAACATCTTCTTGTATTTTGTTGAACCGCCGTGATGTCATCTTCTCTGCTCGCGGTAGACCGGTGTGACGTCACCGGTTATAAAGAACCTTATCCTGTTAACAAGCCTGCGATAATTAAGGCCGCAGCTTCGTTTCCAAACTCGCGGCTCCTTGATTCTCGCGCCTGACATATCCCTTTCTTTATAAATAGGACCGAAGGGTCATTTCCTTTCTCTTTCCCTCCGACCCCTTCTGCTTCATCTTCCTCGCGTCGCCCAGCTTCGGAGCTCCGCCGCCACCGTCGACCTCTGCATCAACCTTGGCCGCTGCATCAACCTGAGCACACCAGAGCATCGCGGCGACCTTCCGCTTCTTCCTCATCTCCGGTAAATCTTCTATCCTTTCCCCCGCAAATCTGTTCTAGGGTTTCCTCGTTCGTCGAAGTTCATCGAGACTCTGGCGTTGTTCTTCCTTTGTTTCTTCTTTAGCCCATGAATAAAAACTTCAAACCTGATGTATTCCCCGTAATGGCTTATCTTCTGTTACCAAAGCAAACCTTTATGCGCATAAAACACTGATCTGGTCCCTTGTGAATTGCTTTGAGATCAACCTTTTAGGTCTAGATCCTTTTATTTTCCTGTCTTACGGTAGATCCAAAATTTCACTGCGACCTTATGAAATTTGTTTTTACCTTACTTAGTCATTCTTGCCTTAGATCTGTATCCTCTTTACCACATAGGCGGTTCACCTTTGTAAAAGCAATCTATCATATATCATTAGTCCCCTTGTTGAACCGCCACATGCTGTTGCTTCATAAAACTCCGGTTTAGATAGATCTGCTTCCGGTTTAACATTGCACATGTCAATGTACCTTGTATATTTCATCATGGCCAAGCAAGTATATGAGTGCAACTGGGTTCCTTCTCGCATCACAGAGGCTCAGCTGGACGATTTAGTCCTGATTGGCGCTTTAGGTAGCAAAGATACCATCCATTGGAGGGCTCCTGGCAAAGAATGTCCTCCCACACCTCAAGAAGGAGAGGTTGTTGTTTTCGTAGATCACTTAGCTCGGGGCTTTACGCCGCCCGGTTCTAAATTTTACCGGGATATTTTGGCCGATTTCCAACTTCATCCACAAGATACTAGCCCCAATTCTGTTACAAATATGTGTCACTTCCAAGTGCTCTGTGAGGCGTTCTTTTAAGAGAAGCCCACAGTGGAGTTGTTCAGAGACCTTTTCCATCTAAACCGCCGTACTGAGTTTACTGATGGCTCCAATACGGAGTTGGGTGGCGTGGCGATCCAGAAAAGGAAAGAGGTCACATACCCTCACGCCAAACTGCACAGCCACCCCAAAGAATGGAATCAGACATGGTTCTATTGCGAAGACACCTCCCCTGCTGGTGAGAATCCCTTGCCTGGCTTTCGTCCGGAGCGGCTCAGCAATACACACCCTTTTCCGCAGAGATTGACTGCCCAGGAGAGAAGCAAATATGCTCCTCAACTGTCAAAGCTCAGAGCCTTCATGGCCAACTGTTTAACAGGGGTTGATCTTTCTCGTTGTTGGATATCATGGAGCATACTGCCCCTTAGTCAGCGCTCCGGTTTGATGTGCGAGTACACCGGCAGTGTTGATGACCCACTGCGACATTCCAAAATCCAGCTCACCGATGAAGAAATCACAGAGGCTGCGAATAAGATGCTGAATGAACTGGAACATATCTGTGCTAGAAACGGCATGCTTCCCTTCTGTGCCACCAACAAACCGCCAGCGGTAAGACCTTTATTTTTCCTTTTGTTGAATCTGTTATTGATGTATCTGGTCATTGTTCAATATCAGTGTCTGTGTAATCAGGGCGATGATCCGTTTTGGAGCAAGAAATTGCCGCAAGAAAAACCGGAAAAACCAGATAAACCGGAAAGAGCAACCCGGCAGAAGACTAAAGCTGTAAAAAAGACTGCCCACAGGAAAAGAACTACTGCATCTTCTAATCCGGCCCCTGATGATGATGCGGATAATCCGGACCTTGAGGTAGAGCTTGACTCACTTGGCTTATTTTTCATGCGTCTTATTGATGATGATATTTGGCAGGATGATGCCGAAGCCAGCCACGCTGACGCTGCAGAGGTAATTATTCTCTCTTCCGATTCAGAACCCTTGCCTTCGCAAAAAATCCGTCAGGCAAACCGGAAAGTTAAATTTTCTCATCCTCTTGCTTATTTGGATCCCAAATTTCTTATGAAGACCCAACAGCACGAAGTTCGTCGCACAACCCGGCACAGCGGCCAGGTAGTTGCCTCCGCCGGTTTACCGAATAGTCCAGTTCGGAAACGCCGTTCAGAGGTCTCTAATTTACTTGTCAGTGATTGTCCTAAAGCAGGCTGCTTTTGTCAACCTCTTAATCCATCTGACTCCGATTACCAGGTTACTTCCCACTCATCTTCTGGCGAGTCGTCAGCTACTCAGCTGCCACCGCTCAAAATGGTGCTTGGGTAAGCTATACTTATTATGATATTTGCAGCACCTCGCTTTAGAACATATGCTGTATTTAATTTTGTTATTCTTTTCAGGGCCAAACCTAGGCCCAGCAAGAAGGCTCGCCTGGACAAAGCGGTCGAAGAAGATGCCGTCCTTGAACGGGGCAAAACACCAGATGTTGAAGCGGCTATGCCTGAGGATATACCCAATGATCCACCGCAGCAAGATGACTATCTTATTGCTGAAGAGAGGCCTACTGATGCCTCAGGTCCTATCAATCAGCCCACAAGCTCCATCCGGATTGAGGAATCCACTGGTCCAGCCAAGCCTACTAACAAGCCAACAGCCCCAGTGCAAACCGGCGATTCCAAGGACGATGAGGTTGTCATTACTGGCACTGGCCATACCGAGCCAAGCAATACTGCCACCTTGTCCAAACATTCTGCCAAGGAAGACTTTGCTGCCTTTGGCAAAGGCAAGTGGAATGCTGATCTGGCGACTTACGCTGTTCTGAACGCCCAAGACATCCATTCCGGCTACCTGAACCGGCTGTATACCAATCGTGACTGTGAAGCCGGTCTGGTGAATATGATGAAAGATCAATATGAGGTAACTTCCATATGCTCTTTCCTGCTTGTATGCTTCAATTTGTGCTGACTCTCCTAGCCCCCAAGGGCCGGTTTGTAATCTTCTTTCAAACCGGGACTTAGTAATATAAATCTTAATGCTTTGAAATTTGCTGATGTAGCCCCCAAGGGCCGGTTCAACTTAATGTAGTTAAACCGGTACTTTAAGTAACTGAGATTGCCGCATCAGAATATATACGAGCAAATAGCCATTAGCCCCCAAGTGCCAAGTTGAATACTTGTATTGAGCTTGGGACTTTATAATCAAGTGAAATATGAAGATCAAATAGCCATTAGCCCCCAAGTGCCAAGTTGAATACTTGTATTGAGCTTGGGACTTTTATAATCAAGTGAAATATGAAGATCAAATAGCCATTAGCCCCAGTACGACGGAAGGTTTCATAGTATAAGATGTTAATGTTGCTACCTCCATCCATGAGCACCTTGGTGAACTTGTAACCACCCACCTGAGGCGCTACCACCAGAGCCAACTGACCCGGATTATCGACCTGGGGAGGGTGATCCTCTCTGCTCCATAGGATTGGCTGTTCAGACCAACGTAGATTACGGGGGAGGGCCGGTTCAATAGAATTGACCGCCCGCCTCTGAACCTTCCGGTCTCGCTTGTCCAAGCTAGTGGTGAAGACATGATACTGCCCACTACTCAACTGCTTTGGGTTGCTCTGGTAACCTGACTGTTGCTGCTGTTGGTTGTAATTACCCTGGTTGTTCTGGCTATTCTGACCATTACGTCCGCCCTGATTACCATTAAATCTTGAACCGGAATTTCCTCCACCGTAACCCGGCCCGGATCCTGAGCCACCGCCAGATTCGTGCTCATACCAGAAATTATTAGAATTCTTGAACTCCTGCATAATGAAGCAATCCTTCCAAAGGTGGTTTGCTGGTGCCTCCTTCGTCCCATGTCTTGGACAGGGCTGGCTCAGCAGATAGTTTAGGCGGTCCGGGTTAGGGTTAGGTGCCCCATTGCGATTTTTCGGTTTACCCCTGCGTCGCTGGCCATTGTCCTGTGTGTTGGTATTAGCCACAAAGTCCATATTACCATCCGCTTTACGCTTGCTTCCACCTCCATTGCCTGCCCAGTGATGCTGCTGACCTTTGGAGTTGTTGTTCCTCTTTCCCTTCCCTATCTTGTCATCATCGGATTCGGGATCCTTGGTACTATCAGAATTAGCACATTTCACCAAAGCGGCCATGAGGGTCCCCATGTCAGTGCAATGACGTTTCATCCGTCCCAACTTCAGCTTTAGGGGCCCAAACCGGCAGTTGCCTTCTAGGGTTAATACTGCGGTGTCAGCGTTGATGCGGTCTGATGAGTGCAACACTTGGGAAACCCGGCGCACCCAATGAGTCGTTGACTCTCCTTCCTCCTGGACGCAGGCAGCTAAGTCCACTATCGACATAGGTTGTTTACATGTATCCTTGAAATTGCTGATAAACCGGGCTCGTAATTGGGCCCATGAACTGATAGAGTTAGCCGGCAGGCTTTTTAGCCAAGTACGGGCCGTTCCTTCAAGCATCATGGTGAACTATTTCGCACACGCCGCGTCATCCACATCAAGCATCTCCATGGCCATCTCATAGCTCTCCACCCATGTCTCTGGAGGTTGATCCGCCGTGTAATTTGGTACCTTGCGTGGGCCTTTGAAATCCTTGGGCAGGCGCACATTGCGTAAAGCGGGGGTAAGGCAAGGTACCCCTAAAGAACTAGAAGTAACACCCGGTTCGATCGAGATAGTTGGACGAACCGGCGTGAGCTGCCGAGCCTCATGCTGTGCGGCTAACTCGGCCTCCCTGCGGGCTCGGGCCCGGTCCACCACTTCCTGAGCGTTATCAGCACCGCCCGCCGGGTTGTTGCCACGGGGTGCTCCATGTCGTTCATTACTTGACACTGTCGGTTCATCCATATGTCTGCTATAACTCCGGCTTGGACAGGGGGTCGAGTGGATCCGGTCGCGGTTGTACGAGTACGCTTCCTGTTGGACTAAAGCTGTCCTCAGAAGCTCCTTGACCCATCGCGTCTCTACTGCCTGCGGCGAGTCACCTTCAATTGGAATGGCCTCCAGCCGTGCAGCAGCGGCAACGAGATTGTCCATCGGGTTGGAGTAGTGACCCGGAGGTGTTAAAACAGCCTGAGATATAACTGTGTTTTGATGAGGTGGGTCCATCTGACGAGGCTGAACCGGTGCACCGGTCCCAGGAGCTTCCGCCCGGTTTCCCTCCAGCGGATTGCCGGTTCCTACTCCTGGAGTGTTGAAAAGGTCTCTGGCCTCAAAAACCGGGGGCAAACGGGATCGGTACTTCCTCCTCATGACTTCCTACGACGCACTCTGATCCAACATGAGCCTGTAGGCTTGTGCGTCTAAAGCGGCCCACTCCGCGGCCATCCTGGTGTCCTCAGCTGCCAGATCTGCCTTGGCCTGGGTGATCTGTTCCTTCACTTTTGCAATCTCGGTGTTGTGAATGCCCTGATCCGCCAGATTAGCCTCCGCCATAAGCACAGCCAATGCATCAAATAGCTCTGATAGAACTTGAGCCGGCGGGCGCACAGGGCCTCCTGCCCCGGCAACCGTCGCCGCTGCTGAACCGGAGGTTGTTGCCGCAACGGTCGAAGAATGAAACGTTGTTTGTGTGCCAGTCATGAATATTCCAACCCGGTTGGGCAGATCAAAGGGGTCCGGAATACTGTCGCCATCGGAACAGCCCCCAATCCGGCCGTCTTGTAGCTGATAAAGAGATTCGGTTTCTTTGGTCGATGACTCGTCATCAAAACAAATGACAGTATGGCCGCGAGTTTCCGATTCATCCTCATAACTTCCTCCATGGATGACCCCCACGAAGGCACGCTTAAAGGCCGGTTTAACCTGGGCGGATCGCGCACGCTGAGCCGTCTCGATGAGGTCGGTGCAGACGTCCGGCTCAGGGCCCGGTTCACCAATCTTGCCAATGAAAACGTGAATGCCACCAAAGGGGACCCGGTACCCGTACTCAACTGAGCCGGCCTCGGGGCCCCAGCCTGCGTCGTCGATGTAGAGCTTGCCGCGATGACTCTTAGTCATCCGGCCTACAGCGTAGCCCTCGAGTCCTTTAAAGCGGCCCTCCAAGAACCTGAAACCATCGTGTGATAGCCCCACGGTGGGCGCCAACTGTCGTGGTTTTGTCATGGCAGATGTCCTAGAGAAAGGACTTAGTCATGGAGCCATTGCGACGGGTTAGCTTGAAGAGGTTAAAGTGGACACAGGGACGCAAGAGAGTTTATACTAGTCCGGCCCCTTCGATGAAGGTAAAAGCCTACGTCTAGTTGTGATGGAATTGATGGGGTTTCGATGACTAGGGAGCAAACAAGCTTCGCCTATGTCTCGAGTTGTTGTCTGTCCTTGAACCGCCGCCGGGTCGTCCCCTTATATCGCCCGTCGGTTTACAGAGTCCCGATACCGGCTCATAGATGCGTCCGGTTCGGTCTCCACTATTCCTAACTTATAACACAAGTTACATACCAACGCCAGTTTATAGCTATAGGCCTTAAACCGATTATGGGCCTTTAGCCCTCATCTGCCCTCATGGGCTTTTAACATACTCAACTACTGATGAAGTTAACCCGGCCTATCCTGGCCGGTTTATGCCTAGTAGTAATATCCCCAACAACAACGGCGGCCCGAACCAATATAAACTCTCGTGTCACTTGTTCCTTGGGTTCAGCGAGCTAGGCCTTGAGATCATTGCGAGAGTGAGCCAGAGAGAGATCTTCGTGCGCACGCCAGTGTTCGAACCTCAAGGGTTTTCCGGAACCCGCAATCTGACAGATTCTAACACACATGGAGTCTTGGTGTTGATCATGTTTTGCTTGTGGAAGAGGCTTAGTCAATGGGTCTGCAACATTCAGATCTGTATGTATTTTGCAAATCTCTATGTCTCCCTCCTTGACTTGATCATGGATGGAGTTTAAGTGTCTCTTGATGTGTTTGGTTCTTTTGTGAAATCTAGATTCCTTCGCTAAGGCAATTGCTCCAGTATTGTCACAAAAGATTTTCATTGGACCCGATGCACTAGGTATTACAACTAGATCGGATATGAACTCCTTCATCCAGACTCCTTCATTTGCTACTTCTGAAGCAGCTATGTACTCCGCTTCACATGTAGATCCCGCCATGACGCTCTGCTTGGAACTGCACCAACTAATAGCTCCACCATTCAAAATAAATACGTATCCGGTTTGTGACTTAGAGTCATCCGGATCAGTGTCAAAGCTAGCATTGATGTAACCATTTATGACGAGCTCTTTGTCACCTCCATAAATGAGAAATATATCCTTAGTCCTTTTCAGGTACATCAAGATGTTCTTAACCGATGTCCAGTGATCCACTCGTGGATCACATTGGTACCTCCTTGCTAAACTTCTAGCAAGGCACACATCAGGTCTGGTACACAGCATAGCATACATGAGAGAACCTATGGCTGAGGTATAGGGAATGACTTTCATTTTCTCTCTATCTTCTGCAGTGGTCGGGCATTGAGTCTAACTCAACTTCACACCTTGTAACACAGGCAAGAACCCTTTCTTTGACTGATCCATTTTGAACTTCTTCAAAACTTTATCAAGGTATGTGCTTTGTGAAAGTCCTATTAAGTGTCTTGATCTATCTCTATAGATCTTGATACCTAATATATAAGCAGCTTCACCGAGGTCTTTCATTGAAAAACTTTTATTCAAGTATACTTTTATGCTATCCAGAAATTCTATATCATGTCCAATCAACAATATGTCATCCACATATAATATTAGAAATGCTACAGAGCTCCCACTCACTTTCTTGTAAATACAGGCTTCTCGGAAAGTCTGTATAAAACCATATGCTTTGATCACCTCATCAAAGCGTATATTCCAACTCCGAGATGCTTGCCCCAGTCCATAGATGGATCGCTGGAGCATGCACACTTTGTTAGCACCTTTAGGATCGACAAAACCTTCTGGTTGCATCACATACAAATCTTCTTTAATAAATACATTAAGGAATGCAGTTTTGACGTTCATTTGCCAGATTTCATAATCATAAAATGTGGCAATTGCTAACATGATTTGGACAGACTTAAGCATCGCTACGGGTGAGAAAGTCTCATCGTAGTCAACTCATTGAACTTGTCGAAAACCTTTCGCGACAAGCCGAGCTTTGTAGATGGTAACATTACAATCAGCGTCAGTCTTCTTCTTGAAGATCCATCTATTCGCTATGGCTCGCTGATCATCGGGCAAGTCAACCAAAGTCCACACTTTGTTCTGATACGTGGATCCTATCACAGATTTCATGGCCTCAAGCCATTTATCGGAATCTGGGCTCATCATCGCTTCTTCATAGTTCGTAGGTTCGTCATGGTCTAGTAACATGACTTCTAGAATAGGATTACCATACCACTATGGTGTGGAACATGCTATGTTCGACCTACGAGGTCCTGTAGTAACTTGATCTGAAGTTTCATGATCATCATCATTAGCTTCCTCTCTAGTTGGTGTAGGCATCACGGGAACGGAATTCTCTGATGAGCTACTTTCCAATCCGAGAGAAGGTACAATTACCTCTTCAAGTTCTACTTTCCTCCCACTCACTTCTTTCGAAAGAAACGCCTTTTTTGGCAATCCGAGAGAAGTTACAATTACCTCTTCAAGTTCTAGTTTCCATTCTTGGCAACAAATTTTTTTTGCCTTCGGATTTGTGGTAGAAAGTGTACACAATTGTTTCCTTAGGGTATCCTATGAAGATGCACTTCTACGATTTGGGTTCAAGCTTATCAGGCTGAAGCCTTTTGACATAAGTGTTGTCAGAGTTCTGGGAACGGGGGTCCCCAGACTTGCCTGCTTGCGGCCCACGGTGTGGCTCTGCAAGCGGGCCCGTACGTGGGGAAGCGAAGACGCCCACGTCCAATCAACCGCCACGCGTCGACCAAGGTCGTAGGCTATTGGGGCCCCGGCGCTCCGCGCTTGCCCTTTGGCTTCGCCTCGAAGCCAAGCCAGAGCGCGCCTTGGGCCCGGGGGCTACTGTCGGCGTTCTGGGAACGGGGGTCCCCAGACTTGCCTGCCTGCGGCCCACGGCATGGATCTGCAAGCAGGCCCGTACAGCCCATCTTCACCAACAAGCATTCAAGACCCTCGCGAGGGGCCAAGCCTCATGAGGCAGACGACACAAGACCTCCTCAGGAGCGGCCTCACCAGGCTGACTCGCGAGGGGCGGAGAGATCAAGGCAAGACAAACCTCGCGAGGTTCCAGTGACGTGAGCCATGACGATCGAGGCCAGGCGGGCGCCAACACGCACACTGTCCTTGTTTCCACTTTGGTGCTAAGGAGGCAAGCGCAGACGAAGAGTACCAAGGCGTCAAGCAAAGGTTTCCATATTGGTGCAACGATACCAAGACCAGCAGGACGGCAGGACGGAGGTCACCGTGGATCCCAAGACGGTGTCACCACCAGAGCATTTGGCAGGCGAACACTACTTTTGTCAGGATAAGCTGTACTAGTTGTCCCCTTTCAAATTGGCCGTTGTTGGCTCCCTTCCCGCTCAATATTTGGGAAGAGGACCAGGCCCTCTATAAATAGGACTAGCCACCATAGTAGAAAAACCCAACTAATCATAGAGAGAGATAGAGAGAGAGAGAGATCCATCCTCATAACCACCAGTTCACCAAGCATAAGAACACCTCTCCCCAGGAGGTTGTTATTCCCCTTGTACTGTTCATCCTCAGCCCAAGAGGCAATCCACCACGACCACACTGGAGTAGGGTATTACACCACAACGGTGTCCCGAACCAGTATAAATTTTGTGTCTTGTGTGTTGTGAGTTCGTGTGCCTAGCCTAGAAATCACGAAGTGTGTGAGGGCGCGATCGGTGAGGGAGAGATCTTCGCGCGCACCCTATTGTTCGAACCTTAAGGGTTTTGCCGGAACCCGAAATCCGACATTTGGCGCGCCAGGTAGGGGTGCGCCGAATCTTTCCTTTCGTCTCTCCGTGTTCCACCGCTTCGTCGCAACCATGTCGGACGCTCGTCGTGCCCGAGCTGAGCATCGGGATGCCCTCGCCGCCTGTGTCGCCCAGACGGCTCCTGTCGGCGGGTCTCCCCATCGTTCTCCATCACCCGCCACCAACGCCGCCACCGGCCTAGCGGGGAATGAACAACAAGCATCCTCGTTGCACCCCTCGGTGCGGCGGGACGGCCGCACCACCACTCCATCGCTGACCCCTGCTGATTCTTCGTCTCATGCTCATCACGCTCGCACGGATGCACGAGCTGCGCTACTCATGGCGCGCGAGCTCCTGCGTTACCGCTCAGTCGACGACCTCAATGAGGACTGGCCGGACCGCATTGCTGAGCTCGTCGGCACCGTAGGGGGCTCCCCTGCACCGTCTCTCTCACTGCCTCGTCCACCGCCAGCTACGGGCGACGCAGCTCACGCAGCACCTCCACCACCCCTGCACCAAGACGGCACCCTGGCACCAAGGCGTGCGGCTCCACGGCGTGACCCGCCGCGCCAAGCGCCTGCGCGTGAAGAAAGAAGCTATCAAGAAGTTCCTCGACCGCAAGAGAATGCTCCACCGCTCCCCGCACCGCCGCTTCAGGATCGCTTGTCGCGGCAGGGCCATGCGCCGCTTGCCATGGTGGCGCGCGGGCGCCAAGACCAGGCTCCACCTCCACGGCGGCTCCCGGTGACCACGGCCGGCTGCCACGCCTTCACCCCCGAGCTGCGTAGCGTTGCCTGGTCGGGCAAGTTCAAGTCAGATCTGCCTCGTCGCTACGACGGCACCCCCGACCCCACAGAGTTCTTGCAGCTCTACGAGCTGAGCATCGAGGCAGCCAACGGCGACGAGAAAGTCATGGAGAACTGGTTCCCTATGGCTCTCAAGGATGGCACACGCTCGTGGCTCCTGAACCTGCCTCCAGGCTCCATCTCTTCCTGGAAGGAGATGCGCGACCGCTTCATCGCCAACTTCCAGGGCACTCGCGATCGCCCTCCGGCCGCGGGTGACCTGCGCCGTGTCAAGCAACAACCGGGAGAGACCCTCCAGAAGTACATCCAGCGCTTCAACAACGTCCGCCTAAAGATCCCCAAGGTGACGGACGAGGCCATCATCTCTGTGTTCTCCGACGGCGTCCGCAACGTCAAGATGAAGGAGGAGCTCGCCATCCACGAGGAGTTGTGCACATCCCTGGAGCTGTTCAACCTGGCGACCAAGTGCGCAAGGGCTGAGGAAGGGCGCCTTTCCCTCCTCGAGCTCCTAGCTGCCGACCCGGAGGAGAAGAAATCCAAGGCCAAGGACGTGAAGCACAAGGGAGTCGTCGTGCTCACGACGGAGCTAGACACGAAGCGCGGCAGGGACTAGCCTGAGTCATCCAAGGGCAGCCGACCGTTCTGCGCCTTCCACAATGTGCACAGCCACAACACCAACGATTGTCAAGAGCTCAGGGCCATTCACGATGGATGCTTCGGTCAACGCCCCGAGCGCAATGACCGAGGCTACGGTCAAGGATGAGGACATGGCGGAGGACGCTGGAACGACCATGGCCCATGCCAGGAGAGGCGCGACCGACCTCGTGAAGACCGCTGGCAAGATCAGCCTCACGAGGGTGCCTAGAGGGATCAGCCTCGCGAGGATCGCCCTCAGGGCAACCCCGGCCTTCCTCTGCTACCGCCACCACCAAGAAGGAACGACGAACACCATCAAGACGAGGGGGCTGGGGGCTTCCAGGAGCCACGTGCTATCGCCTGCATCTTAGGTGGAGCTCAAGCCCCAGCCTCACAGTGTATCTTCAAGCAGTTTGCTCGCGAGGTGAACGCGGTCCTCCCCAAGCTCGAGACCACTCACCCGCTCAGGTGGTCCAAGTGTGCCATCACTTTCAGTTCGGTAGATCAGCTCAAGTGCGCGGCTATCGTTGGCGCTCTCCCAATGCTTTGTTCACCCGTCATGAGCAACATGCAAGTCACCAAGACCCTCATTGATGGCGGCGCAGGGCTCAACGTCCTGTCCGTCGAGACGTTCAACAACCTTCAAGTGCCATACAATCAGCTTCAGCCTACCAAGCCTTTCTCAGGAGTGACCGATGGCTCCACCACGCCGATAGGTCAGGTCCGCCTCCCAGTCACCTTTGGAGAACGCAACAACTACCGCACCGAGCTCATCGACTTCAAAGTCGCCCACATCCGTCTGTCATACAATGCCATCCTCGGGTACCCAGCCCTGGCCAAGTTCATGGCAGTGACGCACCATGGCTACAACGTCCTCAAGATGCCAGGGAGCGGCGGGATCATCACAGTCCCCTGCGAAGAAAGAGATGCGGTGTGCTCCCTCGAGCGCGCCTCCCAAGCAGCATCAATCAAAGACCCTAGCAGCAATGCAGCTCGGTACCCTCCTGAGGTCGTCCCCAAGAAGAAGAAGCGACTCTTCCATACCGGACCTCGGGAGGGCAGCACCGCAAGTGGCACCTCGTCAGGATCAGTGCCCGCACCTGGGGTGCCTCCCTCTATCGCATAGGAAGGCGCGCCCGGCACCCTCCTTGGGCAGGGCTCGGGGGGCTCTCTTCTGGAGAGACTCGGACCTTGCCAACGTCGTGAGGGAGACGCTCGGGCACCACTTGGAGGCGTGCTTCGCGGCATGTCTCCCTCAGGAGGACACTGTGCAAGGAGCGGCCGGCGCTCAGGAGTTTATCACCAAGGTATCTCAGGAGCTTCAAGAAGCAAGAGCAATACGCGGCGACTGCCGCCCACCTGGCGTTGCTCCCCACCCAGGTGAGGGTGGTGAGCTGCGCGTCTGCATCGACATACCAGGGCTCAACTGAGCCGCATCTCAGGAGCGCTTCTGGCCTTCGCGTGTTGGGCGCTGTGAGGGCCCACCTCATAGCTACGTTTGCATGTCATTCGGCTTGCCGAGCGTGGCTGCTGCCTTCTAGCGCAACCTGCGGAGCGTCATGGCGGGTCGGGAGGCCAGGCACCACGCAGTCCTGGCGGAGATGGCGACGGTCCTCAAGGAACCGCCTGGACCCCCAGAGCCTCCCGAGGCTCAGGGCCCCGGTGGCTCGTGAGGAGCAACCCCTTCACCGCGTACCTTCAACTGCCTCAACACCACTTCATCAGCGGAACCAGGTGACACTTTCCAAGTTTATTTAGCTGGGAGCGCCCCCAGGGCTGCATCATTCCCAGGCTGCGTGGGTCCGTCCCTGTGGCATGTATCCCTTCTTTTTTATGTCTTTAGCTTGCCTTGCTGGGGGCGCCCCTCGGGCTGCATCATCCCCAAGCCGCTTGGGCCTGACCCAGTGGCATGTTTGCTTTCCATGCATAATCTATCTATGGTTATCACCTGCTTGATTGTCACCCACCACAGGAGCTGCGCGCCGGTCGTCTTTCTTCAGGACCCTTCACGTGAGAGGGTTAGGCACGGCGTCTGTGCTCGGGCCCGTCCCTGCAGCGTCGATAAATGCAATGGTTGTGCTCTGTCTGGCGGGCCGGCCCCGTTCACGTCACCTCCTGGGGCCGTTGGTGCTTGGCTTTCTCACGCGATAACCTCAGGAGATTCGTTCGGCGCAGGTTGTCTGACCACCTCGCAGGACCAACACAGCGAACAAGAATCAAGACCAGGCGCAACCCACCTTGAGGTAGGGCCTCGTGAGTCCTGCGCTGGCTCACGAGTGCCTAGACACACCTCGTCTAGCCCTGTCGTGCAAGCCACGTGTTAGGGCGGGGCTGTACATGCCCTGGGGGCTCTCCGCAATAGGGAGTCCCCTCCCATGTACCAGTGAAAGCACCATGCTCCATGTTGGCAGTCGACACTGCCGAGGAGCGGCTATGCCCATGCAAGTGCGGAAGCGCCATGGTCCGTCCTGGTGATAAACAACTGAGGGCGGCTTCACGGCCGTATCAACCTCAGGGAGCCTCCGGGCTCGGTGTTTGGCCTCATCGCAATGCCTCCCCTAGGGAGAACCGCGCGAGGGGGCTGGGTACGGGGGCTGCGCTCGGGTCACGCCCAAGCGTACGCCTCCCCGCCAGGTCCCTCGGACCTGGTCGTCGCGCGCCCTCCCAAGCAGAGCTAAGGTATGAAGGTCGTTTGAACGTCAAGGGGGACTCCTGAGCATTGCGACTCAGGAGCCAAACTGGTCACGTAGCCCCTCACTCCTTGGTTCCGTCCTGGTCTCCGGTCGGCCCAACGATGGGTGAGGTATGCGCGGGGCCGGGCCCTGCCGACGTAGAACACTAGATCTATCCTCGCGCCTCTTTCCTATAAGTTGTTTGCGCGTCAAGGGGGACTCCTGAGCATCGCGACTCAGGAGCCTAACTGGTCACGTAGCCCCTCACTCCTTGGGCTTGTCCTGGTCTCCGGACAACCCAATGGCGGCTGAGGTATGTGCGCGGCCGGGCTCTGCCGACGTAGAATGTAAAGCAAATGGGAAGGAAATCGCAAAATCTCAAAGCAAACATTACAAGACATATTGTTCTCCAAACATCAAGCACAAGTTTAAATGCCTCCACGAGGCACGCTACATGCTGCAGGAGTTTCAACAGGAAAGGAGCCGCAAGCCAGTCACCCCTGGACACCACCGGCACTCGCAAGAGGCGCTCCCTCCTTTAGGGCAGCACTCCAAGCGGCGACCTTCCTTGTCGAAGACCTTGAATAATAGCATGGAGGCGCCTTCATACTCGAAGTAGATGGCGAGGGCGCCATTCACACGGCAGGCTCGGGCGATCTCACCCCAGCCATGAGTCATGAAGATCCTCGGGAGGCGACGGCCTCAACTTCCGCTCCAGTCGCCGGGGCGTCGCAGTCGGCGTGCTGCAGCCAAAGCTCGAGAGGGCCTCTCGGCGGCATCTCGGCGGAGAAGAACTGCAGAAGGCGAATCCAAGTGCTCGGGGGCATCACCGCCCACAGCACGAAATCACGTGAGGAGTCCGCAGCGTGGACCCCTGGGGCGACGGCGTGCGCCACCGCGGCACGGCGGCCACGGCCCTAGCACGGGCGGCGTCGCTCATTGCTCCTCCCTCCGGAATCGTCAGCGTGAGCATACAAGGGCAACGGGTACCCAGGAGGCGGCCTTTCGTACCACGGCCGCGACACCACCGGCCTCACGACTATCTCACAACGATGGGGCCTCCTCTTCTTCGGCGGGAGCAGCTCGGGCTCGTTGAGGGGAGCCTTGCCCTTCTCCGCGGCTGAGAATCTCCGAATCGGCGCCATGACTGCACCAGCAAGGAGTGGAGCAAGGAAGGAGAAGAAGCGGGAGAGGCAGAGGAGAGACGGATGATGGGGGCTCCGCCCCCACCTCCCATTTATAGCCAAGGGGAGGCCAACCGCTGGCCTTCACGATCTAAGGTAATAATGAACTTTTTTCCTACATGCAGCAAGAACCCGTCAAGTTGGGCAGTTGCCGAGGCTGCGTGGGGAAGCGAAGACGCCCACGTCCAATCAACTGCCACGCGTCGACCAAGGTCGTAGGCTATTGGGGCCCCGGCGCTCCGCGCTTGCCCTTTGGCTTCGCCTCGAAGCCAAGCCAGAGCGCGCCTTGGGCCTGGGGGCTACTGTCGGCGTTCTGGGAACGGGGGTCCCCAGACTTGCCTGCCTGCGGCCCACGGCATGGCTCTGCAAGCAGGCCCGTACGGCCCATCTTCACCAACAAGCATTCAAGACCCTCGCGAGGGGCCAAGCCTCGTGAGGCAGACGACACAAGAGCTCCTCAGGAGCGGCCTCACCAGGCTGACTCACGAGGGGTGGAGAGATCAAGGCAAGACAAACCTCGCGAGGTTCCAGTGACGTGAGCCATGACGATCGAGGCCAGGCGGGCGCCAACGCGCACACTGTCCTTGTTTCCACTTTGGTGCTAAGGAGGCAAGCGCAGACGAAGAGTACCAAGGCGTCAAGCAAAGGTTTCCATATTGGTGCAACGATACCAAGACCAGCAGGACGGCAGGACGGAGGTCACCGTGGATCCCAAGACGGCGTCACCACCAAAGCCTTTGGCAGGCGAAGACTACTTTTGTCAGGATAAGATGTACTAGTTGTCCCCTTTCAAATTGGCCGTTGTTGGCTCCCTTCCCGCTCAATATTTGGGAAGAGGACCAGGCCCTCTATAAATAGGACTAGCCACCATAGTAGAAAAACCCAACTAATCATAGAGAGAGATAGAGAGAGAGATCCATCCTCATAACCACCAGTTCACCAAGCATAAGAACACCTCTCCCCATGAGGCTGTTATTCCCCTTGTACTGTTCATCCTCAGCCCAAGAGGCAATCCACCACGACCACACTGGAGTAGGGTATTACACCACAACGGTGGCCCGAACCAGTATAAATCTTGTGTCTTGTGTGTTGTGAGTTCGTGTGCCTAGCCTAGAAATCACGAAGTGTGTGAGGGCGCGATCGGTGAGGGAGAGATCTTCGCGCACACCCTAGTGTTCGAACCTTAAGGGTTTTGCCGGAACCCGAAATCCGACAAGTGTCACAACCCCAAACTTTAAGAAACGACAGCTTAGGTTTCTTGCCAAACCATAGTTCATACGGTGTCGTCTTAACGGATTTAGATGATGCCCTATTTAACGTGAATGCAGTTGTCTCTAATGCATAACACCAAAATGATAGTAGTAGATCGGTAAGAGACATCATAGATCGCACCATATCTAATAAAATACGGTTACAACATTCGGACACACCATTACGCTATGGTGTTCCAGGTGGCGTGAGTTATGAAACTATTCCACATTGTTTTAAATGAAGGCCAAACTCGTAACTCAAATATTCGCCTCCGTAATCAGATCATAGAAACTTTATTTTCTAGTTAGGATGATTCTCCACTTCACTCTGAAATTCTTTGAAATTTTCAAATGTTTCAGACTTGTGTTTCATTAAGTAGATATACCCATATCTGCTCAAATCATATGTGAAGGTTAGAAAATAACGATACCCGCCATGAGCTTCAACACTCATTCGACCGCATACATCGGTATATATTATTTCCAATAAGTCATTAGCTCACTCCATTGTTCCGGAGAAAGGAGTTTTAGTCATCTTGCCCATGAGGCATGGCTCGCAAGTATCAAATGATTCATAATCAAGTGATTCCAAAAGCCCATCTGCATGGAGTTTCTTCATGCACTTTACACTAATATGACCTAAACGACAGTGCCACAAATATGTTGCACTATCATTATCAACTTTGCATCTTTTGGCATCAATATTATGAATATGTGTATCACCACAATCAAGATTCAATAAAAATAGACCACTCTCCAAGGGTGCATGACCATAAAATATATTACTCATATAAATAGAACAACCATTATTCTCTGATTTAAATGAATAACTGTCTCGCATTAAACAAGATCCAGATATAATGTTCATGCTCAACGATGGCACCAAATAACAATTATTCAGGTCTAAAACTAATCCCGGAGGTAGATGTAGAGGTAGCATGCCGACGGTGATCACATCGACCTTGGAACCATTCCCGACGTGCATCGTCACCTCGTCCTTAGCCAATCTTTGTTTAATCCGTAGCCCCTGTTTCGAGTTACAAATATGAGCAACCGAACCAGTATAAAATACCCAGGCGCTACTACGAGCATTAGTAAGGTACACATCAATAACATGTATATCAAATATACCTTTGTTCACTTTGCCATCCTTCTTATCCGTCAAATACTTGGGGCAGTTCCGCTTCCAGTGACCAGTCCCTTTGCAGTAGAAGCACTCAGTTTCAGGCTTCGGTCCAGATTTGGGCTTCTTCCCGGGAGTGGCAACTTTTTTGCCATTCTTCTTGAAGTTCCCCTTCTTTCCCTTGCCCTTTTTCTTGAAACTAGTGGTCTTGTTAACCATCAACACTTGATTTCTACCTCCGCAGCTTTGAGCATAGCGAAAGCTCGATAATAGTCTTATCCATCCCTTGCATATTATAGTTCATCACGAAGCCTTTGTAGCTTGGTGGCACTGATTGAAGAACTCTGCCAATAACACTATTCTCTAGAATATTAACTCCCAACTGAGTCAAGTGATTATGATACCCAGACATTATGAGTATGTGTTCACTGACAGAACTGTTCTCCTCCATCTTGTATCTATAGAACTTGTTGGAGACTTCATATCTCTCAACTCGGTCATTTGCTTGAAATATTAACTTCAACTCCTGGAACATCTCATATGGTCCATGACGTTCAAAACGTCTTTGAAGTCCCAATTCTAAGCCGTAAAGCATGGCACACTGAACTATCGAGTAGTCATCAACATGCGATTGCTAGGAATTCACAACGTCCGCAATTGTTGGAGGGGGGGCACACCTAGGAGTGCATCAAGGACATAATTTTTTTGTGCAGCAATGAGGATAATCCTCAAGTTACGAACCCAGCCGTGTAGTTGCTACCATCATCTTTCAACTTAGCTTTCTCTAGGAACGCATTAAAATTCAAGGGAACGGTAGCACGGGACTTTGATCTACAACATAGATATGCAAAAATTATTAGGACTAAGTTCATGATAAATTAAGTTCAATTAATCATATTACTTAAGAACTCCCACTTAGATAGATATCCCTCAAGTCATCTAAATGATACGTGGTCCAAATCAACTAACCCATGTCCAATCATCACGTGAGATGGAGTAGTCATCAATGGTGAACATCTCTATGTTGATCATATCTACTATATGATTCATGTTCGACCTTTCGGTCTCCAGTGTTCCGAGGCCATGTATGTACATGCCAGGCTCATCAAGTTTAACCCAAATATTCTGCATGTGCAAAACTATCTTGCACCTGTTGTATCTGAACGTAGAGTCTATCACACCCGATAATCACATGGTGTCACAACACGACAAACTTTCGCAATGGTGCATACTCAGGGAGAACACTTATACCTTGAAACTTTGTTAAGGGATCATCTTATAATGCTACCTCCGTACTAAGCAAAATAAGATGCATAAAAGATAAACATCACATGCAATCAAAATATGTGACATGATATGGCCATCATCATCTTGTGCTTTTGATCTCCATCTCCAAAGCATCGTCATGATCTCCATCGTCACCGGCTCGACACCTTGATCTCCATCGTAGCGTCGTGGTCGTCTCGCCAACTATTGCTTCTACAACTATCGCTAACGCATAGTGATAAAGTAAAGCAATTACATGGTGTTTGAATTTCATACAATAAAGAGACAACCATAAGGCTCCTGCCGGTTGTCAGATATCTTACAAAACATGATCATCTCATACAATAACATTTATCACATCATGTCTTGACCATATCACATAACAACATGCCCCGCAAAAACAAGTTAGATGTCCTCTACTTTGTTGTTGCAAGTTTTACGTGGCTGCTATGGGCTTCTAGCAAGAACATTGTTACCTACGCATTAAAACCACAACAGTGATTTATCAAGTTTGTTGTTTTAACCTTCAACAAGGACCGGCCACGGTCAAATTCGATTCAACTAAATTAGGAGAAACAGACACCCGCCAGCCACCTTTATGCAAAACTAGTTGCATGTCTGTCGGTGGAACCGGTCTCATGAACGTGGTCATGTAAGGTTGGTCCGGGATGCTTCATCCAACAATACCGCCGAATCAAAATAAGACATTGGTGGTAAGTAGTATGACGATCACTGCCCACAACTCTTTGTGTTCTACTCGTGCATATCATCTATGCATAGACCTGGCTCGGATGCCACTGTTGGGAAACATAGCATGCAATTTCAAAAAAAATCCTACGCTCACGCAAGATCTATCTAGGAGATGCATAGAAACGAGAGAGAAGAGTGTGTCCACGTACCCTCATAGACCGAAAGCGGAAGCATTTGACAATGCGGTTGATGTAGTCGAACTTCTTCTAGCTCCGACCGATCAAGCACTGAATGTACGACACCTCCGAGTTCTGCACACGTTCAGCTCAATGATGTCCCTCGCCTTCTTGATCCAGTAAGGTTTCGAGGAAGTAGATGAGTTCATCACGATGGCGTGGTGACGGTGATGGTGAAATGATTCTCGCAGGGCTTCGCCTAAGCACCGCAAAACTATGATCGGGGGTGTAAACTGTGGAGGGGGGCGCCGCACACGGCTAACGATTGTTGTTGTGTGTTCTAGGCGCCCCCTCCCCACGTATATATAGGTGGGAGGGGAAGGGGAGTAGCCTTGGGGCGCCCCAAGTAGAAGGAATCCTACTTTGGGTCCTCTCCCAATTCCGCCTCCCCCTTCCTTATTTCTGGAAGGGGGAAAGGGAAGAGGGAAGGAAGGAAGGCAAGGGGGCCGAACCCCCTCTTCCTTCTCCAATTTAGCCTCCTGCCTAAAGGGGGTGCGCCACCCCTTGTGGGCTGGTTTGCTCCCCTCTTATGGCCCATATGGCCCATATCTTTCCCCCGGGGGTTCCGGTAACCCCCCCCCCCCCCCCGGTACTCCGATAAATACCCGATACTATCCGGAACACTTACGGTGTCCGAATATTATCATCCTACATATCAATCTTTACCTATCGACCATTTAGAGACTCCTCGTCATGTCTGTGATCTCATTCGGGACTCCGAACAACATTCGTTCACCAAATCACATAACTCATATAATACTAAATCGTCATCGAACGCTAAGCGTGCTGACGCTACGGGTTCGAGAACTATGTAAACATGACCGAGACACCTCTCTGGTCAATAACCAATAGCGGAACCTGGATGCTCATATTGGCTCTACATATTCTACGAAGATCTTTATTGGTCGAACCGTTATGACAACATACGTTATTCCCTTTGTCCATCGGTATGTTACTTACCTGAGATTCGATCGTCGGTATCTTCATACCTAGTTCAATCTCGTTACCGGCAAGTCTCTTTACTCGTTTCGTAATACATCATCCTGTAACTAACTCATTAGTCACTTTGCTTGCAAGGATTCTTATGATGTGCATTACCAAGAGGGCCCACAGATACCTCTTCGATACTCGGAGTACAAATCCTAATCTCGATCTATGCCAACCCAACAAACACCTTCGGAGATACCTGTAGAGCATCTTTATGATCACCCAGTTACATTGTGACGTTTGATAGCACAAAAGGCACTCCTCCGGTATCCGGGAGTTGCATAATCTCATAGTCGAAGGAATATGTATTTGACATGAAGAAAGCAATAGCAATAAAACTGAACGATCATTATGCTAAGCTAACGGATGGGTATTTTCCATCACATCATTCTCCTAATGATGTGATCCCGTTATCAAATGACAACTCATGTCTATGTTTAGGAAACCTTAACCATCTTTGATCAACGAGCTAGTCAAGTAGAGGCTCACTAGGGACATGGTATTTGTCTATGTATTCACACATGTATTAAGATTTCCGATCAATACAATTCTAGCATGAATAATAAACATTTATCATGAATAAGGAAATATAAAATAACAACTTTATTATTGCCTCTAGGCCATATTTCCTTCACAATGACCAATAGCGAAATCATGGACGTCCATATCGATCTCTATGTTTACATGAATGACATTCGAGTGAACCTTTGGTTATCATATGATGTTCCCTTTGCTTCGTGATACTTCACAAAACCTGAGATGCATCAATATCCTCCTGAGTCATTACTATGCTCACTATACCGAAATCCTCATTACCGGTTTTGTTCTTCTTTCTTGTTATTGTGTTCCAGCATCCCCGTGGCGAAGTCACCTATGTATGGACAGATGATGATTGATGTCGTCACACCGAGAGGGCCCTAAGAATATCTCTCCATCATCGAAGGAGCAAATCCCACTCTCGAGCTATCTAGTCACTTGTCAAACTTGCTGATGAACCTGTAAGTTCTTGTTTTGATCACCGTGTTACAGGTGATGTTTGAGCAACCCCAAAGCCCACTGTATGGTAAGAAGTAACCATGATAATCTCATGGTCTAAGGAGCAAAATCACATGTTAACACTCCGTGTTATTACAATTGATTACAGACGATGTTAACTCAATTCATAACAGACAAGATTGGTTCGATTCAATATGATTGTTCTTCCAACGTCATAATCTCAACATTGTTTTAGGATCATCATTACACTTAATGATATCCTAAGATCCGGAAAACATGATCACAAACAACACTTGAGCTAGTCCGGGAGGCAAGACTAGGAACCTTTTATTTATCTGTTTATCATTCCACACGTGTGTATGAGTTTTCCACGGAATCGCATATTCCAGGATCATAGCAGTTATAGCATCGAATATAAATTCTATAAGTATGAATATGAAAATATAGTAATACAAATATTATTGCCTCTAGGGCATATTTCCAACATGTGCGGGCCCGCATGGCATCCACCAAATTAGAAGGCAGTATGTAGGCCGAGAGTCACCTGGTCATAGCGCGACAGTAATGAGCAGTCATATCACAAAACCCCACCTCCTCATAGTAAGTTGGACGGACGAAGCAACCATCATTTCAATCTTTGATGAATCTGCTTCTTCCTCGTCTTCTTTAGGAAACCCACCACTCGGTTCTGCCATTGTTCTTCTCTCCCAACGAAGGGAAGGTGAGCGAATGTGTGATGTTGGTATATTTTCTTTCCAATATTTTTCTTTTGCAAAGTAGTAACCAATCCTCACTCCCTTTTTTGTTTCATTGTCATTATGATTATGTTTCCCTTTCAGTGTCTTCTATTTGTTAGTTTCATGATGGATACTGGAGAACCAAGCAAATATTTTTTGATGTTGGAGTAGGTTCGGTAGGCTGATCCCCCCCCCCCCCGAGACAGAGAGCTCCAAGAAGAGGAGGGCAACCACCGAGCCGACCCCAGATACATTCATGGCCACTACTCAGATGTTCAATGCCACGTTTGAGGTGATAGCCCCCGTGGCCGTGGAGGAGCAGTTTTCCCTAGCAAGATGGATCCCTTCAAGGATGTGCCCCCCCCCCGGTGAGCTACATAAGGTGATTTTCTTCTTTGGCGATCTTGATTATGGTTTTTGATCTATATTCGGGGGGGTTACACTACGCGTAGTATGTGGTGATAAATAATGCAAGATTTATTAGCTCTGATGTCATGCTACCTTCCCTGCCATGCATACTTTTGACTCTACATAGTGGTTTAATAACTTGTGTTTTTTATATTAGAAAGTAATTCAGAATCCGTTTGTGTTTCAATTAGAGCCCTGATACAGACAAGGATTGTGTGGTTGTACATGTCACTTCCTATGAGGTGGATGACCTGATTATATGCTCTAGGGAAACAAAGTTCTTCAGTTGTTCGATCCTAGAAGACATTTGAACTTATACTAAAGACGAAGTGTATTCCGACCACGTTGTTGTGAGGCGTGTTGTCCACGGTGTACTGAAGCACAATAAGGTCAAAGTTACGCCTTCATTTGTGAGGCGTGTTGTTCTTGTCAAGCTTATCCAGGAAGATGGCATGGCAATGCCTCGACAAACACGTTTATGAGTGGAAAGGCCACAGGAAGGTTGAGAGGATTGAGTTGTTGGGGGACGTCCTCGACGATGTTCATAGCAAGGTATGTCTTGTGTCCATCTCCTAATAGATCGATGACATGAAATAGTTGGCCTAGGTAGTGTTCCAAAGTAGTTTGGATTGTGTTTAATACCCAAACGATGTGTATTATGGAGCCCTCTTCGGCTAGTACTCTATTTGTGTGTCCATGAATCATGCGATTCCCCTCTAAGTGTTGTCGAAATAGATGCATCCTCACGAGTTTTTTTATGTAATATGGCATGGTGAGACATAAGTTGCCACCGTTTATCACATGAGCAAAGTATGTTTGATGAAATACTTGTTTGACAACTCTTCATGCGGTTGCGTATACATAGGGTAGGTAATGTTTGTTAAGTACTTGTAAACATTGTTGGTGCAACCCCACTTGTAAAGATTGTTGGTGCAAAACACAACATATCGACACGGCTCATTTCAACACTAGAAAACTTGGCTATCGACCAGCTCACTCTCATGCTCTGTTGTCTGGCATATAAGCAACTATCTTGTTGCGGTGGTTCATACAGTTAACTAACACCACAATATACATTCCAAATGATCATACGCTAGTCCAGCATTCAAATTCAACATTTGATCATGTGCTCAATGCTCCTTCAGTTGAGGGGTAAGCTCTGTAAAACTGGATGATACTTGCGGACACACTGGGATGCTCACGAGTTGTTTTTGAATCTGATTGTCGAGCTTATTAATGCTTGCAATGGGGTAACTGAAATACTCGGTCCATACAGAGCGTCAAATATGGTGGCACACTCTTTAGCAAGAAAGTCTTTTGATTCCCAAGTTGTTATTTCTTGGGGTGATGAACCTCCTGGTTTTCTCTTAGCCAAGCTGGTTAAAGATGTAACTATTATTTGAGTTTTAACAAAGTAGTTCAAAAAAACTTGTACATTAGAAATTACCAACGATCGATATAGGCTGAGACCTTTCTAAGTCTCAATCGATCCAGATTTGCCACTGGATTAGCATCAAGATCTATCTCTTTCTTTCTTTTTTTGCAAGTGAAATAATGCATTACTCAGCACAAAAGGTTCATACAGTCAATCGCAGCTAGTTCCGTAGCACCAAAGGCCCCAAACCGATCCAAGCCATAGTTTTGCCTTCTAAACGAGCAAATTTAGCTAAACTATCACTAACCTTTTTGGCTACGATTGATATGAGTAATACAAGATCCACGAAGAGACATAAGAAATCTAATCTCCTTAATGAGTGATGTGTAGATAGATCTATCCACCTCTTTTGCCCGGATCAACTTCACTCCAACAAGGGAGTCCATCTGAATCACAATTGAAAGATCAGTTCTCTAGATAGACAGCGACAAACCCTCCATACACGCACACATTTCAGCTTTGAGCACACAGTTCAGCTTGAGGGATTAGCATCAGGATCTATCTCAAGTCCAAGATAGCTTCTACTCCATCCGTCCGAAAAAACATGTCCCTCAAATGGATGTATCTAGCACAAAGTTAGTGCGAGATACATCCATTTGAGGAACAAGCTTGGAACAAGCTTTTTCGAACGGAGGAAGTACTTTTGTTTTCCACGTGACAATGGCATTCCAGTACCAGAAAACTAAAAACAAAAGGTAAAAAAAACGTCTCACCCCTTGACTGCACTTTTTTTAGATCAACTGCACATTTTGTTAAATTGTTGTCTACCATGCCTCGCACCTGCACAGCTACTGGTTGGTTGAGATGCTTGGGTATAGAAGAAAGCACATTCTGTCAGTGAGATCTCCCAAACATTTTTTTGTGAGGGTAAAAGAGATTTTATTCCAGAATCACAGGGTTACAATCAAGAGGCAATAGTTCCTCCACGCAAGGTGGACCTCTACCTAGCCAAACAGTAGTGGTACTCTCCGTACGACTATATGAAGCCAATCGATCTGCTACCCTGTTTTGTTCAGGCTTAATTTTCGATGGAATAAACTCTCTTACACCCATGTGCCGCTGAATCTCAGCCACCAAATGTCCATAAGCAGAGAAACGGAGATTGTCCCCTTTCAATGCCATGAAAGCTTCTGATTAATCGGTTTGGACAATAATAGGCCCCTCAACGTGCTCAATAGCAAGTGCCATCCCTTGCATTAAAGCATGCAGTTCAGCTTCTAGGGTGTCATTACAGTTGAAAATACACCGATACGCCGCAAAGATGACGCTACCATCACTTCGTCTCAGCACCATCCCCGCTGCTGCTGAACCGTCTGCCTCCGAGAACGCACCATCGACTGACAATGCGGTTTGACCAGGGGAGGGTTTTGGCCAAGGCAGCACCGGTGCATGATTTCGTGCCTTAGCTGGCTCTGCGACGAACGTAGACATCTTACCTTTGATTATATCTTCTGTAGTATACCTTCTGGCCAGTTGTAGTGAGGACATGTAGCTCTGGAGATAATCTGCCGTCGCAGCGGTCGTTGGAACAGACTTAGCGTGGGTGAGGTCATTGCGTAGCGACCAAATTCTCCACAAGAGCATGATTGTGCAGTCCCTCATAGCATCATCACCACTGTTCAAGATATCTTCCGATATTCCGATAAATCGGTCGATTTATCGCTTATCGTTGTGTGACCGATAAGATAAATCGGCTGATAAATCAGTCGATATGGCGATAAATCGGCCGATATGCCGATAAACTAGCCGATTTACCCCTTATCATGGGTCGACCGATAAGTTCCCGATAAGCGATATCCCCAACATTGATCATCACAGTTCATCAATATGTTCAGAAGCCAATCCTTCCTGGTGTCTTTCAGCAGCTGATTGTCTGGCAAAGGCCAAACCTGACGCATATGGGTCCACAGCAATTGCGTGTGATCACATGTGATGAGAGCATGGAAACTTGATTCCTTCTCTGAACCACACAACGGGAAAGTGTCCCTAGTAGCTATGTGTATGTATTTCTTGCATGCGTTGGTAGCTAAAGCCCCGGCCACCACTTTCCAGGCTAGTATTCGCATCTTCAGGGGCAACTTAGCGTTCCAAATACGTCTCCAAATCACCCGATGTCCTCCCGGAGCCGCACTAGACGACCCTAGATCTGCTTGCCCAATAGATGTAGCGAGCCGGTAAGCACTTCTCACCGTAAAAAAGCCACTTCTTTCCAGAAACCATGCCATAAAATCTTGCTCTCCTCTGGGTGATGTCCGGATCTTCAGAATTTCACCGACGTCCATCTCCCAAAAGTACTGCCTTAACCTGTTTACATTCCATGCTCCTGAATCCTCCAAAAAATTAGCCACCCAGTTGTATCTGCAATTTATTTTTGGGGTTATTGGTTTGAAGTCGTGCCTCCTGGGGATCCACGGATCCCTCCAAGTTCTGATCATAGTGCCATTTCCAACTCTCCAAATCAAGCCTTTCTTCAACAGTTCGAGGCCATGAGTGATACCTTTCCACACCGCAGAAGAGCTGGACGGGAACACCGTATCCAAAAGATTACCATTTGGGTAGTATTTTGCCCGAAGCAAGCGAGCACATAGGCTGTCTGGGGTATGTAATAATCTCCAAGCTTGTTTCGCAAGCAACACTTGGTTGAAGGCGTGCATGTCCCTAAATCCCATGCCTCCCATATCCTTGGGCAAGATCATCTTCTCCCAGCTTAGCCAGGCCATCTTCCTCTTGCCATTCTCCACTCCCCACCAATACTGCCTCATCAACCTTGTTAGGTCATCACACACGGACACCGGCAGGCGGAAGACACTCATAACGTAGGTTGGTATTGCTTGTGACACCGCCTTAATCAGTATCTCCTTATTTCTGGCTGACACATACTGTTCACTCCAATCCACTAATATTTTCCTTAGCCTGTCTTGCATGGTCTCAAATTGCCCTTTATGTACTCTTCCTTCTGGTACAGGTAAGCCCAGGTATTTAGGTTCAAAAACCTGTTGTGTCACTTCCAAAATACCCTTCATCTCTACCGCCACCGCCTCGGGGCAGTTGTCCAAAAAAAGGATGGAACACTTTTCAGGGTTGATAAGTTGACCCGTCACTCTGGCATAAGTGTTCAACAAACCTTTCACAATGGTAGCTTGGTGGTTCGATGCTTCAAACAGTAACATAGTATCATCGGCGAACAATAGATGTGAGATAACCAGAGCACCACGGCAGATTGAAACCCCCTTCAATTCTCCCTCGTGCACTGACTTGGATAACAAGGAGGACAAAGCATCAGGTATAAACAGGAAGAGGAAGGGAGACAGGGGGTCACCTTGCCTTAGTCCTCGAGAAGGAGAAAACGACTCCAGTAGCTTGCCGCTAAACTTAACCGAGTATTTCACAGACTTCACACAGGCCATAATCCATGTGATCCACTCCATCGGAAACCCCCATTTTATTAGGGCTTGCTCCAAAAACTCCCAATCTACACAATCATATGCTTTCGAGAGATGCAACTTGTAAGCACAAGCAGCAGGACTGTTTGGTTTCATAGTTTGTATATGATGGATGCACTCGAAAGCAATTATTGAGTTATCTGAGATAAGCCTCCCAGGGATGAATGCGCTTTGATTCTCCGATATTAGCTCACCCAACAACGGTCGCAACCGATTGACCAAGCACTTAGACACGATCTTGTACAGCACGTTACAAAGACTTATCGGTCTGAAATCCTTTAGTTCCTTAGGGTGAGGAACTTTAGGAATAAGGACGATGGCCGTATCATTCATTCCCTCTGGCATATTTCCTGTTTTAAAGAAATCCAAAACGGCAGCAACAATTTCTGTCTTCAGCACAGCTCAATTGCATTGGAAGAACCTTGCCGGCAAGCCATCCGTTCCTGGCGCTTTGATCGGCCCAATCTGAAACAGGGCATTAGACACCTCCTCCTCTGAAAACGGCGCACACAGCAAATCATTCATACCCTGTGTCACTTTAGGAGTTATACCTTCAAGCACCTCCATAGGTGTAAGTGTCGGATCTTTGGTGAACACTTCCTGAAAATAAGAGCTCGCCATGTGTTCCATGTCTGACGGTACGGTGCACCAAGACCCATCTGTTTTGCGTAGGCGTTGGATATAGTTCCGGCGCGCACGCCACACCGCCCGTCGGTGCAAATATGCAGTATTCCGCTCTCCCTCTTTAAGCCACGTGATCTGTGACCGTTGTAACCATAGCATCTCTTCTCTATAGAGCAATTCATCCAATTGGTACATTTTCTGCTTTATCAATGACATGTCCGCATCTTGGAGTTGCAAGTCAGCTAGCTGCCGCCGTAGTTTTTCGATTTCAGATGTGACATGACCGAAGTTCTCCCTGCTCCACGCACGCAGCTTCGCCAACATCTCCTTCAGCGCATCCCGAATAGCACCAAGAGTTCCGCTCGGCTTGCTTTGCCCCCACCGGTTCACAATGACTGAGGCCAGTGCCGGGTGCCTCTCCCACATGATCCCGTACCTAGTCGCGGCTCTGTTTTTAGGTGGCTCCACATGCGATAACCGAACCATCAAAGGACAATGGTCCGAGCAAGACGACGCCAGATGATCCACCTGCATAAAGGGAAACATATCCTTCCACGCTTCATCAGCACAAGCTCTATCCAACCGCACCCGGACGGTTCTATTCCCAGCTTGCCCATTATCATATGTATACAGGATCCCGGAGAACCCCAAGTCCATTAATTCACAAGCCAGTAGGCAATCCCTGAACTGCTGCATTTGACCCTCAGATCGTTGCGTTTGAGAAACATGTTCATGTTGCCACATGGCTTCATTAAAATCCCCACACACTAGCCACGGCTCCGAGGATATGGCACGTAAATTTGACATCGCACTCCACATACGGTGCCTGTTCTCCACCCGTGGCTCTCCGTACACATAGGTCGTCCTCCATGTTTTATCATTTGCTGCATCTACAATACGCATGTCTATATACCGTGCACACGAGTCCAAAACTGTCACTTGTAAATTTTCATCCCAATAGAGGGCCAGGCCCCCACTCAACCCATCACTGGAAACACCTGCAAAACCTCTCATCTGTAGTCTAAACTTGATCTCCATCTTGCTTGAGGCTTGTCTAGTTTCAGAAAGGAAGACCAGCCCCGGGGAATTGGCTTTGCAGAGGGCCAACACCTCGCGAACTGTCCGGCGGTCCCCCCGGGCAGTTCCATACTAGAGAACTCATTGTACCCGGCGGTCCTCCTCGAGGGAGGCCGCTGATCGAACATCAGAAGCATCTTCAGAGACAGTTTTTGCACGCTTGCTGTCGGAGCTGCTAGTTGGTGATTGTACATCATCACCCTCTTCCCCCTTCCCAAGGGTCAGCGTGAGGATACCAGGAGGAACCATGGAACCTCCAGACCTGTCACCTATCCCCGCCTCATCCATTGCCAGTCGCTTCCGCACAGATGGATCGACTTGCATAAGTGTGTGTGTGGCCTTCGACGGGCTTGTAGCTGTATCCAACGTTTCAGGGTCCACCTGCTTAGGTAGCTTGTTCACACGGCTTGGGGTATAGTCAGGCTTCTGCTCGCTCCCCCGATTACCACTTTCCGGCTGTGGCTTATTAGGGCCATCAGCATATAGCCACGCGCCAAACTTCTTGTTTTTCTCCTCATGGATCCCGTTCCCACACTCCTTGAACGCATGGCCTATGATGCCACATACACTGCAGAAACAAGCAAGCTTCTCATAACGCACTAGGAAAACCTCACGCTCTTTACCTCTTACAATACTGACGAACTTGGTGAGAGGCTGACGCACATCATGGCGTACCCTGATTCTCACATAGTCCCCGCGTGTGTTCCCGTTTAACCTCATCTCCAAAATCTTCCCAGAGTTCCTAAGCAGATGTTCCACAATGCCCTTCTTACAGAAACCTTCCGGAAGTTTATGAATCTAGAGCCAAACAGGCATATACACCATAGGCACCTCCTCTGCCTTCGTAAAACCATCATAGGGGCACATCAGCACCAAGAAGTTCCTAAATAGCCATGGGCCTTGTTCGATCATCCGTTCCCAATCGCCGAGGCACGCAGCCTGAACAACGAACAAGTTCGGGCCAACCGGGCGAAAATTCACATGTTGTGCTGGATTCCATGCCGCCCGCATCTCCTTATAGAAGGTCGTCGGGCTGAAGGTTTTGTCCATATGAACCCTAGCTAGGGCTAGCCATCTGACGCTCTCATTGATCTCCTGGTCGTTCTCATCGATTACCAGATCATCAAAGACTTCATCCTCTAGATTCAACTGCTCCATGAATTCATCAAGATCGGATCTCATGGCGGCACTGCTGCCGCCGCTCGTACCTGACTGTGCGTCCACCGCCGGTCCCATCGCAGCAAGCCTGGGGGAGATTTCCTTCGATGCGTAAGGGGAACCCTACGTAGGGGAGGCGAGAATATTGGGTAGAAACTCTCTCGCGATGAGATCGCCAGGGAGGACATGAAAACCCTAGCCGCCGCTAGGGGAAAAGACTTCAAACTCCCGTCAGATCTCCCAAACATTGATGATACTTTTTCACTAGTCAGTCAATATGGCAACTTACACAGAGTATAGTAAGGCTACAAAGGGAAAATTCTCAAGCAAAGAGAGATCAGCACATATGATTGCTACAGCAAGGGGCGACGATAAGTTACAGATTGGATGTCATCCGTCAAAGAGAGAAAAAAGAGAGGAAAAACTTCTTTTCAGGTGAGAAATAACACCATACACCAGTACCGACGACTACCCATGCAGGCAGATTCTAACCCGCTTTTCTTTCGGTAAGATAACCAAGGCAGGTAGCTCAGTGTCATAGTTGCATAATACACAGCGAACCAGCTAAACAAACTGATGCACCGTAACAGTGACCAGCTCAGTGCTTGCCATTGCTTATGATTCCTTTCTATGGCACCATTAGAGCAAAGCCCATATGCTTTTGGCCCAAGGGGGGTTTATGGCGCTGATGCTGATGGTCCATAAGCGATGAGCCCAGTGAGAACAGCTGCGTCATCATCATATTGAACTTGAGTGTTTCCAGTCACGCTATTGAGAGGGTTTCCAATCATACTGAAGATTATTGAAGCTATTTCCTGCTCTAAGTCCACCCAACAGCTGATTTCCTATGTCATGCTGCTGCTGCTGCTGTTGTTGCTGCTGCTGCTGGCCCAACTGTGATAGGTCATGTGCGCTTTGATGCATTCCCATCCTCCCGTTCATTGCCATTGCATTGTTCGTCACTGCCATTCTCAATCCATTAGCTGTAGGATTTGAACCGAACCCACCCATGGCCCCCAACCCCATTCCTCCGACTCCAGAGTGATTTGTGACAGCATTACCAACTAAGTAGTTAACCCCATTAATACCAGGAGTAAATCCGTTTGGTCTCTTCATGTCATTCCCTGCATGGCCAACACCATTCATTTGTGATGACATCATCTCTTGCAAGATTCTCTCAACCGAGCTTTGGGCATCACTTTGCTCAGGCTCCTGAGATCGAGTTGCAGGAGGCTGCATTGGCGGCAAGTTTGATGATACTGCTGGGGAACTGAGTTGGTTTGTATTCTGAAGGGCAGGCATCATGTTGTTATTGGATGATATAGGTACCTGGGAAGGGAAAGAGGTAGAAGGATTTGACTGTAATGAACTTGCCGGGTTCACCTTGGGAATTGCACCATTATTCCCACTGTTATACTGACCATTTGCACTGCTCATTAGATGATCTTGGCTAGAATCAATTGAACCCTGAAGAATCCCCATAACAGTTGGTGAAGGTGCAGATGTAGAGGGTGCACAACTGAGAGAATTATTTGATGTCACATCTGCATTGGCAGAGGCAGAAGCCTGCGCCCCAGCCATAGGGGCAGAATTTTGACCACTCTGGTTTGAACTCTGCGGAACAGATTGCTGTTCTTCAGGTTGTTGCTGCTGTGGTTGAAGAGGGTTGATCCCTGATGGAGTCCTCCGAGGAAATTTATGCAGGCTATCTGAAATAGAAATAACTGTGGGTGTTACAGATAAACAAATCACATAAAACAGCAAATAGCACCCCAACAAGGCTACTGTTCTTTGTGACCGAGAATTACAGAAAATTCACAGAAACCAGATAGTTCCCAGCCATCCCCACAAGGGAAAGATTAAAATGTCATACCGATTGGTCCAGATCCAGTCTGCTTGCTGTGGTCAATCAAATCTTTCATACAGTTTACCACCTCTGCAATCTGGGAATATCAATGGACCACATGAAATTAGTAGAAACAAAAATCAACTTCAATCATACCTACAAAACCTAAACAATCACAAAAATTCTAACAATAACTAAAACTAATGGGAGCTTAAAATTATAACAGGTGGATGGAAACTATATCAGACCATAGTATACCTGAAGGCAGCGGACATATCGTTTTGTGTATCCTAAATCATTTACCAAAGGCACCTCCAGAGCTTTAGCCAGTTGGCGGGCACATGCAACAAACCTAATGAAACAGGATTAACACATAAGTACGGATTGCATGGACTAAAAAAATACTAGTAGTTACTAAAAGAAACATTGAGTTGGTGAATGGTGAGAGTTACTAAAAAAACAGTCAGCACGCAAACTAAGAACGTTGTGAATAACATGCAACCCTGAAACAGCATACACTGTTAACTATCAATACTTGTTAACTATAATAAGTTCTTGCAGAGAGAGAGTTGTAAAAAGGGAAGCAAAACATAATGTTCTTGAAGTCAGAGCAAAGAAGTTCAGCACAAGCACCCATTGTTCATATCAGGCTTCTATATTTTTATAACTTTTGGTGTTTCTTGAACATCAATATATGGTCGGCTGTTGCCAACCGATTGTAGATTGGAAACGTAACACAAAATAGTATGTTGCTAATTGCTAACAAAATACATGTGAAGCATCTTCTTGAGCTTACTCCGCCACACGATATCATAGTTACTGAAACCAGACCGGTTTACCCAGTGAAGATTCCAATTCACCTGTCCGCTATTCTAACCAGTGGCTCTGTTGCGGACTCTCCAATTAGGCTCACTGGTTGGACTTAGTTAACACGCATAAATAAAACTTAACATGTCCTTTTGGCACAGGACAAAACCAAGGGTGGACAGGCTAGCACCATACAGTTCCATCACGAAACTAGAATGTCTATTGCTGGAATCCTATTCCTCCTGAATTTTTGTAGCTTTGTGTCATTGGCTGAACCCAGTTAGATCGGGCAAAGCTCTGGCCCTCCAAGATTTTTCTCATCGAACAACCAGGGTTTCCATAACACAGTATAATATCCAGTGCCTTGCATCTACTCAGCTAAAATGAAAATCATTTCTTAGGCAACTGCATTTCTCTATATACCTGTTCTACAGTCTGAGAACCATCGAGATATTCAGCTAAATCCCATCTCCATTGCATTAATCAGCAAGTACTCATTTCAGTCCGTTCCAGCTAATCAACATATCTCTCTCCCGTACTTAATAAGTATGTATGGTTATGTGTTACGTTCCTTTTTTTGTCCGCACTCACCCTCCCGACCCCACCTCCGACATTTCCAGTTTTGCTGGTTTCTCCAACCAGTTTCCCTTGAAAACCGCCTCAACTGCTCCACGTCTTATCGACTTACCAAATAAAATCATGTTTCTTGGGTAAGCCAATAAGTACTGAATTACTGATCCAATTGGCAACTAAAGTCCTTTTTTGGTACGTAACCACATTTAACAATAAAATGGCACGTAAATCGCAGTGATTGCATACAGAAGATTTGTGCCCCCGTTGGAACGCAGAGTCAAATTATCTAGTACTCCCTCCGTCCGGAAATACTTGTCCTAAAAATAGTTGTATCTAGACTTATTTTAGTTATAGATACATCCATTTTATCCATTTTTAGGACAAGTATTTCCAGACGGAGGGAGTAAGAGATAAACAATCATGCTAAGATGAGATTGCCTTGTTAGGTAATAAGTGCACAAACATGGAGTCTAAATTATTCACCTTGCCTGGCAGCATAAGCTCTTAATGGTGTTCGTTGGCGCATGAAAGAATTGCATCAGAGCAAGAGGTCCTGAGACAGAGACTCTACATGCTCATTTTATTATTAAAGGAGTGGTGCTGGTAGGATTAGAATAGGCATGCACTCGCAATGTTAGCACATTTTGCAAGACGATTGACCTGAGCTTGTGTCCTAACAGAACCTCACAATTCTAATCCACATCTTAGGGACGAGGATTCGCCTTGACGTAAATTTACTGCATGTATTGCCAAACAGGACTGGTTGGTGCATGAAACTCAACTATAGCAATTAGCCAAAAATATGGCAAAACCATCAATGTCAATTACTTGATTCACATCACCCATTGTCCTCCACACATTACAGTGGAATGGAAAGATATGCGCACATTATATTTCTGCATGTTATTTTAGCGCAGCTCATTCCGATGTAGTTTCAACTATATTTCTTTTCACAGAGAATCTCCTTTTATGAGTTAAATGACATATGTAATAAGCCGAATACATGACAGACAATATGTCTCTAATTTTTTATAAAAAACCAAGTTGGTGATGATGGTGTGCCTGCCATGTTGCAATATAGACCGTCCGATCTATATCTGACGGATAGAAAGCAAACTATGGCAATTTTGCAAAAAGATACCCGCACCTCTCTCCACATTTGCAGATAAGGCCTTCCCTCGTTCATCCTTATCTCCCACAACCTCATTGTTGAGCAATTAAAAAAGGAAGCCTTCGGAACAATCTGGCATGGTGGCCGCTGCCGGCATCGTCCATCCCCATGCCTCCGCTCAGTCCGACCATCAATCACCACCACGCCCCACTCCTCCTCACCTTATCTCTCCTCTTTCTCGAGATATCATTAGTTTTTACACATGGGATTACTCCCGCATGGGTCAATCACAACAGGTGTTTTGTAAAAAAAAAGTGCGTCTTGATGTTCCGTGCAATGCACGGGCATCTTGCTAGTTGATTTCAAACATATGTACTCATGACTATGACCTGTCTACTGTACAATGACCTACTGCTTTCTAACATGATGGATCGACTCGGACTAAACGCCATATTTAGAATGCTCAAATGGTAACGTCCTTATTGGTCACACCTAGTCAAAAGAATTCCTTTTTTAGGTATGAAATAAACATGTCTTCCACACAAACGTTGCAGATCAACTACTCACTATACTTAGTCAGGGATCACTATCTTCTGCAGAGGACCTTGTATGGAATGTCTTGCTAATTATTTTCCTACCAAGGTTTCAAGATGTTGGCAGCTGACGTGTAGGAGGGGGGCAAACTTTTAGGCTTGTAATGTGGCCTTGTGGACCCTGGCCCCAGGCAGCACAACAATGCCACTGAAGCAGCTGCATTGCAAGGGCTAGAGGGTGTAGAATAAGAACTTTGGTCTAGAGAAAGCACTTGGTGCCCATTCTGGACGCGACCATGATATCTGGACGGCCCTGCATGTCTAGGGATTGGATCTTTTCTGCTTTGAGTAAATACTGCAGAACTACTGAACTTAATACAAGTGACATGTACAGGATATAAAGAACCAATCCCTCTTTCTCATCTTTCAATTATTAGTACTCCGTCCGGAAATACTTGTCATCAAAATGGATGAAAAGGGATGTATCTAGAACTAAAATACATCTAGATACATCCCTTTTTATTCTTTTTGATGTCAAGTATTTTCGGACGGAGGGAGTATTAATGATGATGCCGAGTGAGTTAAAATTTAGTGTGGCTAAAAATGTCGGTCTTATTGCTTGTACTAGTAACGGTCAGAAACATAGAATTTGACTTCGAATTGGGTGAGTCTGAACTATATAATTCCATTGGCATTCAAGTGATAATCATTCTATATTGAAGATAATCCTGAGTATGAAACTGATCGAGTCACATTTGAGTTTATGTGGTGGAACTGTGAAACGTGAAAATATAGTGGTTTTGTATTTGTCTTTTTTTTATATTGTATTGTTAGTAGAAGTACATAGAACTTCGTGAAATATCAAAAGATTATATAATTTGGGAGAAAAAATCCAAATATCCAACCATGCACATCAGCAAATTTCAGAATTAAATATAATTGTGGAAGACTATTTCGATTTAATACTACATAACATACAAACGTACTATGTAACTGAAACACCTATAATCCTTTTTGAATCTCTTAGATTTGTGGAAAGCTATAAAAACTTCCACTTCAAAAATTTACAAAAATACAAATTCCAAAATCTATGAAACAAATTAAATTTTAAAACTGAATAAGCCATAAAAAATTACTTGAATGGTGAATACTTATTTGTGATCTTGGCATGTGTTTATTGTTTGGTGGCAGGGAATTCAAAAATACATCTAATGCACATGTGCCAAGTGCATTAAAGGTACATCTGACAGTATTGTGTTTTTGGAAATCAATTAAAATGGAATATGCATCATATACTCTAACCAACTGGCAACATGTCAGTCTCTGCAATCATGTGATCCCGTCCGCGTGGATACCGTGGTATTTCCCCTTTGGGCAGGGCAGCCCCAGTGCATGTAGCTCCCGCTTGCGCAGGGTCTGGGGAAGGGTCCGACCACTTTGGGTCTATTGTACGCAGCCTTTCCCTACATTTCTGTAAGAGGCTGTTTCCAGGACTTGAACCCGTGACCTCATGGTCACAAGGCAGATGTATTTCCCCTTTGGCTTACCCTTTTTCACGGGTTCTTTGTTTTACTTGTTGACTGCTCAAAATGAGAATAATGGCAGATAGCAACTAACTCCAAAGAAATATCAAATATAGTTAGTAATCATGATAATCCCTAATACTCCCTCCATCCCATATTACTTGACGCTCAAACGGATGTATCTAGCACTGAAATACATCTAGATACATCCGTTTAAGCGTCAAGTAATATGGGACAGAGGAAGTATCATGTTTCTACCATATGCACTGATTTTCTGGTTATGTGTTGGACTGGGGGTCCACATGAAGATGAAAATCCATCCTTGAGCTGTGGTGGTGGTCATGGTTTAAACCCTAGGCAACCATCCTCACGTCAATGAAAAACTATGCTATGGTGCCTCCATTACATAGAATAAGGAAGTTTTCCTTGATAAATGAAGTGAGAAAACTGGCCTCTTTATGTAGAGGTATAACAACATAGAGGGCAGAAATTATTTATAAGCCTAAAGATAGATATTAACCTGAAGAAATTATCTAATATGGAAAATCATCATAATAATCAGCCATTTTATTCCTGCCTTTCACTTTTTTGCCCATTTGCAGCCAGATGAGGCACATGTGTACATGGCAAGTGAACTCCATAGGCCTAGCTCACTGGCCGATTGGCATGAAACAAAGATGGCAAGCACGCAAACAACCTGAAGCTCACTTCCTTTTTCATAGCAAAATGAGGCAGAAGGCCAGCTTGCTAAGGCCCTATTCATAAATCACAAGAGCTCACAGAAAGTTCCTATGAAATTATATATTGAAGTTTATGTCAATGAGACCATATACTCCCAATGAGACCATATACTCCCCTAGCAGGATAACAATGCGGCCACAGCATAAGCAACAAAAGAGTCAGAAAGATCTCATAATTGCAGGACAGCCCCGCAAGCAGATACTTTATTTACCCCAGCCTCAAATTCTCAATTAACTGACTAGCTATGAGCAACATCAAAAGAATAAGATATGTGCAGCAGGGCACATCTGAAGCCATCTAGTGTTAATGATATTATGCAAGCTCGAGACATGGACAACTGGGTGACATTTGGAAGGATTAGATGATGTGGACTTGGAGACCATCTGGATGATTGTCGCGCCTAGTTATAAACATGTAGGTACGCAATAGTTGCCTTCCCTTTTGAAACAATTGCTTCTTGAATCATGGCGAATTGCCAACTTATGTTTTTGCAAGGCAAACCAGGCAATGGGCAAGCTCACTCAAGCCCACCTAACCAGACATGTTCCACTCAACAAGGACGATTCTCTGACAATGCAAGTCCTTAGGTCCCAGAGACCAGCTTCCCAGAACATTTTCATCCATGCTTTGTCTAGGATGGTAAACTCAGTTGGTATGGTTTGGTCACAGAAGGCCATATGCTAAAACCAAATCAACTACAATAGCCATAAAACTTTGGATGGCTAGAATGAGGTATCACATGTATATGTATTGGCTCCCAACTCGCCATGGTGGCCAATACATCTACAGCTACACATTAAGAGAATATGTAAATTTGACTCTAGAAAAGAACGTAAGAAGGAAAGTATTATGCACAGCAGGGCCAATCTCCTTACGAATTGCAATTATTCTGCATGTCCTGAGTTGTTAAACTCGTTGGATTTTGAGCAGCAGCCTGGTACTTTTGTACAACTGCGCCAAGCTGACTAACCTGCATTAAACATCAAGGTGCAAACATAGATCAAACCTTCATTACCAAATCTAGTATACAGACAAGATCCATGGCTGTAAATGAAACCATGTCTAACTCTATACATTAAGGCTTAGTCTCCAATTGCTGAACTGTGCTGTGCTTATTTTATAATCTGGTGTGGAAAAACAGCCATGAAAGTGCGCAAAAATGAACCAAACAAACACTAAAATAAACAAAAGCTGGTCGGGTAAGCTGGATTATCATAATCCACCACAATCCCAAACGCAATCTAATAAATCTTAATACCTGTGGTATTATTGACCTCCGTGGGATAAGTTCCTCATGACGCCTAGCACAGAACTCCCAAGATGCAATCTTCAATACAAGCAAAAGTACAAGTGAAATATGTTAGTCCAAAAGCCACCACTTATTCAACAACAATATAGGAGAACCACCATAATGATGAATAAATGACAAGAAAAACAAAGTATAGAACTGAGTTGCAATACCTTGAGGTCTGGATTAAAAATTATCCTTAGATGCCCCTCGCGTACAACACGCAATTGCTCAAAGACACTTTCCTGGATTGCTTTAGTATAGTCCAAAACAATCTGACCAGATGCATTTTTGGATTCACGTGGCATATCAATATACAATAGTTCTTCCAATGTCCCACTCGCATATTTGATTTGGCATAATCGCGGTAAGACCTCAACTGTTGTCTCTGTAAAGTTGACAACATAAAATCAAACTAGAAACACGAGTAGGTGAGGAAGATGTACAAATAAAAATGATGCTTACCAAAGCCCCGGCCAGGCTTCCGATTGCATATTTCACAGTGCCAGACATCCTGCAGGTGCAAACATACATGGGAAGTTATAAATAATAATTTGAGAGGCAAAAGTATACTATAAACACTATGTGATACTCCAAATCCTCCAACTAACTAACAGAAGAGTTTACTTGCATAAATCAAATATATGGAAACGGAAGGGGGGAAAGGTACGGATTCGATGAGGACAGCAATAGTAAACCTGAGGGAAAACTCCAGTAGTTTGACGACCAGTTCCATAGAGAGATACACACCACCTCTTTTTGGCAGTGGGCGCGAAATACTCGTTGACAAAGTTTCTCCAGTACTCAATATTATTATCCTACATCAACAGGAATAAGTAGATGCCCTAAGTTGTAAGAACATGGCTTTTGCTTGGAGCATAAAACTGCACGTTTTTAAACAAACAAAAAGAACATACCTGTGGCCTGTTTTGTTGATGATACATGTAATGGGTCAGTCTCTTTGCACAGGTACCTGGCTCATAGGAAGCCGGCTTTCCTGGAGTCCTTATGTTTAGACTTTGTTGACGAAGTAACTGCTGCTGATGATGTTGATGTTGTTGCTGCTGTTGTTGTTGCTGCTGCTGCTGCTGTAATTGATTTCTCTGTAAAGGAAGGTTCTTCAGAATCTGTTGTTGTTGCTGCTGCTGCATATGCATGATACGCTGTTGTTGCAAAAGGTTCAGTTGGGCCGCCGCAGCAGCTTGAGGGTTCTGCTTCGTGAGCTGTAACAAATGGTGCTGCTGCTGCTGCTGCTGTTGCTGCAAGAATGCTGATGGATCTGAATTCGGTTGCTCCATCTTCACCGCACCCAAACCCCTCAATGATTGCAACTGATGTGGCTCAAATTTTACATTGCCAGCATTGCGCATCATCTGGGCTGGGCCATTTTGGTCAAGCTGTCCCATCTGCTGTTCTAATTTGACTCCACCTATGCTGCCGCCATTCTCCATCTTCACTGTAGCATGCAGCTGCAGCGGTTGCGTTGGCACTTGCTGCTGATTGTAAGACATCGGTAGTTGGTGGTGGTGCTGCTGCTGCTGCTGTTGCAAATCCTGCATATCCATCTTCTGCTGCTGCTGCTGCAAGTTATCTGAACCTAGGTGATTGCCCAAACTAACCTGGGAGGATGACATAGGATCAGATCCACCCATGCCAATCAAGTCACCAGCACCATCAAGCCCCCCTCTTTGCTGAAGTGTATTCATCGGAAGCCCGCCATTAGCCATTTGCCCTGGACCCGGCACAGCCCCCCCATTTCCAAAGGACTGCCTGTTGAGCAGGGGGGAGACATTCGAGGACCCTCCAAGCAGGCCATTCCCACCAAACTGTGTGCGCGGGGAAACAAGAGATGAGAATGGGGACTGTGACTGAAGCATGCCGCCGCTACCCATTCCCTGCTGGCCACCACTGAGCAGGCTGGAATTCGTCCGGAGAAGAGAAGCAGCACCCATTGGCTGCCCAGGTCCCATTGGGTTCGGGGGACCTGAGGAAACCATCCTTTGCGGGCAATCGGAGAGCTCCAAGCTCTGCAAACCACTCCAAGGTCGAGTTATGTCACCACTCAATTCACCATCCTTTCAGACCAGCATACCCACAAGATCCACCAAAATTGAGCAGGATTAGGCCAGCATTCCCTGTAAACAACCAGACAGAGATTGCAACTTTAGGACACATGCATGGATGTAGACCAGTACGCCTTCTAAAGATCAGGACCTTTTTCAGTTTCAAAAAAAAAAAAAAACAGGAACCTTTTGTGGTAATTTTTCTAATAAAAGCATTCTGTGACGAAGGCCTGACTAACAGACGGTAGCACGAAGGCACAAGATATCAATTCTGTGAAAACTTGACACATTTAAACACTTAGTCGTTGCATGCACAATTGCAAAGTTTATCTGGAGAGTTATACAATGCACATATGATTTACATTATGTACCTAACTCAATTGACTTCTGGAACAATTATTTCCACAAGGTAGGAAAAGAAAAACTATAAACGGTAGACATGGCTGCAGTTGTGCGGACAATTCTAAGGACATGAAGCAATTCTTGTTTTCGACACAGATTACCATCTGATCCCAATATTGTCATGTCTCTGATTTGTTACTGGTCATCATGTTGGGCTATATAACTGCTGGAGCAACTCAACTGAAGTCTGGACCTCTTTAGAGGGGATGGTGACCAGTTCAGTGATTAACTGCACAGCAAGCTCCATAATGTTGCTGCTTCGATAAATAAACTCCCTGAAAGCTGATTTCCACATTTCACTCTGTTCTGCTTGTCAGCTGTAAATCTTCGGTACGTGTTTATGCTGTCGGATTATTTATCTACTACATCTGCAACTTTGTTCTCGCTGAATTGCTACTCTATGGCTTCGAGTAATGGAAGCCGGAGGCCGTAGGCGGCTTGCTCGGACAGAATAAAATACTCAAACAAGCGCACTCACCGCCACGAAGCCACCAGCCAGCTCCAGTGCGCAGCTCCGGCCCGCCAGCGATCCAACGATCCGAAGGCCGACTCGCGCTAAATCGCGCGGCGCGGCGCGGCCCGTAGGAACCCTCGGCCGCCGGCAACGCGCTCGCCGCCACTACCAGCCCCGCCCCCGCCGCGCCGGAGCAGCTCCGCTCCGGCTAGGGTACAGTCCGCCGCCGCGCCGGGGAAGAAAACCGGTTCGTAGAAAAGATCTTTCCCTCCTGTCCCCGTGCGCGGGCGACGGGATTCGGCCTCTCTGTGGAGAAGGGAGGAGGCGAAGCGAGGAAGGAGAGAGAAAGCGGAGCGAAACAGCAGAGAGAGAGAGGAGAGAGGGGGAAGAGGAAAATGCCGAGACTCCGTCCTTGCGGACGTCAAAATTCCCATTCGATTTGATTAAGATCCGGTGGCAGCGACCTGCCCGATACCAGCGCCACCCACTGACGGCCGGGGCCGGCGCCCGGTCGGGTCCGCGTGGCGGTGAGTGGGTGGGGAGGAGGCTGCGGTGTAGGGGGTATGATTAAGGGGGGTGTTTTTCTTTGTTTCGGTGTTTGGTCTATTTTATTTCTGGGTTTTTGTTAGTTGTGTGCTGAGGTTAAAAGAAGTCAAAAAGGGAGCGTGTGCGTGTGCTCCATGCCACGCCATGGCCAACGGTGTGGCATGGGATATCCCCTGTCACACACATGGTCGTGGAACATGTATAGAAATGGAATGTCAGCACCGAGTCGTTGCGCTACTCCAGTTAAGAGTGCACGGGTGGTGGTTAGACCTGCATAATTGCCGTGGCAAGGCCTCGTTTTGATGGGAATTTTGGTGTCCAGCTCAAAAAATATATATAGTGTGTCGTTTTACTGTCACACGGAGTGTTTCGTCCAACCTTTCATTGACTTACCAAATAAAATTATGTTATCTTTAATAAGTAAAATAATTTCTTACCAAATAGAAACCTATATTTTATCTAGCTAGGTAATCATGACCAGGATTTGATAAATATTTATTTACAGCTGGTACGAGCGAGGATACGACCACCCACAGTGGTACCATGCGTCATCTCGAAAAATGAGACCTCTTGTTACTATAGGCCAAACGAGATACGACCCACGGTATGAGCATCCATGCTCATACTGGACCTAGAGCCTATTATTCGATTGCAAAAAAAATATACACGTGCCAAAGGGGAGTACAACCAACGGCATGAGCACCCGCGCTCGTACCTTAGGCAAACCCAGCCGAAGGGAGAAGGAAGCGGTGCAAGCGAGGTGTCGGCGTTTTGAGAACCAGTGTACCCAGACTTGTCTGCCTGCGGCCCATGGCGTGGCTCCCTCGACGACCTTGTACGGCCCATCTACAAGACTATTAAGACAAAGACCCTCGCGACAGGCCAAGCCTCGCGAGGGGGACAACGCCGAGACCTCCTGAGGGAGCGGCCTCCCCGAGCTGCTCCTGAGGAGCGGAGATTCCTATGCAGGTGCCCAACCTCATGAGGTTGCGGTGACGCAAGCCATGACGACCAAGGCCAGGTGGGCACCAGCGGACGCAGAGAAGACAGTTTCCTTTTTGGTGCTAAGGAGGCAAGCGCGGGCGTGGGTTCCCGAGGAATCAGGCAAAGGTTTTCATTCTAGTACAACGAGACCAAGACCAACAGTACGGATGTCATCACCGAGCCCACCGCAGCATCACGACCAGAATCTTTGCAGGCGAAGACCATCTTTTGTCAGGATAAGATGCACTACATGTCCCCGTTCAAATTGGCCACTGTGGGATCCCTTCTCGCCTACATTTTGGGGGAAGAGGACCGAGGCCACTATAAGTATAGGTTAGCCACCACCATAGAGGGGGCAGACCCCTGATCCGAACTGAAAGTGCGTTATATCGACTAGAGGGGGGTGAATAGGCGATTTTTATGAAAGTCTTCAAAACATGGAAGTTATGAAGACAAACAGTAGAAATAAACCTATTACCCTGCAGCGGAAGGTAGACTACACTAAGCAAGCCATAGTCAAGTATTCAATAAAGTGAAAGCACAATGACAAATAGCTGCAATGTAGTAAGGATCAGGTAGGAAGATATTATGAAGCCAAACAGAACAATCAGTCACTCAGTGAAGATAAAAGATAGTGCAATCATACAATGACTTCACAAGGAGTAACAGTATGTAAAGAGAAGGGAAGGATGAAACCAGTGACTCGTTGAAGACAATGATGTGTTGGACCAGTTCCAGTTGTTGTGACAACTGTACGTCTGGTTAGGGCGGCTAGGTATTTAAACCTGAGGACACACAATCCCGAACACCCAGTCCTGAACACGCAGCTCAGGACACCCAGTCCTCACCGTATTCCCCTTGAGCTAAGGTCACACAGACCTCGCCCAATCACTTTGGTAAGTCTTCAAGGTAGACTCCCAAACCTTCACAGACTTCGTTCACCGGCGATCCACAATGTCTCTTGGATGCTCAGAACGCGACCCCTAACCGGCTGGAGGATGCACAGTCCTCAAGTGTAATAAGTCTTCAGATCACACAGACAAGAAGACATAAGTGATGCCTAATTCTCTTTGGCTCTAGGTGGTTAGGGCTTTATCCTCGCAAGGAATTCTCTCTCAAAGGCTTCGAGGTGGGTTGCTCTCAAACGATAAAAGTCGTACTCTGAATCTGAGCAGCCACCCATTTATGGTCGTAGGGGGTGGGCTATTTATAGCCACTAGGCAACCTGACCTGATTTGTCTGAAATGACCCTGGGTCACTAAGGAACTGACACGTGTTCCAACGGTCAGATTTCAAACTCACACGGTAACTTTACTTGGGCTACAAGCAAAGCTGACTTGTCCGACTCTGGACAAGATTTGCTCTCATAGTCTTCACTCGAAGACATAGGTTATGTTTAAGCATCACTTCAGTCATTCTGACTGGTTCTCTTGGACCCCACTTAATAGTATGGTGGTTCCTATGACTCAACACAGAAGAAAAAAGAACTACGAAAGATCTAAGTCTTTGAGCTCCATAGGCTTCATGCGGTGTATTCTCTTGTCATAGTCTTCAATGTGAATATCTTCATATACCACCTTTGACATCAATGTCTTCATACATTTTTAGGGGTCATCTCTGGTAGGAAAACCGAATCAATGAGGGACTTCTACCTGTGTTATCCTGCAATTCTCACAAACACATTAGTCCCTCAACTAGGTTTGTCGTCAATACTCCAAAACCAACTAGGGGTGGCACTAGATGCACATACAATCTCCCCCTTTTTGGTGATTGATGACAAACTAGTTGAAGTTTTCAACGGGGAATATAATATGTGAAATTGTAAAGGATAAGGAATTGTCTTCATAAGTTGTAAGGGCTCCCCCTGAAGATGTGCATATAAGTAATTTGTTTTTGGAATGCAAATGCACATGGCAGGTTGTGCTTGTGGAGATCCACTTCACCTTATGATGACAATCCACTATGCATGAGAAGGTATGTGAAGATAATGACATGCATAATGGAAAATGGACGTCTGCAAAATGATCTAAGTGCGGAATTTATCATCGCATCACAAGGTGGCAAATAAGTAGCAGACGACCATCGCGTTTAAGTGTTACAACTCAAAGAACCAAATGTATCAAAAACGAGAGTTGTAAACACGAAGCAAAATATAAAGCATCCGCCCATATGGACCCGCTTGAAGACTATCAAACGCATATGCTTCTCCCCCTTTTGTCAGTAAGGACCAAAAAGGTTCGAAGACATAGAGCACCTACTCGTTCCCATGAAGAGTAGGTGAAGCAGCAGGGTCGTCGGTGGTGTTTGGCGGTGCAGAAGAGCTTGGAGCAGTGTCGAAGCATGCTAAAGGAGGCGGCGGTGAAGTAGCATCGTGGTCATCCTCGATTACTCTGGCATTGACAGTGGCAGCAGAGGAAGAGAACTCAGAGTCTTCAAGAGATGGAGTTCGTCGCAGCACTGCCGTTCGAGGAGGTGTGGAGTCAAATTTGAAGCACTCAGAGAAGCCATCCTCTTGAAGATCATCTTCAGAACACATTAGCGTCAGCCCTTTCCATGTGCGGCGAGAGGTTTCATGGGCAACAAAAGCATTTTTGGTGGCAAGATTGCGAATGCGATTAACATCCACCAAGAGGCTTTGCATTTGATGCTTCAGCCAGTCATGATGCCTATCCTGTTTCTAATGAAGAGCCACAAGAAGCTCTCGGTCATTGAGAACACGAGTGCGCTTCTTGGGTCGTGGGGCAGTTGTACTGTTAGTGGCTTCAGTGAGAGCAGGATGCAGTGCACGTGTAGTGCCAGCCAAAGGATACACACGAGTGACTGCTTCAACTCCTTCAATATTCTGAGAAAAACTCTGATGTTCTGTATTCTGAAGACTTAGAGGTTCCTTGGCAGGCTCAGGATAAATGGCTTCAATAGACATATCCACATCAGGCAGAAAAATCTGATGATTACAAGCAGATGGCTGATATGAGATAGCAGAGTGAAGTTTGATCAGCCGCATTACCCATGGGGCGTAGAACTTCAAGCCAAACAGATCAGAGCCTGATGCAGCAAGTTGGCGAATGAAGAAGTCCTGGGCATTGAAGCATTTTCCATAAAGAATATAGAAGACCAAAGTCTTCATTGCACCTTCAAGCTTGGCATGTGGAGAGTGCCCTTTGATGGGCCAAAGAGTTCGCCTTATGATGTGATAAATAGTCCTTGGCAGATACTCAAGGTCTTCAACGAAGAACTCCTTGGGATATGCAGCATCTTGGGGCAATGGCTTCATCATACTGAGCATCTGACTCAAATTAGGTTCCGACTTCTGAAAGATGCTCTCTACAGCTTCACTGTGAAGTTGACAGCCAGATTCGTAGAGATCGCCAGGAGTGGGTAGACCAGTAAGCTCAATGATGTCAAAGGCTTTGGCTTCGTGATGAACGTTTCCTGTCATCCACTCCAGGACCCAAGTCTTCGGATCTCTGTTATACCCGCAGATGTGAAGTGTGGCATAGAATTGGAGCAGCAAGTCTTCATTCCAATGCTCTTGGTCAGTGACGAACTGCAGCAATACAACCTCTTTGAAGCAATCCAGAGCTTCTTCCAGTCAGGGCAGACCAGCTATTGCTTCAATGTCAAGACGCTTGTGTGGGAAGATGCGATCTTGATTGTAAAGAATGCAGGAGTAATAGCTTTGCTGCGGATAGCTCCAAAACCGATCAGATGATATTCTTTCCCTTGAGTAGGGGTTCCTGGAGCTATTGAAGAATGTGTTGTCTGCTCTGAAGCCATTGATATTGAAGGATCCAGGTGTTGATGCAGGACCTGGGAACCTGGGCAATCTTGGGATAGGCTTCTGTATCTGAGGTCTGTGCTCAACATGATAGTCGAACTGGGGACCGGCAGCAGACGCAGGAATAGAAGCAGTGGAATCAGTGGCTTCGCTGACTTCTGGTGCTTTTGTTGGTAAGGGCTCCACATTTGCTTCAGCCATGACAGCGTCAGTGGCTTCAGTGGTGTTGGTGGTGACAGCCTCAAGATTTTCAACCTCCACTTGACGAGCTGGAGGGTCGGTCACAATCACGTTCTCCTCGAGAACCGCTTCTTGGTGGGACAGGGGAGTAGCAGCTTGTGGTACTTCTTCTTCATCGGCTGATGCAGCCGGAATGTCTTCAGCAGTTTTAGCTTCAGACGCAGAGACTTGAGGCCTTGGACCTTTGCGAAGCCTGCGCAGCGCGGGTGACGCCTGTGGAGTTGGTGTTGACTAGGCCTCAGAGTCTTCTTCCTCTTGTGGGCGATCAGCCCATGAAGCATCCTGCGCAATTGGCGTCAGTGGACGACCAATGCTGATGAGTTTGTTGTGCGTTAGCACAGGCGATGATACCTATTGGTGCTCGAGCTGAGGAAGAACTACATCATCTTCAACATGGTCATGGTAACCAATGTCTTCAGCAGCGATGGGATCAGCTGCTGGAAAGTCTTCAGCTTCATGAGCCTCTGTGAAAGCAGGCTCATGGATTGTCAGTTGGCGTTCAGCGTCAGGACGAACCATGGAAATGGGTTCAACAATCAAGGGCTCTGTGGGAGCAGCCCATTCTTTCTTGGTCTTCCTCTTCTTCTTGGAGGGGGTAGTAGGAGAGGCTTCAGGATATTTCCTCTTCCGGGCTTCAGCCTCAGCAGTCCTCGTCTTCTTCAGCTCTGAAGCGGTTGACCTGGCCTTTGGCTTCGGGCCAGTCATGCTAGTTGGGAAGACAATGGGATCTGCTTCCTGCCTTGGTGCGTCGGGTTCAGCCATAGCGGGCTTCTTTTTCTTCCTTGCAGCCATCCTGGGGTCGATGCCAGGACGCCCAAGGGCCTTGCGCTTCTCAGCCTCATTGTAGGCTTGCACACATCTGTCAGTCAGAACCTTCATACGCTCACGAGAACCCTGAGCTTCTGCACGTTTCTTGAGAAAGGCCTCCTTGAGCTCGTGCAGCATAATCTTGAAGTTCTTCACTTCTTGCACACTGAGCTTGGCCATATGCTTCTTGAACTGAGATTTTTCAAAGTCAATATTCTGCTTCAGTTCAACAATGCTCTGGGCGATAGCTAACTCTGAAGCAATGGCGCCATGGAAGGCGACACTGAGGCCAATGGGAAGTTGCAGATCGTCGAAGCTGATGTTGGGTGTGTCGAACCACTCATTAATGAAGTTGTGGATGGTTGTTACATCAAGGAGATGCAGATCATTGAAGATTTCTGCTTCTTCTTTGCTCTTGATGAGTTGCTCAAGAGCGTCATCTACAAGATCTTCATCACTTGACAGATCAATGGCATCATTGCGCAGAATGGCAGCAGCTGTTAGCTCTTGGCTGGTGTGTGGCATAGGCATCTTGACCTTCTGGGGCTTGGAGATGCGTGACAAATCTTCATACTGCACACTGTCTTCAGGAGGTGCAGTTGCCAGAGGCTTCGCCCGTGAGATTTTTGGTGCAGAGGCCGGCTTTGAAGCTTTTGGTTGTTTCAGCTTCTTTGGCTTCGGCGCTGCAGGCGCTTCGTCTGATTCCGCGTCATCTGCAGGCTCATTCACGGTTGTCCCTTGAACCACGATGTGTGTGATGAGGCCTTCAAGATTGTAGAAGGGCCCAAGAAGATTGGGTTCAGCTTCGCGAGTTCCATCGGCACGGGGAGCAGAGGGACCAGGGTTGAAGTCTAATCCCAAAGACTTCTTGTTCTGCTTCGCTGAGTTCTTGGCAAACTGGAAGTTGCGCTTGAACAGATTGTCGTCACGGCACCATAGTAGTGATGATGGGTGTGCATCTGCAGGCTGTGGCCCACGGACCATGCAAGGATAGAAGCCTTGTTCAATGGCTTCATCTCTGGACCTGGGTTGAAGATTTTTGTATAGGATGTCTCCCCAAGGTCGCTTGATGGCATTTTTCTTAGCATATTCCTGGGTCACAAACCGGTATTTGAACCATTGTTCTGCCCAATATCTTCGAATCCACTGGATTCGGGTCTTGCGCTGATTATAATCCTCTTCAGGATCTGTCTTGTAAAGTTCTAAGAGGTCATCAGGTAGATCTCTTGATGTTCCGCCATGACGCTGTCTGCCACCCTTCCTTGCTGATTTCTCTGTAGCCATGAACTTTAAACTGAATGGCTTCAATATGTTCAGAGGCTTCAAAGGTTTTCGCTTGCTGGACAAACAGGAACTGGCTTCGGGAGAATTTATGTGATGCTGTAAGAATTCTGCAAATGAATGCAGACTATGAGAACCAAGGGATTCTCCCATGGACATGTACCTGTGACAACATTAAGGTGCGAGGGAAGGGGAAGAGGTCATATGCATTCTTAGAAGATTTTGAAGATAAATCAGTTTAGAAGACATTGACCTCATCGTGCGAAGACATTCACTCATAGATAAGGAGTTGGTTCCAGATTTGTACGAATCCACGGATCAGTACAAGTGAGGAATCTAACTACTTTGTGAAGCATAAGTGAATATACTAGGCATGTTATGAGATGCAGTATGAAAGAGATCCAACTTGTGTAAATGGAAACTGCTTGTGGTAGAAAGTGATAAAGCTATAGGATCAAAGGGGCCGTAAAAGGAAGTTTTATTTACCACACGAAGAACTGCTAGACAGAGTGGAAGAGGAGGCCGAGCAGTTCGATCTTCCGTGCCCTAACTTGGCGACGGAGGACACCTACGGCGACGGCGAAGAGGACGATGTCCGCGGTCGGCATGAAGACGGTGTCGGAGAGGTTGCGGCAGCGAAGCGCTTCGTCGCCGGCGTCGTCGAGGGCTAGCGGTGGCGCTAGGGTTCGTGCGAGAGTGGAAGAAGAGATAATGACTGTGGTGAGGCGTATATTTATAGGTACAGGGGCGGCACTGCGTTATTACACAGGCGCCCCTGGCGATTCGCATCTGAGGGGTACGTGGCCGTCATGCAGCATATCAGGGGTTGTTCCACGTCCCACACACGCCTGGATTGTCGGGTGGTCGTTCCCACTTCTCCGGGTTTCAGGTGAAGGAATGAGCATTGAAAATGGACTTAATGTTTGTCTTTGTATCTTTTGCTGACAAGGACGCAGAGAAGACATTCGACAGTTTCAATAGAATGCAGATGATTTGGAGAGATAGAGTTTGAGATAGAAAGCATAGAGAGGTTAGGGTCCGATCATATTCACTTAGTTCAACAGATTCATCAAGAAGACATAGCTATAAGTGAATGCTGTAGAGGACAGAATACTAGTATATATATATAATCAACATAGTGAAGATAATCATGAAGACATGTTGAGATTGAAGCCAAACCAAATGTGAAGACATAGCTAATGTAACGCCATGAGTGAAACACTGCAAACGGAACATTTGGTGGTGGTGTTACCCACCGTATAGGAAGTATTAGACCCAGACACGGCGCACAATTATCGTGGCGCTCCGAAGTCAAATTCCACATTAATGTATTCACACTTAGAATGTATGTCTTCATTGATTGAAGATATACTTTACTTCGTGTGTTGCACATCTAAGTCATCAATATGCATAAGTGTTAGGATGTGTGCCTAATCACAGGACATTTGAGGATTCCAAGATATTTAGCTCACATCGTAACTTGCAAAATCTCTTCTCATCCAAGGGCTTGGTGAAGATATCTGCCAATTGCTCTTCAGTGTTGACGTGTATGATATCAATATCTTCCTTCAGAACATGATCTCTGAGAAAGTGATGACGAATTTCAATGTGCTTTGTCTTCGAGTGCTGAACTGGGTTGTTGGCAATCTTGAAGGCGCTTTCGTTGTCGCAGTAGAGTGGCACTTGCTTTAGATGAATGCCATAGTCCTTGAGTGTTTGCTTCATCCACAGAAGCTGAGCGCAGCAAGATCCAGCAACAATGTATTCAGATTCAGCAGTGGAGAGAGATACACAGTTCTGCTTCTTTGAAGACCAACACACAAGTGATCGTCCCAGAAAGTGACATGTGCCTGATGTAGACTTGCGATCCACCTTGTCACCAGCATAATCAGCATTTGAGAATCCAACCAAATCAAACTCTGAGCCCTTTGGATACCATAATCCTAGAGTTGGAGTGTGAGCCAAATATCGAAGAATTCGCTTCACCGCTAAGTGATGCGACTCCTTTGGTGCCACTTGAAATCGAGCACACATGCAAACACTAAGCATAATATCTGGCCTAGATGCACATAGATAAAGCAAAGAACCAATCATGGAGCGGTATACCTTTTGATCGAACTCTTTACCATTGTCGTCAGGACCCAGATGATGCTTGGCTGGCATTGGCGTCGTGAAGCCTTTGCAGTCTTCCATACCGAACTTCTTCAGGCAATCTTTGAGATACTTCTCTTGAGATATGAAGATGACGTTGCGTTGCTGTCGTATTTGAAGACCGAGGAAGAACTTCAGCTCTCCCATCATGGACATCTGATATTGCTCTTGCATCATATATCCAAACTCTTCACTGTACTTCTGATTGGTGCAGCCGAAGATAATGTCATCCACATATATTTGGCACACAAACAGTTCACCATCATATGTCTTCGTGAAGAGAGTGGGGTCTAGGGAACCAGGTATGAAGCCTTTGCTCTTCAGGAAGTATTTGAGTGTGTCATACCAGGCCCGAGGGGCTTGTTTGAGGCCATACAGTGCCTTGTTGAGCTTGTATACCATGTCAGGATGTTTTGGATCTTCAAAGCCAGGCGGTTGTGCAACATACACTTCTTCTTCAATCTTGCCATTGAGAAAGGCGCTCTTCACATCCATTTGATATAGAAGTATGTTATGATGATTTGCATAGGCCAGCAGTATGCGTATGGCAAGTCTAGCCACAGGAGCAAATGTTTCATCGAAGTCAATGCCTTCCACTTGAGTATATCCTTGAGCAACGAGACGAGCTTTGTTTCTGACAACTTGACCATGCTCATCTTGCTTGTTGCGGTATATCCATTTGGTGCCTATTATGTTGTGCTTCCGAGGATCAGGACGCTTAACCAGTTCCCATACATTATTCAGCTCAAACTGTTGAAGCTCTTCTTGCATAGCTTGAATCCATTCAGGTTCCATGAAGGCTTCTTCAACTTTCTTGGGTTCTGTTATTGAGACGAATGCGAAGTGCCCACAGAAATTTGCCAGCTGAGTTGCCCTTGATCGAGTGAGCAGACCGGGTGCATTGATGCTGTCAATTATTCTCTCAATCTGCACTTCATTGGCAACACGAGGATGTACAGGGCGAAGATTTTGCTCTTGCTGATCATTGTCGTTGTTAGAGGGAATGTCCTCAGGCTGAGCATTGTCTTCAGGTTGATCAGGTGCAGCGATGATAAGTTCCTCTTCAGGTTGAGCTTCAGAGGGTATGATTTCTCCGGTTCCCATAAGCTTGATTGATTCGCTGGATGGAACTTCATCTAGCATATTTGGGAGGTGCTCTCTTTGTGAACCGTTAGTCTCATCAAACCGCACATCCACTGTTTCAACCACTTTATAATGAAAGAGATTGAAGACTCTGTAGGAGTGCGAATCCTTTCCATATCCAAGCATAAAACCATCATGTGCTTTTGGTGCAAATTTTGAAGTGTGATGTGGATCCTTGATCTAGCACCTGGCGCCAAATACTCTGAAGTAACTGACATTTGGCTTCTTGCCAGTAAGGAGTTCATATGATGTCTTGTTCAGAAGCTTGTGAAGATAAACACGATTGATTATATGGCATGCAGTATCAATGGCTTCAGGCCAGAATTTTCTTGGAGTCTTGTATTCATCTAGCATCGTTCGAGCCATCTCAATGAGTGTTCTGTTCTTGCGTTCGACGATGCCATTCTGCTGTGGCGTGTATGGGGCTGAGAATTCATGTGTGATGCCCAATGTATCAAGATATGTATCAAGGCCAGTGTTCTTGAATTCAGTGCCATTGTCACTTCTGATGTGCTTTATCTTGGCGCCATAGTTGTTCATTGCTCGATTGACGAAGCGTCTGAAGACATCCTGCACTTCAGTCTTGTAGAGGATTATGTGCACCCAAGTATATCTAGAATAATCATCAACAATGACAAAGCCATAGAGACAAGCAGTAGTAGTAAGAGTTGAGTAGTGCGTGGGACCGAAAAGATCCATGTGGAGTAGTTCGAAGGGTCGAGTCGTTGTCATGATTGTCTTCGAGGGATGTTTGGCCCTCGTCATCTTTCCTGCTTCATAGGCACCGCATAAGTGATCTTTCTTGAACTTGACGCCCTCGATGCCTATGACATGCTTCTTCTTTGCAAGGGTGTGGAGGTTCCTCATGCCAGCATGCCATAGCCTTCGATGCCAGAGCCAGCATTCTGAAGCTTTTGCTAGAAGACATACGGCAAGCTGTGGTCCTGCTGAGAAATCTACCACGTACAAATCATCTTTCTGATACCCTTCAAACACTAGAGACTTGTCAGATTCCATTAAAACAAGGCAACGATATTTTCCAAATATTACGATCATGTTCAAATCGCAAAGCATTGAGACAGACATTAAGTTGAAGCCAAGGGATTCAACAAGCATGACTTTATCCATGTGTTGATCCTTTGAGATTGCAACTCTACCTAGACCTAATACCTTGCTTTTACCAGTGTCAACAAATGTGATGTGACTTTTGTCAGATGAACATAAAGTTGAGTCCATGAGAAGACTTCGCTTGCCAGTCATGTGATTGGTACACCCACTATCAATAATCCATTCTGAAGCTGCTGGTGTCGTACCCTACAATGCAGTTAGGGGCATAGGCTTCACGAAGAGAGTTGTGAAGCAAAAACATTTGACGAACCAGTGGATTATTAAAGCTTAGATCGAGATTAGGACTGATAGGGCAGGTAGCAAGCGACTCAGGAACAAAGTACATAATAAGACCATTTGGGCATTTGATCTTGCGCCCTACAAGCTGTTTAAGGTCCCCAGCAATAGCGTCAGAAGATTTTGGTTTTCTGCTGGAGACCTTTCCCTGCAAAAGAGAGTTAAGCCTTCTTAGCCACCCACATCTTCAGGGGTGGCTTCGAAGTAATGAGTCTAAGTGCAGCATCTGAGAATTTTGGCTTTGAAGCCCTAGCAAAAAGTCTTGCAGGTGGACAATAGTACTCATAAGAATAAGCAGAATAATTCTTGGTCTTATGAACATGGCGGTTCGATGAACCGCGCTCATATTCATAGGCCTGAGTATGGTTTCCCTGCAAAACATTTGCATTAGTGCGACTCAGGTGAGTCCTCTGTCTGTATGAAGCCTTTGGACCATATGAAGTCTGTGGTCTGGGGTTTGTCTTCTTCACCTGTGGTGTCATGATGACATTCACAGGAAGATTTTCCAACACTTTTTCTGCACCCAGTTCTTCTTCATAGGTGGCCCATTCCTGCAGTTAGTACCAATATACCTGGCAAACACTTCACCATTTTGATTCTTAAACAGTTTATAGTTTGCATCAAAGGATTCATCAATGACAATGGGGTTAGCACAAGTGAAGCCAGATAGATTGGATGGATCTGCTGAAGGTTCCTTTGCAGCAACCCATGTGGTTTTGGGATACTGCTCAGGTTTCCAGTAAGAGCCATCAGCATTCATTTTCCTTACGAACCCAACACCCTCTTTCCTCGGGTTTCGGTTCAAGATCTGCTTTTTGAGGACATCACATAGTGTCTGATGCCCTTTAAGACTTTTGTACATCCATGTTTCAAGCAATGTCTTCAATCTAGCATTCTCATCAGCAATAGCAGTGGTATCCTCAGCAGAGGGGTTAGTTACCACATCAACACTTGAAGATATAGTAGCAGCAGTAGAACATTCAGCAACAGAAGTAGCATTATCACGCTCAATGCATTTAAGACATGGTGGTTCAAATCCTTCCTGAGCGGAACTGTCTGTTCGGCGCGAAGTGACTCATTTTCCTTGTGAAGATCTTCATGAGCCGCTCTCAATTTCTCAAGATCTTGCTTCCTTTGAAGATAATCATAGGAAAGCTTTTCATGAGTTGTTGAGAGCGTTTCATGACGACTTTCAAGTTCCTCATACTTAATGTGAAGATTTTTTATGTCTTCAATTAAGGACTCAGATCGAGTCATTTCAGCGCCCAACAGATCATCGCTTTTGTCTAACAGTTTTTGAATATGTTCCATGGCTTTCTATTGTTCAGTTGCAATTTTAGCAAGTGTTTTGTAGCTGGGTCTTGAACCACAATCAGAGTCATCGTCACTAGATGTTTGATAGTGAGTAGTGCGTGTGTTTACCTTGGCACCGCGTGCCATGAAGCAGTAGGTAGGAGCAGAGTAGTTCTTGTCATTTGCATCGGTGTCGGTGATGAAGTCATTGTCTTCAGTGTTGAAGATGGACTTGGCAACGTATGCTGTAGCCAGACTTGCAACGCCAGAATCAGACTCCTCCTCAGACTCCACCTCCGCCTCCTCAGAAGCGGACTCCTCCTCTGAATCCATTTCCTTGCCAACAAATGCACGTGCCTTGCCAGATGAGCTCTTCTTGTGTGATGAAGACTTTGAGGAAGACTTGGAAGAAGACTTTGAGTATTTCCTCTTCTTCTTGTCGTCTGAGTCATATTCCTTGCTCTTCTTCTTCTTTCTGTTCTCATTGTCCCACTGCGGACACTCAGAGATGAAGTGTCCAGTTTTCTTGCACTTGTGGCATGTTTTCTTCTTGTAGTCATGAGCAGAAGCTTCATCATTCCTTGAGCTTGATCGTGAAGACTTGTGAATTTTTGGAACTTCTTCACAAGCATAGCAAGTTCCCTTCCAATGTCTTCAGGATCATCAGAACTGCTGTCAGATTCTTCTTCAGATGAGGAGACAGCTTTTGCCTTCAAGGCACAAGTTTGCCCATAGTTTGGACCGTAGATATCTCTTTTCTCAGAAAGCTGAAACTCATGTGTGTTGAGCCTCTCAAGTATGTCGGACGGATCGAGTGTCTTGAAATCAGGTCGTTCTTGAATCATCAGGGCTAGGGTGTCAAACAAACTGTCAAGTGATCTCAGTAGTGTCTTGACGACTCCATCCTTGGTGATCTCGGTAGCGCCGAGGGCTTGAAGCTCATTTGTGATGTCAGTGAGTCGATCAAACGCGAGCTGGACATTCTCATTGTCATTTCGCTTGAAGCGGTTGAAGAGGTTGCGAAGGACACTGATTCTCTGATCTCTCTGGGTTGAGACGCCTTCGTTGACCTTGGAGAGCCAGTCCCAGACCAGCTTAGATGTTTCCAAAGCACTCACACGACCGTACTGTCCTTTGGTCAGATGACCACAAATGATGTTCTTGGCAGTAGAGTCCAGTTGAACGAACTTCTTGACATCAGCAGCAGTGACACCTTCTCCAGCCTTGGGAACGCCGTTCTTGACGACATACCATAGGTCGACGTCAATGGATTCAAGATGCATGCGCATCTTATTCTTCCAGTAGGTATATTCAGTTCCATCGAAGACGGGGCACGCAGCGGAGACTTTAATTATCCCTGCAGTCCACATAGCTAAAACTCCTGGTGGTTAAACCGAATCACACAAAACAAGGGAGCACCTTGCTCTGATACCAATTGAAAGTGCGTTATATCGACTAGAGGGGGGTGAATAGGCGATTTTTATGAAATTCTTCAAAACGTGGAAGTTATGAAGACAAACAGTAGAAATAAACCTATTACCCTGCAGCGGAAGGTAGACTACACTAGGCAAGCCATAGTCAAGTATTCAATAGAGTGAAAGCACAATGACAAATAGCTGCAATGTAGTAAGGATCAGGTAGGAAGATATTATGAAGCCAAACAGAACAATCAGTCACTCAGTGAAGATAAAAGATAGTGCAATCATACAATGACTTCACAAGGAGTAACAGTATGTAAAGAGAAGGGAAGGATGAAACCAGTGACTCGTTGAAGACAATGATGTGTTGGACCAGTTACAATTGCCGTGACAACTGTACGTCTGGTTAGGGCGGCTAGGTATTTAAACCTGAGGATACACAATCCCGGACACCCAGTCCTGAACACGCAGCTCAGGACACCCAGTCCTCACCGTATTCCCCTTGAGCTAAGGTCACACAGACCTCGCCCAATCACTCTGGTAAGTCTTCAAGGTAGACTCCCAAACCTTCACAGACTTCGTTCACCGGCGATCCACAATGTCTCTTGGATGCTCAGAATGCGACGCCTAACCGGCTGGAGGATGCATAGTCCTCAAGTGTAATAAGTCTTCAGATCACACAGACAAGAAGACCTAAGTGATGCCTAATTCTCTTTGGCTCTAGGTGGTTAGGGCTTTATCCTCGCAAGGAATTCTCTCTCAAAGGCTTCGAGGTGGGTTGCTCTCAAACGACAAAAGCCGTACTCTGAATCTGAGCAGCCACCCGTCTATGGTTGTAGGGGGTGGGCTATTTATAGCCACTAGGCAACCTGACCTGATTTGTCCGAAATGACCCTGGGTCACTAAGGAACTGACACGTGTTCCAACGGCCAGATTTCAAACTCACACGACAACTTTACTTGGGCTACAAGCAAAGCTGACTTGTCCGACTCTGGACAAGATTCGCTCTCATAGTCTTCACTCGAAGACATAGGTTATGTTTAAGCATCACTTCAGTCATTCTGACTGGTTCTCTTGGACCCCACTTAATAGTACGGTGGTTCCTATGACTCAACACAGAAGAAAAAAGAACTACGAAAGATCTAAGTCTTCGAGCTCCATAGGCTTCATGCGGTGTCTTCTCTTGTCATAGTCTTCAATGTGAATATCTTCATATACCACCTTTGACATCAATGTCTTCATACATTTTTAGGGGTCATCTCTGGTAGGAAAACCGAATCAATGAGGGACTTCTACCTGTGTTATCCTGCAATTCTCACAAACACATTAGTCCCTCAACTAGGTTTGTCGTCAATACTCCAAAACCAACTAGGGCTGGCACTAGATGCACTTACAGGAACCTCTCGACTCATCCCCACACCAGAGCAGACCTCGCAAGGTTGTTCATCCCCACACCATTGCAGTGTTTTTATACTTGTTCATCCTCAGCCCCTCGTGAGCCAAATCCACCCCAAAGCAGGAGTAGGGTCTTACACCACAATATGGCCTGAACCTGGGTAAATCGTCGAGTCCATCTTCTTCCTTGTTCATCGAGCTAGGCCGTGGGATGACGGGTTGGTTGGTTGGATAGGTTGAGTCCTTCGCACATGCCCTAGAGTTCGAACCTTTTTTGGGTCTGAAGGAGCCCTGAATCCGACATTTGGCGCGCCAGGTAGGGGACATGTCGAAGCTCTGCCTCTGCATCGGTTGCGCTCCGCCCGCGCTGCGTGGTTCCCATGGCAGGCGCCGCCCTACCCGCCGAGCCGCCGGGTGCACTCGGAGACGTCGTGCGCCACTGGGCCTTTTCCCCCGCCCTGCGGCAGGTGCGGTGGCCGCCGAAGATTAGGCCAACGGTGCCTCCACAGTACGACGGCACGGGAACCCCGCGGAGTTCCTTCGCCTGTACGAGCTGACCATCGAGGCGGAGAACGGCGATGACAAGGCCATGGCGACCTGGCTCTCCATGGCTCTCATGAGCGTGTGATTGCTCTCTGACTATAGCGCCAGAAAAGCTCCTGTTTTCTAGGTCTACATCGGTATTTCCCCAAAAAGGGAGGGATGATGCAGTACATCGACGGTAGGTATTTCCCTCAGTGAAAAACCAAGGTTATCGAATTAGTAGGAGAACCAAGCAACACAATGTAAGCAACACCTGCACACAAATAACAACACCTCGCAACCCGACGTGTTAAAGGGGTTGTCAATCCCTTTCGGGCAACGATGCCAAAAAATTGTAGTAGATTGAAATAATATATCGCAAATAAAATAAAGTGCAGCAAGTATTTTTGTATTTTTGGTTTAATAGATCTGAATAAAAATGCAAAAGAAAAGTAGATCGCAAGCAAATATATGAGGAAGAAGACTCGGGGGCCGTAGGTTTCACTAGTGGCTTATCTCGAGAAAGATAGCAAATGGTGGGTAAAAAAATTACTATTGAGCAATTGATAGAACCTCAGATAATTATGATGATATCCTGGCAATGATCAGTACATAGGCATCACATCCAAGATTAGTAGACCGACTCCTGCCTGCATCTACTACTATTACTCCACACATCGACCGCTATCCAACATGCATATAGTGTATTAAGTTCATGGAAAAATGAAGTAATGCAATAAGAACGATGACATGATGTAGACAAGATCCATTTATCTATTGCGTAGATATATATCCCATATTTTTATCCGTAGTGGCAACGATACATACGTGTCAGTTCCCTTTCCTGTCACTGGGATCAAGCACCGTAAGATCAAACCCACTACTGGGCACCTCTTTCCATTGCATGATTAATAGATCAAGTTGGCCAAACAAAACCCAAATATAGGAGAAGAAATATGAGGCTATAAGAGATCATGCATATAAGAGATCAAAGAAACTCAAATAACTTTCATGGATATAAAAAGATATGAATGATCATAAACTCAAAGTTCATCAGATTCCAACAAACACACCGCAAAAAGAATTACATCATATGGATCTCCAAGAGACCATTGTATTGAGAATCAAGAGAGAGAGAGAGATGAAGCCATCTAGCTACTAACTACAGACCCGAAGGTCTACAAAGAACTACTCATGCATCATCGGAGAGGCACCAATGGAGGTGGTGAACCCCATACGAGATGGTTTCTAGATTGGATCTGGTGGTTCTAGACTCTGCGGTGGCTGGATGAATATTTCGTCGACTCCCCTAGGGTTTTGGGAATATTTTGGTATTTATAGCAAATAGGCGGTCCCAGGGGCACCCGAGGTGGGCACAACCCACCAGGGCGCGCCTGGGCCTCCTAGCTTGCCCTGGTAGGTTATCCTCTCCCCGGGACTCCCCCCAAGTGTAACCAGGGTCCAACTTGTTCCTTCTAGTCGATAAAAAATCTCCATAAAGTTTCGTGGCATTTGGACTCTGTTTGATATTGATTTTTTGCGATGTAAAAAACACAAAAAAACAGGAACTGGCACTTGGCACTATGTCAATAGGTTAGTACCAAAAAATGATATAAAATGACTATAAACTGATTATAAAACATCCAAGATTGATAATATAACAGCATGGAACAATCAAAAATTATAGTTACTTTGGTGACGTTTCAGCATCCCCAAGCTTAACTCCTACTCGTCCTCGAGTAGGTAAGTGATAAAAACAGAATTTTTGATGTGGAGTGTTGTTTAACATGTCATATCATATTCTTTTCTTTATAGCATGGACGATTGGACTTTTTATGTGATTCAAAGCAATAGTCTAGTTTTGACATGATGATTTAGATACTCAAGCATATCAACAAGCAACCATGTCTTTCAAAATATCAATGCTAAAATAAGTTATCCATACACAATCATATAGTCTTGTCATGCTCTGTCTTCTTAACACAAAGTATTTATCATGCACAACCCCGATGGCAAGCCGAGCAATTGGTTTGTACTTTTTAACGCGCTTCAGCTTTTTCAACTCTTATGCAATACATGAGAGCAAGCCATGGATATAGCACTATGGGTGGAATAGAGCATGATGATAGGGGTAAATATAGAGAAGACAAAAAAGTAAGAAAGTCTCACATCGATGCGGCTAACCAACGGGCTATGGAGATGCCCATCAATCGATATCAATATGAGGAGTAGGGATTGCCATGCAATGAATGCACTAAGAGATATAAGTGCATGAAAGCTCAATATGAAAACTAAGTGGGTGTGCATCTAATCCTATAATGAAAAATTCCCACTAGTATATGAAAGTGACAATATAGGAGACTCTCCATATGAAAAACATGGTGCTACTTTGAAGCACAAGTGTGGTAAGGACACTAGCAATGCCCCTTCTCTATTTTTTTTATTTTTTCTTTTTTCTTTTATTTTTATTTTTTTCTTTTTTTTCTTTCTCTCATTGTCCGGAGTCTCATCCCGACTTGTGGGGGAATCATAGTCTCCATCATCCTTCCCTCACCGAGGCACTGCTCTAAACATGAATAATGATGATCATCACACTTCTATTTACTTATAACTCAAAATAAATAAAAATTACAACTCGATTCCTATGACAAAATATGACTATATAAATGCCTCTGGCATGTACCAGGATGTGCAATGATCTAGTGTAACATGTAGGAAAAATGATGAACGGCGGCTGAGCCACAAACACTATGTCAGCTATATGATCTTGCAAAGCAATATGGCAATGAATGCTCAAGTCATCAAACGGAAGCGGTGGAATTTGCATGGCAATATATCTCGGAATGGCCATGGAAAAGCCATAATAGGTAGGTATGGTGGCTATTTTGAGGAAGATATAATGAGGCTTATGTGTGATAGAGCGTATCATATCACGGGGTTTGGATGCACCTGCGAAGTTTGCACCACGTCTCAATGCGAGAAAGGGCAATGCACGGTACCGTAGAGGCTAGCAAATTGTGAAAAGGTAAGAGTGCGTATAATCCATGGACTCACATTAGTCATAAAGAACTCATATACTTATTGCAAAAGTTTATTAGCCCTCGAAGCAAAGTACTACTACGCATGCCCCTGGGGGGATAGATTGGTAGGAAAAGACCATCACTCATCCCCGACCGCCACTCATAAGGAAGACAATCAAAAAATAAATCATGCTCCAACATCATAGCATAACGAGAGACTATACGTGCATGCTTCGGGAATCACAAACCTTAACACCAATATTCCTACTAGAGCATAATTACTCATCAACATAACTCACATATTGCATCATCATATCTCAAAACTATTACTAAGAATCAAGTTTATTTTGTCCAATGATCTTCATGACATTTTTATTTTATTTATCCTTCTTGGATATCTATCACTTTGGGACTAATTTTCACATGTTGCTTTTGACGAGCTCCAACAAATATAAGTGAAGATCATGAGCATAACAAATTTTCTTTCACTCAAAATAATTTAAGTGAAGCAAGAGAGAATTTCTTCAAAATTTTACTAACTCTCAAATAAATCTAAGTGAAGCAAGAGAGCATTTCTTCAAAAATATTAAGCACACTGTGCTCAAAAAGGTATAAGTGAAGCACTAGAGCAAGTCCATTGCCCATAAGAATTTAAGTGAAGCATAGAGAGCAATTCTAACAAGTCATGACATAATTTTGGCTCTCTCAAATAGGTGTGTCCAGCAAGGATTTATGACTTAAAACACAAAATAAAACAAGCAAAGACTTATATCATACAAGACGCTCCAAGCAAAACACGTATCATGTGACGAATAAAAATATAGTCTCGAGTAAAATATCGATAGTTGTTGGAAAAAAGCGGGGATGCCACTCGGGGGCATCCCCAAGCTTAGTTGGTTGCTCATTTTTGGATAATAGCTGATGCCGGGGCATCCCCAAGCTTAGGCTCTTCCATCCTTCCTTCATCCATCGTAAGATAACCCAAGACTTGAAAATGTCAATCGCACAAAACTCAACAAAACCTTCATGAGATCCGTTAGTATAAGAATAATAAACCACTACTATAAGTGATGTATCAAACCAATTCATATTTTGTTTTTGTATTATATCTACTGTATTCCAACATTTCTATGGCAAAAACTCATCAAATAAAACCATAGGGCCATCAAAATAAGCACACAACACAAAGAAAACAAAATCTATCAAAACAAAACAATCTGTAGCAATCTGACTATTTCAAATACTTATGTAGCTCCAAAATTTCTAAAAAAATAGGACCACCTAAGAAATTTGTATATTGATCTATTGCAAGTGGAGTGGGTATTTTATCGCTCTCTGGTAAAAATGAAAATTAATTTCGTGAGTGTAAAATTTTATGTTTTTTCAGCAAGATCAAACAACTATCACCCAAGAAGATCCTAAAGGCTTTACTTGGCACAAACACTAATTAAAACATAAAAAACACAATCATCACAGTAGAATAATTGTGCTAACACACAAGAATAGGAAGCAAAAGGCAAAAATAAATTTTATTCATTGGGTTGCCTCCCAACAAGCGCTATAATTTTATGCCCTTAGCTAGGCATAAAGCAAGGATCTAAGCTTTGTCATCCTTGTTCTTGACTTGCTTAGAGGTATTTTCATCATGAGGCTTTGTAAACACAACATAAAACATGTTATCCATAGAGGCCTTTGCAATCCTAAGTTGGTTTCATCATACCCCTTTTGATTTCCCGCAACAATCCAAGAGTAATGTTGATTAACATTATTGAAGACTTGTTGGATTATATCTAGAACTGGGACTTCCTTTTTAAGATTCTCATCAAAGATTTTATTATCCCCAAGCAAATGTCTTAAAGCATAGTCACTATTGTAAAGAATTTCATCTATCATGGGTTTTTCATGATTCATACCATAAAAGTCAAAGATTTCCCTAGCTTCCCGTATTATGTAATCAAACTCATTCATAAGAACGAGATTGGCCAACTTTTTAGCTCTAGGATTCTTTATAATGGGGAGCTCAAAAAACAATCTTTGCAAGGTAGGATGGGTACGAATAAATTTACTTTCAACTTTTCAGAACTAGTGTTGAAATAGCATCCGCATAAGATCTAGTAGTTTTAAGTATAGGAGCATCATCAAGACTCAAATTCCCCACACAATTGAAAAATTCTTGGATACGTTCTTTTCCCATAACGTTCCCTTGCACCAAGATAAAAGTTTTAGCATCCATATTGCACATACGTCCAATCTTAGGAGTAAGGCCATCATCTGTTGGTGCCATACCGAAATCACTCGTGATTGCAAGCAAAGGATAGATCTGATGAGAAAACGGCGAACGGAAAAGGGAGGCGAATAAAACGACAAATTTTTGTGAAGTGGGGGAGAGGAAAACAAGAGGCAAATAGCAAATAATGTAAATTGTGAGGAGATGAGATTTGTGATTAGGAACCTAGTAATGAAGAAGATCCTCCCTGGCAACGGCGCTAGAAATTCCTTTTGATTGCTCTCTGACTATAGCGGCAGAAAAGCTCCTGCCTGCTAGGACTATGTCGGTATTTCCCCAAAGAGGAAGGGCTGATGTAGCACAGCAACAGTAGGTATTTCCCTCAGTGAACAAACCAAGGTTATCGAAGCAGTAGGAGAACCAAGCAACACAATGTAAACAACACCTGCACACAAATAACAACACCTCGCAACCCGACGTGTTAAAGGGGTTGTCAATCCCTTTCGGGTAACGATGCCAGAAAATTGTAGTAGATTGAAATAATAGATCGCAAATAAAATAAAGTGCAGCAAAGTATTTTTGTATTTTTGGTTTAATAGATCTGAATAAAAATGCAAAGGAAAAGTAGATCACAAGAAAATATATGAGGAAGAAGACCCGGGGCCATAGGTTGCACTAGTGGCTTCTCTCGAGAAAGATAGCAAACAGTGGGTAAACAAATTACTGTTGGGCAATTGATAGAACCTCAAATAATTACGACGATATCCAGGCAATGATCATTACATAGGCATCACGTCCAAGATTAGTAGACCGACTCTTGCCTGCATCTACTACTATTACTCCACACATCGACCGCTATCCAGCATGCATCTAGTGTATTAAGTTCATGAAAAAACGGAGTAATGCAATAAGAACGATGACATGATGTAGACAAGATCCGTTTATCTATTGTGTAGATATAGATCCCATATTTTTATCCTTAGTGGAAACGATACATACGTGTCGGTTCCCTTTCCTGTCACTGGGATCAAGCACTGTAAGATCGAACCCACTACCAGGCACCTCTTCCCATTGCAAGATAAATATATAAAGTTCGCCAAACAAAACCTAAATATCGGAGAAGAAATACGAGGCTATAAGAGATCATGCATATAAGAGATCAAAGAAACTCAAATAACTTTCATGGATATAAAAAGATATGAATGATCATAAACTCAAAGTTCATCAGATCCCAACAAAACACACCGCAAAAAGAGTTACATCATATGGATCTCCAAGAGACCATTGTATTAAGAATCAAGAGAGAGAGAGAGATGAAGCCATCTAGCTACTAACTACAAACCTGAAGGTCCACAAAGAAATACTCACGCATCATCGGAGAGGCACCAATGGAGGTGGTGAACCCCATCCGAGATGGTGTCTAGATTGGATCTGGTGGTTCTGGACTTTGCGGCGGCTGGATGAATATTTCGTCGACTCCCCTAGGGTTTTGGGAATATTTGGGTATTTATAGAGCAAAGAGGCGGTCCGGGGGCACCCGAGGTGGGCACAACCCACCAGGGCACGCCTGGGCCTCCTGGCGCACCCTAGTGGGTTGTCCCCTCCTCGGGACTACCCCTAGGTGCAACCAAGGCCCAACGTATTCCTTTTGGTCCATAAAAAATCTCCATAAAGTTTCGTGGCATTTGGACTCTGTTTGATATTGATTTTCTGCGATGTAAAAAACAGAACTGACACTTGGCACTATGTCAATAGGTTAGTACGGAAAAATGATATAAAATGACTATAAAATGACTATAAAATGATTATAAAACATCCAAGATTGATAATATAATTGCATGAAACTATCAAAAATTGTAGATACGTTGGAGATGTATCAGCGTGCCGCGCTCCTGGATGCTTAACCTACCAGAGTCTTCGGTGGCCTCCTGGGAGGAGCTACACAATCAGTTCATCACACGCTTTGCGGCACCGGTGCCCCACGCTGTTGTGGCCATTCTCGGTGGGCCGCAGGCGCCGGCTCAAGCTTCCACGTCAAGCATCTCTTCCGATAGGTGGGGCCGCCCAGCCACGGCAGGGGGCTCCTCCAGGCCGGGCGGCGCCTGAGACCGACATCACCTTCGATTCCAGGTATCACCCCAAGTCTACGGTCGGCGCCATCATGCTCCCCTTGCTATGCATGCCCAGCATTAGCAGTGTCGCAGTTACCAGAACCCTCATCAACGGCGGCATTGGCCTCAACGTCCTCTCCGTGGAAGCCTTCGACCTGCTCCAGGTGCGTTACGACTGGCTCGCCCCCACCAGACCCTTTTCAGGGGTGGTCGATGGCTCCATCGTTCCCCTGGGGTAGATCCGCTTCCGCGTCACCTTCGGCACGCGCTGCAATTACCGCACTGATCTCATCGACTTTAACATCGCCCACATCGGCCTCCCGTACAACGCCATCCTTGGGTATCCAGTCCTAGCCAAGTTCATGGCGGCGACGCACCCCGGCTACAATGTCATCAAGATGCCTAGGAGCAGCGACATTCTCACTATGGTGGGAGACACCAAGGATGCACTCCTAGTCCTCAAGCTCGCTTCCAAGGCCACGACGGCCGCACTGCCAGACGCGAAGGGCACTCCGGAGATCCCGAAGGCCGCGCCTGTGAAGAAGAAGCAATTGTTCTCTCAGGACCGGGCCGAGACGAAGCAAGTGCCAGTCGACGACGGGGGCTCAGGCCGCACTTTCACCATAGGCGCCGGCCTTCCCTCAGATCAAGAAGAGGTGCTGGTCGGTTTCCTCCGTATGAACAAATATGTGTTTGCATGGGAGGCGACGGACTTGGTCGGCGTCCTGCGAGAAGTAACCGAGCACCATCTGATGGTGTGCCCCGGAGTGTGCCTAGTGAAGCAGAAGACGCAGCGGCAAGCCCCGGAGAAGTAATCGTTCATCGTCCAGGTGGTCCGCAAGCTGCAAGAGGCCGGCGTCATTCGGGAGGTGTAGCACCTGGATTGGCTGGACAACCCGGTCATTGTCCCCAAGAAGGGCGGAAAGGAGTGCATGTGCGTGGACTTCACGAGCCTCAACAAAGCTTGCCCTCAAGACCCTTTCCCTCTCTCGCGCATCGACTAGATCGTTGACTCCACCGCCGAGTGTGACCTGCTGTGCTTCCTGGACGCCTTCTCGGGCTACCACTAGATCAAGATGGCGGTGCAGGACTTCGAGAAGACAACCTTCCTTTCCCCGTGCGGGGTGCACTGCTACACCTGCATGCCCTTTGGGCTGCGGAATGCCGACGCGACCTTCCAATGATTGATGCACATCGCTCTAGGCTTGCAGCTCGGGAGGAACACCGAGGCATACGTCGACGACATAGTGCTCAAGTCGCGGGAAGCGGGAACCCTTGTCAAAGACCCAGAGGAAACATTCGCCAACCTACGCAAGGTAAACCTGCGGCTCAACTCGGAGAAGTGCGTGTTCGGTGTCCCATCTGGCAAGTTGCTGGGTTTCTTGGTGTCGCACAGAGGGATCGAGGCCAACCCCGAGAAGATCAAGGCAATATAAAGGATGAGCCCGCCACAAACCCTCAAGGAGATGCAGAAACTCGTGGGCGGTGTGACCTCACTGGGACGTTTCATCTCCAAGCTCGGCGAGCACGCCCTCCCGTTCTTAAAGCTGATGAAAAAGAAGGGCCCATTCGAGTGGAATCTGGAGGATGAGGCTGCCTTTCAAGACCTCAAGAGGTATCTCACCAGCCCTACGGTGATGGTGGCGCCTCGACCTCTCGGGCCCCTAGTGCTTTATCTGGCTGCCACACCCCACTCGGCCAGCGCAGCACTAGTGGCGGTCCGAGAAGAGCGCGTAGGCGCGGGTGCGCAGCGTAGCGCCTCGTATTCAAGAGCGCCATCGCCACCTTAGGACGATGCTCCCAAGGACTCGACTACCCCACCAGAGGTGGGGCTCCTGAGGCCCCCACAACTCAGGCAGGGCCGAACGCCATCGACACCTCTTCCCTCGTCGAGCACCCCGTGTACTTCGTCAACACGGTGTTGTGTGATGCACACACTACCCCATGCCTCAGAAGCTCCTACTCGCGCTCCTTGTTGCCTCTAGGAAATAGTGACACTACTTCCAAGGACATCCCATCAAGGTCGTCTCCGTGTACCCCCTAGAGAAGGTGCTCCGCAGCCCCAATTCCGCGGGGAGGGTTGCCGAATGGAACATCAAGCTGGAAGTGTTCCAGCTGGAGTTCAGCACCACCAGGGTCATCAAGGGCGCGACCCTCATTGACTTTGTGGTGGAATGGACTGACGCCCCTGACCGGGGAATGGGTGAGGACCTCTCCCTCACACCTGGAGACAAGGCGCCCCATGGCTAGGTCATGTACTTTGACGGCGCATTCGCACGCTAGGGCGCGGGGGCCGGAGCCATACTCATGTCGCCGACCCAGGACATGCTCTACTACGCCGTGCAACTCTGCTTCCAGCATGGCGAGAATGTCTCCAACAACATCATGGAATATGAGGGCTTGATCGCCGGCCTTAGTGCCGCGGCGGCCCTAGGGACCAGGCATCTCACCATCAAGGGCAATTCTTAGCTCCTCATCAACTTCTCCAACAAGGAATACAAGCCCAAGGAAGAGCACATGGAGGCATACCTAGAAGAGGTACGCAAAATTGAAAAACGATTCTTGTGCTTGGGATTGCAGCACGTACCGTGCGACATAAACAAGGAGGTGGACGACATTGCTAAGAGGGCGTCCCGACGCAAACCCCAGAAGCCTGGTGTCTTCGAGGAACGACTCTTCAAGCCATCGGCGCCCCCCACACTGCAGACCTGGCACTGCTTTGGGAGGAACTACCCCCGCCCCCTCCTCGGGCGCTCCGGCATGTGGCCCGACCTCAGGAGCCTGCCTACTCCTAGCGCTCGAACCTCAGGTAGGGTGCTGGACCGAGGAGTTCAAGGCATACCTTCTCCGAGGCACCCTGCCGGAGAAGGAGGAAGATGCAGAGCGTGTGGCACGTCAGGCCACCACTTACTGCCTGCAGGACGGCAAGCTCTACCAAAAACGCCCAAACGACATCTCGCTGCGGTGCATCTCCAAGGAGCAGGGGTGCGAGCCGTTGGCTGACATCTATGGTGGGGATTGTGGGCATCACTCTTTGAAAGTGCAACTATCCCTGGGTGGTTTTGGTAATTCCTAACAACATATAGCTCATTGAGCTAATGCTACTTGAAGATAAATATTTCAGGAAAAGTTCAATGATTGGCATGGCACGGATTAGAAAGTCGACCCCTCAAAATGCTAAGGACATAAGATTGGATCAAGCTCAAAGCACAAGACTCTACATTTTACTTTTAGTGATCCAAGATCACATTGAGTCCATAGGAAAAGCCAATACTATTAAAAGGGGGCGAGGTATTGCTTAATTAGTTGCTTGCTCAAAATGCTTAATAATATGCTCCAAAAACCCTCAACTACTTTCTCATATCCACATATGTCCCAAACCAAAAGTCAAACTCGGCCCCACCGAAATCTTCTATCCGGCGCCACCGAGTTCACTTCACATAGCTACTGCCAGAAACCCTAGTCACTTTTGTCTCACCGATAGGGACCTCGGTCTCACCGAGATGGGATTGCAAACTCTCTGTTTCCCTTCGTAACGTTTCGGTCCAACCGAGATGAGCGATCGGTCCAACCGAGATTGCAATGCAAACTCTCTGTTTCCCCTTCATAATGTTTTGGTCTAACCGAGATGAGCAAATCGGTCCCATCGAGTTTGCCTGACCAACTCTTTGTTTGCCTATTACCAAAATCGGTCCCACCAAGTTTGTGTAATCAGTCTCACCGAGATTACGTTATGCCCTAACCCTAATGGAATCGGTCCCACCGAGTTGACATATCGGTCAAATTTTGAACTAAATTGGTCTGACCGAGTTATATGATTCGGTCCCACCGAGTTTGGTGATTTGTGTGTAACGGTTAGATTTTGTGTGGAGGCTATATATATCCCTCCACCCACTCTTCATTCGTGGAGAGAGCCATCCGAATATGCCTACACTTCCAACATACATTTTTTGAGAGAGAACCACCTACACTTGTGTTGAGGTCAAGATATTCCAATCCAGCCACATAAATCTTGATCTCTAGCCTTCCTCAAGTTGCTTTCCACTCAAATCATCTTTCTACCAAATCAAATCCTATGAGAGAGAGTTGAGTGTTGAGGAGACTATCACTTGAAGCACAAGAGCAAGGAGTTCATCATCAACACGCCGTCTATTACCTTTTGGAGAGTGGCGTCTCCTAGATTGGTTAGGTGTCACTTGAGAGCCTCCGTCAAGATTGTGGAGTTGAACCAAGGAGTTTGTACGGGCAAGGAGATCGCCTACTTCATGAAGATCTACCCTAGTGAGGCAAGTCCTTCGTGGGCGATGGCCATGGTGGTATAGACAAAGTTGCTTCTTCATGGACCCTTCGTGGGTGGAGCCCTCCGTGGACTCGCGCAACCGTTACCCTTCATGGGTTGAAGTCTCCATCAACGTGGATGTACGATAGCACCACCTATCGGAACCACGCCAAAAATCTCTGTGTCTACATTGCATTTGCTCCCTCCAAACTCCTCCCTTTACCTTCATATGCAATTGTTTTACATTCCAATGATATACTCTTAGAATTGCATGTGTAGGTTGATTACTTGTTTGTGCTAAGTTGCTAAAATCTGCTAAGACTTAAAATTTGGGAAAGGCTAGATTTTTATTTGGTCAAGTAGTCTAATCACCCCCCTCTAGACATACTTTCGATCCTACAAGTGGTATCAGAGCTTTGGTCTCCATTTGCCTTGATTTCCATAGCTTTGGTGATCATAGCCTTGGTTTCACAACCTAGGAGAGTATGGCATCTAGTGAGGGAAATTACCACCGTAGAGGTCCTTACTTTGATGGTACTAATTTTGCTAGTTGGAAGCATAAGATGAAAATGCATATTCTTGGACATAACCCCGCCGTTTGGGCTATTGTGTGTATTGGACTGCAAGGTGATTTCTTTGATGGGAGAGAACCGAACCGTGAGGCTAGCGCGGAAGAGTTGAAGATGCCGCAATACAATGCTCAAGCTTGTGATATTCTCTTCAATGGATTTTGCCCCAAAGAATTCAACAAAGTCAGCCGTCTTGAGAATGCAAAGGAAATTTGGGATACTTTGATTGATATGCACGAAGGTACCGACTCTGTCAAGGAATCCAAATTGGATGTGCTTCAAAGTCAACTTGACATGTTCAAAATGAAGGATGGTGAAGGTGTCGCTGAAATTTACTCTAGGCTTGATCTCATCACAAATGATATTGCCGACTTAGGAAGTGAAGATATGACCGATAGATTCATCATCAAGAAGATCCTAAGAGCCTTGGATGGAAAATATGATACCATGTGCACATTGATCCAAATGATGCCCAATTACAAAGATCTCAAGCCAACGGAAGTCATTGGAAGGATTGTTGCTCATGAGATGTCACTCAAGGATAAGCAAGAGCTTCACAACAAGTCAAGTGGTGCTTAAAAAGCCTCATGTGATGCTCCCACATCATCAAGTGAGTAACAAAAGTTCAATGAAGAATTGAGCCTAATGGTGAAGAACTTCAACAAGTTTTACAAGAATAGAAGCAAGGAAAGAAGTTCCAAGTCAAGGTCCTACAATGACAAAAGATCTTCTAGTCGTGAGGGCAATTGCTATAATTGTGGAAGACCCGGAAACTACTCCAATGAGTGTACGACTCCCTATAAAAGAAGGATTAAGAGAGAAGAATCACCACCAAGAGAGTTAAGGAGTAGAGATGACCGTTATGAATGAAGAACATCACGGAGAAGCAAGGATTCAGAAAGAAAGGACAAATCATCAAGGAGCTACACAAAACGAAGACATCAAGCTGACGTTGGTGCATGGGTATCCGACTCCGACTCCGACGATCACTCCGAAAGAAGTTATCACTCCGACTCCGAATATACTCAAGATGAAGGTGTTGCCGGTCTAGCTCAACCAACTCCTATGACATATTTGAGTCACCAAATGAAGGAATTGGAAGATGCTTCATGGCTAAAGGCCCAAAGGTATCACAACCCGAGTATGTTGATTTCAATAGTGATGAAGATGACTTGCTAGGTGATGATGATTTACTTGTTGACAATTCTAGTGATGAAAACTATGATGAACTTGCTATTAATCATGCTAATCAAGACAAAACGAATGACGATGATAAGAAGGGGATTGAGTGTCTAACTAAAGAGATAAACACTCTTAAGTTAGCTCATGGAACTACCTTGGAAAATCACCGAGAGCTTTTAAAGACTCATGAGAAGTTACGCTTCGAAAAGCTCAACCTTGAGCAAGAGCATGGGTTCTTAAAAGTGATCAACGATGATCTTCGCAAGAAAAGTTCTTCTTGCATTGCCAAGCGTTTACTCTCTACTTACATGCCACAAGTTAAATCTAGCAACAAGAGTAAGAAAGATTCTTCTTCTAGTAGTAACAATAATCATGCTAAACCCAATGATGTTGCTTCTAGTAGTTCTCTTGATTCCACTAATGATTCTCTTAGCCAAGTTACACTTGACACTACAAAAAAAGACACATCCGTGACATTTTGGGCCGAACGATTTTTTTTCTGTCATACATATGACACTTTTATGACGATAATTGTGACAAAACCCGGTATCATCATAGATGTGGTGGGCTCCTACTTCTATGACAAAAAATCATGACAGAAAATGGGCTTTTCGCCTTGGCGGGCCGGAGACGCAGCTGCATGACATTCTTTGGGCCGTCCATGACGGAAAAAACCGTGGTAGAAGCGAGGAGGAGGAAAATTTTGGGGAGTTCCCAGTTACGGTGGGAGGTCGGGGGCCGAGCGATGCGCGTTTCTCTCGTACACGTATGCGCGTGTGTGCAAGGCGTTGGCTCTTACTGAACCCGAGCGAGGCGTTGGGCTCTAACTGAACCCGAGCGATTGCACTGCAGGCTACGGGTTACTGAACCCGAGCGATCGATCGATGGCTGTTAACTGAACCCGGTCGAGCGATTCCTTTGCTACTGCTGCTAACTGAAGCCGATCGATGCTGCCTCTGGGATGAACAGTGAGCGTTGCGGGGGGGTTTGGATGAACAGTGAGCGGTGGCATTGCCTCTGGATGAACAGGACCCCGTGGTGTGGTGGAGGGCTGGATGAACAGTAGACGGTGGAGGGGTGCTTGTGGAAGGGTGGTTGAACAGGACCCCGTGGTGTGGAGGGCTGGATGAACAATAGACGGTGGAGGGGTGCCCGTGGAGGGGTGGTTGAACAGTAGCCGGTGGAGTAGCGCGTGGTGGAGGCTGGATGAACAGGAGCCCGTGGAGGCTGGAGGAGGTCGACGATAGCCCGTGGAGGCTGGAGGAGGTCGACGGTGGAGATGAATAGTATCCCGTGAAGTCCCGTTTTGCGGTACGCCACACCCTTCACAATGAATAGGACCCCCGTTTCGACCGTAGCGCTCCAACACAAATCCGTTTCGTCCGTTTTGCGGTACGCCACACCCCTCCCGATCAACAGGACCCCCGTTTCGACCGTAGGAGGTCTGTTTCGTCCATTTTGCAGTACGCCACACCCCTCCCGATCAATAGGACCCCCGTTTCAACCGTAGGAGGTCCGTTTCCTCCGTTTTGCAGTACGCCAGACCCCTCCCGATCAACAGGACCCCGTTCTGAACGTAGGAGGTCTGTTTCCTCCGTTGTGCGGTACGCCATGCCTCGTTTCCATCGCCTATTCCGTCCAAGCCCTCCTGATGAACACGACCACACATTCCGTTCTGACCCAGCCGGTTGGCTCCCACGCGTTCCGTTGCCTCCCGATGAACATGACGCGTTCCGTTACCTCCCCATGAACACGACACATTCTGTTGCCTCCCCATGAACACGACGACGACGCTATTTCTCCGTTCCGATCCAGCCATGTACACGAGCCCTGGCCATACGTATGCGCGAGTAGGCGTTCGAGACCCCGCCCGTATGTACACATACATGGCCGTATTTTCTTTCTTGCACCCTAGCCGCTATACGTACGTGTACATGCTACGTGCGCGCCTCTACTACGACACGTACACGCCTCTACTACGACACGTGCGCGCCTCTACATCCACCAGTATATATGTACGTACACGTTCGCGACCAGAATGACAACGCTACGTACGCTTCGACCAGGTGGGTCCCGACTGTCAGGCACTTCCTTGCCTGCAAAGATGTAGCTGGTGGGTCCCAGCAGTCAGGGGGGCGAATTATTTTTTTGCCCGGACGCACTTCCTTGCGTGCGAAGATGTAGCTGGTGGGTCCCAGCAGTCAGGGGCAAACATTTTTTTGCGAAATACGGTGGACCGTCCGGTGGGTCCCTGCTGTCAGGTGGAGGAATAATTATTTTTCACATAATAAGGAGGCACTTCCTTGCTGCGGACGTGGACCCAGCTGTCAGCCTCTCCATGTACAATCCACGTCCGATGGAAGCCGTTCCTTGACCATGTTGACCATGCCGCGCCGAGAGCACCAGGGCGGTGGACGACGGCAAGGCCTAGGAAGGGGAAGACGCGGAGCCGGGGAAGACGTGGCAGTGGATGCCCACGCGTAGAGGAGTACGAGGGTTCACTGGTTCGCTGCGGTGTGAGGCTGCCGTCGCCGCAGAATAACAGGGGGTTTGGGTGAGTAGAGGGATGGCCTGGCCAGCAGTGGGAGTAGTAGGGGGCGGTAAGGCCTCCGCCGCATCGCAACCGGCCACGGGAGGCAGGAGCACGAGGCACGACTGATGCTGGTTCGGGCGGCTGGAGCAAGAAGACCAGAGGTTGAAGAAGCACTACGGCCGTTGGATGGACATCATACGGTCACTGGAGCTAGAATCGTGCATATTGACTAAGTTGACAAAGCCCTCCGTCCATGTCAACTTAGTAGGCCCATAAGTCAGCCTGCCACTATACTAGGTCCTAGCTAAAAGGGGGACTATTCATTTTTTTTGTGCTTAATAAGGAGGCACTTCCTTGCGTGCGAAGATATAGCTGGTGGGTCCGAGCTGTCAGCGGCGGTAACGTTTTTTTCGCGAAATACAAAGGCCCTTTCAGTGGGTCCCTAATGTTAGGTGGAGGAATCATTATTTTGCGTGTAATAAGGAGGCATTTCCTTGCGTGCGGCCGTGGACCCAGCTGTCAACCTCTCCACGTACAGTCCACTTCAGATGCATGTCGGACGTTGACCACGTTGACCAGGCTGCGCCGAGAGCACCAGGGCGGTGGACGATGGCGAGGCCTAGGAAGGGAACAACACGGAGGCAGGGAAGACTCGGCAGTTGTTTCCCACGCGGAGGGGAGTATGACTGTACGAGGGTTTACTGGTTCGTCTGCCGTCGCCGGAGAATAACAGCAGGGTGTGTGAGTAGAGGGATGGCTAGGCCAGCGATGGGAGTATGGTGGGGTGGTGAGGCCTGCGCGGCAGCACAGCCGGCCACGGGGAGGAGGGAGCAGGCAGTCCCGCCGGCGATTGTTTGAGCAGCTGGAGTAGGAAGAGCAGAGATTGAAGAAGCACGACGGACGTTCGATGGACATCGAACAGTCACTGCTTGTGCGTCAACCTTTTTTTAGGAAAGCCTCAAATCTGTGGAAAACAACATATAGCCCATCTGCCATTATTTCTAATAATTTATAGCCCATTTGCTAATTCTTAAGGTTGTTTGGAGCCCATATTCTTTTTGTTAGCATTACAGCGCATATTATGGCCACGGTTAAAAAATTATATGAAATTTTGCATATTTCGGTGCGGTCCGAACTGTTTTTAATCCCGAAATTTCGACTCACATTCAAACTAATTTAAAAAATAAATGTATATCAATATAAAATCCAACAAATTCTCCACGCATAAAAATTAATGTAATTTAAAATCTCGAAATGAAAAAAAGATATTTGAAACTAATTGCCGGTTTGATGTGTTTTAAAAATGTACAACCCATTTCTCATTACTGATAGGCCATTTTCTTGGCCAACCGAATGAAGCTCTCCTCCTCTTAAAAGATTTGCAGCCCAACAGGCCTAACAAAGCGACTTACTTGGCAAATCACAAAAAAACTAGGTTGTGGCCGTGGACCCAGCTATCAGCCTCTCCACGTACAGTACTCTTCCGATGGAAGTCGGTCGTTGACCACATTGACCACGCTGCGCCGAGAGCACCAAGGCGATGGACGGTGACGAGGCCTAGGAAGGGGACGACGCGGAGCCGGGGAAGATGCGGCAATGGATGCCCACGCGGAGAGGAGTACGAGGGTTCACTGATTCGGCTGCGGCGTGAGGCTGCCGTCGCCGCAGAATAACAGGGGGTGTGGGTGAGTAGAGGGATACCCTGGGCCAGCGGTGGGAGTAGTAGGGGGAGGTGAGGCCTCTGCGGCATCACAGCCGGCCACGAGAGGCAGGAGCACGCGACACGACCGGCGTTGATTTGGGCGGCTGGAGCAAGAAGACGAGAGATTGAAGAAGAATGCCGGCCGTTGGATGTAAATCCAACGCCTTCTTAGGCTTCGACCTACTGGCCCACATGTCAGCCAGTCCATTTGTTTTTTAGTCCATTTGGTGGGCTGGGTGAAACAATGATGTAGCATATATGCAGCCCGTTTAAATCCCATTTGCATTTTTCTCGAAATCCGCGGACTTGCTGGGCTGGGTGAAAATATCATGTTGGGCTAGACGGAGAAATGTTATAAAAACATAAACACATGATTGCACGTCAGTAAAATCTTTGCAAGCTTATGTACGGAATCACTAACTTGCCAAGTTATATATAAACAATTATTATTATTATTATTTTGTAAGAACTTTCAACTTATGAAATAAAATATCATTTTAATTTGATGAGTTAATAATACGTGGGGTATTATTATTTTTTAAGCTAGACGTGGGACAGTTGAGTTGGTTCTAGGGGAAAGTACTAGGAGAAAACTCAGTTTACATCGAAAAAGAAAGTGGGAGAAAATTCAGAGACCTGCTGGGTCCACCTGAGGAGGGGAATATGTTGGGAGGAAGGAGATTCAAAGCACGGCAGCCGAGTGAACTAGTTTTTTTATGGACAAGTGAACTAGTTTACATACATAAGCAAATAGCCACTAAAAAAGCAATCAGGTTAATGGGTTCTTAAAAGAAATATTTCGGACAAAATAGATAATTACGACACATAGGCTAATGCATGAAACACTCAGATGATAAAGGTGCTTATAAACAGATAAAGTACAACATCTAGACCTTCCTGGCACGCTTGATCATGACGCTGCGGCTGTCCGTGTACTCGTCGGTTACGGGAAGCAGACACACCCTCATGTCCAAGATCTGCATGTACATGTCGTAGCATGCATATGCGTCCTTGGCCGCGTAGGTTATGTAGGCTAGATTCAGAGGTACCTCCCACGTGTTCAGGTCGTCTTCTTTCATGTTGGCGTATCAGGGGTCGATGATGGTCTCAGCGAGGTCAACCACAGAGTCCTTCTCCTGGCCGTTGCTGATGATCTTGTATTGCTTCTGGATGTCGACAAGCTTGTTGCACCAGATGGCCGAATCATCTCGTTCTTCCTTCTCTCCACCGTAGCGAAGGTGCAGTCGGCGCTACCGATGAAACGGGCGAATGCTCCAGAACCTGGTGCAGCCATAGGACTGAGGCGAGGCAGAGCTTCACTGAGTCCATATCGTTGGTGTACATCACATTCAATTTGGTGCAGCCATAGGATTGAACAGCGAACTGAAAGGGGAACTCCTTGCTGAAGTCCATATCCAGCAGGCTCACCCCTCGGATCGCCATTGGAGTCTCTTCGAGTGAACGAGTGTGTAGGCGGCGGCAACAGTTCGTTTTTTAGCTCTTGGGGAACTGGATTCAACAGTAAGCTGAGTGTGTACAGGCGACAACAGTTACTACCCCTCCCTCGTCCGTTGCATGCCCAGCAGAAGATGCACCCTCGGCCACATGTCGGTTCACGAGCGGGTCTATATTGGTATTGTAATAACAGGAGTTAGTGGTCACTTTACTTAAATTTAATTAGCTTTAATATAAATTTATACTTAAAACAAGCAATGCATTCGCTCGTTCTATCAGTGCCACATGATCAACATGCACAACAATTAGAATTATTATTCTCAGGACGCACACGATCAACACATTTGTCACACTTTCACAAAGATAATACTACCAAGTTTGAACTGTTTGTTATGGTTGTTGTCCTCTGAATCATCATGCCGTGTTTCTCAGCTTGCAAGATTCAGAACCAACAAATAAGATCCAAATAATAAGTACAACAAAGATGCCTACATATCTTATTGATTCCCACCTTGCAAGATTCAGAACCAACAAATAAGAACCAAATAGTAAGTACAACAAAGATGCCTACACATCTCATTGATTCCCAGCTTGCAAGATTCAGAACCAACAAATAAGATTCAAATAATAAGTACAACAAAGATGCCTACACATCTCACTGATTCCCAGCTTGCAAGATTCAAAACCAACCCATTAGAGCCTTTTGATAAAGTGAATATTGGGATTAAATCCATCTTGGCTAGCCATGTCATACAATCGAAGAACTTGGCGAATGCTCTTGACCGTCACAACATCTGTAGTTGAGTATTCCTGTTTGCACAGCACAAACAAGGAGACAGGAGAGCATGATTTTGCTTTAATAGCAGCCTCCTTGAACTCAACCTCCAGCTCTACTTGGATGAGATCTGCCTGGAGTTCCATGATTCAATTCATGCGCCTTTTTCTGCAGTTCACCTGAAATGAAGCAAAGATTGAATCATTCAGCTAGCAAGAAGTACTTGCTCTTGTGAGCTAGCAGGTTCTTCTTTAGTAGTTGCACTAAAATTGAGGAACATTAAGGTTGGCTGTCCGGCTCATGTAAGGTGCAACTATAATTTTCTTATCCTTTTGTGCAGTTCCACTAAAATAAAGTGCCATTATGGTGACAGTGACGGCTCCATCTTGTAATAAAATGTTGCACGAGATTACCAGCATAACTGGACGGAGATTTTCGAAACTCCAATCAGCATTTTGTGCAGTTCCACCGAAATTGAGAGATGTTGCCCACGTGACATTTTAGTTGAACTGCACAAGACACTCATTCCAAAAAAAGTGTTTTCTGCAGTTCACCAAAAGGTCACAATAGCAACAAGGTGAAATGGATATCCCTATCAGCACAAAAAGATAGAAAGTAAACAGTTGCTGGTCAATAAGAATATACGAAACATATACAAAATGAAAAGAAGCATCTTAATTATGTTCATGGCAATCACGCAAGGACAGTAGAAATTTTAAAACATCAGCAATGCTTCATGTTACCAGAAGCATTACGATCAACAATGAGGTTCCTCAAATATGGGATTACTTTAATGGTGGCATTGCTTGTTTACCAGACACAGTAAATCAACAGCAGCTAAAGAGTTAGTTTAAGGGCATGGGACCGTGGGGACACCAGGACACTTAGCAGTGTAAAGGAGCAACTTACTTATCATACTGGGGAAAACAGCAGGAGTGCCATTTGTAACACAGTTTAATTGCATCTTATCACTTGAGGCATTAGATTAACAATAACACTGGTTAGACATGTCCCTAAGGTAACAGTGTGATCGCTTCATTTTACACGCGCCCTTACATTAACAACAGCAAAAGGTTGGTATAAGGACATGCGACAGTGGACGCATCAGCACAATGTACCTACAAGGAGGCATAAAGTGGTGATGCTGAGTTTGTCCATGCTATGTGAGGGCAGCAAACCTAATCCTGGAGACCTTGTACTATGTGAGGGCAGCAAATCTAATCCTGGAGACCTTTTACTATGTGAGGGCAGCAAATCTAATCCTAGAGACCTTTTACTATGTGAGGGCAGAAAATCTAATCCTAGAGACCTTTTACTATGTGAGGGCAGCAAATCTAATCCTGAGACCTTTTACTATGTGAGGGCAGCAAATCTAATCCTGAGACCTTTTACTATGTGAGGGCAGCAAATCTAATCCTGGAGACCTTTTACTATGTGATGGCAGCAAATCTAATCCTGGACATACTCTATTGACTTGTCCACCAGCCGCCACTTTCTATCCTTTTTTCAACCAATAATAGATCTGTTCCTTATCTAGTTTGTACTGTGTTTTCCCATTATTTCCCTTTTCAACCAAGAGACCGGTTGGGCATCTGGTCTCTACTACTTTCACCATATTATTTCCTCTTTGAATCAAGTCCTAGATTCATGTTACAACTTTCCCCACTTTCTTCGTTGTTTGAACAAAGCCCTAGATTCGAATGCATGAAGTAGCTTTACCTCTAATAATACTAAAAATTTAGGTGGCTTTGGAAGAGCTGACGGGAGTAGAAAAAGATGCACATGTAGACACGTGGGGAGCTGGGGCAGTAGAGCAAGGCCGCTTTTGAAGAACTTATACCTGAGGGTCGTTGGGATGTCGGCGGCGGCATGTCGGATCTGCGGACAATACGGCAAGGAGGAAGAAGGGTCGGAGGACCTCCCGAGCCGGCGCTGTGTTGGAGAGAACGACACGGGCAGAGGATCGGGCCCCTCCGGCAGCTGTGGGTTTCCTCCCTCGGCAGCGATGACCGCGTGAACGATGCCTGTGGTCGCCAGCACCGTCTGGAAACACTGCACGGTGCGGGGCCGCAGGCCGGCGCCTTGGATGATTTGGCACAGCCGACTGCCGCTCGCGTCCATCGCCTCCATAGGTGCTTGTGGCTTCTGGTCACTTGGTCTTGGATTGGAGTGAGCAGTGTTGCGCAGAGACTTGGGAGTAGATGGATTGGAGTGGTGGGGCTATACTAGCAAGTAGTTGTACGTACTAGTACAATAGTGGGCTCACATAGCAATTTTGTCTCATGCAAGAGCCTGGCTATATGCGTGCTCCAATGTTCGCAACTGCAACGTTCGGTTTGCGCTTGGCTCTTCGCCTCTTCGAGAAGATGAACAATGATGTTACTGTTGGGGAACGTAGTAATTTCAAAAAATTTCCTACGCACACGCAAGATCATGGTGATGCATAGCAACGAGAGGGGAGAGTGTAATCTACGTACCCTCGTAGACCGACAATGGAAGCATTATGACAACGCGGTTGATGTAGTCGTACGTATTCACGGCCCGACCGATCAAGCACCGAAACTATGGCACCTCCGAGTTCTAGCACACGTTCAGCTCGATGACGATCCCTGGACTCCGATCCAGCAAAGTGTCGGGGAAGAGTTCCGTCAGCACGATGGCGTGGTGACGATCTTGATGTTCAACTGTCGCAGGGCTTCGCCTAAGCACCACTACAATATTATCAAGGATTATGGTGGAAGGGGGCACCGCACACGGCTAAGAAAATGACCACGTGGATCAACTTGTGTGTCTATGGGGTGCCCCCTACCCCCGTATATAAAGGAGTGGAGGAGGGGAGGGCCGGCCCTCTCTATGGCGCGCCCTAGGGGAGTCCTACTCCCACCGGGAGTAGGATTCCCCCTTTCCTAGTCCAACTAGGAGTCCTTCCATGTAGTAGGAGTAGGAGTCAAGGCAAGGGAAAGGAGAAGAGAAGGAAGGAGGGGGCGCAGCCCTTCCCCCTAGTCCAATTCGGACTAGGCCTTGGGGGGGCGCCCAACCTCTCCTATCTCTTTCCCCTAAAGCCCAATAAGGCCCATATACTCTCCAGTGAATTCCCGTAACTCCCCGGTACTCCGAAAAAATACTCAATCACTCGGAACCTTTCCGATGTCCGAATATAGTCGTCCAATATATTGATATTTACGTCTCGACCATTTCGAGACTCCTCGTCATGTCCCCGATCCCGGGACTCCGAACTCCTTCGGTACATCAAAACTCATAAACTCATAATATAACTATCATCAAAACCTTAAGCGTGCGGACCCTACGAGTTCGAGAACAATGTAGACATGACTGAGACACGTCTCCGGTCAATAACCAATAGCGGAACCTGGATGCTCATATTGGCTCCCACATATTCTACGAAGATCTTTATCGGTCAGACCGCATAACAACATACGTTGTTCCCTGTGTCATCGGTATGTTACTTTCCCGAGATTCAATCATTGGTATCTCAATACCTAGTTCAATCTCGTTACCGGCAAGTCTCTTTACTCGTTCCGTAATACATCATCTCACAACTAACTCATTAGTTGCAATGCTTGCAAGGCTTATGTGATGTGCATTACCGAGAGGGCCCAGAGATACCTCTCCGACAATCGGAGTGACAAATCCTAATCTCGAAATACGCCAACCCAACATTTACCTTTGGAGACATCTGTAGATCTCCTTTATAATCACCCAGTTATGTTGTGACGTTTGGTAGCACACAAAGTGTTCCTCCGGCAAACGGGAGTTGCATAATCTCATAGTCATAGGAACATGTATAAGTCATGAAGAAAGCAATAGCAACATACGAAACGATTGAGTGCTAAGCTAACGTAATGGGTCAAGTCAATCATATCATTCTCCTAATGATGTGATCCCGTTAATCAAATGACAACACATGCCTATGGTTAGGAAACATAACCATCTTTGATTAACGAGCTAGTCAAGTAGAGGCATACTAGCGACACTTTGTTTGTCTATGAATTCACACATGTATTATGTTTCCGGTTAATACAATTCTAGCATGAATAATAAACATTTATCATGAAATGAGGAAATAAATAATAACTTTATTATTGCCTCTAGGGCATATTTCCTTCAGTATCCCACTTGCACTAGGGTCAATAATCTAGATCACATCGCCATGTGATTTAACATCAATAGTTCACATCACCATGTGATTAACACCCATAGTTCACATCGTCATGTGACCAACACTCAAAGGGTTTACTAGAGTCAGTAATCTAGTTCACATCTATATGTGATTAACACCCAAAGAGTACTAAGGTGTGATCATGTTTTGCTTGTGAGAGAAGCTTAGTCAACGAGTCTGCCAAAATTCAGATCCGTATGTATTTTGCAAATTTCTATGTCTACAATGCTCTGCACGGAGCTACTTTAGCTAATTTCTCCCACTTTCAATATGTATCCAGATGAAGACTTAGAGTCATCCGGATCAGTGCCAAAAACTTGTATCGACGTAATCCTTTTACGATGAACCTTTTGTCACCTCCATAATTGAGAAACATATCCTTATTCCACTAAGGATAATTTTGACCGATGTACAGTGATCTACTCCTAGATCACTATTATACTCCCTTGCCAAAAAAACAGTGTAGGGTATACAATAGATCTGGTACATAGCATGGCATACTTTATAGAACCTATGGCTGAGGCATAGGGAATGACTTTCATTCTCTTTCTATCTTCTGCCGTGGTCGGACTTTGAGTCTTACTCAACTTCACACCTTGTAACACAGGCAAGAACTCCTTCTTTGACTGTTCCATTTTGAACTACTTCAAAATCTTGTCAAGGTATGTACTCATTGAAAAAACTTATCAAGCGTCTTGATCTATCTCTATAGATCTTGATGCTTAATATGTAAGCAGCTTCAACGAGGTCTTTCTTTGAAAAACTTCTTTCAAAACACTCCTTTATGCTTTGCAGAATAATTCTACATTATTTTCGATCAACAATATGTCATTCACATATACTTATCAGAAATGATGTAGTGCTCCCACTCACTTTCTTGTAAATATAGGCTTCACCGCAAGTCTGTATAAAACTATATGCTTTGATCATCTCATCAAAGCGCATATTCCAACTCCGAGATGCTTGCACCAGTCCATAGATGGATCGCTGGAGCTTGCATATTTTGTTAGTACCTTTAGGATCGACAAAACCTTCTTGTTTCATCATATACAACTCTTCTCTAATAAATTCTATTAAGGAATGCAGTTTTGTTTATCCATTTGCCAGATTTCATAAAATGCGGCAATTGCTAACATGATTCGGACAGACTTAAGCAAGGTTACGGGTGATAAACTCTCATCGTAGTCAACATCTTGAACTTGTCGAAAACCTTTTTGCGACAATTCTAGCTTTGTAGATAGTAATACTACTATCAGCGTCCGTCTTCCTCTTGAAGATCCATTTATTTTCAATTGCTTGCCGGTCATCGGGCAAGTCAACCAAAGTCCATACTTTGTTTTTCATACATGGATCCCATCTCAGATTTCATGGCTTCAAGCCATTTTGCGGAATCTGGGCTCATCATCGCTTCCTCATAGTTCGTAGGCTCGTCATGGTCAAGTAACATGACCTCCAGAATAGGATTACCGTACCACTCTAGTGCAGATCTCACTCTGGTTTACCTACGAGGTTCGGTAGTAACTTGATCTGAAGTTACATGATCATCATCATTAGCTTCGTCACTAATCGGTGTAGTAGTCACAGGAACAGATTTCTGTGATGAACTACTTTCCAATAAGGGATAAGGTACAATTACCTTATCAAGTTCTACTTTCCTCCCACTCACTTCTTTCAAGAGAAACTCCTTCTCTAGAAAGGATCCATTCTCAGCAATGAATAACTTGCCTTCGGATCTGTGATAGAAGGTGTACCCAACATTTTCTTTTGGGTATCCTATGAAGATTTATTTCTCCGATTTGGGTTCGAGCTTATCAAGTTGAAACTTTTTCACATAAGCATCGCAGTCCCAAACTTTAAGAAACGACAGCTTAGGTTTCTCGCCAAACCACAGTTCATACGGTGTTGTCTCAACGGATTTAGATGGTGCCCTATTTAACGTGAATGTAGCTGTTTCTAATGCATAACCCCAAAACGATAGTGGTAATCGGTAAGAGACATCATAGATCGCACCATATCTAATAAAGCACGGTTTTGACGTTCGGACACACCATTATACTGTGGTGTTCCAGGTGGCGTGAGTAGTGAAACTATTTCACATTGTTTTAACTGAAGGCCAAACTCGTAACTCAAATATTTTATTTCCGCGATCATATCGTAGAAACTTTTATTTTTGTTACGATGATTCTCCACTTCACTCTGAAATTCTTTGAACTTTTCAAATATTTCAGACTTGTGTTTCATCAAGTAGATATACTCATATCTGCTCAAATAATCTATGAAGATCAGAAAATAATGATACCTGTCGCGAGCCTCAATATTCATCGGACCACATACATCAGTATGTATGATTTCCAACAAATCTGTTGCTCGCTCCATTGATCCGAAGAACGGAGTCTTAGTCATCTTACCCATGAGGCATGGTTCGCAAGCATCAACTGATTCATAATCAAGTGATTCCAGAAGCCCATCAGCACGGAGTTTCTTCATGCGCTTTACACCAATATGACCTAAACGGCAGTGCCACAAATAAGCTGCACTATCATTATTAACTTTGCATCTTTTGATTTCAATATTATGATTATGTGTATCACTACGATCGAGATCCAATGAACTATTTTCATTGGGTGTGTAACCATATAAGGTTTTATTCATGTAAACAGAACAACAATTTATTCTCTTACTTAAATGAATAACTGTATTGCAATAAACATGATCAAATCATATTTATGCTCAACGCAAACACCAAATAACACTTATTTAGGTTCAACACTAATCCCGAAAATATAGTGAGTGTGCGATGATGATCATATCAATCTTGGAACCACTTCCAACACACATCATCACTTCACCCTTAACTAGTCTCTGTTTATTCTGCAACTCCCGTTTCGAGTTACTAATCTTAGCAACTAAACTAGTATCAAATACCGAGGGGTTGCTACGAACACTAGTTAAATACACATCAATAACATGTATATCAAATATACTTATGTTCACTTTGCCATCCTTCTTATCCGCCAATCACTTGGGGTAGTTCCGCTTCCAGTAACCAGTCCCTTTGTAGTATAAGCACTTAGTCTCAGGCTTAGGACCAGACTTGGGCTTCTTCACTTGGGCAGCAACTTGCTTGCCGTTCTTCTTGAAGTTCCCCTTCTTCCCTTTGCCCTTTTCTTGAAACTAGTGGTCTTGTCAACCATCAACACTTGATGCTCTTTCTTGATTTCTACCTTCATCGATTTCATCATCATGAAAAGCTCGGGAGTCGTTTTTGTCATCCCTTGCATACTATAGTTCATCACGTAGTTCTGCTAACTTGGTGATGGTGACTAGAGAATTCTATCAATCACTATCTTATCTGGAAGATTAACTCCCACTTGATTCAAGCGATTGTAGTACCCAGACAATCTGAGCACATGCTCACTAGTTGAGCGATTCTCCTCCATCTTTTAGCTATAGAACTTGTTGGAGACTTCATATCTCTCAACTCGGGTATTTGCTTGAAATATTAACTTCAACTCCTGGAACATCTCATATGGTCCATGACGTTCAAAACGTCTTTGAAGTCCAGATTCTAAGCCGTTAAGCATGGTGCACTAAACAATCAAGTAGTCATCATATTGAGCTAGCCAAACATTCATAACGTCTGCATCTGCTCCTGCAATAGGTCCGTCACCTAGCGGTGCATCAAGGACATAATTCTTCTGTGCAGCAATGAGGATAAACCTCAGATCACAGATCCAATCCACATCATTGCTACTAACATCTTGCAACACAATTTTATCTAGGAACATATCAAAATAAACACAGGGAAGCAACAACGCGAGCTATTGATCTACAACATAGATATGCTAATACTACCAGGACTAAGTTCATGATAAATTAAAGTTCAATTAATCATATTACTTAAGAACTCCCACTTAGATAGACATCCCTCTCATCCTCTAAGTGATTACGTGATCCAAATCAACAAAACCATGTCCGATCATCACGTGAGATGGAGTAGTTTCATTGGTGAACATCACTATGTTGATCATATCTATTATATGATTCATGCTCGACCTTTCACTCTCCGTGTTCCGAGGCCATATCTATATATGCTTGGCTCGTCAAGTATAACCTGAGTATTCCGCGTGTGCAACTGTTTTGCACCCGTTGTATTTGAACGTAGAGCCTATCACACCCGATCATCACGTGGTGTCTCAGCACGAAGAACTTTCGCAACGGTGCATACTCAGGGAGAACACTTTTTGATAATTAGTGAGAGATCATCTTAAAATGCTACCGTCAATCAAAGCAAGATAAGATGCATAAAAGATAAACATCACATGCAATCAATATAAGTGATATGATATGGCCATCATCATCTTGTGCTTGTGATCTCCATCTTCGAAGCACCGTCGTGATCACCATCGTCATCGGCGCGACACCTTGATCATCATCATAGCATCGTTGTCATCTCGCCAATCTTATGCTTCCACGACTATCTATACCGCTTAGTGATAAAGTAAAGCATTACAACGCAATTGCATTGCATACAATAAAGCGACAACCATATGGCTCCTGCCAGTTGCCGATAACTTGGTTACAAAACATGATCATCTCATACAATAAAATTTTAGCATCATGTCTTGACCATATCACATCACCACATGCCCTGCAAAAACAAGTTAGACGTCCTCTACTTTGTTGTTGCAAGTTTTACGTGGCTGCTACGGGCTTAAGCAAGAACCAATCTTACCTACGCATCAAAACCACAACGATAGTTTGTCAAGTTGGTGCTGTTTTAACCTTCGCAAGGACCGGGCGTAGCCACACTCGGTTCAACTAAAGTTGGAGAAACTGTCACCCGCTAGCCACCTTTGTGCAAAGCACGTCGGGAGAACCGGTCTCGCGTAAGCGTACGCGTAATGTCGGTCCGGGCCGCTTCGTCCAACAATACCGCCGAACCAAAGTATGACATGCTGGTAAGCAGTATGACTTATATCGCCCACAACTCACTTGTGTTCTACTCGTGCAAATAACATCAACACATAAAACCTAGGCTCGGATGCCACTGTTGGGGAATGTAGTAATTTCAAAAAATTTCCTATGCACACGCAAGATCATGGTGATGCATAGCAATGAGAGGGGAGAGTGTAATCTACGTACCCTCGTAGACCGACAGCGGAAGCGTTATGACAACGCGGTTGATGTAGTCGTACGTCTTCACAACCCGACCGATCAAGAACCAAAACTATGGCACCTCCGAGTTCTAGCACACGTTCAGCTCGATGACGATCCCCGGACTCTGATCCAGCAAAGTGTCGGGGAAGAGTTCCGTCAGCACGATGGCGTGGTGACGATCTTGATGTTCAACTGTCGCAGGGCTTCGCCTAAGCACCACTACAATATTATCAAGGATTATGGTGGAAGGGGGCACCGCACACGGCTAAGAAAATGATCACGTGGATCAACTTGTGTGTCTATGGGGTGCCCCCTGCCCCCGTATATAAAGGAGTGGAGGAGGGGAGGGCCGGTCCTCTCTATGGCGCGCCCTAGGGGAGTCCTACTCCCACCGGGAGTAGGATTCCCCCTTTCCTAGTCCAACTAGGAGTCCTTCCATGTAGTAGGAGTAGGAGTCAAGGCAAGGGAAAGGAGAAGAGAAGGAAGGAGGGGGCGCAACCCTTCCCCCTAGTCCAATTCGGACTAGGCCTTGGGGGGCGCCCAACCTCTCCTATCTCTTTCCCCTAAAGCCCAATAAGTCCCATATACTCCCCGGTGAATTCCCGTAACTCTCCGGTACTTCGAAAAATACTTGAATCACTCGGAACCTTTCCGATGTCCGAATATAGTCGTCCAATATATCGATCTTTACGTCTCGACCATTTCGAGACTCCTCGTCATTTCCCTGATCTCATCCGGGACTCCAAACTCCTTCGGTACATCAAAACTCATAAACTCATAATATAACTGTCATCAAAACCTTAAGCATGCGGACCCTACGGGTTCGAGAACAATGTAGACATGACCGAGATACGTCTCCGGTCAATAACCAATAGCGGAACCTATATGCTCATATTGGCTCCCACATATTCTACGAAGATCTTTATCGGTCAGACCGCATAACAACATACGTTGTTCCCTTTGTCATCGGTATGTTACTTTCCCGAGATTCGATCGTCGGTATCTCAATACCTAGTTCAATCTCGTTACCGGCAAGTCTCTTTACTCATTCCGTAATACATCATCTCGCAACTAACTCATTAGTTGCAATGCTTGCAAGGCTTATGTGATGTGCATTACCGAGAGGGCCCAGAGATACCTCTCCGACAATCGGAGTGACAAATCCTAATCTCGAAATACGCCAACCCAACATTTACCTTTGGAGACACCTGTAGATCTCCTTTATAATCACCCAGTTACGTTGTGACGTTTGGTAGCACACAAAGTGTTCCTCCGGCAAACGGGAGTTGCATAATCTCATAGTCACAGGAACATGTATAAGTCATGAAGAAAGCAATAGCAACATACTAAACGATCGAGTGCTAAGCTAACGGAATGGGTCAAGTCAATCATATCATTCTCCTAATGATGTGATCCCGTTAATCAAATGACAACACATGTCTATGGTTAGGAAACATAACCATCTTTGATTAACGAGCTAGTCAAGTAGAGGCATACTAGTGACACTTTGTTTGTCTATGTATTCACACATGTATTATGTTTCCGGTTAATACAATTCTAGCATGAATAATAAACATTTATCATGAAATAAGGAAATAAATAATAACTTTATTATTGCCTCTAGGGCATATTTCCTTCAGTTACTACTACTGCTTCTACAGTGTCGAATCCACTGCTGCATGTCCGTCACCGCGAGCGGGACAGATAGCTTGTTGTAGAAGTACTACTAAGCAAAAGCATGTCCTCGTTTGCGAGCAACCGCGCGCATGGGTGAGGGAGAAGGCGTGTAGTAAAATAAAGCTTCTCCTCGTTGTACGAGTTGACGCGACACATCATAGCACTGGCCCCACATGCTTGCCTCTAAACTTGGCCGAAAGACCCGCAGTGTACAATATATTTGTTGCAACCTCTAACATTTACCCACCACAAATTAAAAATATATGTGGCCATATGCATCGTTCTGATGCAGAGGCCGGGGAGTCCCCCCTTTTCGAAAAAAACAAATTAAAATATATATTCCTGTCTTGACCAGATGAGCGTGCAAACTAAAATCACCAGGGTGTCAGGTAGGGCCAGAAGACTATTTTTTTTAGAAGTTAGAGACGGCCACATAGCATGGAGCCGACCCCAATGATTTTAAGCTTATAGGCATGGTACACACTATCCTAGACTACTCGACACATGAAACTGCCACACGAGCGTCCGGGCTGCGCTTGGCTCTTCGCCTCTTCGGGAAGTCGAACAATGATGGAGTACTACTGCACTGGAGGAGTACTATAGTGTACACTTCTGGCCATCTGACACCGATTAAACTGCTGCATGTCCACCGCATGCGGGAGGGAGAGCGTGTAGCGAAAGCTTCTCCTAGTCTTACCAGCCACCACGCTCATGGGCGAGGGAGGGACGCTCCTGCCTTTGCGTGTATGACAGGTGGGCCCGACAGGTGTGTGTCATATAGCCAAAGGCAGGTGCAGTTAAGTCCGCGAGGGAGAGGATAATCGAACTTCTCGTTGATGTACAAGTTGACGCGACACATCAAAGCACTGCACTCGATATATTTCAATAATTTGCGTTTAACGATGCATTAATTACAACACATGCATGCATGCCGTGACTCTCCTTTTGATACTTGCATGTGTTGATTAATGCACCTTGAAGTAGTATAAAATATGTGACGGTAAAGCTTTGTAATACCTCGACCCAAGTCGAGAGATGGTTGTGCACGAGGAGGGTGAGATCATGCAGACGGAACATGACCCGACGATGGAGCTCTCTAAGGTCTTGATGGACCTCACCATGCTCCACTGCCCCTTGTGCCTCCGCCCCTTGATGCCTCCAGTGTATGAGGTTCGAATACACCTCGCCCGTTCGGCTAATTGAGCAAGGTGCAGCTTTCTTGATTGATGTGCTGTTCGATTGATTTCTGCAGTGCAAGGAAGGGCAACTGGCCTGCGCGGACTGCCGCGTCGAGCGCCTCGGGAACCAGCGGCAGTGCTAGAAGTGCGAGCGCAGCGGTGGCTTCGATGTGCGGAACACGGCGGTGGACTCCGTCCTTCCGTCGGTGAGGGTGGAGTGCCCGCACGAAGGCTGTGGGCTCTACGTCACTTACCACAAGCTCGTCGATCACCAGAGTGTGTGTCCGCTCGCGCCCTGCAAATGCCCCATGCCCGTCTATGGCTATGAAGGCCCGCCGCCGGCTCTCTACCACCACATCAGCACCGCGCATCCCATGCCCGTGCCAGTTATTGCACGTACATAGCAGTACTCCCTCCTTTCCGGTTTATAGGGCTTAATTCAAAACACTAGGGCGGCAAGAGTGGAACAAAACACTAGGCAAAAGGCCGAGCCTTCCACCCTTTACCAAGTATATAGATGCATTAAGAGAACAAGATAATATAGTGATATCCCAACAAAATAAACAATGTTCCAACAAGGAACGATCTCCAATCTTCACCTGCAACTAGCAACGCTATAAGAGGGGCTGAGCAAAGCGGTAACATAGCCAATCAACGGTTTGCTAGGACATGGTGGGTTAGAGGTTTGACATGGCAATTTGGGAGGCATGATAAGCAAGTGGTAGGCATCATAGCATAGGCATAGCAAAAGAGCGAGCATCTAGCAAGCAAAGATAGAAGTGATTTCGAGGGTATGATCATCTTACCTACAAAGTTGTCAGAGTTGACTGGATCCTCAAAAGCAAAGTCTACAGGCTCCTCGTTAGTGAACTCGTCTCCCGGCTCTACCCAAACAAGACAAATAAGCAAAAGGAACACAATCAACCACGTGCAAGACTCAAACAACATGATGCGAACATGGTATGCTATGCGGGATGCGATATGTGATGCTTATGCAAGATTTGACAAGGAATGATTGAACCTGGCCTCAACTTGGAAATCCAAGAGTGCCACTGGAAAGGTGAGGTGATTTCGGTTGAAATCGATATAAAGATCGCCGGAATCGGATGCACGGTTTGGAAATGGCAAGCAAAACAAATATGGCAACAGTCTGCGATAAACAACAAGTAGCCAAATAAATGCATCAAGATAATTATGCTACAGCACTCAAACAAGACAAAAAAAATACATGGTAGGGATCCATTCATGATGCTTGACAAAAGATGAACACTGAGCTACGGCCAAAACATCCATTAACAGGTTCAAACAAGCATGACAAAAATGCAAATGATAAACAGGTTTCAGACTTAGTGAAATTAACACAAGCCTGGAATTCTAGATCAGGTAGCACACTTTGGAGCATGAAAACTATATGCTACAGGAACTTAACATGGCAAAGAAAGGCATGGAATGATGCTACTCAAAGCACTTAACAAAAGTCCCTTAGTGACCTTGAGCCAAAAGGGATCAGAAAATACAATTGCAAGCATGCGAACATGGCAAAAACATAAACAGATCTCAGATTAGTGAAAAACTGGAGCATGCAAATCTGTTAACGAGTAGGCATGTTCACGAGCTCGAGGCACTCACTACAGAGCATGGCATGACAAACTAAGCATACACCCATCAAGAATACATATCATAGAAGCTATACATGGCAAGAACAACAATATAGCATGCACAAATCAACAACAACATCCTCAACAAAATCGCTATCGAGTTAACAATCTGCCAGGATTCACGAAATATCAAAAGTAGAGGTCGATTGACTCAAGCTAGGGTGCTCCATAATTGCAAACAAAGACATGTATGGATAGAGCACCACAAGATTAACAAATCATCCTTACTGATCATCCTCAAAAGAGGCACGGATCACTAGTAAACAACATGAACATATGGCATATTGATAAAAATAGAACAAGGACTTAGAGAAATTCTAAGTCCCTGAAATCAGCATTAACGAATGCACTACTTTGCAAGCTTGTGCTAGTCACCACACATGTTACAAAAATACATGGTAAGCACCTCTGTAAAGATAGCATGGCATATAACAAAACTCATGTAGAACTCAGGAGCATATCATGCACACAACAATCATGACAAAAATGACAAATAGCTATTTGGTGCAGCAGATCTGACAATTATCTCAAATAGCTCTCTTCCAACAGCATTTCGGGCATCACGATGAGCTCAAATGAAAATTATGCAATGAAATGAAATGATGTTCTCTCTGAGGCAAACATTTTGATATGCTACACGCCCAAAACAGAGTTACGGGTGCGAAGTTACAGCTTGATGAAAAACGTAAAATAACTAGGGTTTTGGGAGGAAAGTCAACCGATCCAAACTTCAGATCTGGATCCAGACCGGCGGCGCGGATGCCGAGGTTCGCCGGAGCTGCACTGTTCACCAGAGTTCATCGGGGGACTTGGTGAGGAGGGCGCCGACCGGAGCTCCTCAGGCAGCGAGGTGGCGGCGCCAGCGCGGCAAGGTGGAGGCGGCACCGGCGACCAGACGACGACGGCAGCGCGGCGAGGCTGCTTCGGGCGCGGGCGGCGCTCGGGAGGAAGAAGGCGGGGCCCGGGCGCGGGAGGAGAGGGCCGGCCTTGGGCCTGGGCGGGCCGGCAGCGATGTGGGCACGGCTGCCCACGTGGCGGCACGCGGTTGGTCCGGGCAGAGCGGCGGACGTGTCCGGCGCGTCCGTACGCTGTCCGGCGCGCGGAGAGGAAGGGGAGCTTGGGTTTTGGGGTGGAAGATCCGAAAATTTTGGGAAGAAGCTATATTTATAGGTAGGAGGGGCTAGGAGAGTCCAAATGAGGTGCGGTTTTCGGTCATGCGATCGTGATCGAACGCTCTAGATGATGGAGAGGGTTTTGGTGGGTTTTGGGCAAAATTGGAAGGGTGTTGGGCTGCAACACACACAAGGCCTTCTCGGTCCCTCGGTTAACCGTTGGAGTATCAAACGAAGTCTAAATGGTACGAAACTTGACAGGCGGTCTACCGGTAGTAAACCAAGGCCGCTTGGCAAGTCTCGGTCCAATCCTAAAATGTTTAACCCCCACACACGAAAAGAAGATAGAAAGGACGACCGGAGGAGATAGGAGCACCGGAATGCAAAACGGACAACGGGGAAAAATGCTCGGATGCATGAGACGAACACGTATGCAAATGCAATGCACATGATGACATGATATGAGATGCATGACAACGGCAACAACACACGGAGACAAAAACCCAAAACCGAGGAAATAAAATAACTTAGCGCCGGAAATGGCAAGAGTTGGAGTACATATTAGGTAAATTACATCCGGGGTGTTACAACACTCCACCACTATGAAAGGATCTCATCCCGAGATCTAGGACTGGAAAAACGCCGGGTACTCAGAACGGAGGTGATCCTCGCGTTCCCAGGTGGCTTCACGGTCGGAATGGTGTGACCACTTGACTTTGAGGAATTTGATTGACTTATTGCGAGTCTTGCGTTCAGTCTCTTCAAGAATAGCAACTGGGTGCTCACGATAAGAAAGGTCTTCTTGGAGATCAATGTCTTCAAAGTTGATGGTGCAGTCAGGAGTCTTGAAGCACTTGCGGAGCTGAGAGACATGGAACACGTCTCGCACATTTGCAAAGTTTGAAGGAAGCTCGAGTTGATAGGCGAGATCGCCTCTCTTGCTGATGATCTTGAAAGGACCCACGTATCTAGGGGCAAGCTTCCCTTTGATACAGAAGCGACGAGTACCTTTCATTGGAGAGACGCGGAGGTAAACATGGTCTCCGATCTCGAAAGCCAAATCACGGTGCTTACTATCATAGTAGCTCTTCTGGCGCGATTGCGCTGCTTTGAGGTTATCGCGAATGACCTTGCACATCTCCTCTGCCTCTGTGATCAAGTCATTTCTAAGAAGTTGACATTCACCGGTTTCTGACCAGTTAAGAGGAGTATGGCACTTCCTGCCATACAGAATTTCGAATGGGGCCTTGCCCGAACTGGCTTGAAAACTGTTGTTGTAGGAGAATTCGGCGTATGGAAGACAATCTTCCCACTTCATACTGAAGGAGATAACGCAAGCCCTGAGCATATCTTCGAGAATCTGATTGACACGCTCGACTTGACCGCTAGTTTGAGGATGGAAAGCTGTGCTGAAGCGGATGTTGGTGCCCATGGCCTTCTGAAAAGAATCCCAAAACTTGGAGGTAAAGAGGCTGCCACGGTCTGAAGAGATCACCTGTGGAATACCGTGCAGAGAGACAATCCGAGAGGTATATAGCTCCGCCAATTGAGCTACAGTGATAGACTCTTTGATAGGCACAAAGTGAGCCACTTTAGTGAGTTTGTCGATGACAAGGAATATGGCATCATTGCCACACTTGGACTTTGGAAACCCAGTCACGAAGTCCATCTCAATGTGGTCAAACTTCCATTCTGGAATGGCAAGAGGTTGGAGGAGACCAGCTAGCCTTTGGTGTTCTGCCTTCACTCTTCTACAAACATCACATTCATTCATGAATTTAGTAATCTCGCGCTTCATTCGAGTCCACCAATAAGCCTGCTTGAGGTCCTGATACATGTTTGTACTCCCAGGGTGGATGGAGAGGAGTGAATTGTGAGCCTCGTTCATGATAACTTTACGAAGGTCACCTTTGGGCACAACAATACGATCCTCGAAGAAGAGAGTATCCTTGTCATCAAGGCGGTAGCACTTGTACTTGGGTTGGCTCTTGGCAATCCCAATCTTCACCTTCTTCACCATAGCATCAAGAAGTTGAGCCTCACGAATCTGATCTTCCAAAGTAGGAGAGACTTGAAGGTTGGCGAGGAAACCTTGAGGAACAACTTGCAGATTGAGTTTGCGGAAAGCTTCACAAAGCTCGGGTTGGTAAGGCTTGATAATCAGACTGTTGCAGTAAGCCTTCCTGCTCAAAGCGTCAGCAATCACATTGGCCTTGCCTGGAGTATACTCGATACTCAGATTATACTCTTGAATCATTTCGACCCAACGAGTCTGCCTGAGGTTGAAATTAGGCTCAGTGAAGATGTACTTGAGACTCTTGTGGTGAGTGAAAATGTCCACTTTTCTTCCCAATAAGAGATGTCTTCAAGTCAAAAGAGCATGCACAACTACCGCCAACTCGAGGTCATGAGTGGGGTATTTCTTCTCGTTGGGCTTCAACTGGCGAGAGGTATAAGCCACAACTTTCTTCTCTTGCATCAACACTGCACCAAGACCTTGAAGAGAGGCAAGGATTTATGACTTAAAACACAAAATAAAACAAAATTTTGGATCTCTCAAATAGGTGTGTCCAGCAAGGATTTATGACTTAAAACACAAAATAAAACAAGCAAAGACTCATATCATACAAGATGCTCCAAGAAAAACACATATCATGTGACGAATAAAAATATAGTCTCGAGTAAAATATCGATAGTTGTTGGAAGAAAGCGGGGATGCCACTCGGGGGCATCCCCAAGCTTAGTTGGTTGCTCATTTTTGGATAATAGCTTGGGATGCCGGGGCATCCCCAAGCTTAGGCTCTTCCATCCTTCCTTCATCCATCGTAAGATAACCCAAGACTTGAAAACGTCAATCGCACAAAACTCAACAAAACCTTCATGAGATCCGTTAGTATAAGAATAATAAACCACTACTATAAGTGATGTATCAAACCAATTCATATTTTGTTTTTGTATTATATCTACTGTATTCCAACATTTCTATGGCAAAAACTCATCAAATAAAACCATAGAGCCATCAAAATAAGCACACAACACAAAGAAAACAAAATCTATCAAAACAGAACAATCTGTAGCAATCTGACTATTTCAAATACTTATGTAGCTCCAAAATTTCTAAAAAAATAGGACCACCTAAGAAATTTGTATATTGATCTATTGCAAGTGGAGTGGGTATTTTATCGCTCTCTGGTAAAAATGAAAATTAATTTCGTGAGCGTAAAATTTTATGTTTTTTCAGCAAGATCAAACAACTATCACCCAAGTAGATCCTAAAGGCTTTACTTGGCACAAACACTAATTAAAACATAAAAAACACAATCATCACAGTAGCATAATTGTGCTAACACACAAGAATAGGAAGCAAAAGGCAAAAATAAATTTTATTCATTGGATTGCATCCCAACAAGCGCTATAATTTTACGCCCTTAGCTAGGCATAAAGCAAGGATCTAAGTTTTGTCATCCTTGTTCTTAACTTGCTTAGAGGTATTTTCATCATGAGGCTTTGTAAACACAACATAAAACATGTTATCCATAGAGGCCTTTGCAATCCTAAGTTGGTTTCATCATACCCCTTTTGATTTCCCGCAACAATCCAAGAGTAATGTTGATTAACATTATTGAAGACTTGTTGGATTATATCTAGAACTGGGACTTCCTTTTTAAGATTCTCATCAAAGATTTTATTGTCCCCAAGCAAATGTCTTAAAGCATAGTCACTATTGTAAAGAATTTCATCTATCATGGGTTTTTCATGATTCATACCATAAAAGTCAAAGATTTCCCTAGCTTCCCGTATTATGTAATCAAACTCATTCATAAGAACGAGATTGGACAACTTTTTAGCTCTAGGATTCTTTATAACGGGGAGCTCAAAAAAAATCTTTGCAAGGTAGGATGGGTACGAATAAATTTACTTTCAACTTTTCAGAACTAGTGTTGAAATAGCATCCGCATAAGATCTAGTAGTTTTAAGTATAGGAGCATCATCAAGACTCAAATTCCCCACACAATTGAAAAATTCTTGGATACGTTCTTTTCCCATAATGTTCCCTTGCCCCAAGATAAAAGTTTTAGCATCCATATTGCACATACGTCCAATCTTAGGAGTAAGGCCATCATTTGTTGGTGCCATACCGAAATCACTCGTGATTGCAAGCAAAGGATAGATCTGATGAGAAAACGGTGAATGGAAAAGGGAGGCGAATAAAACGACAAATTTTTGTGAAGTGGGGGAGAGGAAAACGAGAGGAAAATGGCAAATAATGTAAATTGCGAGGAGATGAGATTTGTGATTAGGAACCTAGTAATGAAGAAGATCCTCCCCGGCAACGGCGCTAGAAATTCCTTTTGATTGCTCTCTGACTATAGCGGCAGAAAAGCTCCTGCCTGCTAGGACTACGTCGGTATTTCCCCAAAGAGGAAGGGCTGATGTAGCACAGCAACGGTAGGTATTTCCCTCAGCGAACAAACCAAGGTTATAGAAGCAGTAGGAGAACCAAGCAACACAATGTAAACAACACCTGCACACAAATAACAACACCTCGTAACCCGACGTGTTAAAGGGGCTGTCAATGCCTTTCGGGTAACGATGCCAGAAAATTGTAGTAGATTGAAATAATAGATCGCAAATAAAATAAAGTGCAGCAAAGTATTTTTGTATTTTTGGTTTAATAGATCTGAATAAAAATGCAAACGAAAAGTAGATCACAAGCAAATATATGAGTAAGAAGACCCGGGGCCGTAGGTTTCACTAGTGGCTTCTCTCGAGAAAGATAGCAAACAGTGGGTAAACAAATTACTGTTGGGCAATTGATAGAACCTCAAATAATTACGACAATATCCAGGTAATGATCATTACATAGGCATCACGTCCAAGATTAGTAGACCGACTCTTGCCTGCATCTACTACTATTACTCCACACATCGACCGCTATCCAGCATGCATCTAGTGTATTAAGTTCATGAAAAAACAGAGTAATGCAATAAGAACGATGACATGATGTAGACAAGATCCGTTTATCTATTGCGTAGATATAGATCCCATATTTTTATCCTTAGTGGAAACGATACATACGTGTCGGTTCCCTTTCCTGTCACTGGGATCAAGCACTGTAAGATCGAACCACTACCAGGCACCTCTTCCCATTGCAAGATAAATATATAAACTTGGCCAAACAAAACCTAAATATCGGAGAAGAAATACGAGGCTATAAGAGATCATGCATATAAGAGATCAAAGAAACTCAAATAACTTTCATGGATATAAAAAGATATGAATGATCATAAACTCAAAGTTCATCAGATCCCAACAAAACACACTGCAAAAAGAGTTACATCATATGGATCTCCAAGAGACCATTGTATTGAGAATCAAGAGAGAGAGAGATGAAGCCATCTAGCTACTAACTACAAACCTGAAGGTCTACAAAGAAATACTCACGCATCATCGGAGAGGCACCAATGGAGGTGGTGAACCCCATCCGAGATGGTGTCTAGATTGGATCTGGTGGTTCTGGACTTTGCGGCGGCTGGATGAATATTTCGTCGACTCCCCTAGGGTTTTGGGAATATTTGGGTATTTATAGAGCAAAGAGGCGGTCCGGGGGCACCCGAGGTGGGCACAACCCACCAGGGCACGCCTGGGCCTCCTGGCGCACCCTAGTGGGTTGTCCCCTCCTCGGGACTCCCCCCAGGTGCAACCAAGGCCCAACGTGTTCCTTTTGGTCCATAAAAAATCTCCATAAAGTTTCGTGGCATTTGGACTCTGTTTGATATTGATTTTCTGCGATGTAAAAAATAGAACTGGCACTTGGCACTATGTCAATAGGTTAGTACGGAAAAATGATATAAAATGACTATAAAATGACTATAAAATGATTATAAAACATCCAAGATTGATAATATAATTGCATGGAACTATCAAAAATTGTAGATACGTTGGAGACGTATCAGTGTGCCGCGCTCCTGGATGCTTAACCTACCAGAGTCTTCGGTGGCCTCGTGGGAGATCCCGGAGGCCGCGCCTATGAAGAAGAAGCAATTGTTCTCTCAGGACCGGGCCGAGACGAAGCAAGTGCCAGTCGACGACGGGAGCTCAGGCCACACCTTCACCATAGGCACCGGCCTTCCCTCAGATCAAGAAGAGGTGCTGGTCGGTTTCCTCCGTACGAACAAATATGTGTTTGCATGGGAGGCGACGGACTTGGTCGGTGTCTCACGAGAAGTAACCGAGCACGATCTGATGGTGTGCCCCGGAGTGCGCCTAGTGAAGCAGAAGACGCGGCGGCAAGCCCCGGAGAAGTAATCATTCATCGTCCAGGTGGTCCGCAAGCTGCAAGAGGCCGGCATCATTCAGGAGGTGTAGCACCTGGATTGGCTGGACAACCCGGTCATTGTCCCCAAGAAGGGCGGAAAGGAGTGCATGTGCATGGACTTCACGAGCCTCAACAAAGCTTGCCCTCAGGACCCTTTCCCTCTCCCGCGCATCGACTAGATCGTTGACTCCACCGCCGAGTGTGACCTGCTGTGCTTCCTGGACGCCTTCTCGGGCTACCACTAGATCAAGATGGCGGTGCAGGACGTCGAGAAGACAACCTTCCTTTCCCCGTGCGGGGTGCACTGCTACACCTGCATGCCCTTTGGGCAGCGGAATGCCGACGCGACCTTCCAATGATTGATGCACATCGCTCTGGGCTTGCAGCTCGGGAGGAACACCGAGGCATACGTCGACGACATAGTGCTCAAGTCGCGGGAAGCGGGAACCCTTGTCAAAGACCCTGAGGAAACATTCGCCAACCTACGCAAGGTAAACCTGCGGCTCAACTCGGAGAAGTGCGTGTTCGGTGTCCCGTCCGGCAAGTTGCTGGGTTTCTTGGTGTCGCACAGAGGGATCGAGGCCAACCCCGAGAAGATCAAGGCAATATAAAGGATGAGCCCACCACAAACCCTCAAGGAGATGTAGAAACTCGTGGGCTGTGTGACCTCACTGGGACGTTTCATCTCCAAGCTCGGCGAGCGCGCCCTCCCGTTCTTAAAGCTGATGAAAAAGAAGGGCCCATTCGAGTGGAATCTGGAGGATGAGGCTGCCTTTCAAGACCTCAAGAGGTATCTCACCAGCCCTATGGTGATTGTGGCGCCTCGACCTCTCGAGCCCCTAGTGCTTTATCTGGCCGCCACACCCCACTCGGCCAGCGCAGCACTAGTGGCGGTCCGAGAAGAGCGCGTAGGCGCGGGTGCGCAGCGTAGCACCTCGTCTGCAAGAGTTCCATCGCCACAATAGGACGATGCTCCCGAGGACTCGACTACCCCACCAGACAGTGGGGCTCCTGAGGCCCCCACAACTCAGGCAGGGCCGAACGCCATCGACACCTCTTCCCTCGTCAAGCACCCCGTGTACTTCGTCAACACGGTGTTGTGTGATGCACACGCTACCCCATGCCTCAGAAGCTCCTGCTCACGCTCCTTGTTGCCTCTAGGAAATTGTGACACTACTTCCAAGGACATCCCATCAAGGTCGTCTCTGTGTACCCCCTAGAGAAGGTGCTCCGCAGCCCCAATGCCGCGGGGAGGGTTGCCGAATGGAACATCAAGATGGAAGTGTTCCAGCTGGAGTTCAGCACCACCAGGGTCATCAAGGGCACGACCCTCATTGACTTTGTGGCGGAATGGACTGACGCCCCTGACCAGGGAATGGGTGAGGACCTCTCCCTGACACCTGGAGACAAGGCGCTAGGTCATGTACTTTGACGGCGCGTTCGCACGCCAGGGCACGGGGGCCGGAGCCATACTCATCTCGCCAACCCAGGACATGCTCTACTACGTCGTGCAACTCTTCTTCCAGCATGGCGAGAAGGTCTCCAACAACATCGTGGAATATGAGGGCTTGATCGCCGGCCTTAGGGCCGCGGCGGCCCTAGGGACCAGGCATCTCATCATCAAGGGCAATTCTTAGCTCCTCATCGACTTCTCCAACAAGGAATACAAGCCCAAGGACGAGCACATGGAGGCATACCTAGAAGAGGTACGCAAAATTGGAAAACGATTCTTGTGCTTGGGATTGCAGCATGTACCGTGTGACATAAACAAGGAGGTGGACAACATTGCTAAGAGGGCGTCCCGACGCAAACCCCAGAAGCCTGGTGTCTTCGAGGAACGACTCTTCAAGCCATCGACGCCCCCACACTGCAGGCCTGGCACTGCTTTGGGAGGAACTACCCCCGCCCCCTCCTCGGGCGCTCTGGCATGTGGCCCGACCTCAGGAGCCTGCCTACTCCTGGCGCTCGAACCTCTGGCGGGGTGCTGGACCGAGGAGTTCAAGGCATACCTACTCCGAGGCACCCTGCCAGAGAAGGAGGAAGACACAGAGCGCGTGGCACGTCAGGCCACCGCTTACTGCCTGCAGGACGGCGAGCTCTACCGAAAACGCCCAAACGACGTCTCGCTGCGGTGCATCTCCAAGGAGCAGGGGTGCGAGCTGTTGGCTGACATCTATTGTGGGGATTTTGGGCATCACTCTTTGAAAGTGCAACTATCCCTGGGTGGTTTTGGTAATTCCTAACAACATATAGCTCATTGAGCTAATGCTACTTGAAGATAAATATTTCAGGAAAAGTTCAATGATTGGCATGGCACGGATTAGAAAGTCGACCCCTCAAAATGCTAAGGACAAAAGATTGGATCAAGCTCAAAGCACAAGACTCTACATTTTACTTTTAGTGATCCAAGATCACATTGAGTCCATAGGAAAAGCCAATACTATTAAAAGGGGGCGAGGTATTGCTTAATTAGTTGCTTGCTCAAAATGCTTAATGATATGCTCCAAAAACCCTCAACTACTTTCTCATATCCACATATGTCCCAAACCAAAAGTCAAACTCGGCCCCACCGAATTCTTCTATCCGGCGCCACCGAGTTCACTTCACATAGCTACTACCAGAAACCCTAGTCACTTTGGTCTCACCGACAGGGATCTCGGTCTCACCGAGATGGGATTGCAAACTCTCTGTTTCCCTTCGTAACGTTTCGGTCCAACTGATATGAGCGATCGGTCCAACCGAGATTGCAATGCAAACTCTCTGTTTCCCCTTCGTAACGTTTTGGTCTAACCAAGATGAGCGAATCGGTCCCACCGAGTTTGCCTGACCAACTCTTTGTTTGCCTATTACCAAAATCGGTCCCACCAAGTTTGTGTAATCAGTCTCACCGAGATTACGTTATGCCCTAACCCTAATGGAATCGGTCCCACCAAAAATCCTAATGTTCAAATTTTGAACTAAATCGGTCTGACCGAGTTATATGATTCGGTCCCACCGAGTTTGGTGATTTGTGTGTAACGGTTAGATTTTGTGTGGAGGCTATATATATATCCCTCCACCCACTCTTCATTCATGGAGAGAGCCATCAGAATATGCCTACACTTCCAACATACATTTTCTGAGAGAGAACCACCTACACTTGTGTTGAGGTCAAGATATTCCAATCCAGCCACATAAATCTTGATCTCTAGCCTTCCTCAAGTTGCTTTCCACTCAAATCATCTTTCTACCAAATCAAATCCTATGAGAGAGAGTTGAGTGTTGAGGAGACTATCACTTGAAGCACAAGAGCAAGGAGTTCATCATCAACACGCCGTCTATTACCTTTTGGAGAGTGGCGTCTCCTAGATTGGTTAGGTGTCACTTGAGAGCCTTCGTCAAGATTGTGGAGTTGAACCAAGGAGTTTGTACGGGCAAGGAGATCACCTACTTCATGAAGATCTACCCTAGTGAGGCAAGTCCTTCGTGGGCGATGGCCATGGTGGTATAAACAAAGTTGCTTCTTCATGGACCCTTCGTGGGGGGAGCCCTCCGTGGACTCGCGCAACCGTTACCCTTCATGGGTTGAAGTCTCCATCAACGTGGATGTACGATAGCACCACCTATCGGAACCACGCCAAAAATCTCTGTGTCTACATTGCGTTTGCTCCCTCCAAACTCCTCCCTTTACCTTCATATGCAATTGTTTTACATTCCAATGATATACTCTTAGAATTGCATGTGTAGGTTGATTACTTGTTTGTGCTAAGTTGCTAAAATCTGCTAAGACTTAAAATTTGGGAAAGGCTAGATTTTTATTTGGTCAAGTAGTCTAATCACCCCCTCTAGACATACTTTCGATCCTACAAGTGGTATCAGAGCTTTGGTCTCCATTTGCCTTGATTTCCATAGCTTTGGTGATCATAGCCTTGGTTTCACAACCTAGGAGAGTATGGCATCTAGTGAGGGAAATTATCATCGTAGAGGTCCTTACTTTGATGGTACTAATTTTGCTAGTTGGAAGCATAAGATGAAAATGCATATTCTTGGACATAACCCCGCCGTTTGGGCTATTGTGTGTATTGTACTACAAGGTGATTTCTCTGATGGGAGAGAACCGAACCGTGAGGCTAGCACGGAAGAGTTGAAGATGCTGCAATACAATGCTCAAGCTTGTGATATTCTCTTCAACGGATTGTGCCCCCAAGAATTCAACAAAATCAGCTGTCTTGAGAATGCAAAGGAAATTTGGGATACTTTGATTGATATGCACGAAGGTACCGACTCCGTCAAGGAATCCAAAATTAATGTGCTTCAAAGTCAACTTGACAAGTTCAAAATGAAGGATGGTGAAGGTCTCGCTGAAATTTACTCTAGGCTTGATCTCATCACAAATGATATTGCCGGCTTAGGAAGTGAAGATATGACTGATAGATTCCTCATCAAGAAGATCCTAAGAGCCTTGGATGGAAAATATGATACCATGTGCACATTGATCCAAATGATGCCCAATTACAAAGATCTCAAGCCAACGGAAGTAATTGGAAGGATTGTTGCTCATGAGATGTCACTCAAGGATAAGCAAGAGCTTCACAACAAGTCAAGTGGTGCTTAAAAAGCCTCATGTGATGCTCCCACATCATCAAGTGAGTAACAAAAGTTCAATGAAGAATTGAGCCTAATGGTGAAGAACTTCAACAAGTTTTACAAGAATAGAAGCAAGGAAAGAAGTTCCAAGTCAAGGTCCTACAATGACAAAAGATCTTCTAGTCATGAGGGCAATTGCTATAATTGTGGAAGACCCGGACACTACTCCAATGAGTGTACGACTCCCTATAAAAGAAGGAGTAAGAGAGAAGAATCACCACCAAGAGAGTTAAGGAGTAGAGATGACCGTTATGAACGAAGAACATCACGGATAAGCAAGGATTCAGAAAGAAAGGACAAATCATCAAGGAGCTACACAAAATGAAGACATCAAGCTCACGTTGGTGAATGGGTATCCGACTCCGACTCCGATGATCACTCCGAGAGGAGTTATCACTCTGACTTCGAATATACTCAAGATGAAGGTGTTGCCGGTCTAGCTCAACCAACTCCTATGACATATTTGAGTCACCAAATGAAGGAATTGGAAGATGCTTCATGGCTAAAGGCCCAAAGGTATCACACCCCGAGTATGTTGATTTCAATAGTGATGAAGATGACTTGCTAGGTGATGATGATTTACTTGTTGACAATTCTAGTGATGAAAACTATGATGAACTTGCTATTAATCATGCTAATCAAGACAAAACGAATGACGATGATAAGAAGGGGATTGAGTGTCTAACTAAAGAGATAAACACTCTTAAGTTAACTCATGAAACTACCTTGGAAAATCACCGAGAGCTTTTAAAGACTCATGAGAAGTTACGCTTCGAAAAGCTCAACCTTGAGCAAGAGCATGGGTTCTTAAAAGTGATCAACGATGATCTTCGCAAGAAAAGTTCTTCTTGCATTGCCAAGCGTTTACTCTCTACTTACATGCCACAAGTTAAATCTAGCAACAAGAGTAAGAAAGATTCTTCTTCTAGTAGTAACAATAATCATGCTAAACCCAATGATGTTGCTTCTAGTAGTTCTCTTGATTCCACTAATGATTCTCTTAGCCAAGTTACACTTGACACTACAAAAAAAAGACACATCCGTGACATTTTGGGCCAAACGAATTTTTTTTCTGTCATACATATGACACTTTTATGACGATAATTGTGAAAAAACCCGGTATCATCATAGATGTGGTGGGCTCCTACTTCTATGACAAAAAATCATGACAGAAAATGGGCTTTTCGTCCTGGGCAGGCCAGAGACGCAGCTGCATGACATTCTTTGGGCCGTCCATGACGGAAAAACCCGTGGTAGAAGCGAGGGGGAGGAAAATTTTGGGGAGTTCCCGGTTATGGTGTGAGGTCGGGGGCCGAGCGATGCGCGTTTCTCTCGTACACGTATGCGCGTGTGTGCGAGGCGTTGGCTCTTACTGAACCCGAGCGAGGCGTTGGGCTCTAACTGAACCCGAGCGATTGCACTGCAGGCTACGGGTTACTGAACCCGAGCGATCGATCGATGGCTGTTAACTGAACCCGATCAAGCGATTCCTTTGCTACTGCTGCTAACTGAAGCCGATCGATGCTGCCTCTGGGATGAACAATGAGCGTTGCGGGGGGTTTGGATGAACAGTGAGCGGCGGCATTGCCTCTGGATGAACAGGACCCCGTGGTGTGGTGGAGGGCTGGATGAATAGTAGACGGTGGAGGGGTGCTTGTGGAAGGGTGGTTGAACAGGACCCCGTGGTGTGGAGGGCTGGATGAACAATAGACGGTGGAGGGGTGCCCGTGGAGGGGTGGTTGAACAGTAGCTGGTGGAGTAGCGCGCGGTGGAGGCTGGATGAACAGGAGCCCGTGGAGGCTGGAGGAGGTCGACGGTGGAGATGAACAGTATCCCGTGGAGTCCCGTTTTGCGGTACGCCACACCCCTCCCGATGAACAGGACCCCCGATTCGACCGTAGCGCTCCAACACAAGTCCGTTTCGTCCGTTTTGCGGTACGCCACACCCCTGCCGATCAACAGGACCCCCGTTTCGACCGTAGGAGGCCCGTTTCGTCCGTTTTGTAGTACGCCACACCCCTCCCGATCAACAGGACCCCCGTTTCGACCGTAGGAGGTCCGTTTCCTCCGTTTTGCAGTACGCCAGACCCCTCCCGATCAACAGGACCCCGTTCCGAACGTAGGAGGTCCGTTTCCTCCGTTGTGCGGCACGCCATGCCTCGTTTCCATCACCTGTTCCGTCCAAGCCCTCCTGATGAACACGACCACACATTCCGTTCTGACCCAGCCGGTTGGCTCCCACGCGTTCCGTTGCCTCCCGATGAACACGACGCGTTCTGTTGCCTTCCCATGAACACGACGCATTCCGTTGCCTCCCCATGAACACGACGACGATGCTATTTCCCCGTTCCGATCCAGCCATGTACACGAGCCCTGGCCATACGTATGCGCGAGTAGGCGTTCGAGACCCCGCCCGTATGTACACATACATGGCCGTATTTTCTTTCTTGCACCCTGGCCGCTATATGTACGTGTACATGCTACGTGCGCGCCTCTACTACGACACGTACACGCCTCTACTACGACACGTGCGCGCCTCTACATCCACCAGTATATATGTACGTACACGTTCGCGACCAGAATGACAACGCTACGTACGCTTCGACCAGGTGGGTCCCGACTGTCAGGCACTTCCTTGCCTGCGAAGATGTAGCTGGTGGGTCCCAGCAGTCAGGGGGGCGAATCATTTTTTTTGCCCGGATGCACTTCCTTGCGTGCAAAGATGTAGCTGGTGGGTCCCAGCAGTCAGGGGCAAATGTTTTTTCGCGAAATACGGTGGCCCGTCCGGTGGGTCCCTGCTGTCAGGTGGAGGAATAATTATTTTTCACGTAATAAGGAGGCACTTCCTTGCCGCGGCCGTGGACCCAGCTGTCAGCCTCTCCATGTACAATCCACGTCCGATGGAAGCCGTTCCTTGACCATGTTGGCCATGCCGCACCGAGAGCACCAGGGCGGTGGACGATGGCAAGGCCTAGGAAGGGGAAGACGCGGAGCCAGGGAAGACGTGGCAGTGGATGCCCACGCGTAGAGGAGTATGAGGGTTCACTGGTTCGCTGCGGTGTGAGGCTGCCGTCGCCGCAGAATAACAGGGGGTGTGGGTGAGTAGAGGGATGGCCTGGCCAGCGGTGGGAGTAGTAGGGGGCGGTGAGGCCTCCGCCGCATCGCAACCGGCCACGGGAGGCAGGAGCACGAGGCACGACCAACGCTGGTTTGGGCGGTTGGAGCAAGAAGACCAGAGGTTGAAGAAGCACTACGGCCGTTGGATGGACATCGTACGGTCACTGGAGCTAGAATCGTGCATATTGACTAAGTTGACAAAGCCCTCTGTCCACGCCAACTTAGTAGGCCCACAAGTCAGCCTGCCACTATACTAGGTCCCAGCTAACAGGGGGATTATTCATTTTTTTGTGCTTAATAAGGAGGCACTTCCTTGCATGCGAAGATATAACTGGTGGGTCCGAGTTGTCAGCGGCGATAACGTTTTTTTCGCGAAATACAGAGGCCCTTTCGGTGGGTCCCTAATGTCAGGTGGAGGAATCATTATTTTGCGTGTAATAAGGAGGCATTTCCTTGCGTGCGGCCATGGACCCAGCTGTCAGCCTCTCCACGTACAGTCCACTTTAGATGCATGTCGGACGTTGACCACGTTGACCAGGCTGCGCCGAGAGCACCAGGGCGGTGGACGATGGCGAGGCCTAGGAAGGGAACAACACAGAGGCAGGGAAGACTCGGCAGTTGTTTCCCACGCGGAGGGGAGTACAACTGTACGAGGGTTTACTGGTTCGTCTACCGTCGCCGGAGAATAACAGCAGGGTGTGTGAGTAGAGGGATGGCTAGGCCAGCGATGGGAGTACGGTGGGGTGGTGAGGCCTGCGCGGCAGCACAGCCGGCCACGGGGAGGAGGGAGCTGGCAGTCCCGCCGGCGCTTGTTTGAGCAGCTGGAGTAGGAAGAGCAGAGATTGAAGAAGCACGACGGACGTTCGATGGACATCCAACAGTCACTGCTTGTGCGTCAACCTTTTTTTAGGAAAGCCTCAAATCTGTGGAAAACAACATATAGCCCATCTGCCATTATTTCTAATAATTTACAGCCCATTTGCTAATTCTTAAGGTTTTTTTGGAGCCCATATTCTTTTTGTTAGCATTACAGCCCATATTATGGCCACGGTTAAAAAATTATACGAAATTTTGCATATTTCGGTGCGGTCCGAACTGTTTTTAATCCCGAAATTTCGACTCACATTAAAACTAATTTTAAAAATAAATGTATATCAATATAAAATCCAACAAATTCTCCATGCATAAAAATTAATGTAATTTAAAATCTCGAAATGAAAAAAAGATATTTGAAACTAATTGCCGGTTTGATGTGTTTTAAAAATGTACAACCCATTTCTCATTACTGATAGGCCATTTTCTTGGCCAGCCGAATGAAGCTCTCCTCGTCTTGAAAGATTTGCAGCCCAACAGGCCTAACAAAGCGACTTACTTGGCAAATCACAAAAAAACTAGGTTGTGGCCGTGGACCCAGCTGTCAGCCTCTCCACGTACAGTACTCTTCCGATGGAAGTCGGTCGTTGACCACATTGACCACGCTGCGCCGAGAGCACCAAGGCGATGGACGGTGACGAGGCGTAGGAAGGGGACGACGCGGAGCCGGGGAAGATGCGGCAATGGATGCCCACGCGGAGAGGAGTACGAGGGTTCACTGATTCGGCTGCGGCGTGAGGCTGCCGTCACCGCAGAATAACAGGGGGTGTGGGTGAGTAGAGGGATACCCTGGGCCAGCGGTGGGAGTAGTAGGGGGAGGTGAGGCCTCTGCGGCATCACAGCCGGCCACGAGAGGCAGGAGCACGCGACACGACCGGCGTTGATTTGGGCAGCTGGAGCAAGAAGACGAGAGATTGAAGAAGAATGCCGGCCGTTGGATGTAAATCCAACGCCTTCTTAGGCTTCGACCTACTGGCCCACATGTCAGCCAGTCCATTTGTTTTTTAGTCCATTTGGTGGGCTGGGTGAAACAATGATGTAGCATATATGCAGCCCGTTTAAATCCCATTTGCATTTTTCTCGAAATCCGCGGACTTGCTGGGCTGGGTGAAAATATCATGTTGGGCTAGACGGAGAAATGTTATAAAAACATAAACACATGATTGCACGTCAGTAAAATCTTTGCAAGCTTATGTACGCAATCACTAGGAGTTAACTTGCCAAGTTATATATAAACAATTATTATTATTATTATTTTGTAAGAACTTTCAACTTATGAAATAAAATATCATTTTAATTTGATGAGTTAATAGTACGTGGGGTATTATTATTTTTTAGGCTAGACGTGGGACAGTTGAGTTGATTCTAGGGGAAAGTACTGGGAGAAAACTCAGTTTACATCGAAAAAGAAAGTGGGAGAAAATTCAGAGACCTGCTGGGTCCACCTGAGGAGGGGAATATGTTGGGAGGAAGGAGATTCAAAGCACGGCAGCCGAGTGAACTAGTTTTTTTATGGACAAGTGAACTAGTTTACATACATAAGCAAATAGCCACTAAAAAAAGCAATCAGGTTAATGGGTTCTTAAAAGAAATATTTCGGACAAAATATATAATTACGACACATAGGCTAATGCATGAAACACTCAGATGATAAAGGTGCTTATAAACAGATAAAGTACAACATCTAGACCTTCCTGGCACGCTTGATCATGACGCTGCGGCTGTTCGTGTACTCGTCGGTTACGGGAAGCAGACACACCCTCATGTCCAAGATCTGCATGTACATGTCGTAGCATGCATATGCGTCCTTGGCCGCGTAGGTTATGTAGGCTAAATTCAGAGGTACCTCCCACGTGTTCAGGTCGTCTTCTTTCATGTTGGCATATCAGGGGTCGATGATGGTCTCAGTGAGGTCAACCACAGAGTCCTTCTCCTGCCCATTGCTGATGATCTTGTATTGCTTCTGGATGTCGACAAGCTTGTTGCACCAGATGGCCGAATCATCGCGTTCTTCCTTCTCTCCACCATAGCGAAGGTGCAGTCGGCGCTACCGATGAAACAGGCGAATGCTCCAGAACCTGGTGCAGCCATAGGACTGAGGCGAGGCAGAGCTTCATCGAGTCTATATCGTTGGTGTACATCACATTCAACTTGGTGCAGCCATAGGATTGAACAGCAAATTCAAAGGGGAACTCCTTGCTGAAGTCCATATCCAGCAGGCTCACCCCTCGGATCGCCATTGGAGTCTCTTCGAGTGAACGAGTGTGTAGGCGGCGGCAATAGTTTGTTTTTTTAGCTCTTGGGGAACTGGATTCAACAGTAAGCTGAGTGTGTACAGGCGACAACAGTTACTACCCCTCCCTCGTCCGTTGCACGCCCAGCAGAAGATGCACCCTCGGCCACACGTCGGTTCACGAGTGGGTCTGTATTGGTATTGTAATAGCAGGAGTTAGTGGTCACTTTACTTAAATTCAATTAGCTTTAATATAAATTTATACTTGAAACAAGCAATGCATTCGCTCGTTCTATCAGTGCCACAGGATCAACATGCACAACAATTAGAATTATTATTCTCAGGACGCACACGATCAACACATTTGTCGCACTTTCACAAAGATAATACTACCAAGTTTGAACTGTTTGTTATGGTTGTTGTCCTCTGCATCATCATGCCGTGTTTCTCAGCTTGCAAGATTCAGAACCAACAAATAAGATCCAAATAATAAGTACAACAAAGATGCCTACACATCTCATTGATTCCCACCTTGCAAGATTCAGAACCAACAAATAAGAACCAAATAGTAAGTACAACAAAGATGCCTACACATCTCATTGATTCCCAGCTTGCAAGATTCAGAACCAACAAATAAGATTCAAATAATAAGTACAACAAAGATGCCTACACATCTCACTGATTCCCAGCTTGCAAGATTCAAAACCAACCCATTAGAGCCTTTTGATAAAGTGAATATTGGGATTAAATCCATCTTGGCTAGCCATGTCATACAATCGAAGAACTTGGCGAATGCTCTTGACCGTCACAACATCTGTAGTTGAGTATTCCTGTTTGCACAGCACAAACAAGGAGACAGGAGAGCATGATTTCGTTTTAATAACGGCCTCCTTGAACTCAACCTCCAGCTCTACTTGGATGAGATCTGCCTGGAGTTCCATGATTCAATTCATGCGCCTTTTTCTGCAGTTCACCTGAAATGAAGCAAAGATTGAATCATTCAGCTAGCAAGAAGTACTTGCTCTTGTGAGCTAGCAGGTTCTTCTTTAGTAGTTGCACTAAAATTAAGGAACATTAAGGTTGCCTGTCCGGCTCATGTAAGGTGCAACTATAATTTTCTTATCCTTTTGTGCAGTTCCACTAAAATAAAGTGCCATTATGGTGACAGTGACGGCTCCATCTTGCAAAGGCTAATAAAATGTTACACGAGATTACCAGCATAACTGGACGGAGATTTTCGAAACTCCAATCAGCATTTTGTGCAGTTCCACCGAAATTGAGAGATGTTGCCCACGTGACATTTTAGTTGAACTGCACAAGACACTCATTCCAAAAAAAATGTTTTCTGCAGTTCACCAAAAGGTCACAATAGCAACAAGGTGAAATGGATATCCCTATCAGCACAAAAAGATAGAAAGTAAACAGTTGCTGGTCAATAAGAATATACGAAACATATACAAAATGAAAAGAAGCATCTTAATTATGTTCATGGCAATCACGCAAGGACAGTAGAAATTTTAAAACATCAGCAATGCTTCATGTTACCAGAAGCATTACGATCAACAATGAGGTTCCTCAAATATGGGATTACTTTAATGGTGGCATTGCTTGTTTACCAGACACAGTAAATCAACAGCAGCTAAAGAGTTAGTTTAAGGGCATGGGACCATGGGGACACCAGGACACTTAGCAGTGTAAAGGAGCAACTTACTTATCATACTGGGGAAAACAGCAGGAGTGCCATTTGTAACACAGTTTAATTGCATCTTATCACTTGAGGCATTAGATTAACAATAACACTGGTTAGACATGTCCCTAAGGTAACAGTGTGATCGCTTCATTTTACACGTGCCCTTACATTAACAACAGCAAAAGGTTGGTATAAGGACATGCGACAGTGGACGCATCAGCACAATGTACCTACAAGGAGGCATAAAGTGGTGATGCTGAGTTTGTCCATGCTATGTGAGGGCAGCAAACCTAATCCTGGAGACCTTGTACTATGTGAGGGCAGCAAATCTAATCCTGGAGACCTTTTACTATGTGAGGGCAGCAAATCTAATCCTAGAGACCTTTTACTATGTGAGGGCAGAAAATCTAATCCTGGAGACCTTTTACTATGTGAGGGCAGCAAATCTAATCCTGAGACCTTTTACTATGTGAGGGCAGCAAATCTAATCCTGAGACCTTTTACTATGTGAGGGCAGCAAATCTAATCCTGGAGACCTTTTACTATGTGATGGCAGCGAATCTAATCCTGGACATACTCTATTGACTTGTCCACCAGCCGCCACTTTCTATCCTTTTTTCAACCAATAATAGATCTGTTCCTTATCTAGTTTGTACTGTGTTTTCCCATTATTTCCCTTTTCAACCAAGAGACCGGTTGGGCATCCGGTCTCTACTACTTTCACCATATTATTTCCTCTTTGAATCAAGTCCTAGATTCATGTTACAACTTTCCCCCCTTTCTTTGTTGTTTGAACAAAGCCCTAGATTCGAATGCATGAAGTAGCTTTACCTCTAATAATACTAAAAATTTAGGTGGCTTTGGAAGAGCTGACGGGAGTAGAAAAAGATGCACATGCAGACACGTGGGGAGCTGGGGCAGTAGAGCAAGGCCGCTTTCGAAGAACTTATACCTGAGGGTCGTCGGGATGTCGGCGGCGGCATGTCGGATCTGCGGACAATACGGCAAGGAGGAAGAAGGGTCGAAGGACCTCCCGAGCCAGCGCTGTGTTGGAGAGAACGACACGGGCAGAGGATCGGGCCCCTCCGGCAGCTGTGGGTTTCCTCCCTCGGCGGCGATGACCGCGTGAATGATGCCTGTGGTCGCCAGCACCGTCTGGAAACGCTGCGCGGTGCGGGGCCGCAGGCCGGCGCCTTGGATGATTTGGCACAGCCGACTGCCGCTCGCGTCCATCGCCTCCATAGGTGCTTGTGGCTTTTGGTCACTTGGTCTTGGATTGGAGTGAGCAGTGTTGCGCAGAGACTTGGGAGTAGATGGATTGGAGTGGTGGGGCTATACTAGCAAGTAGTTGTACGTACTAGTACAATAGTGGGCTCACATAGCAATTTTGTCTCATGCAAGAGCCTGGCTATATGCGTGCTCCAATGTTCGCAACTGCAATGTTCGGTTTGCGCTTGGCTCTTCGCCTCTTCGAGAAGACGAACAATGATGTTACTGTTGGGGAACGTAGTAATTTCAAAAAATTTCCTACGCACACGCAAGATCATGGTGATGCATAGCAACAAGAGGGGAGAGTGTAATCTACGTACCCTCGTAGACCGACAGCGGAAGCGTTATGACAACACGGTTGATGTAGTCATATGTCTTCACGGCCCGACCGATCAAGCACCGAAACTATGGCACCTCCGAGTTCTAGCACACGTTTAGCTCGATGACGATCCCCGGACTCCGATCCAGCAAAGTGTTGGGGAAGAGTTCCGTCAGCACGATGGCGTGGTGACGATCTTGATGTCCAACTGTCGTAGGGCTTCGCCTAAGCACCACTACAATATTATCGAGGATTATGATGGAAGGGGGCACCGCACACGGCTAAGAAAACGATCACATGGATCAACTTGTGTGTCTATGGGGTGCCCCCTACCCCCGTATATAAAGGAGTGGAGGAGGGGAGGGCCGGCCCTCTCTATGGCACGCCCTAGGGGAGTCCTACTCCCACCGGGAGTAGGATTCCCCCTTTCCTAGTCCAACTAGGAGTCCTTCCATGTAGTAGGAGTAGGAGTCAAGGCAAGGGAAAGGAGAAGAGAAGGAAGGAGGGGGCGCAACCCTTCCCCCTAGTCCAATTCGGACTAGGCCTTGGGGGGCGCCCAACCTCTCCTATCTCTTTCCCCTAAAGCCCAATAAGGCCCATATACTCCCCGGTGAATTCCCGTAACTCTCCGGTACTCCGAAAAAATACTCGAATCACTCGGAACCTTTCCTATGTCCGAATATAGTCGTCCAATATATCGATCTTTACGTCTCGACCATTTCGAGACTCCTCGTCATGTCTCCGATCTCATCCGGGACTCCGAACTCCTTCGGTACATCAAAACTCATAAACTCATAATATAACTGTCATCAAAACCTTAAGCGTGCGGACCCTACGGGTTCGAGAACAATGTAAACATGACCGAGACACGTCTCCGGTCAATAACCAATAGCGGAACCTGGATGCTCATATTGGCTCCCATATATTCTACGAAGATCTTTATCGGTCAGACTGCATAACAATATACGTTGTTCCCTTTGTCATCGGTATGTTACTTTCCCGAGATTCAGTCGTCGGTATCTCAATACCTAGTTCAATCTCATTACCGGCAAGTCTCTTTACTCATTCCGTAATACATCATCTTGCAACTAACTCATTAGTTGCAATGCTTGCAAGGCTTATGTGATGTGCATTACCGAGAGGGCCCAGAGATACCTCTCCGACAATTGGAGTGACAAATCCTAATCTCAAAATACGCCAACCCAACATTTACCTTTGGAGACACCTGTAGAGCTCCTTTATAATCACCCAGTTATGTTGTGACGTTTGGTAGCACACAAAGTGTTCCTCCGGCAAACGGGAGTTGCATAATCTCATAGTCATAGGAACATGTATAAGTCATGAAGAAAGCAATAGCAACATACTAAACGATCGAGTGCAAAGCTAACGGAATGAGTCAAGTCAATCATATCATTCTCCTAATGATGTGATCCCGTTAATCAAATGACAACACATGTCTATGGTTAGGAAACATAACCATCTTTGATTAATGAGCTAGTCAAGTAGAGGCATACTAGTGACACTTTGTTTGTCTATGTATTCACACATGTATTATGTTTCCAGTTAATACAATTCTAGCATGAATAATAAACATTTATCATGAAATAAGGAAATAAATAATAACTTTATTATTGCCTCTAGGGCATATTTCCTTCAGTCTCCCACTTGCACTAGAGTCAATAATCTAGATCACATCGCCATGTGATTTAACATCAATAGTTCACATCACCATGTGATTAACACCCATAGTTCACATCGTCATGTGACCAACACTCAAAGGGTTTACTAGAGTCAGTAATCTAGTTCACATCTATATGTGATTAACACCCAAAGAGTACTAAGGTGTGATCATGTTTTGCTTGTGAGAGAAGCTTAGTCAACGAGTCTGCCAAAATTCAGATCCGTATGTATTTTGCAAATTTCTATGTCTACAATGCTCTGCACGGAGCTACTTTAGCTAATTGCTCCCACTTTCAATATGTATCCAGATGAAGACTTAGAGTCATCCGGATCAGTTCCAAAAACTTGTATCGACGTAATCCTTTTATGACGAACCTTTTGTCACCTCCATAATCGAGAAACATATCCTTATTCCACTAAGGATAATTTTGACCGATGTACAATGATCTACTCCTAGATCACTATTGTACTCCCTTGCCAAAAAAACAGTGTAGGGTATACAATAGATCTGGTACATAGCATGGCATACTTTATAGAACCTATGGCTAAGGCATAGGGAATGACTTTCTTTCTCTTTCTATCTTCTGCCGTGGTCGGGCTTTGAGTCTTACTCAACTTCACACCTTGTAACACAGGCAAGAACTCCTTCTTTGACTGTTCCATTTTGAACTGCTTCAAAATCTTGTCAAGGTATGTACTCATTGAAAAAACTTATCAAGCGTCTTGATCTATCTCTATAGATCTTGATGCTTAATATGTAAGCAGCTTCAACAAGGTCTTTCTTTGAAAAACTTCTTTCAAAACACTCCTTTATGCTTTGCAGAATAATTCTACATTATTTCCGATCAACAATATGTCATTCACATATACTTATCAGAAATGATGTAGTGCTCCCACTCACTTTCTCGTAAATACAGGCTTCACCGCAAGTCTGTATAAAACTATATGCTTTGATCATCTCATCAAAGCACATATTCCAACTCCGAGATGCTTGCACCAGTCCATAGATGGATCTCTGGAGCTTGCATATTTTGTTAGTACCTTTAGGATCGACAAAACCTTCTTGTTGCATCATATACAACTCTTATCTAATAAATTCTATTAAGGAATGCAGTTTTGTTTATCCATTTGCCAGACTTCATAAAATGCGGCAATTGCTAACATGATTTGGACAGACTTAAGCATGGATACGGGTGAGAAACTCTCATCGTAGTCAACATCTTGAACTTATCGAAAACCTTTTTCGACAATTCTAGCTTTGTAGATAGTAATACTACTATCAGCGTCCGTCTTCCTCTTGAAGATCCATTTATTTTCAATTGCTTGCCGGTCATCGGGCAAGTCAACCAAAGTCCATACTTTGTTTTTCATACATGGATCCCATCTCAGATTTCATGGCTTCAAGCCATTTTGCGGAATCTGGGCTCATCATCGCTTCCTCATAGTTCGTAGGCTCGTCATGGTCAAGTAACATGACCTCCAGAACAGGATTACCGTACCACTCTAGTGCAGATCTCACTCTGGTTTACCTACGAGGTTCGGTAGTAACTTGATCTGAAGTTACATGATCATCATCATTAGCTTCGTCACTAATCGGTGTAGTAGTCACAGGAACAGATTTCTGTGATGAACTACTTTCCAATAAGGGATAATGTACAATTACCTTATAAAGTTCTACTTTCCGCCCACTCACTTCTTTCAAGAGAAACTCCTTCTCTAGAAAGGATCCATTCTCAGCAATGAATAACTTGCCTTCGGATCTGTGATAGAAGGTGTACCCAACATTTTCTTTTGGGTATCCTATGAAGATTTATTTCTCCGATTTGGGTTCGAGCTTATCAAGTTGAAACTTTTTCACATAAGCATCGCAGTCCCAAACTTTAAGAAACGACAGCTTAGGTTTCTCGCCAAACCACAGTTCATACGGTGTTGTCTCAACGGATTTAGATGGTGCCCTATTTAACGTGAATGTAGCTGTCTCTAATGCATAACCCCAAAGCGATAGTGGTAATCGGTAAGAGACATCATAGATCGCACCATATCTAATAAAGCACGGTTTTGACGTTCGGACACACCATTATACTGTGGTGTTCCAGGTGGCGTGAGTAGTGAAACTATTTCACATTGTTTTAACTGAAGGCCAAACTCGTAACTCAAATATTTTATTTCCGCGATCATATCGTAGAAACTTTTATTTTTGTTATGATGATTCTCCACTTCACTCTGAAATTCTTTAAACTTTTCAAATATTTCAGACTTGTGTTTCATCAAGTAGATATACTCATATCTGCTCAAATCATCTATGAAGATCAGAAAATAAGGATACCTGTCGCAAGCCTCAATATTCATCGGACCACATACATCAGTATGTATGATTTCCAACAAATCTGTTGCTCGCTCCATTGATCCGAAGAACGGAGTCTTAGTCATCTTACCCATGAGGCATGGTTCACAAGCATCAACTGATTCATAATCAAGTGATTCCAAAAGCCCATCAGCATGGAGTTTCTTCATGCGATTTACACCAATATGACCTAAACGGCAGTGCCACAAATAAGCTGCACTATCATTATTAACTTTGCATCTTTTGGTTTCAATATTAGATTATGTGTATCACTACAATCGAGATCCAATGAACTGTTTTCATTGGGTGTGTAACCATATAAGGTTTTATTCATGTAAACAGAACAACAATTTATTCTCTTACTTAAATGAATAACTGTATTGCAATAAACATGATCAAATCATATTTATGCTCAATGCAAACACCAAATAACACTTATTTAGGTTCAACACTAATCCCGAAAATATAGTGAGTGTGCGATGATGATCATATCAATCTTGGAACCACTTCCAACACACATCATCACTTCACCCTTAACTAGTCTCTTTTTATTCTGCAACTCCCGTTTCGAGTTACTAATCTTAGCAACTAAACTAGTATCAAATACCGAGGGGTTGCTACGAACACTAGTAAAATACACATCAATAACATGTATATCAAATATACTTATGTTCACTTTGCCATCCTTCTTATCTGCCAATCACTTGGGGTAGTTCCGCTTCCAGTAACCAGTCCCTTTGCAGTATAAGCACTTAGTCTCAGGCTTAGAACCAGACTTGGGCTTCTTCACTTGAGCAGCAACTTGCTT